>NC_140528.1:70742088-71942088 GCF_057382185.1 Mchenga conophoros | reverse complement strand
AGCTTAACCTAACAGCACCACTGACATTTCATTATGTCTTCAGTCTTTAACACTGGCTTCTCTATCATCAAAGAATTACTAGCTTTAAAAACCAGTACTGGTATTAGAGTATGACTCCGACCAGATGTGGTGTGGAGGAAAAGCACTGCCACACTGAGCGTTATAAGTCTCTGACCACGTGAATGCCACTGGGTGCAGTTAGGTGTGGACTGTTTTGTTTTCGCCACGCCCTGCAGCTGTAACACCTCGTCACAACTGCACAGACTGTGGTCACCACTAGTAAGCAACGCTGACAAAGTTGGTTGCCTGGTTTTTTACTATGAAAACTAGAAGCTTTTCAAGGCAAGCCTCAGACTTGTGCTCGATACAGCAATTGCAGTTTGTTATATGGCCACTTGAGGCTTGCCCTAAAAATCAGCCATTTATTATTGACCCCACAGATGTTGTAAAACATGGATGTAGCCACTAAGCGACCTCTGCAAACAGTATCCTTCTGATTTGATGGCCTCATTCATTCCATTTGGGTCATACTGAATCAAAAATAAAGTCTGTTTGGCAAATCTTGGTCATACCATGTTTCAAAATAGGGGAATTGGCTGTGGTATGTAAAAGCACCCTCATTGGCTAACGACTTGTCAATCACAAGCCATTAAGCAATAAGTGTGTTGTTTCACAGACAGACCCAACATCACTTATCACATCTGGGGGGTTTTGCAACAAAGATGGCGGTGGAACAACTCAAGGCTTCAAAACTGGAAAGCAGTGGGAGACTTCATGGTAGCTATGTCCACCTTTTAAACTTCTGAAATTACTTTAAAATGAGTTTGAATATATATACAGTTGCTTATTTATATAAATTACTATGAAATTTATAAAAATTAATCTGTCCATTGAACTTTTTTTGTGATTTTCTCCCTTCTATGGAGCTAAAAGAGGCCACCCAAACACATGAAATATCAATGGAAAGCCCAGGATGTTCTCTATTTAGGACATCAAGACTTTGTGTGGTAGCTCAAATAAGTCAAAAGATACAGACCATAAACAAATGTCCATTACAAAGGACATAAATGAATAGGCTGGTCCTCAGGAGGATATTTATATCACACATTGGCCTTAAAATTTTGCATATGAGCGGGTAGCATTAGCGATTTATAGCCAACAGCCTGTGTTGTTTCCGGTTTTTGAATAAAGCTTTCTTGGAAATGCATCACTTTCTCTTGTATTTTGATTAGAGTGAAGTTTTAAGATTGGATGGACCCCATGGGGTTCTCTGGTTTTTGGGTGGGCCGCAGTACTCTGATACATGGTAAAAAAAAAGAGGATTGAAATGGTTTGGCTGTTACTTGTAACTGTGAGTTGTTCTGACAGTTTTCCTTCTGAGTCACTGGGAGAGGCCAGAGATCACTGTGACATTTAATCATGTCCTTTTGACCTCTTCTGAAACCTCACAATGCCTGACTAGCCCTTTAGCTACAAGAGCAAAACAGCCCCTGACCTGTGGGTTACTGAAAACAGCAGGACCTAGGAAAGCAAGAGGCACGCTATAATGTCCCCGGAAGAAAATTCCTCTAGTCTTACCTTTTGACAAGTGTTCACTTGGCAGTGGAAAACAGATGAATGTATTTTGATTGATACTCTTAAATACTCCTGCGGGGGACGCATTAGCCACCCACTAAACCCATATTAATGATGTTTCATAAGCAAGCGCGACAAAAAAAAAGTGCTCCCTGTAGTGGACATTTCTTAGCCTAACTGCTTTATACAACAGAGGTATAGCTTACGAGCATGAATGCATTTCGCAGCGTCTGTATGGATTCATCTAGAATCCGAGAATGTGAGCGACAGGAGGAGAGAGAAACGTGCTTCTAATTAGCGACTCGTGAGGGAGGAAATCCTGTGCAGTTGATTTTTAAAAGTTCTAAACCCTCTCATTTAAGCTCCTATTCATTCCCTTACACAAAAATAAATAAAAAAAATCAAAAGACCTTGATTGCTTGTTTTTATGCCTTTATGGTCTTTACATAAGGCGCCTGAGCACATGCAAGCTGATTTTTTTTTTTGGGTGCACCAACTAATCAGTCGACTGCTCCGTAGACTGCACCACGCTGTCAGATGTGGATTTTTTTTTTTTATTTTGGCCTCTTTTCATGTGCGTAAACAGCTTCAGGAAAACAAAAACCTGCACAAACTAAAGGAGAAAATATATATATTTTTTAAGTATATCTGCTAAACTGCTTTTTTTCTTTTTTAGTGAGTGAAAAAATGTATTGGAAGTAAGTAAATATAAAAGATAGCTCTATTTAAAACTGTAAAACAGAAAGTTAGCTTTATAGGATTTGAAGCTGGGGCATGACTGTATCTGATAGGGTGCCAGAGGAATTAAAAACTCCCATCTGCACAGTGACATTAATTCCTGCATTCTGCTTCACTGTAAAAAAAAAGAAAAAAGTCAGGGTTTTCAATTGGAAGCGATTCGCCAACTAGCACTAATTAACTTCAGCATGTGGTAATTCTAATTCTTCAGTAATCCCCCTACCCTTTTTGTCGCTTTCTGACAAAAGTTTGTATCTGTTACACTCGCTATCGCTGCTTCTTAATTTCGACTCCCCCCCTCCTCCTTCTGTCACTTTTCTTTTTCTTCTTCTGTGCAGCGCCTCTGATGACTTCCTGAGTTAAAGGAAGCCAGAAGTCTGTGTTATAGCTTTGTGCTCTCTGCTGGGAGTCTGGCCTCTTATGTCGCCGAGGGAAGTGAAGTTGGCATGAAAGTTATTTGTTTCAGATGCAATAACCCAGGGGATGAGCCAAGGACTTGTGGGCTGCAGATGCGCGACATGTTAGCGGTGTAGTGAGGAAGACGACAGGTCTGCGTGTAGCTTTGTGTCACCGCGTGGGAGGAGATGTTTAAGTTTGCTGAGGGCAATGACACCAGTACACTTTGTTCTGCGATGTTGAAAACACCTTCTGATTTAAAGTGTTTTCTGTGAAAGCTGGTGGGCTGGATTATTTTCTTTATTTTTGGTTTTTCAGATGGGAGGAACAACAGTTTACATCCTATCAAACAGTCGTCCTTTCACTGATAGTTCATGTCTAATTTCTCTTTCAAGTGTTAGTCCAAAAAGAACTCAAACGTACACCTCTAAATAACCAAGAATATGTTGTGTTTTTGCCATATGTATTCATATATTCATTACAGCAAATGGAGAGAAGAAAATCAATTTCATGCTTCAGGATGTTTTTGCGAAGCCGTGTTGTTTTTTACCTGCAGTGTACCACCATGGGCCCTGCATCTGGAGGATTGCAGGCTTTCACCCGTCTCAGGAAGGCCAGGAATGGAGTGGGGTGCTCGGGTACCCCGTGGTCTGGCCAGGCCGTGAACTGGAACTGCCTCACCTCCCTCTTCTCACTGGAGCCATTCTGAATGTTAACACGGAGAAAAGCTCAGTGACCGAACACAGCTTACATCAAATGATTTGACCTGCAGATGCTGCGAGGTAGAGCTGCGCAATACTGCAAATCCTGGTATCGATCTGATACCAAGTAAAAATCGGGCCAGTATTGCAGACATCAATGTTAATAGCAATACTCATACTTTTAAGTTACAAAGGCAGCTTATGTAGAGCAGTGTGTCATGACATATGAGATGACACCTTTCAGCTTTTCATGTATTTTAAAACTGTGTTTTTTAGCCCTGGAATGTAAATGTGCCGGTCTCTAAAGCACTTTGGGTCAGCGTCTGTTGTTTAATTGTGTTATAGGCTATAAATAAAATAAGGAATTTAGAGGACAGAAACAAAGTATCGATCCTGTTACACTAGTATCGATCTGACACCAACATCGATGCTATATTTGCATAGATCTTCCCTCTACTGTGAGGTTTAAAGTGCTACTACACAGCATACAACAGAAATACTCACTTTAAAGAGTGCAAACGTCCTGACACAGTATGTGGCCAGCTCTACCGTGTCCAGCAGGGTCACTTGGATTAGACCGTATGTCTCTGTCCCTCTTGTAGGCCAGTACTGGTCACACTTTACCTGTAGTGGAGAGAAATATCGCATTAGGCGAGGAGTCAATAAAACCTTTATGTATTTGGTGTTTGTTCACAAAGCATGAAGGCTCTTTACAGCAATTCTCTGGATCTCAGTTACACACTCAGTACAAGTGCACCAAGTCAAATAAAGGCCAAATTCCCCTTATTCTTGCTGACTAGGTTTGATTTTCTAATCAATGAAATAGCTTGAGATATTTGTAGTGAACCAACAGGGCTATTAATTGTCCTGACGTACTCCATAATTACAAAGGTAAGCACGGTGTCCACTCATATTATCGTCTCAGCTTTATTGCTATTTGAGTGTACTCTTGTTTCACAGTAAACGGCCAATAAAACATTGCGTTGCAATACTGCTTAGCTGACAAAGAGAAGAACTATTGGCTTTGGGGAAAGGAAAAGCTGGGTTCCAGTGCAACTGTTTTTCTTCAGATTGCCCCCTAGCACTGATGTGGTTTTCGGACACATGCTTCACCAACATATCCTGCTGTAGGATTCTCTGCCACTGATTAATATTACAATTGAACAGCACTCTGGAATAATCAGGTTTTTAACCAGCCGCTAATTCAATTTCCCAAGCATCTGTTATAACATTAACACAAAGCGCAATGAAGTGTCTGTGACACCGGGAGTAATGTAATGATTCATAATATTGTTTACTTGCAAATAGTCGAGCTTTAGATATGCAAAACATACAAAGGCAGCATGAGTGAATGATTTGACTGATTAATATGAAAGACGCGCACTTTTAGCAGCAACAAAAGAACAATATTTGCAACAAATGTCAAACAATATAGGCAGATTTGAGGGTGGGGGTGGTCTCCCAGCAAACAGCATAGTAATGTGCTTACATAGCACTGCTTCTATAGGCCAATGCAGACACCTGGGCTCTTATTTGCTTTGCAGATTGTGTGAATGCTCAGTGAAACCCGCTCTCTCGATTGAGTCCACACTCCTGTTAACACTAGACCGGGCTCTTAAAAAGAGGCATAGAAGTGTGAAGGTCAGTAGCTGATGGAGTCCAAGGAAGCTTTCATATGCTCAGTCGAATATGGCAAGACGTTTGGGGTAGGGGGAGGGGGGATAATAGCTTTTGACTGTGTCAACCTTAAAGAACTAGTGTGTACTGCGGGGAGATGTGGCTTTACAGTCTGTCTTTTTTTTTTTTTACCACGGATTGTAATCCGGCGCCTTAAGCAGTATGAGGCCGATGAAGTAAGTCTGGATACTAATCAGTCAGGACTGTAAGACAAGAGTGTGTGTGGATCGAGGATATCAGTGGGTAACAGAATGCTGCTTGGCTGCTTCTTGTAGTGAATAAATACATAAAAACTGTCCCAGAGGAGACAGGACAGTGTCCCAATTAACATTATCCCTGCCAGTGATGAAATATTCCTGCAATCAGGGATTCCAGTGCATCAGTGGTTACAATCTAACAGTGAGCTGCTTCTTTTTATATATGTGGAGCTAAAATATTCTGGGAAGCCTTAAATGATTGATGATTCATGAGTCACTAGCAAAACAATTCTCTGGTGGGAAAAATGTTAAACGGTGTCACAAAAAAAGTTTATAGATGCTGATGAAAGAATATCGGCGAACTCTAGCACGGGCTTTAAAAATGATTCTTAAAGCTTTACCCTGGACCGCTCTTCTAGTTTGGTCATCATGACGATGGTGGCACTCCTCTGCTCCCAGAGCATCCTCCAGAAGTCCCCAAACGTCTCGGGTAAAGAACCCTGGGTGGCGATGTAGGCGTTCTGCTTCCTGTAGCCATCGATGTAGTTGGAATTAATGTAGTCGCTGCCAGGGATACCTGTACAAAAAGTTTACAGTGGGTGAAAATGGATTAAAATTTCAACTTTTGTTTTGTTTGTCAAGCAGACCTTAAATGTCACACAACAGTGGCATTTGTGGCTAGGTAAATTGGTCCAGGCCTTTATTATCCCTACAGTTTATTGGAGGTAATTCTCCCCCACCGTGTGTTCGCACAATGCCACGTTATCGTCCGTGGGTCCCAAATTTATGCCAGTAAAGCCACTGTTGTTTTGTATTAAAAAAAAAAAAGCACAGCAGTCAGTTTTGGAACCAGTGTTACAGCCCAAAAGGATTTGTATTTGCTATCAACAACACATTTAAATCAACAGCTCCACCCCCTCACCCACCCCTCACCCCCATATGTGCAACTGAGTTACAGATAAAGCTCGGTCCCTAGAAGTCTATCACCTCACACGGAGAAAAACAAACCAACAAAAAACTCGCAAAACAATTTCCCCCCACCGCTCCTCACTCCTCCTTTCCTTTGCTTATATTAAATGAAAGGCACAGCAGCCTTTTCCAATCCAGGGGAAAGAGACAGAGCTGACAGCTAGTCAATGCTTTAGGACTGGCAGTTTAGGGGCTTCGTGCACACATGGTCGACCAAGATAAGTCTCATCTGCATGGGCGCCACGTCTCAGAGAATCCCCTCACTCCAACCGCTTCCTCTCTCCCCCCCATCTCTCTCAGACTCCCTTTTACTCCCAGGTAACTTATTCAACAGAAAAAAAGGGAAAGAAAATGGAATATGAACACATTCAAAAACCCACACACATTATTTTTATTTATTCTTTCCCCAAAACTGTCCACCGCCCGCTCATTTTGCTGTTGAAGCTGTCCACGCAGCCAGGCGGTTGTGCATTTCTGTGATGGACAAGGGATAAGTACAATTAAGCCCAGTGTGTATTCAATTTGAAAAAGGGGGGGGGGGGAGAAAAAGCAAAAAAGGAGACATCACTGTGGTTTAATGAGAATGAAGCAAGTTGTTTAATGCACATTTGCAAATGGATTTTGCCTTTGTGCTTTCTGTCAGTCAGGATTTGTCTAAATTCGACCATTTTCTCTGTAAATAGTAAGAAATAAACATTGCCACGGTGTTGTTCCGGCACTCAGTCGTCGGGGAAAGGCAAAGTAATCTCAGAGAGCTTTTAAAGTACAACACTGTAATTACTGTATTAATGAGGAATAGTCACTACCAGTCGTGGTATAGTCAAGTTCAAACAGGTTAACGCGTATAACGTTTCCGTTAAATTTCGATTCCCGAGCTCGCTTATTATAGAACGTGTGCGTCCGGAGAAGTTTTCTCGTGAGAGTTCCACTTTATTTTCTTAATAAACGACCTCTTTGTCGGTCAGGCGGCGACGAAATCAAGAGCAGAGTATTTTTATTGCTTGCGACAGCTTCCGCGCTTGAAATAGATCAATGGAAAAACTAGCGAGCTCATTCATAACTTTGCTGTTGCGAAATAACAGAGCTGATGGGAAATGGAGCGCAGATCTTTTAGTTAGTCTGTTATATATTTTTTTTTAATTAACTTTCCAATTTTACATTTTTATTCAGTTACATGTACAAATACCTGACACGAAGTCACGCAGATGTCTTGTCACCGGTGCCTCCTCGCAGTGGCTGCACTGACAAATATGATCAAACTCACTAAAAGACTTAAATTAAAGGTAATTCCTGTAGTTCATCTATATATTTTAAAAATATGGTTTCACGAGCACGCAATGACACTACTATGGAGTAAACGCGACTTTCGGGTTTGATCTAAAACTTTTCTAAAACGCTAAAGTGAAAGGAAGAAAAAGTTTTAGGTTCCAGTTTAATCTTGCGAGTGTATGCTATGTACGGTCAGGCGAACGGTCAAGAGTCAGCGAAAGTGGAGCAAATTCAGCAACGTCACCGCAATTAAAGGGCCGCCTGTTTGCCAAAGATTCGGTTGATCCGTCCCCCCACATCAGTGAATTCCGTCTTCAGACTCTGATGTGAAATCCCAAATCCCTTTCATTCAAAGAACTCAATCAAAGTAAACAATAGACACATTGCTTGCCGAAAGGCTTTGTTTAAGCTTTAGCAAGAATAGAGGAAGTCCCTGATGTCCCCCTGGCTGAGAACTACTCACTTTCCGCAGCACAAAGTCTCCAATGTGGTTGTACAGATGTGTTTATACGTCTGGCTAATGGAGCTCCATCAGTGCTCAAGCTGTGTGCTGTTTCTGAGAGACTTGCGAAAAGAAGTGTGGGTGTGGGGGGCTCTATAAGGCTGTTTCTATCTGTTGTTGTCACATTATCCATTTACTAATTTGTTTATTTGCCTTCGCCCCCCCGAGAGCAGTTCAGTGGAAATGCTTAATTAATAGCTGTATGTGAAGTTGTGTTTAATCCAATAAAGTGGTGAAGGAGTCGGCACTTAACTGTCCATTTCAAAATGTGCTTTCATTCATTAGAAACTCGTGAGCAACGCGTCTTTAATGTAGTGAGCAGCGTACTGGTGGGGTTCAAATCGAGCCTGTAATGGGCTCAAGTTCGACTCTGAAAGTACAAAACCATGAATGAGTCCTTTCTGTATAACTCTGCACTAAATCAGCACCAGCAAGCTTGTGGGTTGTTGTGAGTTTGTCGAGTTCGACTAGGTTAAAAAAGGCACAAAAAAAGTCACGCTTGTGTGTGTATGCTGGATTCAGCGTGCAAATTCTGCTTAAAAACAGGCCTCGGCTTAATGCAAAATGTAACCCTGAAGTGTAATAAAGCAGCAAAGAAACAAATGCCGGTGAAACACACTTGTATCCCTAACTGTGGGTCATTGTTTAGTTTCATTTGAATGCTTGCTTCAGCATTTTAAGACAGAAGTGCCTTTTTTTTTCTCTTTCTTTCTTTCTTTCTTTCTTTCTTTCTTTCTTTCTTTCTTTCTTTCTTTCTTTCTTTCTCCCGAGGCCATTTTTTTCCCTTTTCTTTGCAAGCACCTGGGGTATCAAAACAAATAAGCAGGCTGCCATGCTCGTGAAGGAATATAATTTAAAAGTACAGTCTGGTTGCACTCCCGAGGTCCCAAAGATGAGGCTGCACCGGCTATCTGCAGAATCGATACAGCAGTTAGGAGCGAGGATGTAGGTGGGCGACATACCGTCAATAGCTGAGAGCAAGACCCTGGAGTGGTCGTAGGCTATCACGTTGGCATATCTGTTCTTTGGTTTGTTGACCTCTAGGTTGGAGTGCTCCCATGTGAACTGCTGGCCAGGGTCGATGGACTGTAAGAGAGAAGATATTTGTTTTGTGACTGCAGTGAAACTATTTGGCTCCGTTTGGCACGTAAAACAAGATTGAATTTCACTCTTTGGCGATTCCTAGCGCGTGTTGTCAGAATGCCCACTGAAAAATGCATTTCACCTCACAACGAGTGAAAATGAAAATCATATCTATTACATTATGCGGGTGTTTAAATAAACCGCTTTAAGAGTGTGCCTGGGGCTCGAGGTCACGTCTGGTGCTGTTGTTAGACCGGGGATGCTGAAAGGTTGAAGGGTACTGTTTTAACATCATGTGTGTGGAACACGGACTTTATTCCAGTGCGTACAGTACAACACCCGCTCTGCATACACAAAGATGTGAAGTTGTTGAGTCCATAGATCAGTCTTACCCACACATTTAATCTCCCATACTTGATTTGGGTACTACTATCCAATAGCCTTTTTAGAAAGTGGGGTGTCTACACACACTGGACACAAAGTTCACTCTTTTGCTGTGCAAATGTTAAAACAGAAATGTGGGAAAACTATTTGAACTGTGTTGTTTTTGGCATGAAATAACCTCTAGATATAAAAGATTAGATTAACAAAATAATGCATTCTGAATTGGTCACAGAGGAAATTGCTTGTGTTCACATCAGCTTTTCTTATTTGATTAGCAGGATTTTATGGCTCATAGTAGAGCGCTACACTCGAGACTAGTTCAGTTTTGATATCCAGGCCCTCCTTCAGATTTGTTAAGCAGGGCTTGATAACGGTCCCCTGTTGCAGAGAAATGAACTATAAAATGTAATATGACAAAGGGAAAACATAAAGACATGATAGATAGAGTTTCATTTCGCATTAACAGGAAAATATTGTTCCTGTGCTATTAATGATTTTTGTTTTTTTTGAGTTAATCTCCAATGAAGGCGACGATAGACCAAGTGCAAAATAGCAAAATATGAGAATGATCGTACTTTTTTGATCAATAAGATCAAAATCTGGCATTTTGGTGCAATTTATTGCTCATAGTTTCTTTATCTTTAACAAGTATAAACATATAAGCAGTTTAGGGTTAAACAAATATTACAGAGGTGTGTATGATTAACTTGGTGTTTTACATTTAAGCCCAATGGGAATTTATTTTAAGACCGAGTTCTTTGTCTGCAGAAATCACCTAAGCATAAATATGTGGGAGACAAACCGCAGGCTTAGCCTGATATTTTATCAAAATATGTTGAAACAGTGGGCTGCAACATTGCTCATAATAGGAATCTTTATTTCATTGTGCTCGCAAAATTGCTTTCCACTGCTCTCGAGTAAGCACTATGAAATTGGAATTCAATGTACTTAAGCTGCAATAATGATTGGGCAGCTTGGCAGGCACCCATGCAGTGACCTCATAGATTTTGGAGTTGTTGAAGGACCTGCAGAGAGAAATTGGCAGGGAAAAGGTGACCGTTCATATCTCGTACAGAAAGCACCTCTTGCTTGCATGTATTTTGAGGAACCATGAGTGTTCTGCCAGTGTAATTTCATCTACATGGCAATACGCAGGTAACAATTACAACTGCCTGAATACAGTCAGCAGGTAAGGGAACCCGAAGGCCTGATTGCATGACACTTGTTCATTAATGCACTTTTATCCTGATGATTGTCATGGTCAGTATGCATAGGTGACAGTAGTTAATGTTTAGATGGGAGTGTTTTCCATAGCATTGATACATGCACACATACAAGGAGACACACAGCTATGGCTTCTATTAACATGTTCTTATCATTAACTTTGTTTAGGCATCTCTCTGCAAATACGTTCATTGTTATGTACTTAATTGTGGCCTGCTATGCTCCACAGTCTGACTCCAACTACAACGTATAAACTGCAGCCAGCGATGGTAGCCCATGCTGCTCTGTAACCTCGGTGATCTTGGTGGAGTCGCACATGAGCCAGTTTTCCATGACTCCATGTTCTGGTGAGAGTAGCTCTGCAGCTCACAGCAGAGCAGAGCAGAGCCAGCGCTGCTAGCTGCAGTCCAAAACAGTGGAGTTGGAGTTTGTCTGACTGAGGATGATGAAATCTGATGAGTCAGCTGAAGACTAGAGACACCCCTTCAGCCCTGTTCATTATAAATTAATATTGGGTGACAAAATGAGCCACCAAACACAGGATATCATTTATCTATCTATCTATTTTCCCACCCACTTAGATACTGGAAGCACCAACAGCATAATTTTTAATGACGAGAGTTCACCTTTAAATCATAAAATGATATATGTTGTGGCTGCCGCCGTAACATTTTAGTCATGTAGGCTTACTTTATAGCATACACTTGTCAAAGCGGAAAAAAGCACAGGTGTTACTAATGAAATTAATAACCCATTCAGCTGCCTCGGGAAGCAATGTCACTGAGCCAGCAGGCACAATAGCAGGGTCCTGGAACTAGAAATGGAATGTGCCATTATTAGTGTTATTAATTATACCTGTGTTGACATGTCAAACAGCCTAAAGCCTTAGTTTGGTGATGAAAGTAGTTGCCAACACCCCTACCGGCAAGCCAGCCACCAAACACATGCAGCTAAATATCATTAATTTAATATTAATTAAGTAAATTTATGTGATTTGGCCAACACTCCCCCAAAAAGTTGCCGTTTAAGCAGCTGACTCACACTCACAGAGCTCAATCAACATTAGGAATTTTCCGACACTCACCTCGTACTCCTGTGAAAACTTGAGGTTATCGTTGGCTTTCAGGCGCTCCAGATGATCCGCTAATTCCATGACAGGGATTGGAGGGTGGCTGGCCATACCTGCCAATCACATTGGACCCAAGGTCAGTCCCCAAGTCTTTTGAGAGGGCATCACCCAAGCACAAGCAAATGGTGAATCATTAGATAAGCGGCATGTGGTTACAACAGGGAAAATGGAAGAGCGGATCGTTGTTAGGCTAGTTTGTTCACTCAAAGCAGTGACCATGCTGGTAAAGAGAATATGGGCACAGAAGCCAATGAGGAGTCACCGAGCACACTTTGCCCCCACTGGGACCTCTCCCTACTGAGAGAGAAGAACGTTATTCACGCTGCAGTGGACAGTTAGCATGACATTAAAGCACAGACACGAACGAACATCCCAAAACAAACAGAACGAAACAAAACGAAAAGACATTCAATGTTAGGCCAGATGTTGACGTCTGCTTTGAGTGATGACATGGTTTCAAGGCTGTCATTTCAAACTCCGCCTCCTGTGATGATATAGCGTTAACATAAGATGGATTAGATGGGGATGGAGATACAAGGCTTGGCAGAAAAAAAAAGAAAAGAAAGGAGTTAAAGCTGAAAAAAAAGTATTCCAAAAACAAGTCGTGTCAAATGTGTAATCGAGACCAACTAACTTGACAAATGGAGGTTACTGGGGTGACTGGGCGCACCTGAACCTGTGGAGGAAACGGCGGTGGAATTAAATATATTGCAGACGTCAGAGCAATGTGATGACTATTGTCTTTACAAAGAGAAGGTAGAAATTGAAATGTGACAAGAGGGAGCTGCATGATTATGTGTTTTCTAAATGGGACATTCATTAGTAACATACAAATCACCATGCCAGAAGCTTTGCTATGCCACCATGCTTATTTCATGGAAATAAGAAAGCATACGAGGAACAGAATCGCAAATCACTGCGAGCGCTTTATTTGCCACTGTTTTTACACTTGACCGCCGGCATTGTAATGTATCAGCTGATTCTCGATCCTCCCTCAAACTCTGCTTTTGTGTCTCACAGGTGGCCTTTGTTGTTAGTGAGACGACACTGGCTTATGACGATAGCTAGACCAAGCATTCATTCCCAGCTTGTCCAATAATGTCCTTTTTAAAACAAGCCTTTGGAAGCGGCACATTTTTCGACTTGCAGGGTTTGTTGTGGGGTTTCACACATTTATCCAAACTATAATCTCTTTCTCTTTATGGTATCGAAAACTAAGAAGCATAAAGCAAGTAAAAAGCAAAATGAAATCAAGCAACACAGAGTCCAAAATGAGATACAAACCGCTATCTCCTGGCAGGCTAACTTATGTCGGTACCATACTCTGCAAATGTGAGCATCGTCATTGCTTAAGATCCAGTGTTGCTGCAACCAGTGCATCAAGAGATCAATGCAAAATAACAGCAGATAACTAACTTTATTAAAGCTGATACTTTTGCCCTGCTGATATATATCGCCTGATATTACCTGTTTGCAGATACACCGATATCGCCATTTATAACAGCTGATGAATGAAAGTTAAAAAACTATAGAAGAGATTGGAGAAGCACCCTATTAACTATGTGGATAGCCTGTCCACCACAGAGCAACCTCTCTGTTGGCTACACTACTGAAAAGGGACTTTTTCCTTCCCACTGTTGCCAAGTGCTAGCTCATAGTCTGCCATCTGATTGTTGGGGTTTTCTCTCTATTAGTGTGGGGCCTTTACCTTACAATATAACACACCTTCAGGGGAATGTTATTGTGAATTGCTGCTATATAAATACAACTGATATGAACTGAAACGCTACAAACAACCCGCTAATCTGAGCAGTTTAGAAGAGCTTAAAGGAGTAGCTTTTTGTGACAGTACAACAAGATTATTTTTAAGCTGCAGTGTCACACTATCTTAGCAAGAACTCATCAATACACAGACGAAACGTCAGGGGATCTGCTTATATTTTATGTGTCTGAAAGAAAAAGAATATCGGCAGATTTTTGCCTCACCAAGTGTCTTAAAAGTCCTGTCTCTTTTGCTCTAGTGTTTGATGCTCTGGGGTGAGAACGTATTGAACATGCTACTTGGAGGCTTGTCAGTATAATAGCAATGCAATAGTTTATGTGTAGGTGTCAGTATATTTAAGAGCTTAGATAAAGGGAAAAAGATGAAAGAAAATTCAACAAGACTCCTTAAGAATTTATGTGCCATTATGACACACCAGCTGGGTGTTAGTCTGTCTCTGCAGAGGTGATATCTCATTTTGGTTTCTGGCACAAGTGGGCATTAGCTAATGGAAGCTGCAGCGTTTTCCCACCCACTCTCGCGTCTCTCTGAAAGACGGCAAAGGCCGTTTCTATTGCAACCCACTACTCAAAATCCATTTCCACCACTGGGGGACAATGAAGGTACCTTTTCCAACACACTGTCGCTCAAACATCAAGCGTCCTTAAGATGAAAATGTCCATTGACGGGGTAAAGAGCTGAGAGAGAGTAGGGGAGAGAGGTGGTCTAATGTAGAAGCTGCTTCAGGACTTGAGAGAAAGTGGTCAGGTGGTAGGAAAAAGAAATGTTTGGCCCTTTTTGAGCCAAGATATCAGCTCTCAAAAAGGCTGTTTGGGGGGAAAAGTGATGGCTTGAGAGGCGAGCGAAATAGTGGAAGGATAGTTGAGATCACTCTGAGCCAAAAGGAAAAATACCCCTCTGCTGGGATGAAACACTCTGTAATGGCCCCTAAAATCATTGAAGAGCATTCATAAATATGCATAATCTTTAGCAAAAATGAGCCTGCGGGGATAATTCATCCTCCTTTCATACTAGCCGACCTGAAAAATATGGCATTATTGGCAGCCTCTGAACACCTGTCCCAAAGCAGCGAGTGCCAGAGGAACTCAAACGGCAGTCAAGTGTGCCACTCTTGGTCAGCATGGAGGCAAAGATGCATGCCACCTTTCCAGGCGATAAATGGACTGTGACTCCCGTCTTTTCCCGAGGCGAGAAACGGCCGCACGACTGAGCCACGGCGCGACCGCTCACCTCAGCACTAAAGGTCGGCGTGAGTAAACATCGCTGTTTACAGCTTGTCACCGCTTTCGTATCCCTATGGCCTGCATACCGAATGAAACACACGGACGTTCTGTATTTTGCTCAACTTCCGCGATGTTCCTTGTCCTAACAGGACTACACCGCTACAGAGTGACAGGTCTGGATGACCTGGATAACCCAGGTGCAGAGGAAGATGACAGATGTCACGAAACTGTCAAGCTCACATTTCTGCCTCTCCATTTCCTCCCTAAGAAATGTCTCCAGGGAGGCCCGTGTCAGTGCTGACCCTCTGTGTCTTCTCAAGCACCTGTCCATTATCTACCTGCAAACTGCTCACACAGTCTGTGCCAATCTCACTGCAAAGATGATGTGTTTTCTTACAGTGAGGTCATATTAGGCTAGCTGAATTAATTAAAGCAAGCACTCAGTAGCACTGACATCCTCAGTCTTAAATTCACACCACACCAAGACGACAACATGTGGCATCGTTCGGGATACTTACCGGGTGTTTGGAAGTTGAGACGTCGCAGCTCAACTGGATCAGTGGGATGATGAAGTGGCATTTCCTTGCTGTTGGGGAGACTACCTTTTCTAGCTTCAGACTCGGCTCGTTTTCTGTGGAGCAAATTGTCAATTTTAATTAATTCCGGGAGATTATTTGACTAATTTGTACTCAAAACTCTTAATTGTTATTGTGTAACCTCAAAGCTTGCCTCGCGGTCTCATGAATAATGAAGGCACATATGTAATTAAGGAAGTGACAGGGCTACATTCTTGTAGTACATAGGGCTATAAGAGGTAGGCAAAATAACATCACGTTATAGTATAAAGCCATCAAGTACAATACGCCCTTAGACAGTAAATACTACCTTTAGCAAAACCTTTTGTTCACTTTTCACTACTAATGTCAGGCGAAGGTTTGGATACAACTTTTTAGTAATTTGGAAGCTGTAGCTGGGGTTGGTTTAAGAGTGCATTACATTATATATTGATAGTGTTTTTTGTTTCAGAGAAAACTTGCTCCACTCCCTTTTTAGTTTTGTTAGATTCTCGAATCAAGTGCCACTTTCACAGATGTAAATGTAGTTCATTCTTTAAAAAAGAAGCAAGTTAGGGGGCCATGTTGCACCACGAATACAAAGTTAATTAGCAGTTGGAAAGGTCAAGCTGCTTGTGCTTTGATCTCCTCCTATCATACACAGCAGATGTAAGCAACATGCTTCCCAGGTCATTTCAACTCCAAATGAGAGACAGCAGTTTCTATAGGTTTAGGTATCATATGCACAGCAAGGACGAGGGGGGAAAAAAAGGGTTTTGAAAGGAATTAGGTCTTTATCTATTTCTTTCTCACTCTTACCTGTCCGGCTTGCTGCTCCATTGGTGAGCAAGAAAAGAAATATCAACAAAACATTAGGTGGTAAGACCGTTGACTTTGTATACTCGAGAATGCCATAAACTTTTCCTTAGAATAAGTAAATGGCTGGCTTGCATGAGAGACAAACGATACCAATCATATCTCAGTTTTTGCTTCGCGTGCGAGATTAGTGATGCTTCACTTCAGAGATTATGCTCAATTATGCAGCCTTGGGGCTCTTTGTTTCAAATGCTACAGTTTCCCAGGTGCATCCAAGATTTGTACATTGTATCTCTGCTATTTCAAGCAGTTTCAGCTGATTGCTTCTTGTTCGAGCATAAAAGTCATCTCTTGACTCTTAATTGCTGTGTCTGCCTTCTCCTGCCTACCACTGTTGCATTTATTAAAGTCACGACGTCGGCACGTTCAAGTGGGATCAGGATCTCGGATGAATGTGTGCAAGTCAAGCACATAAGAGTGTTCAAATTTGTTTTATTTAAAACAAAACGATCGCGCTCTATTGATTCGGCAGTCCGACCATCCTGTCGTCCCCCCCTGCAAGATCGCTAATAACGATAACATCAGCGGGGGTGGATGTGCTCTCGTTAAGACTGAGATATCCACTCTCTGTAATGTATACGGTACACTGTGGCCCAAGCACACGAAAACAGAGTAGTAGTACTGCTGCAAGTCAGAGAGAGCAATAAATGAGCATCTCTGCAAACGCAGTAACGTTAAGCACCAATTTAAAAATCAAACAAACACAAATGAGCACTGCCCTTCTGTTCTATGTGTTAAATGCCCACATGAAACTACAGTGAGGCAGATTAATGTGATATGACTCTAACAATAATGATAATACTGATTTAAAGCACTGATGAGGATACCTTGCTTGCGATCGCACCGCAACCCTAGTTGGCCCTGACTTCTGTTTCTCTCTGCTCGTCATACCCGCGCCCTTTCCTATAGCTCAGCAGAACATGCTTGTTTCCATTTGTTTTGCACAGGAGGCGACTTTTGTCACATAAAAATTGATCTTGACAAGAGAAATATATGCTGGTTATGCACTAAATGTTCCCTAATGTGGCAGTGACACTGGCTGGGTAATCGATGTGTAAATCTGCCTGCCACGAATGGAAAGACCAAAGCCAGCCGCATATGCAGTCCATGCTCACTTTCAAGTCACCTTTGTATTATCTCAAATTTTATATGAACGAATGCCAAGGACAATAAAATGCAAGAGCCAGAATAAAGCTGTACCTCTAAACCTCTTTACATTACACTGATAGTATTGATGGATTTTTTTTTGGTCTTCGGTATTGGTACTGTTATGTGATTTGGGCTTGTGCTGACTCTTCAGTTACTAATCTTACCCTTCCAAAATTAAACCTTGAGGACTACTGTTAAATTCTGCTTAGGCCTGGACATTTGATTGAATGAACACTGCAGAAAATCTGCCTTATGTAAAAGGTGAGAAGGGACAAGATAGCAAAGTGTGTAGATGTGTAAGTGTGCACCTTCAATATGTGCCTGTCCCGGCAAAACAGGAGGGCAGCATAAGGTCAAAGCCTGGATCAAGAGCTGAGTCCCCCCTCCCGTGGAATAGGTAGTGGGATAAAGGAAGAGGCTGGGAAGCTATCCCAGGCCCCAGGGCCTTTCAAAGGCTGCACACACACATGCGGTGACATGCAGCAGATAGTCAAAGCTCTCCCCTCCTACGCTTGACTGATGAGCAGTGACAGCACGAGGTCTGACTACCACTAGGGGGTTTTATGCAAAAAAATAAAAAGAGGCTGTTTTGATTCAGTGTGAAAATGCACTACAGCAAGTGTTTTTTTTTACAGTGTTACATGGGTTTAAGAGTGTGTGTTTGTGCGTGCAGGGGGCGGAGGGACGTGTCTGATTAACTTTCAGTCAACGCACGTGTCTGTTTGAAGGATCGTGGGCGACTGCACTTCATGCCTTGACAGCTTGGGTAGCTGCATTCTTGAATTCACTTACAAGAGATTAAAAGTGTGTGTGTGTGTGTGTGTGTGTGTGTGTGTGTGTGTGTGTGTGTGTGTGTGTGTGTGTGTGTGTGTGTGTGTGCGTGTGTGCATGCGCGCGCAACTGGCTTTGACAGTCACGGCTTGTCTGAAGATCAATGAACCTTATGGTTTTAGCTACATTCTTACGTTTAGCATCTGCACTCAAATGTGCTAACTGCAAATTCATGTGTGGGGTTTTTAAAATACATTTAAATACTTATTGGTAACACTTGAATGCTCGGTGACTATAGATGACATGAATTTAAAGTGCACGTATGCGGTCTATGTAGTAAAGCGTGTGTACATTAGTGCATTGTTTTATACCGTCTCCTTTGCAGTCAATGTGCACTAGCACAGAAATAGAGTTCAGTGACTTCCCACCTACACTGAAGGGGGAAAAATACATGGCTCTTTATTGGCTTTGTATGCAGCTGGTATTTCCAGTGGAATGTGGAGTTTAAAGCTACGGCTAACTGCCTTAGCTAATCACAGACATTTGCTAAGAAACACATCCCTAACATTAGCTGTTTGACAGCTAACTAGATACAGAGATATGGCGCCAGAAGTTAGGCCAACCCCATTAGCGTGCGTTGGTATCAGAGTCTGACGTGTTTGCGTGTTAGTCTGTCTTTTCACGCTAAGCTAGCTGTATATTCTGAATTGGATTCTCATGCTTGTGCTCCCTGTGTGTTAATTAGCTTTTTAAATCCTCACCTCTTGTAAAGGAGGATGGCAATAACGATGCATATGATGAAGACAACAGCTAGCACAGGCCCCACCACCCAGATGAGGCCCTCCTCCTCATCGATGATTGGCTGGGGATCGATGTCGGCTGAAATGACCGAGTCCGAGTAGGGGCTGGTAGCATACATAATCTGAGCCAGGGAAAAACAAATTAAAGGTAAATGTTCTGAAATACGCGCCATTTTTAAAAAAAATGAAAGGTTTGTCCAGTTTTCTGTGCATCATTTCGACATCAAAAGTGTTGGCGGGTACAACAAACCCAATCTAAACGCTTTCCAGGGTGTCAAATGTGCTACACGCAGTCTGATACCCTCTTATATCCGGATTTAACAGTTTGTTTTGTTTCCGCTTCTTTTTACTCTAACTCTCGTTGGTTAAAAAAAAGTGTTAGGGGGTGTTAAAAATAACATTTATCCACAGAGTGGTCTCTAACACGCTCCATATGTGGGTAAGGACCTTCTCGCTTTTCTCTGACGCTAAATGACACCTCATGCGTGTCTTTTAGATGCCAGCAGCTTTGACAAAGCGTCAGTATTTGACGCCCTGGGAATGAGAGCGGGCTAGTACATCTAGACCTATTTTTGGGTGCCTGAGGTAGTTATAGGTATTTAAAGCAGCACTGCAAACCTTCAGTTAATATACGGCCACTGCTGAGCATATCTTGGCGAAGACAGACATGACCAACAATACATATTAAAAGCCAATTCAAAGTTTTTCTGTGTAGTTCATTCTAAGCCGGACTTTGACCAATCAGAATTATCTTTAGTATCTCTCCTATACTGGAGCCTTGATTGAACTATTCCACAGTCCAAGTGAAGATTAAAAAAAAAGGTCCAGTGGGAAGAAAATATATGCTTCAGTGGGCAAATTAGAGATTTCCCTCCGTCCGTCATTATCGTTTTTGCTCTACCTGAACTCAGGGTTAGTGGAGAGAGTGTGAGGCAGCACTATAGACCCTGCAGCTCATCAACTCCATCATCTTGCCTGCAGCTGCCTAATCATGCAGCTTTCTGGTCTTCAGTACAGACAGACAAATGCACACACACACACTAGCTGCAGCAGCGAAGATAAGGCGGACCGCACACTGGATGCAATTAAAGAGGAGCGCTGTTATCGAGGTGTTCTCGCGATCAGCTAAGGTCTTAAGGGGCTTCTCTCCCTAAAGCAGCAAGGGTCAGCTTCTTCTGGCTGCAGCTTTAAGTTTTAAAGTCCAACGCCTCAAAAGGACTCAGAGTAACACATCTGACCAGAAGCCAGCTCCGACCCTCAGCCAGGACGCGGCACGGTTAACACCTCCTCTGCTTACCAACACGGACAGCTGCTTTTTATTTTTTTATTTTAAGAACAAAGAATGTGAAATCACTAGCAAGGGGGCTTCCTAATGGGAAGAAAACTTATACTCGAGTATCGCGGGGTAGACTTACATTCTCGGACATCTCCAGAACAGCAAGCACAAAGAAGATGTATTCCTGGCCATTCTGAAGTTGCTTGTTCTCAAAGTCCCCATAGATCTTTCCATCTCCCAGGGTGAACTGTTTGGGCAGGTCTTTGAAGTAAGCGGCGATATAGGCTTTGGGTTCTGCCTGCCTCTGGAAACGAAGGCCCCTGCTCGTTCGGTTTATCTCCTTCAGCAGCTACAGTGAGGAGTGAGAAGCAGACAGTTGATAACACACAGGCACACGTTCCAGTACACACATGAAAACAAATCCACACAAACCAAATATCTCTATCTAGATTTTTTTTCTTCTTCTTCTTTTTTTCCCCCTGATCGCTGAGCTGAAAACGCTGATTGCAAAAAAAAAAAAAAAGGCCGGAACATTACAAGAAAAGATCAATGACTTATTTCGTGTTTTTTTGGACTACAAAAGATTGTCAGATTAAAAGATTGTGTGGATTTCCAGCATATAAAACAGCTGAGGATTATCCAACAGCTTCAAACAGTAAAAAAGACACCAAATTAATTCACAACTTACACAGCTCAATTATTCTTCTCTTGCTGATAGCATCAGAAAGATTTTTTGATGAAATATGTAGACAAATAGAAGAGAAGAGTTTTCTGTGTTTGACGACTTCTGTTATGCGTTTTTAATTCTTTGCCTTCAGTTCGAATGAAAGATGTGTAGAGCTGGATTATATATATTGAGATTAAATTAGCAACATGTTCAAATTCACGTTTAATTTGTGCTTTATTTGTTTGCCGTTTTTCACTCCTCTGTTGCCTCCTTGGGCGATTAGTTTTAGCGCTTGTGACTCTAATAGGCTGAAGGACTGTGCCCTTCGTACGAGCCATCAGATTTTAAATTTCTGGTACAAAGCGCGGATGATAATTATGCTAATCGGGCCTGGCTAGTTGTTTCGTCGTCTGAATGCATATCCACGGCCTGTGCGCGTGTGCGTGCGCGGTTGTCATTCACTTTAGAGAGGGTGCGCTCATTGTGTGTGCTCTGTTTTGGCTGCGGGGCTGTTGGTGCTGCCCGATAATGTCTTCAATCATCTCTCCTGTCAACACAGCTAAATCTAGCTGCCCTTGGGAAAAGTTGTGAAAAGGTGAGTGCCAATATTGACAAACAAATAAATTCTGACAGAGGGGTGACTTTTGGCCAATCGGTCAAGGCTACAGACACATCGGCACGAGCTGGAAAGCCGATACCAGGTGAGACACCGCGTGTTTTTCTTTCAGCCTTCCAGACACGTGCGACATCTCAAGATTTAAAAATTGAGGTATAATTATCAAGATTCGATTTGCGAGTGCTATTCTTCTTGTTCCACCTCGAATTGAAACATTTGCTTACACATACATCAATGCATAGCCCAGACCCCCCACCCCTCACCCCCCTCGAATTATCCTGACTGGCTAAATATAAAAGTTGTCAAGTGTTTTGTGGATATGCAGGTAGCCTAGCTTTGCCTGGAATGAGAAGAGACATGAAGGCCTGATGCAGCTCTTCAGGTAATTACCACAGACATAAAGAGGAGGAGGAGGAGGTGGGGATAGGGGTTTGAGTTTGCAGTGCACTTGATGGCTACTTTATGTTCTCATTTCCATATGAACAGTGCTCTCTGCAGCTATTTGCGTCAATCAGCGGGACTCATCTGCTGTTCTCCCAGCCCCTTATTTTTTTTCCTAGTTTGAAGGAAAAGACGTGTGCGGGCTGCATGTGCGCAAAGTTTATAGGGCTCGTTATGAAGCCGAGTATAATAAGGAGATAAAAAGAAAAAAAAATTATAGCCATTATAACCAATTATGACAATTAAAACCAAATCATCCTTTTCAGCATACCTCCTCCAAATTCATCTCGTCAGGACTATCCCAGGGTTTGAAAAACTTGCCGGTGCGTTGCTTCTTCAGAGGTACCACCACAATATAATAACCCCTGCAAAATATAAAGTGTTATATAAATACAAATTGTTCTGGACTGGGTGGAGTCAGTGGAATAAACAACACAGCAAGAAGAGCCACGGCAACGGTGTCTGTCCGTATTAGAAAGCGTAGTCTGCTGACCAGAAAACAGTGCAAAGAGACTAAAATCATGCTTTTAGCAAGTTACATGATCTCTTATCATCTGATCAGGGATTTCTTTTCTGCATTAATTCAAGCATGTTCATTGAAGTCAGGCAATATGGTTATACCTCAGTTAGGCCCCCTGTGGGCTAATTAGGAGAGCTCAGCAAAGCGAGATGGGTTTTTCATCTCTTCATCGCGGTGGCAACAGAGATAACGACCTCCTGCCAGATTTGGGCTTCCTGGTTTGGGCGCTGCTCTAGCTAGCATTAGCCAGGATAGCAGTGTGGCCAGCTAATGGGAAACTAATTAGCTTAAGCTCTGGCGTGGGAGATAGTGGTCCAAATGTAACCACCGATTTAAAAAGGAATAAAGAAAACCCCAAGATGGGTTTGGAGCTTCAGTCTGCAATCGGATGTGATCCTTGGCCTTCTGACAACCCTGGGCTTTGTTGAAAGGCTGTAAGAGACTTTATAGGGCTTAGAGGAGTGTGCTTAAATGAGCCGGGGTGCTCCACTGTGTAATGACTCAGGTGAAGTGGATATTACACTGAAATGCAGGGATGAATATAAATGACTGTTTTGGAAGAATTACCCCTGACAAGGTCAGCTATCAAGTTAACTTGTTTATTTCCATTCACAGAGCAACAGTAGGAAATACAAATCAGTAATGTGGATGTGGGAAACGAGTTAAATATCCAACAAGACACATTTTGATACACTACCCAGGTCAGGAAATTCAGAGTTGACTCAGGAACGCTGCTCCGAGCTAATCTGTTGGCTTATGTTGTTATTATGTGTTTGACTGCATAGCTGCAATGGATGTATTGTATCTCACTGATGGAGCTCAATTCGGGACTGAAAACAATACTTCTGATCTATGCAGTACTAATGAATCAAAAAATAAAAGGAAAACACATGTGCACGTTTTTTTTTTCTGCTTACCTTACTCTCTCAGAAGTCTCCACTGCAGGTAGCTCCACAGTCACCATACCGTCTGAGTTGGTCTTGTCGACCAAATAGGGTTTGGTGCGGAGGACGTCCGGGGCCGTCATGGTGGACACGCGGTGTTGAAGACCTCCCGCGCTGTTGCCGCGATTGGTCAAGAGGAAAGAGTACTGAGTTTCAGGCTGAAGACCCGTGATTAGCTTCTGGGTTAACTTCCCATCGACCTCCACACTCTGCCCGTTATCGTAGAGGATCTGTAAAAGGATGATTCACTTGAGGTTTCATGTAGAATACCACATGATTTCTAATGTAGTGTACATTGCAAGTATTTACAAGGCTTTGTGTTGCGTGTATATGAAAGTGCCATACTGAGCTAGGCAATGCTCACAGTGAAAGGTTGAGCAGGGTTGTAGGTGTCTGGAATTTCCCATGTCAGCAGCACCGACGACTTCATGGCAGCTTTCACGTGAAAATTTTTTGCAAACACTGCTAAAAGAAAGGGGGAGCATGTGATTTAGACACAAAACATCCTCTCGCTCTTTTTTTTTTAAAACAAATCTACCGACAGAAGTCCCACATCGTTGCTTACCTGATGCCTTCTTTAAACCAGGCTGAAAGCAGCAGTGCTACTCTGAACTCAACACTATCCTCTTACCTTCTTACCCACCAGCTCTTAAAATTAATGACTGACCTTTGCTTAACTGACAAGACAAAGAGACGTACATACTTACTCCATGTGCATTTCTTAAATGACTGTTAGATTAAAGAGACTAATGATAGGGCAGTATGTCAGAACCAAAGTCTTCGGGTTGACTCCGTACTTTGACAACTTCTGCCTTTTGAGGTTTTTAGGGAAGTGATTGGAAAGGGCAGAGCAGGGAAAGGTCGGCTTGTTATTGTTTTTTTTTTTTTTTAAGGGAAAGGCCTAAAAAAAATTCAGGGACTGGTCCTACCTTGATCCACAGGCTGTGTCCTGAATTGGACACTTGGGCTATAGGGACCAGCGCCCTTGCTGGTGAAGGCACACATTTTAATATCATAAGTAGTATCGGCCCTAAGGCCATCCAGGATGACTGTCGACTCTGGGGCAGTGATGAAGAGTTCTGAGGGACTGCGCGGGCTGTTGATGTCCTTGTACTGCAGAGCGTACTTCACTATTTGCCCGTTTCGTTCTGCCAGCAGCACAGGTTGCCAGCTAACCTGAATGGTGGAGGTGGTGGCGCCCTCCGCTTTAATGTTCTGAGGGTAGCCGCTTGGAACGTCCTCGTTTGTGGTCACTTCTTTGACCGTTTCTTCACCAAAGCCCACCTTGTTGCGCGCCGATAGGCGAAAAGTGTAAGAGGCTCCCTTGTGGATCTCTTTGGTTGTGTAGTGGTTCTCTCTCTCTGCGAACTCAATAACAGTCAGAGGATCCACATCTTTACGGCCGAAGCGGAGACGATAGCCTTGCAGGGGCCCGTGAGTTATTGCTGGGGGGTTCCACTGGAGGAGAGCTGTGCCCATGTTGGTTGTACTGACCTTAAGCCAAGGTTTTTCAGGAACTAATAGCAGCAATGGAGAAAGGGACAAGTTAGAAATATTTGCAGCACACAGGCATTCAGTGTTAGTCAATCTACAGTCAGCTATCTCTGTCTTTAGTGTGGCATGACGCAGTACAAGAGGCGTTTCCTGGTTTTTTGTTTTGTCTGTTTACGTTTCTACAATAAAAGTGCCTTCAGCTTTGCCATGTCATACCAGTGGGTAAGACTTATTGTTTCTTAATGAGACAGTAATTAGCCGTATTCGTGCTCACTGACAAGTGTAAATAATGCTTAGGATATTACATAATAGTTTGATTGTTATTAGATGCAATACTATAGCATTGCAAAGTGGAGATGTGTCAGCAGTGATGGTTCCGTTACCTGCACCAGTGGTGGTGATCAGCTTGGGCTTGCTGCGTGCACCGTCGCCCTTTGTCGTGAAGGCTGCGACAGTAACAGAATACGTGGTCTCAGCCTGCAGTTCTGTGATGATCATTTCCTGTGAAGACACAAGACTTGAGTTGCAGGATGCTCATGTGTTATTATGCAGATGCAAGCAAACAGAAGTGGGATGTGATATTAAAATAACCTTCACGAACACATTCCTTTAGCATATGTGAGGCAGCACGCTAAACAGCTGGCCAAAGATGCAGATCGAGAATCCCAGCTGTAGCCAAGCAACAACACAATCAGGAACAACCTTTCTTTCCAATATTTCCAGTGTTTATTATCTTGACTTCACTGTCAGATAAACAGCTCTTTGCAAATCGTCTCTCCCTCCTCGCTGACAGGAAGAGACCCTACTGAGCGCAGCAGCAGTTGGCTGGGGGTGTGACCGGGCTGTTCGCCCAGCGAGATTTACCCCTTTGGTGATGGTGGCAACTTTTCCGTCTGTAGAAGGTGAATTGTGCTTGATCAGCAGCTTCTTTTAAGCCTAGTTGAGTTTTTATCTGAAGTTTAACCATTTCCAAACATACTACACGTGACTATTTATCCATTTGCACATGAGTAAACCACAATAATTCAAAGGGCCAACACAGTTTGACATCTTGAAGTTAAAAAGTCACCAAAAATAAACGAAAACGTCACCCCCAACCAGATGGCTGCACCTTCCTGAGCCTGGTTCTGCCAGAGGTTTCTTCCTGTTAAAAGGGAGTTTTTCTTTCCCACTGTTGCCAAGTGCTTCCTCTGAGGGGTTGTTTGATTGTTGGGGTTCTCTCTGTATTTTCTCTGTATTATTATTTGACCTGGTTTTGACATGCTGCATCACATATACTTCAGCTCGAAGCATGTGTGACTTGACAGGGATCACAGTGAAAAGCTTTACTTAACAAATAACTACAAAAGTTCAAATTTTATTTCATGTTATGTTTTGTTCATCAGCACTTGTAGTTTGGTAAGCTTCAGATGAGCTTCCTTTCTGCAGTTATTAAAGATGAAATAACACTCAACCTATTAGTTAACATATGTACGGGCATGCAGAGGTTGACAGCAGCAGAAAACATTTGTATTTCGTGAAGTTGATCTACTCACATGATCAGTTGTATCATCATATTCCCACTGATTTTGAGATCAGAACATGGAGAGAAAAAGAGACAACAAATAAGGCATAGACACTAATCACTGGAAATAAAATGCACACACAGTGTTTGTCTACAGCCACTAAATAAATTAAATACAATTTTTTCATAGAATATTTACAGAAAAAGCAGAAATGATCATCCACATACAGATAAACAAGCTTGTGTGTCCAACTGAATTCTCATTAGTGGCAAAACAAGTTACAACTAAGCTGAATAAATAATCAGGCTTACATAACAATAGTTTGTAATTGTGAGTGAGAAAAACATTATGTGTCTCAGATGTGGTGGCTGGCTGAGGGTGGGGTGGGGGTGTTGTACCTGGGCATCATCAATCAGGATGTCCTTGATGGCTGGCTGTCCTGTGGGCTCCCCATTAACCATCCTGACATAGTGCACCTGGTACCCTCGGATCTGACCGTGCTGCTTGGTGGGCATCGGTGAACGCCAGATCACTTTAATTGATGAGGAGTTGACAGCCTCCACCTCAACTTTACGAGGTGGCCCGCTAGGAACTGGAGGAACACCATGGGATAGAAGAAAAAAGGTGAAAATTATAGAGAACCCCTTCACCCCCTTTTTTTCTCTCTCTTTTTCTTTGAATCTCGCCCAAAGCCGAAGCGCAAAATGCTGCAGTGACCAAAAAAATAAAAAATAAAAATCACAAAAGTGCAGCAAACTGCAACAAGCACTGCATGACATCAATATTTCAACAATGGTAAGGAGGGGGGGGGGGGTAAAAACCAACCGCAAAAACAGGTCTGACAACTGACCTAATGTCGAAACATTAAAAATGGGTAGAGTGGATTTTAAAAACATGGAATAAAAATGCCTTTTTGCCAAAATAGAAAAGTGGAGCCAAAGGAGACTTCAAGAGTTTCGACTGCTTGAAGCACGGCAAGAATTTTGGCTATGGAGCAAGAAAAAAAAATGGGTTAAAAATGACTGTATCACATGACGAGAGACAAAAAAAACTTTTTAAAAAATGGCCTTCAAAAAAAATCTTCCACCTTTTGTTTTGCCCACTGTCCTCAATTTGTCAAGTTCTCAAAAAAAAAAGAAAAAAGTGAAAAATACGATGACATTCGGTAAAAGTTTCAAAAATGACAGTTGGGACTGGAAGTTTGGAGGCCTTCTGCTGAAAATGCCATACCATGTGTTGAAATTGAGCAGCGTACGAGGTGGGGGATATAAAAAAGCCAAAAAATTGTGCTTTTTGCAAAGTGAGTTTCTTTTCTTTTAAAAAAGCATTGTCCAAAAATAGGGTTAAAAGAACTGAGTGTCGACAGTCATATTAGAAGCAGGCAGAGAGGGTAGAAGAGAAGAGGGGGGTTTGTAGATATAGGCAAGGCTGTTAGTATTTGACAGGGTAGGTTAAGAAGGGTAGACTGGAATTGCAGCTGGAGCTTTGTTTTAGCGAACACATACCATCCTCCTCTGTGCGGATGACCTGCGGCAGGCTCTCCGGTCCTGCTCCAACATCTGTATGAGCAGTGACAGTCACACGGTACTCTGTCCATTTTTCCAAGTTTTCCAAAAGGTACTGGGTGCTTTCCGGAGGGATGTTGACGATTTGACGAGTAGTCGCGTCCTCCCCTTCGGTCGCAGCGTACTGGATGGCGTATTGCGTTATGATCCCGTTTTGTAATTCGACAGGTGGTGGCCGCCAACTTACCAGGATGTTGGTGGAGCTGGGGCTATAGCACTTGACTTCCTGAGGTGGGCCCGAGGGTTCTGGTTGTCGGGTTGGATTTGGAGCAGGTTTTTTGGGGTTTGGTTTTGGTGGGTTTTGGTGAGGCCATTCATTGGGTTGGATTTTTTTTTTTTTTGGGATTTTGTGTTTTGAAAGGAGTTTCAGTTTTTTGTTTTTTTCAGGGTGATGATGGTAAAATTGACCAAACCAAGGGAAAAAAAGAAGAGGGAAATAAAATGATAAAAAAAATGAGGCAAAAACACAAGGACACGTGGGTAAATCAAAAACATTTTAAATCAGTGAAACGTGGAATACACAAATAAAGGCAAAACGAAAGGTAACGACAAACACAAAAGTGTACCAACTCGTGATGAATGGATGGTGGTGACTGGGAAAATTAAATGGACTGATTTACCATATGTAACCTACCTTTGTCATGAACAAAAAATTTTTTATAAAAACAAAGAAGACAAAAATCACATATTCTAATATTCTTAGATCCCGTAAATATGAAAGAAAAAAAAAAGCTACACCTACTTCAGATGACATGTAAGTTAAACCATCTTAAAACAGACTAAGAAAAATTTGGCAAGCAGTTACCATCAATCCAAAAACATAAAGGTTGATGCTGTAACTATTTTTAAAAATAGAAAAAAATATATATTGTGTTTGTCACCAACCTTTCCGAAGCCTGTTGGTTTGTGGTAAAAGCCTGATTGTACAACAGAGAACTTCCCAAGGAGACATGACTGATTTATTACATTCTGATAACATTGGCATGCACTGTTCTTTCCAAGTTAACTACATCATTTACTACATCATCTGAGCCAAGTTAAAACTTGTGATCTTTTATACCTACCTGATCCCTGCCCTTGTCTTTCAAAGCCCTCAGATTTAGGTCAGATACACAGAAGTTTCCTCTTCTTTTTAAAAACATTCATTTATTTTTCTATAAGAAATCTAAGGCTGGTAATTCTCTGCATTTCCAATTTTTGTTTTTACCCCCTCCCCCAATTTTAACCAGCTGCATAAATCTGAGGTCTTTCGGGTGAACATGTCCCTAACTACAAAGGCAGTACTCGCTTTGAGCTTTCTATGATATTGAAACTCATGAACGCTCTTCGTTCAAATCTGAATTGAGTATTAAGGTGAGAGTTCTTGAAGAAAATGGAAAAAAAAGTTGCTTTGGTTCTCTCCGTTGTAGCCACATAGAAAGCTCAGACAGACTCCAAAACATTTCTATTCTCCTATTTTTTGGCTGACATGCAATTTCAGGAGACAAGGCTTCCTAAAGGCCAGCTATGCCCTTTCATTTAGGAGAAAAAAAAGGAGACACAGATGTGGGCATTCACATAAATAATTCAAGGCTTTATCATTCATTTACGTCTGTTTTTGCACAACAAAGGTGGAGAGCCCGCAGTTTTTTTTATAACCTCGTCTCCTGACTTTACAGGAAAGCCCCGGGTACACTGCCCATGCAACCTTTTCAAAGGGGGAGGGGGATACAGCATGGTCAGGTAGATTTTGTTACACTGATTTTCCATTTTAAGTGTTTACAGCTTTGCTATTTTCAAATGCATCAAACATTTAAAGGGGGAAAAATCTTATTTGGTTTATCTGTGCTCAGAAGGACCTTTCTGACATTTTTGTCACATCTTCGATTTTTTATTTTTTATTTTTTTTGCGGCCCACATAAAACTTTGAATGCATTTGAAAATGTGTTCCTTCCCAGATAGTTTCAACCCTGTCAGATAAGGAAGAAGACCTACGTGTCTGTGGAGTTTCTGCAGAGATTTCATTGGTGTAAGCTCCAACTCCGTGTTTACTTCGGGCAGCCAGCCGAAAAGTGTAAGTAGTGAAGGGCTTCAAGTCCTTCAGTAGGTACGTTGTTGTCGGCTCAAAGCTGACTCGTTTCTGGGAGGAAAGGGTGGCATTGTCACTTTGTGTATAAGATTCGTTAAACTACAGCAGAACAGAAGGAAAATCAAATGATAGGTTTTACTAAGACAGCTTTAATTTGAGCTATTGTCTCACTGAAGTCACAGATTTTACCAATAACAGTTATATCCATAGTTAAACCTCTGAAATAAACAATATCTTAGAAGTTTAACAGTGGAACAACTGCATATTCGTGCATTTACTTGGTAAGGATAGATCAACTATGCAGACTAATAACATGATAAGTAGGCAAATAATAATATTATTAAACACAATAATCCCAAAAATGGTTGGAACCTTATTAATGTGTTAAGGAGCATTATGGACTCTTAAGTCTTAGCAAAATAGCTTAATATTAGAAAGTAATTACCTCCTCTTTGTCATCTCTCTTTCTGTATAAAAGCTCGTATCCTGTCACTTGATTTTCTTGTCCGGTTTGCGTCTGAGCGTTCCACGACAGCAAAATGCTCGTTTCTGATTTGGCTTCTCCTTTGAAGTCGGTTGGTTGGGACGGAACTGAAATTAGAGTGAAGAGATGAATTCATTACTCGTCGTGTCTTGCACTATCCACTCTCATCCGAGTCACGCGTGCACACACACACGCCACTTGGCGGTCGAGTTATTGCGATAGTCTTCACAGGACTTTTTCGTGAGACATAAACAACGAGGCATTTGAATCGCTCCTTCTCACTTAAGATTACTGGCTAAAAATGTTTTTCACACTCAAAATTTTCATTGCGGGGTTAAGAGCAACGATACTTTTTAGCAGCCTTTTTCCGGTTTTGTATTTTCATTCATTGTCTGTTGCCGTTTTTTTTTCTTAATGATTTAAAAACAAACCCACCTCCGGTCTTTGCAATGATTTGAAGATCTGGAGAAAGAGGCCCATCACCCACTGAAGTGTAGGCTAAAATTTTGATATAGTAGGTCTTATTTGGGATGAGGCCCTGAATGGTGGCAATATTAGACCCCCGGACGATCTGCTTCTCCCAGTGGTTGGGGTGCTGGCTGGGATCCATGGTGTAGTAGACTCGGTAGCCCGTGATCTGTCCGTTGGCCTCCTCTGGCTCATCCCACTGGATGAACGCTGTGGTGGCGCTCATCATGTGACCTCGGACCTGCCTCGGTGCGGTGCTGGGTGCCTGCTCAGCAGTTTTGGCCTCAATGCTCTCGCTGGGTGGCCCTCGGCCGATGTTGTTTACCGCCACCACCCGAAACTCATAGTCGGAGTAGGGGCTGAGGCCCCCGACGCTGTACCTAGTGGTGGCTACGCCATCAATCTCTTTGTACAACTCATCCGAGTACTTGGACTTGTGCTGGATGATGTAGTAGGAAATTGGTTCAGGGTTGCCAGAGTCCCAAGCCAATGTTATGCTTGTGGCTGTGCGCTCTTCCACTACAGGAATACCAGGAGCCTTGGGCAACGCTGTGATGATAATTATAGAATGAATATTAATAAAAATGCAAAACACACAAAAGTCACATATTGGTAGAGGAATTTATTGTACATGCCGTAGAGACTTTATTTTAATTTGTTGATGGTTGACTTTTATTGATAACTTTCATTTACCAGACCGCTGCACATGAAAGTGATGAGCCACAGTGTATGTGGAGTCATAAGAGACTGTGTTGTGCGTATTCGATTAGGTGGGTGGATAGTCTTAATATTACTTTAGTTTTCCTAGTTTACAGTCGTGTAAAAAAAAAAGAAGAAGAAAAAAGCGACATATCATCTAATGAGTGAGATTTAAGGCTTGTACACTCCACGTTCGGCATTTCGGAGCGATGTTGTCGTTAATCTTGGGTTTCCCAGTGTTTATCACTTTAATAATTAAACAGGTAAATTTATTACTTTAATTCCCCACACCGTGGCACATGGCAAAAAGATATCAGGGCAATAGATTGTCTTTATACACCATCTGAAGTATGCTTTTGGGGGAGCTCCTGCCAGAGGGTTATATTGTGACTAATATCTCTGTGTTGTGTCTTGGAAAAACAAAGCTGAATGTCTGTGTGCGTGGCTCTGTCCCCGGTGTGCTCGTAAACATGGCGGCACCAATCGGGGGTATCTTTCTGACACACTGCAGTGTAGATATGATTACGCACAGATAAGTACCATGTCTACACCAAAGTATACTCACTATGTTTCATTCTCTAACATGCCCCCTCCTTTCTTACAAATTGCTCGCAGAAATGGTGCGCTTTTGGCTCTGTAGCTCTCCAGCTGAGAGATAAGCACTTCACTATATTCTCAGCCTGGCATCTAATGCACCGAGGCTGGTGCCAGGGCTTGTCTAAAGCTTTAAGGAATCCTCTACAGATGACTTATCGTGGCAGTGTGAGGTAAATAAGTTCCTTTAAAGCACTGCCAGTAGTCGCTGCTCGGATAGATTACTAACAAATATTAGCTGCAAACTGGAGACATACTGTATTTTGAAGTAAATACACACTCTAAGAACTGAACTATTAATACCTTTGCCTCTAGCATTGGCATTTCTATGAAAATTACAGTCTTTAATTACAGTATTAGAAGAAGAATTAAAGGCACATGTACCTTTCACTGTTATCTGTGCCGCAGCCTCTATCACCCCGAGGGTTGACATGGCTACACATGTGTAATTGGCCGATTGCCGTACGTCCGTAAGCTCCAAGACGTTACGTCCAATGGGCATATCGTCTTCCGGCGTAAGATCCTCAGCTCCCATCATCCACTTGACATATGGCATGGGGGAGCCCACAGCTACACATGTGATATTGACACTGCCGCCAGGCATGATCTCATTGTCTGTAGGTGGAATGGAGAATCGCGGTGGCACCCGTCGCACTAAAAAAAGACAAAAAAATAGCATGAAAACCAGGCAGAATCTGGGGAAACCTTTGCAGAAAAACGGCATTCACCCCAAAAAGAAGAAAAAATTCTTTAATGAGAATATTAACAGACTCTTAAATGTTTAATAGTGTCAAATTCTCTAAGATTTCTCCATTTATGAATGTTCTCATGCGATCCGAGACTTCGATTAAGTGGCGAATGGATTAACAACAACACAAGCACCATGCACAAAAAAACTGCATCACCATCAGTACGGATGTACAGAACTGCACAAAGTGCTGGAGAGTCGACAGCACTCCACAGTTGTGTGCAAACAAACAACTTTCAGGCTGCAAACTTCCAGCTGATGTGAGATAATGTGCCGCATCACATTCTCACATCACATGGACATGTAGGTCATACACTTAAAGGCTTCACGCGCGACAAACGGGAAAAGTGTCTCGTGTTTTTAAGGTCACTACAATGCACTGTTAACAATGCTATAAAGATGGCTAAAAAGGTAACTGACTGTGCTATACACCTCAGATAAATGTGAAATTTATTAAGGGGAGTAGTTATACTGCCGCTCAAAGCATGAATAATTACAGTTAGTGATCCTACAATTCAATCCATGCCTGGGAACGAATCAAAATCATTTATGATGCTAATTCAAACTGTTTTCAGTATGACTATACGCCTCTCAGTACATTTTGACAGAAAGGGCTAAGAAACGTCATTCAGTTTGACAGCTGTGAAATGATGTGCCATGTTAGGGATTTATAGGAAAGGATTCAATCCTAAAAGGAGGGTAACACACTTAAAGACGGATGCATCTGCAGGGTTCGAACAATGCATTGGTGCAGCCAACTTATCGGTCAATATCAGCTATTGGCTCTTATATCGGTATCAGCATATATAATGATGTTGCATAATTTGTCCACTAGAGGGAACTCTGCAAACAATCAGCAGATTAAAGACTTATTTTAAAAATAAAAGCTTATTAAATAAAAACTACTAACAAGGAGTGATAAATAACTAGGCATAAGCAAATGTTACAGAAATCTGTCTGAAAGAAAAGTATCGGCCGATATACTGTAGGGTTAAATCATCAAATATCGGCATTGTATCTGCTTGGGATCTGGGAGGGAATATCCCCTCTCTCAATGTAATTTTACTTTTTTTCTTCACTAATACAATGAAACCTCCGAAACTAGTTTTGCAGCACATCAATAATGCATTATAATGTGCTATTCCTGCAAAAATGTGATACATTTCACTCTTACGGCAACTCTTTTTAAAAATATTGTTAGATTAAATTACTCTTAATTGTGCAGGTTTGCTCCAATAAAAGATGAATGTTAATGTGTGACGCCGGTAACACATGAATGGTATCGAGGCCTTCTGGAGGAGAGCAAGAATCAATCATGCATACAAGAACAATGTTGGCTTTAGGAGGCAACCACATGAGGGAGTCTAGGGAAAGGGGGCTGCGGGGGCAAAAGAAGCAGTAACAGGGTCAGAGGGAAGACATTGTGTCACTCGGTGTAAATGGAGAGGTTAGCCTGACACTGTTACACTGCTCTAACTGCGGCTAGCACAAGCTAAGGGAGAACAGAGAGCCACAAAAGAAGATAACATCATCTTAGCACTCAGGTTTATCCAGGGGACGTAGGCACAAAGGAAATGAGGCTGGTGCTACCAGGTGCTGTTGTACAACTTCTAGCAAGGATTTAAATAAAACGTAAAGTCAGTGTTACTGCTCATGGAATTCAAAATAGATTACTCAATAAATTATTTAGCAAACCTTGAAGAAATAAATGAAGGAATAAATCACTTCTAAAGATTATAGGAATATTTGCAGTTACACTTTCGCTGAGTCTAAGCTAGTTACTTGTGCTATATTTGACTAGAACTCAGACGTGCTCTTGCAGCTGCCTGCTACTAATTCACAGAGCCCATTCTGTTGAACAGGCGGCAGCTCTCCAGACAGGAAATCTAGGGGAACTGCTTGCATTATTAAATACAACGTTTCTCTCACTCAATATTTAATTAATATCCAATTGGATCACGCTCCCCACAGACATAATATTATCCTGCTCATTTGAATATCATTACATTTGTCAAGTCTTGTGGATAACGCTCTAAATACATCATTCTTTCATGACTTCCTGCGCAGAAACATCCTCATCTGAGGAAGTGGATCATCTCTAACGGCAGGATTGTTTTTAGAGCTTGATGCCTGCCTTTGGTTCCAATTACAACAAGAGGTGGATTTCGGTTAAAGATGCTCTTATCTGTGACAGACTTCTGTTAGAGGGAAGTTTTTGTGTAGACTAAGGCTTAAACTCTTGTATGCAGAGAAACATTTGACATCCACGTGAATGGAGGTGGTTTTAGTTCTAAGCACCGATAAATGAAAGACAGCGATCTTCCTAATGCTGTTTGTCATTTAGCTCCGTTCTTTTCTTTCTTGTTTTTAACCACCTTACCCTATTCCCCTGCTGTGCTGTTAGTTATCAGAGAAACCAAGCAGGAACACTGACAGGGTAGGAGCTGGGGGAAAGGGGTGGCTAGTCCAAACATTAACAGGTGACCATGCAAATAGACCGTCGGACAGATGCAAATATCATTCCTAAAACCCCACCTCAAGATGCAAAACATGCACCACCTATTGGACAGTCAAGCAAGGACCAGAGGCATTCTCAATGGGAACATGGACACTGAACGTACAGCAGAGAAAAATAATATTCAAAGGAGCAAAAAAAAGAAAAAAAAAAGGCTAAAGTAATACATCAGTTTTTTTCATTTTAAACGTCTCTAAAATGTAGCTAAAAATAAATAAAATAAAAACACTTGTTTCTGTTGTGTTCAAAAAGTAAAAAACACACCAACCTTCTCGCAGCTCTGAGGGATGTGGGGAATTTGATGCAGAACAAAATGAAATAAGGAAAGGAGAAAAACAAGGGAAACACAGAGAGTAAAAAGGCCATGTTTTAGGTGTTCAGATGCTACTTGAACAATTAGAAGGACCTTCTGTTTGGAGGGCACAGGAAGCTGCTTGCACCCAAGAGCACCAATGTTACCAAGCAAAGTCTTAACCTGTCTAATTTCAATCCTCCTAAATAAGAAGAAAAAAAACATATCGTCTGCTCAAGTCATGTGGTTAGCTTCAAATATAGTAAATATTAATGTAAGTTGATTATAAAAAAATACTTTGAAACTATAATTAATGAATGCTACCCATAGGACTAAAGAGCACTGTGTATATATATATATATATATATATATATATATATATTAGGGGTGCAACGATATTCGTATCGATATTGAACCGTTCGATACAGTGCTTTCGGTTCGGTACGCATATGTATCGAACAATACAATTTTTTTCAATTTTTTTTTTTGTTTTTTTTTTTTTGTGTCCAGTTTGGATCTATAGCCATCAGAATTGTTGTCTTGAGGCCAAGAAAGATGCCAAGAGGATTTATTTTAAGTGGATCATCATATTGGTCCATTTGATTGACCTTTATTATAATTATGAATTTATTTTATTTTCAGTTGCAAACGGGACAGACATGACTGTGGGATAGGACAGGGGGAAAGAATGAAAGAAAGAGGGGGAGAGAAAGAAAGAAAACCAAAGGGGAGAAAAAAAAAAGAACAATACAAAATTTGTAATTTATTTTATCAACTTTCCTTCTGACGATGCTGTCTGTGTTGAGCGCTCAGTGAATCTGCATTTGACTACTCCGCCTAGGCTCGAGAGTGCAGCCTAGGCGGAGTAGTCGAACGCAGATTCACTGAGCACTCAACACAGACAGCATGGTCAGAAGGAAGAGCGCAGGGCAAGCTAGCGAGACAGAAGTGGACCTCCCCACTAGGGCTGGGCGATATGACCCAAAATTCATATCTCGATATTTTTTAGCTGGATGGCGATATAAGATATATATCTCGATTTTTTTTTTTTTAAGCCATAAGTTAAGAACAAAAAGAGAGTTCTTAGTCACACTGTGTCCCAGATGTCACACGGGCACTTTTATTTACATACAGCGTAGATATTACTCAAAAATAAATTATCAGCATATATTAAATAATCATGGTCCATAAATAAAAGAAAACAATGTTGTTTTTGTGCATAACAAAAAGCTCACAATTGTGCAGTCAAAATGTAAACTAATAGACGCTGAGCATAATAACAAAGAGACAGATTTCACAGCTGCACCACGTCTCTGAACAGGTGCCATCCTTATACACACACAGTACGTATCACTCCGCGAGGCTCCTCCTCTGTAGCCGTAATTCTCCGACAATCCATCAAGCGGTGCAGCTCCGTAGCTTAGCAAAGTCATATTAAAACATTTTTTGACAGATTGCTGAGCGCTGTGTACCACATAAAATCGGTTCGCGGTCAGTAAGCACAACCAGAATTCATACATAAGGCGCACTGTCGATTTTTGAGAAAAGGAAAGGATTTTAGGCCGTGCAGCCCCTCTGGGCTGCATGTCGTTAGCGCGGTTAGCTCGCTAACACGTTGACGCCATCCAGCCCCACGCACGGTAACTCGCTAACGGAGATTTTCCGCTTTCATCTTGTCATTGCCTGCAGGTGAAGCTATGGGGGAGTTGTGTTCAGTGCAGGAGAGGCGAGGCCGAGTAACGTTGCGTAGAGACAAAAGTGGACGAAAGAGAGGCAAACCTGCGGCTCCACAAGTATAATTATAACGTAACATAGACTATATCGATATAAACGATATTGTCACATCTTATATCTCGTATGAAAATATATCGATATTTTTTAAAAACTCGATATATCGCCCAGCCCTACTCCCCACCCTCATTCAGATCTGGCGTTTGGAATTATTTTGGTTTTCATGTGACGTATGACCCTGAAGGTAAGCGAGTCATGGACTAAAGTAAAACAGTATGTTGGATGTGCCATGCAATGCTCAATTACATGGGTGGGAGCTAGTGTGTTAGCGCAGTTAGCTCGTTAACGTGTTGGCCGTCTAGCCCCTCTGTATAGGGTAGCTCGTTAACGGAGATTTGCCGTGTTGTGGCGTTAAGGTTATTTCAACGAGATTAACCTGAAATCACTAGTGGGAACACAACGAATATGACTGCACATTTACACCGACATCATCCTAGTGCAAAGACAAAAACAACAAGCATGCATGCTTGGAAAGAGACATTTCTCTGTAATAAACTCTCTTTTCCAAAGATGAGTGATTCCTCAATCAGATACAGGGCTCGCAATATCGCTAGCCCGATGTCCCGGGGCTATCTCTGCCCTGCCTGTCGGGCTATTGTAGGAAGGAAAAATATATGTCAATGCTTTTGCATTCTTTCAGAAATGTAGCTGGGTAATTATGTCATTGGGTGAGCCACTGTCAATATGTGACATATTGAAATCGTGTTTGAATTTGCGCTTGTTTTTTTGCTTTCACTTTGCAATCGCGCGAACTGTGTATAGAGAGCGACAGCACTGATCTGTGAGTGATGATAATTTGTGCACCAATTCCTCTGACATCGTCTTATTAATCGTTAGCTTACTATGCAAACATGACAAGTGAAATCTCCCGCAGCTTAAACATGTGAGAGGTTGATCGCGCAGAGAATCGCTGAGCTTATGTGAGTGCGGCAGGATATATATTTCACTACGATGACCTGGATGATTGAGAACCTTCACAGACAGATATATATTTTAGTTCTGCTGAGCCAAATAAGACAGGTCAGGGTGAAGAAGTGACAGCCAAAGAAAAGCTTACCACAAAACGGAGAAGTTATGACAAATCAGACTATAAGGCAAAAAGAAAGTGCAGCTTTATGGTTTCATGGACAAAAGAATTTCTGTGGCTGCAATATGACGAGCTAAAAAACAACACGCACAAGGGTTAGGGTTAAATTTAAAAACTGTACTTTTGTGTTAAAATATATATTTATAATTTTAATAAATGACAAATTAAAAAGGCATGAACATTTTTTTTTGTATCGAAAAAATATCGAACCGTGACACCAAAGTATCGAACCGAACCGTGAATTTTGTGTATCGTTGCACCCCTAATATATATATATATATATATATATATATATATATATATATATGGAAAGTTTCTAGATTACTGGAGCAAAAACAGTGGGTTTTGTATATAAAAGGAAAAAAAGCTTTGCATACTAAGTGCAATAAGAAGTAAGTAAGAAGACCAATGAGCTTTATATTTCAGAGGCTGTGCAGCTGTGACTGTTTTCTTTTGTCAGCTAATTTCATCTTTATTGCAGGATAACAAAATTCACAACTGTTACATAATGAAATATTATATTCCAGTTTAAACTCTCGAATTTGGTGGTTTAACATATTCATCGTCAGCAGCAAAGGTAATGGGATTAAAGGTGTCCTTCCATTGTTGACCAGTGGGTAGAAAAAGGAGCTGTTTACTGCTGGGAAAAAAAAGTCAGGGCTGATGGAGGGGAGGGAGGACATCCGCCTCCAACAGTTAGGTTTCAAAAGCAATTAGTAGATAAAAACAGCAAGCAGTGTTAGATTCAGGATAATCGAGAGAAAAGGGCCAGAAACATGTAAAAGAGCACTTTAGGTTCAAATCAGTGCAGGTAAGTCAAGTGCAAAAACAAAAAGACCAAACCAATACCAAAACCTAAACTTAACAAATCAAGCATACTTACAATAGAGTCACACGATGTGGCCCCTGCAGACTTTATTGGCTAATTTTAAAAATTCCTCTTGAATCGTAAAGAGAAAGTTAATGTAATGTTTGACAGAAGCATGCTGGTGGTGCTTAACGCGCGCTTCCTACCTCTGACATATAGGTTTGCTGGGGCAGAGTAGCGGGTTCCATCGTTGTTGGTCGCCACGCATTCATACTTCCCCTGGTCAGACTCTTCGCTCTGCTCTATCTGGAGGGCTCCTGGTTGGGAATAGCAAACGGGGTAGCAAAGTATATTTGGTTAAAGCTATGTCGTCAGCATCAAGTTCACAAGCAAAAAAGAACCAAACAAAAAAAACAACAAACAAAAAAGCAACGGGCTCGTTTGACCTCATGGAGGTCAACGTCAGCACCCTTCATTTCTAGATTTCTTTGTCCTTCTAAGCATCAGTAGATCAGTGAAATGAACCTTATAATTGATCGATATCCAATTAAATGTATGAATAAAATGTTTATAAACTATATAAATTATATTCGATCATTTATTGTCACAGCCTGATCCACTGGCTGAGGGGAAATCGAGACTGTGCAATCGCACTGTAAGTGAGGCAAAACACTGCGATGCAAATAGTTTCCTTCAAGAAGCCTAAAGTAGCAACACGAGAAAAGAAAGGAAAAAAAAAACACATCGTCAACCAAATCCAAAGGGAAAAAAAAAGAAAAATAACACCAAACTCAGTCGCTAATATATTTACCCTCCTAATCATCTCTTAAAAAAAAAAAGAAGAGAAGCTTTTTTACCTATAGGCTCTAACAAGACACTCATCCTAACGCCAATGGAAAAAAAAATGTCACTTTGAAAAATAGGGGCAAGCCCGTCAATGTACAACATATCACTGGACTGGTCAATATGGGGATGAGTGATACTACTTCAGGGAAACATGGATCAAACAAAAGAGGTTTACAGTATAAGAAAGCAGCATAACAAGGGAAGACAATTGAACAAAAGAATTTTAGGTATGAACTTTAGCATATTCAATCACAAATCAGGTGTATTATTCTGCCTGCAGAATAATTTGGGACTTCATTTAAGTGAAGTGACTTTTCAAAAAAAATGCAGCTCGTACCAAAAAATTGAAAAATGCTGCTGAGACATCTGGAAAAAATGTAATTGAACGTATTATGCAAGGCAAAAGCACCATATAACCCTCTGTAACAAAAGTTTTGACATGCAAATCTTAGCGAAGAAATGTATGTCGACACAACTTACAACCTTCTGACAACCCTTAGCTGAAAAATAAAATGCAATTGTATTAGAAGACAAAATTCAAAATACCGGCCTGAGCCGACAAGAAGGTAACCAGCCACTGCTTTAGCTTGTGAAAGCTACAAAAGACACCCATAAAAATCCACCAATGGGATCAGCAGTGTGGTGTCACATGACCCAGGGAAAAATGGCTTTATGCATCAACAACTCTCCGGCTCCATGTCACACGGCAAAAATGAGCCAATCGGGTCCTCGCCAGACTCTACTTGTTTGCCTTCCCAAACCCTGAAGAAAAAAAGTCAAAAAGTAAAATAGTCTCCAAACCCAAGAAAAGTAAGAAAAATAGGTGAAAGAGAAAAAAAGCACCGTAGAAACTTTATCAAAAAAGTGGTTGTTTGGGCTTTTTTGTAGAGGTACAGGAGAGGAAAGCAAATAGAAGAAATGGAAAAAAAATAGTTTGCAAAGATAGAAAGAATTCTTTGGGAGAAAAAAGCAGAGGAGAGGCAATGTTGTCGTCAGCATGCCTGCGTGATTCCACAGCATCTGTGCATATTTTTAGTGCTGAACAAGAACAGCTAAGGGGGAAAAATGCTTGGTTGTTTTAGTTGGACAAAAAGAGGGACACATGATTCGCTATGGCCAAAAAGAAAACAAAAATGAAACGTAAAAAAATAGAGTTCAAAAAAATAATTGTCATTGGATATGCTTATTCGAGCCAGGGCAAGCATATCGCAACTGAGCTAAACGGGCTCTTAAAACGAGAACATAAAGAGTAAATAAAGCGTAGACAGAAAAATGAAATACGAACATAGTCAACGAAACAGGACAAATAAGAAGGAAGGTCCATATGAATGAAATGGGATTCGGTCTTGGTAAACAGGACAGAAATGGAGGTGATTCAAGTGAATGGATGGATTGACAGCAAGAATGAATTTGTATTATTTTCATTCTGTGAACGTCAGTTCAGCACTCTTACCTCTTATTGGTGTACCACCTGGGTGGATAATATGAATGCAAATAAGATTAGAAAGAAGAAGCATTAGTACGTGTAGATAGAGGCTGGGGGCTTTGGAAGAAGAATCAAATTAGATTTAACAGGGTACGTAAATAAAGGTACTACAGGAAAAGAGAAAGGAGAGAGAAAGAGAATAAGAACTTTTTTTCTGTACTCTACTGGCAAAGAAAGACAGGATTCATCATAGAAAAATCACTGGTCAGAGAGACACATTGGTGTACCACGGGGAGGTGCCATTTTGGAAGTGGCAATGGCTTCTGAAGACCATCTACTGAAGGGAAAGACTTTCAGGACTTTGTGGTGTGTAAGATTGAGAGCAGAGATACTTAAAGAAAAAAAAGTGTGATCCCTTTGCTTGACCTGAGCTAAGAAGAGCTGGTCACCTCTCTAAAGGTTCTTTAAATTTCCATGCCTAAGATGTGCTGGTGTTAAAAGATTAAGTGAGTAAGCGGTGGGTCAGTAAGTGAGTTACAAACATGTGAGGACAGATCATTATCCAGGTCAGTATATGACAATGCTAAGCTAAACTTTGGATAACCGCCAGATTGGGTGACGCTACAGCTGGTAGTGACAGGACACCGTGGGGTGAGGGGAGAGTGTATGTGCCTCTAGTAGTAGCCCTGAGACTAAACTATCTGTTAGTAAAATGCATGCCATGCATTTTAATAGTTGTTGGAACATGAAAATTAGTGGAGGTGATGTGCGCTTTAGAGCTAAGCACTTACCAAAGGATTCTGTAGATTTAAAAATATAGAGAGAAGAAAGACAGCATAAGAATATGATTATATTCTTTAGGTAAGTTTAGTTAACAAGGTTTTGTTAATGCTTTATAAACTCTGAGTTGCACGTTAGCAAAAAGGATTAATGCTACACAGTTCTGTTGAAAACAAGTAGGCAAAGAGGTAAGGTTAACACGATGATTTAACAAAGAACAGCTGTGAAATCTGTGAAGACAGGGGGTCAAACACACAAGACTTAAAATTTAAGTAGTTAGGTTAATGCGCTGATATTAGCTGCTAAATAAAGTTGCAGGCTATATGTATGTATAAGTTCTATATTGCGATATTAAAATCAAACTTTAATAAATATATATATATATAATGAGTATATTGGGGTGTGTCACAGGCAAAAAAAGCAAAGCTGGCATCTAAACATTAAAGCAAGGACTGCTAAAGTCAATGAATCAAGGGGCTGGGGGGAGAGGGAAAAGCTTTACGAAGTTTTACGCACTACTGTGGCTGAATAGTCTCCAAAATTAAATGTATTTCTTAAACGTAAAAGGCCTTAAAAACAGCAAATATCTACCCCAAATTAGTTTAAGATACCTTTTGGAAAGTAAAATTTAGACAAAAGTACATTCATTTGATTTTTTGGGGGGAGGGAGCGTGTTTTCCTGTTTTAAAAGTATGCGCACTCCGTTGCAGATTCTGAATGAAGCCGAATGTTGAATATTAATTGTTAAAAGAAAAGACATAAGAACATGAAGAAAATGGTTCTAAAAAATTCTGCACCAATGCAGTGGAAAGGAAATCAACAGAAAACAGCAAAAGAATTCATTGTAAAAAAGTCACAGCAGTGAGCAATGAGGGCAGAAGTTGGGGCAGAAGCCAGCAAACACAGAGGGAGGGGGAACAATCCCAACAGCCCATGACAACACTGGAAGACAAAGGGAGACACACAAACGGACACAACACACCAGGGTGTACAGAAAGTAGAGGACAGGAAATAGTAGAAACAATGCCATTACCTACAAAATTAAAAGCCAAATGAGAAGTTAAATTATGGGAGGAAGAAGTGGATGAAAGAACAGAGGATACAATAGGGGGAGCAGATCAGATAGAAGAAAACAAGAAAGAAGACTTCCCTGTCCGGTAATTAGATTTTCAGCAGAGGAAACCTACCTGATCTGAGCTGTTTAATGCGCCCATTGTTGTTGCTGGTGTTGACAGGGAGGAAGTCTTTGAACCAAGAGATATCTGGGTCTGGGTTGCCGCTGGCAGCACAGAGCATGGTGGCAGTGCGTGTTCGCTCCACAACTTTCAACTGTGGGCCCATGTCTATGGTGGGGAAACCAGGGGGCAGCTGGTCCTCTGCAAATAGGTTATACAGACATTGGGGCATATATCAGAACTGAGCATAGCATCAAACCTTGTGCTAGGGAGGGGGAAGAGATAATTGGAAAATAAAAGAAGAAAAAAATCTTTACCATTTAAAGAAATAGCTTGTATATATAGCAGCATTTTTGAATGACAAATACGATACAATAAGCTAAAGCTAGCAGCTAGTTAGCTTAGCGTAAAAGTTAACAGGCAGCTACTGTAAATAAACCTTGGTTTAAGGAAATAAATGAAGAAAAAGGAAAGAATTTTATAATAGGTAGCTTGGGGTAAATTAAAAATAGGAATCAATTATATGTTTTGAGTCTTTATGCTAAGCTAATTTAAGCTAGGTTAAATGACTCCTGAGAGTAATAGATATGAGAGCGATAATAATGTAATCCATCCACAGCATATAAATGCCACTCTTTCTTTTCCTGGGGGAAAGGATGGGGCTTCGGTGGCTACACGTGCAGCAGAGCTTCGATGTCCTTTGGTGATGGCAGGTGGATTTGCCGTGTTGTAAAAGCTGTCTTGTTCCCGCGCACGTCTCAACTTTCTGATTGAACAAGGGCGAGCAACATCTTGCTGCCGTTTGAGAAGTGAAAGAAAATAACTCACGCTGCACTTTTGCCCCAACCATGTTCTTTGAGCAAAACAAAGAAAATCAAAGCCCAGAGCAGTTTTGTCTGAAGCTCACAGCTCTCAACAGGAAGTATTTTCACTTTGAAGCAAGTGATGATCTCTGAGAGGCTGCAGACTCAAACACTGTCTACACCACAAGATCCCCCATATGCAAAATATCTGCCACTCTTCAACGTTGGCTAAGTCTTAACCTGCAAAACAAGACCTGCTTGCTGCCAATGAGGTTTATGTACATCTTTAAGCTTTGCTTTCCCTGCTGCGATATTGCTAACTAGTGTCTTCTGTTGCTTTCGTAAACGGCACCTTTTTGGAAACTATTTCTTCATTAAATTTTCATGAGGCGACATCAGACTAGAAACAGCTTTGAGATGCCATAGTCTGCAGCACAGCCAAACGACAATTATGGCTGCCTTCCAACAATGCTTTTGGGTATCTGGCATGAGAAGCCACCGCCATGGATAAATCTTCTCAGAAACACACAGTATTGCAAATGAGTGATTTCAGACTGTGCTGCAAAAGTTTTCCAATGCAACTCTGTGTCCCCGACTGAACTGATGTGTAAGGTAAAGATTGCTGCATCTTTGAAAATGGACAACTATAGGCTTTTTAAAGGGTTTTGATCATTTCCAAGCCTATGGAGTGCACTCACTCCTTTTAAAAGAAGTTGTTTTCTTTGCCAATATGTGCTTTTAGATATACAGGACATCTTGTCAGGGCACAGACATGGGTGGCATCTGGTTTCTGGAACTGGAACAATGACTCCAAACGCTTTGGGTTCTCTGGGTGGAGGTGGGGGGTTAATTGGGCTTTTCTGGCATATCCCATCGAAGCTTGTGTGGATTGGGATCTGGGGCGTTTGGAGGCTGGGTCAAAACCTTGAGCACCTTGTTCTGCTGTCAGGAGGCCTCTGCCATCAGGGAGTGATGCTGAAATTGGTATATAGTTAAGCTGTGTGTCATACCATGCAGCTAAATGCCAGGAAACGAGGATTCCCAGCAGAAAGCTACATCGTAGGGTTATTCACTTAACCTGTCAGTAGTTTTAATTTTGTGGCTGCCGAGAGCATACGTTATCTTTATCATTTCCAGCTTCCATTAAGGTAATGAAAGATGCTCTGGCTTTACTCTTGTTAAACTTTTGCAGTTATCTGGCATTGTGTCTGCTTGTTGTTGGCACAGTACAGATGCTCGTAAAAACAGCAAGCACTTAATCAAATCGCCTCCGTCACACAGTGGCTTTATTTAATTAACATTGTAAATACTAGAAAAGTATACAAGAAAAAGAACAGGGCTGATTTTTGGATAAAGTACTTAGAAATTATTCAAATATTATTCTTTTTCCCTTGGGAACTTGTTTTTGCCATGATTCATAACCCACCGAGGGTGGCTAAATGATTGATGTTCAGTCTATTGTTTTTTAATGTTCATTTAATAGTCTTCAAGAACTATTAACATTTTCCATCAGCATATATCACCTTAGAAAAAACAGGTCTACAAATTAAACACTGACTCAGTCTGAAGTGTTTAGAAGATGTAAACATGCGATACAAATCTCAGTTGTCATTCCCATAAATATAAACTGGTAATTCAGCGTGAGTTCGGTAAAACATCAAAATAAAAATGTAAAGAATGGTCACATATGTTTAATATATTGATTTTGCAAAAAAGGTGCAGTACTTGAAGTCTATGCCACATTTGGTCCCAATCACTTAGCTCCAATAAAAGCTCTAGGTTAACAACTATTAAGGAATGAACGAGCAGTTTAATGTGAGAGAGTGCGCTGCTCATTCAAATGAAGAAAGACACGAAGGGAGGGGAAATGAATTAATTGTACATGGTAGCTCCTGTCCAGGCTCCCTCCAGCCTGTTCAAGGTCGAACAGACAATTAGTTGATTCTACAGTGAGTCCAAAGTATACCTGATCAAACACAATAGCCAGAGGCAAGCCTATGAGCAGGGATGCGTGTTGAATATAGTAATTAGATGTGACAATCCATGCGAATTAAAATGCAACGCTCACGAGATTGCAATGTATTCTAAAACAAAGTGCTCAAGAGATCATAATTTAGCTATCCTGTAAGTTGTTAGAACTGTTCTCGTGCTGCAGCTTTAAGGACTGCAAAAGAGGGGCAGGAGACATTTCATTTTAAACTAAGTGGTGTACTCTGCAAAATCATGAGGAATCACAGCCGTACGCCTGATTCAGCCTACTGATTAACTACAGCATCACACAGAAGAATTGTGTGAGGGGGAAAAAAAATGTGGGGTCAAGTGAACAACGTGCACTTTTGCCAAACCCATATTATCTAAATGAGTGTTACATTTCGCTAAACCATATTTTTAGTGCAGTCAGCCGGTGTGCGTCCAGACAAAATTAATGATTTGTTACAAATAGTTCTGGCCTCGTGCATGTATTCCCACTTTGACCAGAAATGTAATTTACTGCTGCTTCGTGAACCCGCGCTCATCAAGAATGGTCACAAAGTCACGACATCGACAGTGAGCTATCTGAAAACTTTCCTCGCACAGATCCCAAACTTTAGATACAACAAACGCAACTACATTCATATTCTCAAGCCGCTTGTAACTCTTAGCTCTACCCTCATTTATTTCATAGTGAAGTGAATTACCATTGTGATAATAAATAAAGGAAGGGGAAATTGAACACAATTGGAAGCTGCTGCTGTGATTAACAACTCATATCAACAGCGCTGCTGCAGCGTTCTCCTTATAAGGCTAAGAGAGCAAAATTAAATCACATTAATTGCTCTTTAATCGCACATGTTGCACATTTTTGAAGAACGTGGTTTATTGACAAGGCATTAGAGGTAAAGACTGAAATAATTAGTCAAGCAGAGACCAAGTGGTTTGCAGTTTTTTCGACTTGCAGAGATTGTCAGTACGGAGCTGTTTCAGTGCCACTTAAAAGGTCTCAAGTGCATCCTGACAGGGGGGGAACTGGAAAAGTTTGGGGCGCTTGCATTTGTTGTTGAATGTGTAGGCTGGGGTGAATACATTATGTCCTAGGTGCCATGAAAACAGTGCTAAGCCGCTCTGTGCAATAAATGAAAGTCAAACCTGAAGGGTGAAATTAACAGGTAAAAAGCGGAATGGTTTTTACATAATTTTTCTCGCTCGCTTATTCTACCTGGCTCCGGACTGCAATCTCAAGGACACCCTAAGACAAGGGCACTTCCTGCTTTACAGACCCATACTGTATATTCAACAATGGATCTACACACTAAATGAGATGGAAGGGAGAGAAATGCTGAAGTCACCTTCTAAAGAAGTGCTGAGCACTGGTGCTTGATATAAAAAGACTCCCAATGACAATTTGCACACATTAGCCACTGCCAGGCTATCAGGCCATATGAGTGTGTGTTGCCAAGTATTGGATGAGTATAAAAAGGACATTGGCTCAAAAAGTACCTCAGTGAGCAGATTTCTGCAGAAGACATAAGGCCATTGGACATAAACTCAGCCCATTAGCAGATTATATCTATTGATCACTCATACAGAATACGAGCATAAGTGAAATCACATTTTCCTTGTATGACAACAGGGGCCATTAAAGTTTCTAAAGTGTTGCTTCAGTACAGCAATAAATTCAATTTTTTTTGTCATTTTTCACTTGTAACTTAAAAGATTTAGTGACCAGAGTGACAAAAACCCTTTTTTTCAGGATTTAATTAAATAGACTTGGTGCGGTCTGAACTGACAGAGGCGCCGTTTAGCCAATCAGTTACTCACAAGTGTACTTTAGTTGATGCAACACCGAGGTAGCTGTACAAGGCGACGTTTACAGTGTCTTAGAAAACTAACGTGGTTAGATCTATGGACACGAATTCATTTGTGAGGCATGGGGACCTGCACATGAGGCCAGAAACACTGCCTAAATTTGGCACGCACTTACATGTTGACAGCTGTGTGACACTGGGTTCAGACATCAAAATGAAAAGCCTGTTTGTTTCTCCTGCTCAGCACCTACACAGGATCAGCAGACGTTCAACCGTGTCTTCGCTATCACTTTCATTTATCCGGTTAATGTCAAGCTGTGCACACAGCACAGGTTTTTTAACAAAGCAACGCTGCAGTGTGCCGGTGTTGCCTGGCATCACATTTAGTTAAGTTAACAGCTTCGCAGCTTTAAGCAAAGTAAGTTTGACAATTTATGTGTAGTAAATCTTGATAGTCATGCACTGGACTAGAGATGTCAAGAAGCTACACACTGTTCTAAAAATAACCAAGAAGTAGCACACATTGGTTGTGAAATGAAGTGTAAATTTAAAAAAACAAACACATTCCCCATATCGTGAGTTATGGATGCTCTTTTGTGACACTGAAATCACATTTGGCAAATCACAGCTGGCTCCAAAAATACCCGATGAAGGAATCCGAGAAGAAAATAAGCCTTTGTTGCACCGGACTTTCCAAGTAAAGCCATAAAAACATAAACCTTTCCAGTCACATTCTGGCTTTAGTTCTGTGGTTGCTGCACAAGGATTGGATTTGGTCCGACCCCTTTTCTCCCCAAGCGGAACAAGACTTTTCACCCTCGTGGTTGAGGTTATTCTTCGGGGAAAATCCCCCGGGGACATAATAAGGTATATTTGTTGGACATATTTGAGTGGATACAATCCACTCAAAGAGGCTGTCACAGGTCACTTGCTGTGGCAGCAGCACGGGAGTCTGTGTTTTGGTATCCCGTCTTCGCAAAAGATTGTCAATTATGAACGTGCAGGAATTTGGCTCAGGTGGACGTCTTTAACTATTTACACCACTTCTTGTCGTCGTCCTAAAGAAGATTTTTGCCCAATTAAGGAAATCCATCTGATCCTCGCTACCCCTCCCAAGATGAGACTAGCAGAAAAGAAAAGAAGCCGCAAAACATCAACCATGTTGAGTGTGACAGTAGTGCTTATTTTTCTCAGCAGTCTGAGCCCAAACCATTTTTCCCACCACACCATAGCATATAATTTGAAGTTGAGGGACACTGATTAAAAAGCTGTTTCAATGCTCCAAAATCCAAAACAAGTGAGAAAGAAGATCAGAGAATTTAGGAGGGTTAGAGTGCTAATCATATTAATCATACAGTGATTTTACTCAATACGAGAGCATTGTTTGGAATCGACTTTGCTAATACATTAGCCTGCCTCGACTCGGTTTTCTAAAAGAACTCTGTGTACACAGTTTAGGAGAAAGGACAGAGAAATTTAAATAAAGTATGTAAAATGAAAAAAGGAGGAATAGCAAATAAATTATTAAGAGGCAGACTTGCTCCAGCGCTGCAGGCTTGAGATTGTTCATATGTTTATGGATCTTTTTAAAATTTTGGTTAACTTTGTTTTTGCCTAAACGTGATTTGTGCTAACGCTCTTGATGTTTAAAGAAAGCAAAATAAAACAAGGTTTTATGAAAAAACAACGTTGTTGATTTCGTAACGGTGACCTGTGTGATTTGTTCACGTTTCTCTAGAAACGCTGCGAGAGACGACCTAAATCCCCGTCAATAAAATGTTCTGTTCGGCTCCTGTTCCACTGACATATTCATTTTTTTCTCCCTTTGGCACGGAGAGGGAACTGTTAATTATGCTTTTGTTTTCACACAAACAAAATTACTCAACCAAACGTAAGAGCTCTTGATTAACAAAAGAAGGCAGCAATTTCATTTTGTGCCAATTCTATGACGGCATCTGTTCCGTTCTTCTCTCCCTCCCCTCCGCTCTAATGTTTCACCACTTTCACCCGCATCGCAGTTGATTTCCTTGCTCTATTTACAAGGTACACTTTATACTGTGGTTAAAAAAAAAAGATGCACTTTACAATCCGGCTCCTAAAGAGTGACAGGTTCTGAATCTGAGCCCACCCTTTGCTTTATCAGCTACCTGCAGCTTGGTTGAACAACCTCAATCTTGAACTTGGACATAGTTGCTTAGCTCAACACACCATCCATCATTCTTCCCATTAACTTTGGGCAGAGGTGAAACGTGTCCCCAAATTAATTTTTGATCACTGAACTAGGACATTTGATGGTGTTTTCCTACTTTAGAACCTCTTAAATATTCCTTCAAATCATTTTTCTGCTTTAGGATGCCATGCTAGCAGGTGGCATGAAACAATATTTAACCCTATAACGCCAACTGAATCATATTTGAGAGTTTTTGAGACTTCTACATCAGCCTGATGTTTTTAAGCATGTTTTTAAGCTAAACTGTGAGCAATAAATTGCACAAAAATGCTGCATGTAGCAAAAACGATATGAATTAAAGCTCATATATGAATACTGAATGACTTTTCAGTCAATTTTTTACATTTTTGAGGCTTTGCAGAGTTAAAAAATAAATAAATACTCCACTAATGCCTTAAGATTGCTTTCAGCATATAAATGGGCTGGCACTGCCTTGGGTAGAATACTTGGAATAGTTGAGATGCAAGTGAAAGCGATGACCCCTGACACTGGGAGCATAAAGTAACATTCATGAGTGGCAGGTCCAGCTATTAAAGCAACAAGTCTGAAAAGCACGCAGAGTATAAACATAGATGCGCGCTTCGTCGCAATTCTTAAGAAACTACGAATCGAGACGTCTAAATTCTCCTCGAATGCCCTCAGAGAATTCAGAGCCAGTATTTATCTCGTTGATACATCCCAGTGCTGCTTGGCACATATGTTGTCCAGGCTAAATAAGATTAGGTTTTTTTCACTCTAGAGCTTCCTTTGAGCCTGATTTTCCAAATAAGCCTCCTGGCACCTGCATTGGGCAGATATTGCTTAAGTAATCCAATAATGGAAAACAAAATGCTCAGCACTAGCGTCTAATAGAGCACATGCTGCTGTGTCGAAGGGGGATAATTCTGAAATTCTCCTTCCTGTGTTGCTCTTTAAAGGATTCAGGCTACTGAACTCTGAGTCAACCTTCAAATTGTTTTAAAACATAGCACGTAGCTTTATGATTGTCTAGACTGGAAGAGACTTTTCAAACATGAGAGTCTGGGGTCGTACTTCTGTACGTCCAAAAGCCTTAGATCAGCCGTATGGGAAAATCTTAAGCGGCAAGGGGTTGCTGCTTTCTACTTCAGGTTTGCAAATGCGTCCGTGCAGGACCTGCATGTCAGATCTAATCCTTTTGTATCCAGCAAAGAGCCCGAGGGTTCGTGTTTTCAATGAAAGCCCATGACTCATTTATCTCAAATGAAGATACATTTGCGCGTTTAACATTCAAGATCAGAGAGTGGTGCCTCTCGTTTTGGACGTATACCTGCATGCGCCAGATGTGTGCCAGAGCCTCGTGTTCGGCATTAACGAATCATCTGATGTGAGGTGAAGAAAACCGCACGAGGAATGTCAATTTAACAAAAACAAAACGTGTTTCTGCAGTTGTTCCTTTATGTTTCATTTTGTGCGGTAAAAACAGCTCCTTGGAATCCTGGCTTGGCTCCGGAAAATATGCTTCAGTCTAGTTTATTAGTTGATTCAACAGGTACCGAGCGCGCTAATGAATATTACCGCGAATGTGCCACAGTTGGCTCAAACCGCTAATTTCAATTTGCTGTAATAGAGTTTTAGGAGGAACATTCCCACTCTGACACAAAGTGGCATTAAGTCTCTCCAGCTTGGTGCCTCTAAAAGGTAGTTCAGTAATTTGCTGAACAAATACAGTCTCTTTGAGAAAACTGCTAAAACCCCAGGGCGGACAACGAGGGACCATCGACTATCCACTAAAACTTTTATTTCCCCGCTGTGGCCTAAAGCAGTGAAAAAAGGGAATTGGTTGTGAAATACTATCCTGTGTGTTCTTTAAAACTCCTGCGATGATGAATGTTGGAACGAAATATGGGAGGAGGAAGGTGAAGGCGCAGAAAGCTCTCTTAACCCGAGGTTCACGGCAGTCTGTCTCGGTGAAAAATAGCTTCTTCTCCCCCTTTTGCCCCGCACTGATTGTTTCTTCCATAAATCCCCTTTGAGATTGTGTAATTAATTGAATGCTGCTTATTTGTCATTAAAAATCCTCACCTAATGCCTGAAATTATGAGGAAAGCATTGTAGAGTCGATCTATTAATCACAGGCGACCCCCACCCCCACGAGAAAGCCTTCACACGTGAACAATTTCCTCATTCAGAGTGACTTTGGAGAAATAGTTGTAAAACTTTTAAGTCAACATTTTTCTTTCATTAAAGGATTTCATTATGCTCATTTCCAGCTCCAGCTAGATTAGGCTTGCATGATTCACTGTTCAGAATAATCTTAGTTAATCTTTAGCCTCGGAGCTGATCATCTGTTACCTGAGGTCACTTGTTTTAGCTCATCTCGCTTTAAGTCTTGCCTTTTAGTCAGCTTTCTACGGACTGGCTCCTCCAAATCAACAGCAAGAAGGTGAGATCACATGATGCAAAAGCCAAATTACACATATTTCACATTTGCAATCCTGACAAAAACAATACCCAGGTTTCAGCTTTCAGCCTCTCCCTTTAGGAGTCGCCACAGCGGCTCATCTGCCTCTATCTCTTCCTCTGTCACATCAACCCTCTTCACGTCCTCATTCACTACATTTTCTCTGTGGTCTTTCTCTTTCCCTCCTGCCTGGCAGCTCCATCTCCAACTTCCTGTCCTCCTCTGCACATGCCCAAACCATCGCAGCCTTGAGCCTCTAAGAATAAATTATGTTGAGCAATCAAGTTAGAGTATTATTGTTATTAATTTGTCCACAACGCCCTTAAAACACAGCTGGAAGGTTTACACTGACACGAAGTGAGGTCCACAGAGAGAACAGCTTTGGTTTTTACAGTTCGATAGAAAATATTGGGTGGAAAAATGATTTCTTTTTAAAAAAAAAAAAGCTTTAAAGTGACCCAACAAAATGTCCCTCCAAGCCTGCCTTCCCCCATAGACTTTGTTTTGTTTTTTTTATGGCCACTGCTGCTGGGGCAGATTGGATCAGCCAAGCAGAGGGCATGCAACAGAGATGTACGCCACTTCTGGCAAGGCGACCCAACTCTCCGTAGGCCCAATGTCATTCATAAACATGACGGATTAGCTGTGATATTCCTCCATTTACAACATAAGCGAAGGGAGTGGGAGGAAGAGAATGAAAGCAGAGAGGGAGTGTTAGTGTCGGATGCCCCTTAGGGGTAGCGCTAAAATGGATGGGTAAAGAGTGAGATGAAAAGGAGAGATGAAGCAGGAAGGGCGGAGAGGGGGCCTTTCTCTACAGGCCTGGCTGGGCAAGCAGCAAGACAGGCAGGAAGCCAAGCACAAAGCTCCATTTACACTCAGATGCCCCCCCACTTCTTTTTTTTTTCGTTGTTGCTTTACAGACTACATGTCAGCTCAGCCAGATGTACTGTTCTGAGTAAAGATCACCTAGGGGCAAGGTAGAGAGGGAGGTTGAGACCTGCTCTACCTTCAATCAAGTCTTTCTTCGTCTTTTGCGTTCGCCCCTGTTTACCGGCTCCATCAGTCTTGATCCAGTTCATCCCGGGCTTTAAATTTGCTTTACGTCGAGGACTCTCTCGATCAGTCTTTTTGCGTCTCCCGCCTCCGCTTATGTCCTTCTCCCGCCCTCTTCAGGATTTTACTTTGCATATTCCATTTGCTGGTTGTTACCCTGAGCAATGATTCCATTTACTCCAGAAAACAGTGTCCCATTTATTTAGTTGGAAAGGAAGAAAGAAAAAAGAAGTATTCTTGTGGATGTCTTCCATCCACATTTTTTTTTCAACTATTAGTAATCAGCAGAGGAGGGAGCAAACTATTTGACAGCGCTTTCAGCTATTTGCCAAACACAAAGGCAAAATGGATGTCATTTAGTCCCTCTCAACATCATGAGATGCACCTTAGGAAGCCTCTTCTTCTTTTTTTCCCTTTATTTTTTTTTTTTTTTAGCTTTTTCTTAACAGTCCATCAACCCTCATTTGATCCTCCTGAGTGCATTAAGCATTCACAAATAAAGAGGACGTGGAAGGGAATATATAAACAACCGCACGCTACCTTCTCCTTAGAGACGCCTCCATTCTCACCAACGCTCCTGTCACTTTGAAGCACAGACATCTGTTCCGCTTTTATGTCTCAGGCTTAGTCACTGTATATTTACCCTCTCGCCGCCCACTTGGGATAACTATATGTTTGAAACTTTAAGTTTAATAAAGCATCAACGTTTATCATAAAACAACGTTGCCTTATTCGTCTTATCGGTTCAGGGGCAGCTGATAAAGGCCAAAGCCAGAAGCCAAAGCTGGCAGGGGCTCAGGAGAGCATCGGCGACTAGGTGAGGTTTCCTACCAGGCAGCAAAAAAAAGACAGACGGCGAAACCGTGAGACGCTGAGTTGCTTCATTAACCTTCGTGTACTGTACATTGAGAAGCAAAGGCTAGGCTATCTTTAAGGGTTATGCCGTGGTATCGGTAGACTCAGACGAACACTCTGGGAGAAGTATAAAAGGAGTGGTATAAATGTCTGAGGAAGCTGACTTTTATACAAGTTCACTTCCTCCCGAGAAAGGAAAAACCTAGCACCAGCCATTTCAATAATTTATATTTCTAAAAGCTTACTAGCAGGAGAGGGGGGTATAGAGATTATTCATGCTTGCTAACATCCTGCAGAGAGGACCTCTTGGCTCTCAAAGAGCCCTAATGGAAAATGGGGTTGTATCAGGCTTTTCAAATTTAGCAGACAGGCATTCTCCTCCAAAAGTGACTGCGGGAGATGGGTGTCACAGCAGGCGGGTTCTGACATCGTTTTATCACGGATATTGCTATATTGCTTTAAGTTTTGAGATTTGACAGGTGCGCTCAAAGATGATGAAACAGGCAACGACCAAAATATGAGGTTTTCTCCCCCTTTGCTTCGAATTAGTCACCGCATTTATTTTTAATATAACACATGTACGGGGAGGGTGCAGCAGCACAAAATTAATTCTTGACGCATCACTTTTCACCAAAGTTGTTTGGTTGTAATTAGCAAGCAACCTTACATGGCTTGAGAAGTTTCTCAAGATCATTAGATGCATTTAGGATGACCCTGCAGGACCAATTAATCTAGTAGAAAATTACTTTTGAGTGCAGCTAAGATCAAAGCTGCTAACATTAGCACCCCTCGACTACCTGGCTCAGACTTACACACTCCTCATTTTATGACCTTGTGTCCCTCCTAGTCTAGCCAAAGGAGTATTCCTGATTAAATATACGTTATGCTCTGCCATATAGTGCAGCGATACCAGCTGCACCCTGTCTTTCAGGCCTTTGGGTAACTTGTGTGTTTGAGGTAGTAGAGAACTCTTGTTTTTCCCAGTGTGCAGCACAAGTAGCAGCAAGTAGCAGCAGCCACTGTGCAATGCATGCTGATAGGGGTAGTTAAGTTACTGCAGACAGCTATAAAGTGTTTCCTAGGGTTTCATTATGACAGATATTGCATTTAAAAGCTAGCCTACAGGTCATGCTAGAATTAATTAGCTGAAAAACGGAGGTTTCTCACAGTCAATGATATTACGTAATGTGCACAAACAGTGATTGTATTTTATCGCGCTCGCGAAGTGACGGTGAAAATGTATGAATTAATATCTGATCTCATGGTCGACATAAATGTTTCTCTAAACATGTAGATGATATAAGAAACGTTAGCATGTTAACAGATTCATATAAGATGGTAAACATCCTCAACAGAATGCCCTCTAAGCAGGGTGTCAGATGCTAGTTTGTATTATGCTCGGTGCTTAAGCTAAACCTTACAAACTTCTACTGAAGAGTCTTAGCACGGTTGCCAAATCTCAGACTACAGCTTGTGAGACATGCTTTTTATCTGCATTATTATGCTCTCACGATGCCCAAACAAGTCTCACACCAAATAGGAGGAAGATTCAAAGGAAGCCCATCATGAAAAGGGTTAGATTAAAAAGCTTTTTTAGCATTTGCCTCACAGCCAAACACATAATTTCAACCCCAGTCCTTTATAGATGTGCCTGAAACGCACAAAGACTTAAATTGTTACCTTAACTCAGTGGTTTCCAAACTTTTTTTTGCTGGGCCCCCCTTTGTTTTACAAGAAAAAATGTTGCGCCCCCGGGTGCACGCGCGCATGCACGCACATACACGCACACATCCTCCAACCACACACACCCATATTTTGCTCCATTGCGGTTTATTTCACACTTCAAACATTTAGTAAACAATTAAGCAAATACAAGTAATCTGCAATAAATGACAGGTAGTAATAAAATAAACTACTAACTCTTTTACTAACACCTACACGGGTACTTTTGAAAACGCAGCTGTTTCGTCCACACGTAAACGGCGTTTGGAATCACCGAAAATGGTGATTCCACCAGGGGTTTTTTTGTGCATCATCAAAGGTATGTGCCTTTTCTCACGTCACGCTGTGCGCCACATTATTTTTTACATGAGATGAATTGCAGAATGATAGAGACAAAATACTGTTAATCTGACTATCTTCAGGTTTTATACGCTTACATATACACGCATTTAATGTCCCTCCATTTAGAAAAGCAGAGGCGTCACGATGTGATTATTTTACATGTAGTTGTTTTTTTTCCTGTGTAATAATATTCAACATTGCTATCAATACATTTTTCAAAAAATGTCTGTCTGTGCAAAATGGGTTTAAAAACATAAACAGCTGTGGGATTTGTCCGTGATTTGGAGAACCCAGCGCTGCTCCCAACGAAGGGAAAACCAATTCTGCAGGGGAGACCTACCTCAGCACTTGTGCAGGTGAAACCAAAGGGCAGATATGCTTCACCATATTTTCTAGTCTTTGGCTTAGAATGAAGTTGGTTTGGAAACATATTCAGCGACGCGTCATCTCCTGCTTTGCGTTTCTGTGGGCGCCCCGTGGGGGCGGGCCCCACACTTTGGGAAGGTCTGCCTTAACTCACTGTCTTAGGTCATGTTATAAGTTGCATGAGGTTATATTATATTAGGTTTAAAACTGGAGATCGACCATAGGTCTCTTATTGCAATACATTAGATCTAAAATAAGAAATAGGAGACTGCACTAGAACATCTAATTGATGTGGATTCCTGAAAAAGAAGTGAGTATTAAAGGTCAGCATTGAGTGCTGTTTGATCTGGTTACATTACAATACCTCTCATTTATATTGCATTCAAAATCAAACCAATTTGATAAAGTTTGAGAACTCTATTTGATATTTTTGGAGCCTGATGTATCCAACATTTTGCTGCAGGGATTTTTTTAAATTATTCATTTATTTATTTATTTTGAAAAGCCCCGATAACAAAGGGCTTATTGTACATTACTACTGAAGTTTTTCGCGTTGCAAGAAACAGAAACGATTTGTTTTGTTCTACCCCTCAGCCTCCTGGTAGACACACCTGTGGCATCAATTTCCAAATCCTAGGTCAACTTGTTCTCAAGTTATCGAGATTTTCAGACAACGTGACCTTTGACTTTTAGGTCGAGATCACTGAGATTCAGACTCATCTGAGAATTTTAGCAGATGCATCTATGGTATCAACTTGAAGCTCCTACGATGCCTCGTTCTCGAGTTATTGCATTCACAAACGTAGGTGCTTAACCTGTGCCCCCGGCAGGGTGACAACAATACCCCACCAACCTTTTACAGCAGAGGGGTAAAAAGTGTTGGATGGATCAATTCTTTACTCATAAAACTGAAAAACATATAAACATATTACAAGACCTTTGTCGTTATTATGCAAGCATAGAGAAGTTACATTTATTCTGACCTCACATGTTGAGTAAAAATTATGTAAGTTTGAATAACAGACAAATGCTGACACACAAAAAGTGTCATAAAAAGCACTCATACATATTTCTTTTAATAAAATTCTGGAGTTACATCATTAAAAAGGAGACAACAGCACAACAGGAGCGTATATAAAATATATATTTATAATAGTGGCCATAATAATGAGTTATTTACAGACTATGTAATGTAGAAAAAGTAGATGATAGGACTATGCAGGGTTTTATCTTCAATATGAAGCTTTTTCTGCAAATTCCAGTTTGATTTACATTTTTTAGGTTTTCAGCTGTGACACAGAGGCCGTTCTCAGCATTAAATTCAGCACAAAAATGGTGCACTCTGTACTCTGATACTGAATGAGGAAACTGTTCACACAGTAAAATCAATCGTGACCCTATTACGGGCCGGTGGTGCTGCGAGGCCTCTGTGGAGGACAGCGGCATCTACGGCCAGGAAGCAAACACAAAATGTGCATTCCTCATTTGTCTGAATCAATAATTATTAATCTGTGTGGCCGAGTTTCGTTTTATTAAAATAAATACAAAGCCGAAACACGTGCAGAGTTATCTATCACGGTCTGAGTGCAGTCACACAGCGTCTAAGGCACCAGCAGATGTTTTCTCACATGCTACGTGGCTGCAAAAGTCCCAACATCCATCTTGCAAGCAGCACTTTTTGTTTTAAATCATCCTGCATACAATACAGATAATGATCGGCTCTCGTGATTAACCACGCGGTACGTTACAGAGGGGTTTGAGGGATGATCTTTTTTTTCTTCTTCTCCTTCTCTTTTACTTTCCCGTGAAGATCAATTTCGTCGAGGACAGTCAACTCCATCTTTTTAATTACAATAACGAATAACTTGTCATTACGTGCTCCATTTTTGTGACGTATGATGAAGCGAAGTTGAGAAGTAGCATCAAGGCCAAATCCCCAGCAATGTGGCTATTTTATGAAACATCTAATGATGATAATAGACTCTCTGTGACGCTTCCAGCATTGCTAGGAAAAGCTGTTTGTGAGGAAAAAAAATATGCTGCAGATATAATGACTAGTTAGCAACCGCATGAAATGTTGGTGGCCTCTGAAAAGCCAGAGACTGCGAAGAAAAGGAGTTTAACAATCTAAGGATGAATCTGCTTTGACTGTGCAAAAAAACACAAAACAGAAAAAGTGTTCGGATAAGTTTCATACTTAAAAACTCTTACAACGAGTCAGCATGTCATCCCAGCACCATTTCCTTGGAGGAAAAGTGTACTTTCCTAACAAAATTGAGTGTTTCCATGCGGTAGCTCAGGTCTCGCCTTCTATAGAGCTCCCGCCAGTAAACCAGAGAATTGCATGGTAGCTGCTACTGCTCCCCCTCCTCTCCTGTTTTTTTCTTTTTTCTTTTTGCAAGCCACTGATCACAAACACGGTAATTTTACAATGGTCACTTGCTTTCTACCGACTGCTACGCTTACTCTGGCGAGACAGCTGACACAGCATTTATCTTCCCGAGCAATTTGAGCATGCAGACCAGTTTTTGTTCATCTTGCACTCTGCACTTGTTAGAAGCGGTGCAAGAGCATACAAATGAAAAATGGCATTTAGGCGGAGGTGTTAAGGTACATTTTAATCCTTATTATGACTCCAAATTTGCTCATTTTTGCTTCACAGGCAGGTTTCTGTCGACCCACGTGCTGTGGATGTCGGCGTATAAAGCCTGGAATATCAATTAGGCAGGTATTGGCGTCTTTTATTAAGAGAGGAGACTGTTTCTTTTCCCCCCATAACAACGACAAAGAGCCCGGAGTATACATTGTCTATGAATAATCACTGATCATGTAGCGGCGCTTTCATTGCATGTGGAAAGATCCGTCTCAGCTACACAGCCCTGCACCATTCCATACAAATGGAAATGATGCATTCTATTTTTCCGTCACAGGAGAGCGGCTTCCCATTTTCCGCTCCCACTGTCAAGTTGTGCACAGCTGCATAAGTTTGCCTGCTTGTGTGCGGGGCACAGGAAATGGTTGTTGACAGCATAATGGGAGTATGAGGATGAAATATAAATCCTTAATCACGCCTGAATTGTGAACTGCAGCACTCAAATGTACACATCATTCTGCTGGAAGTGCTGCTAGCAAAGCGTCTAGACACCGTGCGATGTTTTGTCTACATTTTCAGGTGTTTTTCATGTTTACTTTCAGTTAACCGTCTAAGGATGTATACTCGTTGTAGACGCCTCGCAGTGAGCATGTCCACGCTCATGGAGAAGATTAAACATCGCTTTTACTGAAATCGTATGCCGGCCATGACACCCAAAATGTGCTGCTTCTTCATTTTTCAATCTCTTCATGTCATTCTCAATTACGGAGAAAATCGAGACGACCCTAATTCAAAGACATGAATCACGTATGAGTCGGGTCATCTCACAGTTAATCGAAACACAGAACCCCCCCCCCCTAAAAAAAAGAAAAGGAAAAGAAAGTGCAATAAGTAAAGCCGCACCTGATGCCGGGGCCTGGCGGATTTGACTTGGAACATCATTACGTTTCCGAGTTCGCCTTTCATGCAAATCGCTTCTCTAAAGCTTGGAAGTTCATTACTAATGGCGCTTCCCATCAAGTTGGAGGCCCATTGGAATACTAATATCCCCTGGTATTTGTCACCTCAAGTCCCCTCTTCTCATAACACGGCAATTACAAGAATGTGCTTTTCCTTCATGGAATTAGGCATCGCCCCCTGTGGCGAGCTTCCCACAACAGATGCTTTGCAGTCGTTTCCACAGACCATTGGAGCCTAAATGAACTACATGAACAGTCGCTTTATATGTATTAGGCCTGGTGCAGTAGCACTTATCTTTATTTGCTTATTTATCTCTCCAGGCCTGCATCACACACACTTGTGTGTAACTTCGGTATTTCTCCAGTGAAATAAATTTTTCATCTTGGTGACAGACGAGCGTTCGAAAAAAATCTGCTGAAGTTTATGTTGTGTGGAATGAAACTAGCAGTGCCGTACTGTACGGAGCACTTTTGGAGGTAGGAAGCTTTTTGGGCTTCTAAATCATTTATAGCACACTCTTGAGGTAACGCTGTGCGCTCGCAAGCTCTTCATATAGTACTACGCTTTTACAATACGGCGTGTCGGCACATTTCCACCTTGCACCGAACACAAGTCAGCTCGTCTTTGAGTAGCGTTTGCAACTTGAACACGTGTGCGTGGCACGCTGTGTGTACTTATAATCTGCAATACCAATAAAGGAAAATGTCTTATTACATTTATCACAAGTACATGAAGCTGTGACTGTTATGTGTCCAACTGGTGCTACTGCTCATACTTATCATTAATGTATTCATTTATTATTAGTTTCATGACCTGTGCTCAATCCTCAAACTCACTGTATATTAAACTCCTGTTATTCCACAGCAGCGGGCGTATACTGAAGCAAAATCAACATATTTTTTATATTTTTTTAAATTCCAGATTATCAGCTAAATCCTCACAGAGTCAATATTTCACGTATCTACAAGAAGCAACGTGAAAGAGCACAACTTTATATTTGCACCAAAGCAGAGGTGGAAAAAGCTCGGCACCATTTTTCTATTTTTTTTTCAGCCGTGATAGGCCTCTACTCACCTTCAATACATTGATGGGAAAGGAGAGCGAGCAGAAGAGCAAAATGGAAATGGTAATAAACATGCTAATGCTAGGCCGAGGAGGCGGGAAGAGCAGCTTCTACCCATCCCTCAGCTATCTATGTGTGTGTGTGTGTGTGTGTGTGTGTGTGTGTGTGTGTGTGCGTGAAGGGAAAATACAGAGATAGAGGCAGAGCGAGAGTGAAAGGGAAGGGGAAATGCACAATATTGCATGTGAGTGAGAGCATGCACACGTGCACACGCGTCACACACACACACACTCACTTTGTGCTCCAGAGTAAACAGGAGAAAGCTGCATTTGAACGTGCCACCTTTCTCTTTCAATCGGCCTCTGGAGACAGTGCAAAGGGCCTTTTGTTGGCTCACTGGTGAGATAAGAAGCGAGTGGAGGGAGGAAGGGCTGGGTGTGTGTGTGCGTGTGTGTGTGTGTGTGTGTGTAGGGGGGTGCTTCAGAGACTCGCAGTGCCAGCTTTTTTTCTATAGGATGGAAGCACCCCTCTCAATAGGAACTCATTTGCCATGTTGTGTAATTGTGGCACATAATGGAGCGCACCTCATTCAAGCAGCCCAAGGCTTTTTCTTTTTTTCCCTTCTAAAGCCATTTTCTCCATTCACAGTCAAACAAGTCATGTTTTAGAGAGATATTACGCAGCCTTTTGAGCTCAGGGCCACCACATATTTGCCTCTGAATGGGATGTTATGTGTAATCAAGATAAAATTTTGTTCACTGCTCCTTATAAAAGAGGCACTGTCATCGCAACTCGATATTTGTCATCCGGCTTTTACCCGCACCGCTCGCTGAAAGTAAACAAAGTGGCTGACCTTTCCTGCTCGGGTTGCTATGCACGTTCGTGTAGAGGGGTGTGCGCGGCGTGTTAACAGCCACTGGTCCGCTGGAAGGCGCTGACTTTGAGCCAACCTGCCGCCGCAACGCCGCCCGGAACAATATACAGCGGTTAATCGCGTGAGAACGCGCCGCTTTGTTTTCTGCACGGTCAAATGAATATCAAAGCTGGAGTGCAGGAGATGAAAAATGACTGATTTGAAAATTATTGCTGAGCTTTTCCATTAAACCACTGCAGGCTAGGAATAGATGGCTATTTGCATAATTTAACTGGCATCTTAATTATTGTGTCAGAAATCTGTATGCAAATGACTTAAGTCACTTAGAAACGGAAACTTAGTTGGCTAAATGGCTAATGGACTAAATCTTATCAAGTTAGAATGCACAACGTGAGTGTAATCGAAGTCTGTGCAGAGTGACGGTGAAAATAAAGGAAAATTAAAAAATTCAAGCTTACCTGGGTTAGTTGGAAGAAAAGGGTGCATTAGTAGTGTGTGTATGTGTGTGTGTGTGTGTGTGTAGTAGGGAGGGTTGGTGGTGGCTTTTTCTTTGCTTGTCGGGCTGTTGAGAGGGACCTACCACGTAAAACAGTGAGTCTGGTGGTAGCGCTCGTCTCTCCAACACTGTTGGAGGCGACGCATTCATATATGGCTTCGTCTCGGGGCGTGCGCAACGGCTGAATTCTCAGCACTGAACCAGAGCCATCGTCGAACTCAATCACCTGCAGGTGCGAGAGACAGGATATGTTAAAGGAGATTTTTTTGTTCACAATGGGTGAGGGACCTTCTGCAGAAAAAACAGAGAAAAAACAACAAAACAAAAGAAAAACAAGAAAGAAACAGAAACAACACTGTCGAGGACATTTAGCTAACAACACTGATGGTGACTGACACAATGTGCTGTCTATGACAGGAAAGCTGCTGCCTACCTTACGCTCAACCCTAGTGATTTATGTTCTGATGAATGTTGCACGTTGTTGTTATGTACATATAGAAAGAGTATCTTTAGAATTTATGCAGGATTATTTTTCTTGTGGCTAATTCGTAGGTGCTAGTTATATTTGATTTAAACAAAAACTAGCATACTCTTTGTGGTTAGGCACGGAGTCCATTTGTTATGTGTTCAGCTGTAAATTGCTGGATATCTACTTAAGCGCTGTGCAAGACTTTATAAAATAATCAATGAGGCTGACTAACTTTAAGAATGGGGAATTTTTTTATTTTATTTTTTATGTTTTTTTTATCTTGGTCAGACAAATTTTTGCCTGGACTTTAGGTGGCAGAGAATTGAAACCTGAACGTGTCCCACTCTTAAAGTTAACTTTTAAATCCTTTGAAGGAAATGCATCACACTGGATCGTGTCAATGGGACAGAAACAAGCACAGACAGTTAAAGGTGGCTTGATAAACGGTTACGGACAGTTGTACCATGAGGTGAGGTAGTGGTACAAAAAGACAGGATCGACTGCTTTGGACGAACGACACATAAAATGCTGACAAACAGGTGTGGGTTTTTTTGGTAGCTTATTCAGCTATGGGTTTGGTTTTTTTTGTTTTGTTTTGCATGCTACACGTTGTATACTCACTGATTTTAGAAAGATCTGTGTGTCATAACTCAATCTCTTTTAAGCATAGAGGTAGATTTCAATAAAAAAAAAGAATAGGCCCGAGAGCTCTGTTGCACACACGTACACGCTCACACACTCACTCACTCACGCACGCACACACACACAAGCGCACAGGCCTACGGACATTTTTAAAGTTCACAGTATATCTGAGCATATGTTAGTTAACAATACATTTTAAACATTTCATTGGCCAAGCTAAAGCGGGCGATGTGCAGAAACAGCCTCTTTTCTTAGTCAAAGCCAAAGAGCAAATTAAAAAAGGAAGTTGTGAGACTTCTAAAAGGGAAATGGGTTTTTGTTAGAAGATGAAGCGGCAGTGCATGATTGAATCGGTGCAGAATGGCAGCTGCCAGCAAGTCCTGTGAGGCGGTGGAGGAATGAAAACTAGCGTGTTAGCATGCAGCGCAACGTGCGATGCAAACGCGATGAACTCTGATAAGATTAGATTTCTGCGGACATGAGATGCAAAGAAGAGGTGGGAAGAGGTCTCCAAGCTCCCTTAAGCCATCTTGCTGTGCAGTAGCAAGCAAATATGGCATCTAGGGCAGAGAAGGAGGAAAAAAAAAAGTGACACTATGATAGTCCCGAGAACTGACACAGAAATTAATAGAAATCTTATCAGTGTTCTGCGATGATGTGTTGTTTCTCATGGGTATTGAGCCCAAGTGCAGATTAAAGCTGACCAGAAATCAAAGCTTCAGCCAAAATAAGGAGGGCACGCCATGCATTTAGATAAAGATGCCACAAAGCAGAAGGATTTTTCCGAAGTGAAAGCGCTACTTCCCCCCCTTTCACTTTGCACGTAGCTGGCAAATGTGGCGCGATGCTAATGGAGGTATCTGGGTCACACCACAAGTTGTGTTGGGTTTTTTCGTGTGTGTTTTTTCTCTTCTATCCAATTGCTCTTTCCTTGTCTTTTATTCAATTACAAATTTGTCCCCAGATCTTTTGTGTACTTGCTCATTAAACCTCATGCATGTTTAAAAGCCTGGCCAGCGTGATTATTAGAGCCTGCTAATGCGTGGTGGCAAGTCAGGGCAAAAGCAAGCGAGGGAGGCTTGGCGGAATGGATTATGTGCGAGCGGAGCCAAAAGCAGTGCTGAAGCATTCCCATTTTTGTCGAGCATTTTACATCAGAACAATAGACCTAATACCTCAAATCTCTGGTTGCTGACTTTCTTCCCCTTCTTGTTCCACACGATCTTCGGCCGTGGATCGCCTGTAGCTTGGCAGATGAAGGATGCTACACCTCCTTGCACGCCTGTTTGGTCATTGGGGGTTCTTAAAAACTTTGGTGGTGCTGAAAAGAGAAGCAGAGAAACAAGAAAAGATTGTTTTTAAATGTGAGCATGCTGAGCATCGCAGAGAATGAGCAATTAATCTTGTATCAAGCCACACACACACACACGCTAGAGGAATAAAAGTCGAGGATTTTGGCATGTGGCTTTTAAGAAGATTGACTTTGGAAGTCAAGACAAGAGCTTATAGAGACTTTATTGTGCAAGTGCAAACAGATCAGCTGCTGAGATCAGGAGTAAAAGGACAGAGGTGTTGGGAGCAGAATGTATAAAACATTCTCCTGACCCTGGAAGGATTTTGTGAAATCTCCATTGAAGGTTGACTGACTTGAGACTAAGGGTGGATTTTGTTGCGATGGAAGGGAGAAAAGAAAGAAATTAGGCTTATAAAAACCATTTTCCACTTGTTGTTTTTCATTTGTTCTCAAGAGGAAATTTGGATTTAATTGCCAGTTATTTAGACATAAAAGACTTTGACTTGTGTCAAGGCAGAAAAAAGACCACCTCTTATTTCTCTGCCTGTAAACTGTGCTATTGTGATCGCTATGTGATACTGTCATGAAATAAATGGGAGGAAATGCGAGCTAGATGCATGCAGCTACTCCTGTGGTGATTCTGTTGTTCTCTATACAAGCTTTCAAACGAGTCAGTCTATTTTCTGAATTCTTTACTTTGTGAAGAAGCAGTTAATTTAATCGGAACTAGTTGGTAACTGAAACGAGACTCTGATTCAATCCAGTCCAATTTTATTTGATATAGCACCAAATCCCAACAGCAGTCGTATCAAGGGGCTTTATATTGTAAGGTAGAGGCCCTACAATAACAGAGAGAAAACGATCCCCTATGAGCAGCACCTGGCGACAGTGGGAAGGAAAAACTCCCTTTTAACAGGAAGAAACCTCCAGCAGACGGGCAGCAATATGCTGTGACAAGTTGGGGGTGTGGGGAGGGAGACAGGACAAAAACACACCGTGGAAGAGAGCCAGAGATTAATAGTAAGTATTCAAGTTCAGGTTAGAAGTGATTAACACATGAGCTAGTTTTTTAGCATCCCTCTGAGACTGGGTGTTTCTGATCAGTAGCATTAGTACCAGGGCTAATATCTGTATGTTATAACATTTCCCCACTTGTTTTCAGAAAAAAAGGAGCCTTTTAAATCCATTTAGTTGCAGACATTGCTAATCTGTAGAACATCACTGAATAATAGTGGTGCCCCACACAAATGAGACATAAACCTGATAAGAGCTTTGGAATTCTTTGATTACTGTTCTTTTCGCTCTTAATTGGCCCTTTAATTTGACGCAACAAGTGAAGCGTAAAGGAAATGAGGATAAAAATGCAAAAAATGCAGCAGGCGAGTGCTTTCTGTGGTCATGGTATGGACGTTTTTTCAAACCCCATGTGGGCTTTGCAGCGCCGTACGCTAGTATTTGCTTTGGTTTGCACAACAATGAGGTTGTTCCAATCTTATTCCTGCAGAGTGCATTTTTAGAATTACAAGAAAAATGCTCCCCGGTCTAAGTCAGGCTTTGTCAGCCATTACAGCCAATCTCAATCCATATTCACTCGCAACAATTCAGTTCTGTCTTGCCTCCCCCCACCCCAGGATGCCTCACAAGCTGACGTTTCTTTTACAATCGCACAAAAATCAAAAAGCATGAAAGTGATCGGTTATCAAAGGGACCTGGCTTCCCCTGATGAGATTTTGATTGATTTAGACTCCAGCTTTATCATGATCAAGGCTCTTATAATTTCAGTAGCAATAATGTCAGTGCTAAGTCAGACCCCCACCGCCAGTGTTTTCCTCTGAAGCTAGAGTGCCGGCTTCAGTGGGAGGTGCAGCTCCATCTGTCCCCCTGCAGAGCAACTGTTTGCCTTTTATCAATCACTTCAGAAGGCCATTAGAAGCCACACAGCTGCAGTAATGCCAACCATGTGAATCACCTCATCCGAGTGAGCGTGTGTGAGCGAGAACGTGCGACCGTGCTTATTCGCGTGCCTGCCTGTGCACGGGCTGAATGCCTAGCAGCAGTGTCGGTGACGGCGCTGCGAGTGTGGGACAAATTAACCTGCGGGATTCGCGGAGAGGTGACATAAGATATGCGAGTGGCAATCAAAAGAGTGAACAGATAAACGGGCAAGCAGCTGGGCTTCCACTGGGCCAGCGAGTCTGGGAAATCGCCTGATCGCCCCTCACGCGCACGCACATGCGCGCAGGTTTCTCAGACTCGCACTCTGGTTCACCTGCTGACAGATCAGACAGGTGGGCAGCAGAGTTGACACTGTGTAATTTGTACTTGGCCTAAAGCTCCATTATATCTGCATTTGCGCCTTATCTCATTGACTTGGCCGGGGTGTGGTGCACGTTGGCATGCAGCCAAGAGGGCGCTGATGGGTAATTGATATGCTATTGGGGCTGTTTTCGCTCCCAGGCCATCCATTACGGCTGCGGCGCGTCTTCCTATGCTGCCTGTAATAGACTTCTACGACATGTACGGGAGATCGGCGCTGGAGGTGTGTGTGTGTCTGCATGTGTGTGTATGTGTGTGTGTGTGTGGGAGGAGGGGAGGTGGGGCGGGGGGGCTAGTCATAGCACAATGGGGAGTGATTGAGGCGTGACATGGAGGTAATGGTGTTTTCACAGACATGGCTGCTGATATCGCCATCATACCCCCATTTTAGATCTGCGGCTGACAAACATCCATTTTGGTAGGCTCCTCGTACGGCTCCGCGCAGACAGAGGCTGATTGAAACCTCGGCTCTTGTCCGAACAATACCGCGGCTATAACCTTGGCAGCGAGTAGAGGCACGGTCTGTGAGCAAACAGTGTGCAAATTTCACACGCCACAGAGAAACCTTACCAAAGAAGCACGATTTCTTTTTTTTTTTGTCAGCGACTGTGTCAGAAAATGACTTTTGTTGCGGTATAAAAGCATACGACAGCAGAAAGCAGGGGAGACGTGTCACTTTTTAACTGTAATCATGTTCATTTAAACCAAAAAAAATTTTTTTTAATTAACACAGATTAGCTTTTCAACGCAAGGCTAACAATTTAAGAGGCTCCTTTTACCTCGGCTGCGTGTGCACGCCTCCTTTGAGAGGTAGCCACAATCTACATAAATTAATGCCATGGCTAGGCACCTGGTAATCCAGTGCTAAGCTGTCAGTGGCAAACAAGCTGAAAGCTGAAAGGCTTGTGACACGGGCCTGTTCCTGCCTTCCCTCGAGGTCATTATGTAACCTATCCCATACATAGCCACGGGAAAAGACGAAGCATCCCACAGCTCCATTTTTCATGGTTCAATGTTGTGTTAATAATTTGATGTTTGAGTGAGAACCACGATTGTTCTTCAGAACATCCAAGTCCACAGGGCTGAGGGGGCAGACCATTCCCTGACTTTAAATATCTATATTTTTAATGTGTGAACAGAAATGAAAATTGGAAGCCTTGAAACAATGTGGGCTGAAGATGAAATGCATAACTGCTCCTGCTACTGCACACTACCTGATTATAAAGAAAAAACATAAATAAATAACCACAAGGAGTTACGTTTGAGCAGGCACAACATATTACCTACTCTGGAATCAAAAACGGCATATAGATGCCAAAAATTAAACTTGTGGCCGGTATCTTTTGGTAGCCTGTATATAACCGTTATGGTCTGATCTGTGCTGACACTCTGCACCCTGCTGTTTAACAATATGGTGTTACATTGGTGCTAGGCAGCACTAACAAAAAGAGGTGGCTGATCTGCACGAGTCCTTTTCTGGAAACCTATTTAAAGCACGAAGGGAAACTCTGGGATTCATTTGATTCTTTCAAGTTGCAACAGTGCATTGCATTTCGCCCTTCCTCTTTTCTCCAGGGCTACGGCAAATGCCCCATTCAACCCCACGCAACTGTTGACCCTCAGAAGCGCTGCATTGGTTTGACCTTAATACGGGTTACCAGAATCAGTCATTCACAGAGGTGATGTAGGAGCAACCTTCAGTGCAAATAATTGTTGTGTGATGTTATCTTCCGATATATTTCCGGGGCAGTGCACAAAGAGCCAGTGACACCGGCACTAATGGAAGGATTGGGAGAGCCGCTCCATTTTCTTTTCTGCTCAAACTTGGATTTCAAACAGAAAAGTAAGAGGTGTTGGACCTAAATGGAAATTTCTTCTCTTCTTGATAACTCCCAACCCAAATGAATAAATGATGCGAACGTGTTTATTAGCTGCAAAACCCATTTAAAAGTCAAACTCTGACATGACACAGAAGGGGAAACATTTCAAGAAACGCTGTCGGTAAACTGACACTGCATAAATAAGCTCACATCTTCAGGTTTTTGTTGGTTTGGTTTGATTTTTTTGTTTTCTGCTTCAAGTACCTGCTACAGGAGAGCTATCCGAGCAGTCGATGGTAAAAGTGAGGACCGGGGCTAATGATATCGATTCTTTTTGTATCATCCCAGTGGGGTTCAGAGGATCTTGGAGATGTGCATTCATTACAAGCCTGTTTGATATTGGCTTAACTCACAGTCAAACACTGCATTTAGAAATGCTGGTTCTCAAAGACATCCGAGTCTGGGTTTCGTTCACAATGGCCAAAACATTCCCAGCTATCAGGATTCGCCGTAGACTTAAGTTTGATCTGCCGAGCCATTAAAGAGCACGAATCAAAGAGAGGAAAGAAGAACATTAATAAACCGACTTTTAGCTGAAACCTCTATTGGGTCCAAGATGGCTTGGTTTTCACAATTATACTGACTGACATATTCAATTTCATTTGCATGAAAGGGGCCATTTCCTCTCTGAATCTTTAACTTGCAGGGTGAGGTGGGGTTGCAGAGGGCGATAATTAATCCTAACACATTGGGTGGCAGTCTGCAAATACTCTGCTCCATTTTGGACGTACGCATGGAAGAAAGGAACATTTAAGGATGTCATTAACCTCATTCGACATCTTTTAAGCCCCAGCATATCAGCTGTGTGATATTGATGAATTGTCACAATTCGAGCAAGCAACACAAATTAGACTGGAAGGGGCGGCTGGTGTCAGGAGAGGGTAAAAGTGACACATGTGGTGTATATATTTATATATATATATATATATATATATATATATATATATATATATATATATATATATATATATATATATATATATATATATGCCTCAGATGTTTGACTTACTTATGACTTATAATCCTTTGAGTATTCTGCAAGTCAAACAGCTGCAGTAACTTTGTTATAATAGTTGAAAAAAGGAAGGTAAACAGTGACGGGCTCATTGGTGATTGTAGTTCAGTTAACTGCCTGCACAAAGTCTAGAGATGTCTGACCTCATGCCAAAAACCAAAGCAGAATGTCTTAACAGCAGATGCACAAAAACAGAGCCAAACAACATAAAGGGAGGGCGGGGAAAAAACCACAAACCAAAAAGGAACCAAGACAAACCGCACATGCCAATCTTTGGCCACTTCACAGCTCGCTATCTGCAGTGTTATGATAAAAAAATGTATCTCTTATAATGCGGGGGAAACAAACTCCACATTGTACGCGCTGACAAAGGATCTCGGCAGAAAGAGCGAGAGAGAAAGAATCGGAGCCCAATTAGAACTGTTGGCTGATTTGCATTGCATGCTCATCGGTAATCTTGCCTTAAATGGAATCTGAAATTCTTATTGCAATTAGTGATTACTTGAGAAGGGATATGGCCCCCGAATGATTGTTAATTACTAGATCAGGAATAGTACATTAATTCACTGCAGAGGTTTTAATGCAGTGCAATGATGGGGACCCACTCTTCCATCAATATTGTGCTGCTTGTCACACATAATGAAGTTCATAATGCAAGCCTTCTCCCACACTGCCCCCACTGCCACCAGCCCCTCCCCACTGCTTAAATGTGCTCTCTAAGCAAAATTTCAAACAGTCATTATGTAAAACTAATCCAATGGAATATACAAAAATGCAGCCTAATGACACATTAATATAGAGACTGCATATAGGTAATAGGGCTGCAGGTCCATTTCCTGATAGGGTCACGGTCTCTTATCTGGCTCATGAGCTAAAGAGAGGTGGATATGAATAAATAAATGTATATCAGTGGCTTTAAAGCCAGAATAAAAGCAGTAGGACACATAATAGCATGCAAACTCAAATACTCAACCCAGTGACTAAGGCTGCTTAAAAAAACATATTCCGATGGGACTGTCTTAACCCCGGCCGGTGTGTATTACTCATGCTCAGTGGCGCTCCTATGGAAGGTCTGAGCTTCTGGCTACAACTCTGCTGGAGTAAGGGCACTTGTGCGCAGACAACAGCAACCGCTTCAAAAAGAATGGCTAATGCTCTTGTCCCACATTCGATGCACTGACAGAATCTCTGATGGGGGGGCAGAAGCGCAAATCGTGCACATATACATGCATGCACAAGCACATGCTCTCACGAGTATTCGAGCATTCCTGTTGGATGGCGGAAGCATTGCAAATGGGCGAACGATGTTAATAAATTGACTGACGTGGGGCGACAGAAAATCGTGAAGGGGTCCATTAAATAAGCACATATTGAAGAGAGGCAAGTTTGGATGAGATGGAAGCCGAAGGGGTCCCTGTTCAATTATCATCGTGGATTCATAAAGGTAAAAACCTCTCAGTTCTGGAGAAACGGAACCGCATGGGTTATGCACGCCTCTTCTGCGGCGTATCCCGACATTTGCATAGGAAAACTCTCTCTCTCTCGCTCTCCCTCACTTCCCGTGCTTATCTTTCTACCAGGCACGCACCCGAAAACAAGCTACCGCCGTCTCCCGAGGGGCACATTAGCGAGGCAGAGGGATCCAGTTTGTCACTTAATAAAACGGCCCACTCAAACAGATGGCTTTGTTCAAACGGCCCCCGACGCTCTAAAAGCTGGGACCGGATCACCGCCGAGGCAAATCAGACGCAGGAATGCCCACCTCCCTTTGCGGTGGAAACCAAACAGAAGGAAACATATAAATATTGAATTGCACCACTGTTGGTGCGAAACCGTCCGCCTGTGAGAAAAATAAATAAATATGAAGGCTGAAGAAGAAGTGGGAGGTTGGGGGGCGGGGCTGGGGGAACACTCAGCTTCCCTGTTGGAAATTCTGAACATCTGGGCTGAGGTTGTCAAAAGCCACTGCAAAAGAAAAAAAATATAAAAAATAATAATAATACAGAGGGTTCACTTTCAATAAGACTTCATTTTCATCCCTGCTCATTCATTATTTGTTCATTTGTGCATGGATACACAAATCTGGGGCCAATTGGTGTGTGACCATTTGAGGAGAAAACAGTCGAGTAAGAAGTATGAAATTTGGATTTGTTTGTCTTGTTTGTTTTTCCCTCTAACGTCTGAGGGGAGGGGAGGTGGGGGGTGGGGGAAGGGAAAAAAAAAGAAAAGAAAGAACGTAGATAAGCAATTCTAATTGTGCAGGCTTACTCTGTTTGGTAGTCAGTGCAGTCTATTTGCAAAAAGTTAATTATCTGATAGGATAGGCAGTGGCAGCCACTAACACAGAAAGCCATTCGTTCATTCTGTTATCCACTAGGCAATGGAACGATTCATTAAATGGCAGTGCTGCAGCAAAATGGCCAGTAGTTATCATGCTGAGGCTGCACAGACTTGAAAAGATGTAAAAAAAAAAAAAAAAAAAAGATAAACAGTCTTTGACCGTGTCAGATTCTTGTCAATGTAATGATGTGTGTGATTCTTCTAATACAGAAATAATAATAATAATTGTAATAATAATACAAAGAAAAGATTTTAAACGATGATTTCATTTGTTGAGGGAAAAGGCTATCCAATCTGAGTTGTAGTTCACTAGCCTCACCCTGATTCCTGCCAAATCACTTAAATAAAATCTGTCTGGTAAAGTGAACAAGGCTAGAAGACCTCACAAAGCAACGCATCATGCAAAGATCTAAAGAAACAGATGAGAAACAAAGTCACTGGCATCTATCAGCCAGGAAACTGTTACAAAGCCATTGCCACAGCTTCGGGACTCCAGTGAATCACTGTGACAGCCACTACACCACAACTTGGAACAGAGGGAAACCTTTCCAGGAGTGGCCGAATTTACTCCAAGAGCACATCGACGAATCATCCAGGAAGTTACAAAGAAATCAGAACAACAGCTAAAGAACTATGGTCAGAGTTTATGATTCAACCATAAGAAAGAAACTGGGCAAAAATGGCCTCCATGGGAGATTTCCAAGGACAAAAACCACTGCTGACCAAAAAGAACATCTTGATGATCCCCGAGACCTTTTGGGAAAAAATATTCTGTGGATTGACAAGACAAAAGTTGAGCTTTTTCAAAGGTTTGTGTCCCGTTACATCTGGCATAAAACTAACACAGCATAAAAACAACAAACATGGTGGTGGTAGTGTGACGGTCAGGGGCTGCTTTGCTGCTTTGGGACCTGGAAGACATGCTGTAATTGACAGAACTAAGAATTCTGCTCTTTGCCAGAAAATCCTGAAAGAGAACGCCCGACCACTATTTCATGCCTTGAAGATCAAGCACAGTTGGGTTATGCAGCAGGACAATGATCCAAAATGCACATGTCCGCATCTGAATGGCCACAAAAAAACCCCCAAAATGATCGTTTTGGAGTGGTCTAGTCAGTCTGGACTCAAATCTGATTGAGATGCTTTGGCAAGATCTTAAAAGGCCGAATATATCAAAAATTCTCCAATGTGGCTGAATTACAACAATTCTACAAAGAAAACTGGCCAAAATTCTTTAATAGCAATGTGAAAGACTCATTTCCAGTTATTACAAATGACTGATTGCAGTTCATGCTGCCAACTGTGGCACGACCTGTTATTAGGTTTAGGGGCAATTAGTTTTTGCACATAAGGCCAAATAGATTAGACGACTTTTTTCCCATTCTAAAAAGAAAACTGCATTTTGTATTTTGTCTAATATTAAAATTTGTGATCTGAAACATGTACATGTGACAAATATGAAAATTAGGAAATTAGGAAGAAAACAAATACTAATATATTATTCAATTCCTTTGTGTTTATTGTGTATTTTATATTGTTTCCTATATTGTGTATAGGAAATCAATATATAGGAAATAGGAAATGTATATATATATATGTATTGTGTATAGGAAATCAAATAACTACCATGTTCAGCCGGCTCTAATCGAGGGAGTATTTCACTATTCTTGGGCCTGCCCTATTTCTTTAAAGCATAAACTTCACATAATTGTCTTGCCCTCAACCACAGAGCGGAAAAGCTTGCCTCATATTTGTCTCCGTAGGAGCAGAGATGGATTATGTAGCAAATAATTCCACAGATTCGACATTGTATATTTAAACAGACTCTAATTTTATGGATAAGCAGTGCCAAGCCATTTCCGATGGATGCCAGTTGCCGGGCCATAAGAAGTGACACATTCCCTGCACTGTGTTTTCTTAGGCGCTTACAGGCAAACTAGCTCATGCTCCAGCAATCCTGCATGATGACAACTGGCTTCCTTTCAGCAGCTCAGCTATCCTGCAAATGCTCCTAAGTTCAGCAAACCAGGTTATATTAATAGCAAGCTTTTTAGGAAAATAAACAGACCTTTTATCCTGGTTTCTCCACATCCTCTGTACACCCAACCATTACATTATGCTAGTCTTCACATTCTCATTAAAATAAAATACAAATTCTTAAAAAAAACACACACACACAAAAAAAGAACAAAAAGAAGAAAAAAAATCCAAAATGAGCTCGTCTGAGTACTGTTCTCTGCAACCAGCTGTATTAATGGCTATCCTCACACCAAAATCCTATTACTGGGACAAATGATATAAAGGGGAGGTACCACAAACAGTCACTCAAGGACCAAAGTGACCTTTCATAGGCCACTAATTTTATGCAGCAGTGAAGGAATAGTACTGCATATAAAAGAGAGGAAGAAAATGGTAGTAAGTGGAAGGGTACTGAGATGAAAATCACCTTTTCCTTTATGAAGCCTGCAGTGAGTATGATCTGTCAGAAACCAGTGGCATAGCTGTTAGTGACCAGGAATGTAATGACATGTCAATTATGACATATCATGTTTTCTTCCATATGTGAACAGAGTGGAAACTCAACGCATTGCTGTGTTTTGTGCTTATGTAAGTTAAGAAAACCTCCAATAAACCAGAGCCAGATGACTTGGGTTGTCCAGAAGTTTTGGACCCAATGAGAAGATCTCACCAACAGAACAGTGCCACAGAAGCCAGCACTGCTCGGAGCCCGTTCAACCTCAGTGCAGAACCAGTCTGCATGTTTCTTCCAAGACTGGAAGAATAAAATTCCAGCCAATTAAATATTTTGTGGAATTCCTTTTGGTAGCACCACAAAAGGCCAATAACAGCAGCTGTTCCAACTTTGGGCCCATCGCACCAGTGCCAGCTTTTTGGTACTGATGTTTGTTTAGGCGAAAATGTAAGGAAACTATTATTATGTCGATGGAAATGAGTTCTTTCAGGGTTCAAATGAGATTTGGAAATCTTGCGCTTTTACCTGTGAATGTTAGATTCAAACACGTAATAAACCATAATTGTCTAAAATCTTATAATAGCTTAATTTACTGAGTGAGGTTTATAGTACAACTGGCTCATTTCGGCTCATTTTTCATAAAGATATCAGTTACTAACTACGTCAAAGTTTTGTATCTGATCTGCTGCATTTCATTTCATATCCGTATATATGAAAATGCCACGGGATTGTCCAAAAGAATCATCATTTGTAATTAGTTTGCCTTACATTAACTTAGCAACATACCCGATAGCAGGATAACACATTAGCTGTGTCTTAGTGGATTGTTTCTGTCAGCTACACATTATTAATATGTCGCCAACTAAACTGCATGCAGTAAATCTAAGATGAAGTCTTTGAATTCTTAATTGCGAACCCCTGAAGAAAACAGTTGAGCTTGTATGAGTGTGTGTGTGTGTGCGTCTGTGTGTGGCAAAGTCTTTGAAGAGCTACAGATGGGAAACAAATGAGGGCGGGTGGTATCAGGGTCAGTCTGGCGAATGGGGGTTTTTGACTTGGAAGCAAACAGTGCAATGTCACCCCAGGAGCAAAAAAACACCAACCCTCAGGGGGCGTAATTAAAATAATCCAGTAAAATTAAGTGCTTCAGATCATTTTGGAAAGACTCTTCCTTGATGTGTGCGCGTGTGGATGTGACGATGATTCATGGGGAGGTGTAAAGAGTATATGTGTGTGTGTCCATGTGTCTGTTTACACTGACTGTGCGCTACTAGAGTCTCTGCTTTTAGAGTATTTGTATTTATCATAATCATAAGCCCGCTGCCACACATATCTGTGCAACGTGCCGCAACATCGCACTTCTGCTTCCATAATGTTTTGCTTTTATTTTTGTCCAAACTTTGAAACTAGTCTCAGGTTTCCATTGAACTGCTTGCATTTTGCGATTACCCCCCAAATAATTGCTTTAACCTTGGAAATATTTGCATCACTTTAAAGTTAAAATGAACACGATCAAAGTGATGAAATTACACAACCAATCACTTTTTTTAAATGAAAGAATGGAGACAAACAATATAAAAGAACAGCTTTTTCTGAGTTGGCCTATATTATAGCCTTTCATATTTGTTTTCATTTAATGGAATATTCTGCGGTGAAGGGATATGAAAAATCTGGAGTCGATTGCTGATGATTTGAAGCCTCCGCAGGGCATGAGACTATTGGGGGCCGGAGATGTGGCCTCTGGACTGATGGAGTTGGTTACCCTTCCCTTCTTAGTCCTTTTCACCCTTCGCCAAACTGAGCTTCAGTTGACAGAGTGAGAGAGTACACAAAGGCGCCACCCTCAAGTGCAAATGTTTGCTGGCAGTAATGGGCTTTAGTCCACTAGGCGAGTAAATGTGGGAGTTTTTTTTAATGTGTGCTTTAAGTGTATGTACATAAGTGTGTGAACAGAAATACTGTACAGACCACGTTTATTTGTGCATCCAGACATAAGTGCATACTTGTGTATTTTTCACAATACAGCTGAAGTGTTTACACCCGTTCTAAGTTAACAATTGGAGTACTTCCTTGTACCCTCGGTCTATTTGTATAATAGCAGCAGACATTCAAGCAAAAAACATCCTTTTTGCAAGGATGGAAAGGTACCACCTTAAAATCAGTACAAACAGGACCGAGACAGTAATCAGGAGACCATGCCCCTAAAATGATGCCATGGACTGTGCCCTACTTGGACAATCTTTTTCTGAAAAACAGATGGGCAAGTGCCTCCAACTCGTCACAAGGGTTATCAAATGAAGCCAGGGCTTCTTTGAAAGCTCAGACTGTGCATAAGAAAACAAACAAACTGAAAAAAACTTATTCTTTGGCACAAAACTGCAAGACTAACTTCGATAAAGATCATTAAAAAGAGCCCTGATGAATATTGTGGGGACATTCTTTGATCGCACGATGCCAACATGAATTTGTTCGGCTCAGATGAGGCCCAGTGTATCTGGCACGAACGTTAGCCAGGACTACCACAGTGAATACATAATCCCAACAGTGGAAGTGTGATGCAATGAGCAGGGGCACAACCAAGGGGGGGCCAGGGGGGGAACTGGCCACCGCTAAAATTTACTCTCTTTTTACCTATATTTGACAGCAGCGTAATAAAACTGGAAATTTTGTTTTTGTTGTGTCACCCTAATATTTATAGTGGCCCCCCTAGGCAAAACTTCTGGAGGCTCCCCTGTCAATGAGGTTGCATGAGTACAAAAAAAGGTGTCGGGGGATAAAACCAAAAGACAACAGCACGAATCCCAGTGAACACACCAAGGTAATGCTTGACAAGATGACTCAAGTTTCCCAAAGCCTGGCAGAAAAGGAATATTCCAGAAAATAATGATCCAAAACAGACTGCCAAAAATTATGAGAGTTTCTAAAGAGGGGAAAAAAGTAGAAACTATGACCAGGCCAAGTGTGTTGCCTGACTTGAATCAAACTAAAGACATTTGTTATACTTGTATCCTCCACACTGGGATGTTTTTGCCATAAAAGTTCATATCTGGAACTTTAAATATATTCAAATGTGATAAATAATGTTTGAATACCAGGATCGAAATGTGCTTTGGCTGTTTCTGCCAGATTCCATTGTGGATAAAGTTTTATCCAAGTTTCAAATCTGCTATTAATTTGTTTTTCACTCTTATCTGAATCATTCTAACAGCGCAAGTGGGTATCGACTGGAGTTATTTTATTGTGGAGCAGTGAAACCGCCAAGGAGCGAGAGATAAAGTTAAAAGCCGGTGGCATTGTCACAAAATGCCACGAGGTAATGACTTCATTTGTCTTCTCACATTGATTAAAGGATAAATAGTAAGCCTATTTTTATTTTTATTTTTATTCCTATTTATTCTATTTATCCCCTTCGTATATTTTATTTATATTGTCTCTGTATTTATATATATGTGTGTGTGTATAACTCTGTAACTTCTGTCGGTGCTGTGCTTTTTTGGAAATCGAATTTCCCAGAGGAACCCACCCGAGGGATTAATAAAGTTCTATCTAATTCTAATTCTAATTCTACAAATTGACTTGGCGTGAACATCGTGAATACTCCAGGAAATCTAGTGCACTTGAAGGTTTAAAGTGTGAGACTTGTCAAAGATAGGACTGAACTGATGGGGAGGTAGTCGGTCACGTCAAACAAGGGTCCTTTACAATGGTGTGAAATGGGAGTTATCCAACGCATCGCACGGATACGATTCAAGTGTAAGATCTCATAAGGATGTAAAGTATCTGCAATTAATAGTCAAAGTCGCAAACTGCATCCATAATTGTCGGGACTAGCGTAGCTTTCTGCATATGAATAAAACTCGGATGTGGCTTGCAAATGAGTCTCCCTTAACACTTGTGTATCTAAAAAGTACTGACATCACTTCAGCACGCATCTCATTGAATGAGATATCAGCGCTAATGCAGTTTTATCCACTCATTCATCCCTGTATGAGAGGCTTTTTCCTTCCATTCCTCTCTCATGCTCACTTTTTTCCCCCCATCCATTTTTATAGTAATCATCATACATTAGTATAGATGGCTTTAAGAATAAACGAATCCGATGTAATGTAGTGTATTCACCAGTGAGAAACCATCCGGAAAGTTAATACAGTAGAGAAAATGCAGCATTATAAGGAGAAAAAAGAAAAAGAAAAACAGGTCTGCGATGAATGTTGTTTGCCTTTAAAGGAGGCCTAAAACCTACGTTTGTGTAATGTACCGGTAAATAGCAGAAGAATTATGTTTATAGCAGAGTTCTCCTTGTGTTTTTGGAATGGATATTTTCACTCTGCAGCATGTGAGGCGAGTGCGCCGCCATTAATCATTCCACAGGTGCGGCAGCACTGTCAGAAGCCATACGTCCCTTTGCCTTTCCAACCTGGGTGGAAAGTGGAATGGAAAGGAAAAAGGAGGGAAGGAGGGTTGGTGGCTGGAGGTGGAGGGTGAACACATCCCTAAAAACAATTTCACTTCCTCTTCTTCCTCTGCACTGGATTTGTCAGTGAGGGGGGTTCGAAGTCCAGATTAATTAGATCCATTTTGTGGTCCATCTTTGTTTTTGTTTTTTTTTGCTTTGTTTTGTTTTTTTCCCGCCACTTCCATGACTCTTTTCTTTTCTTTGTCTTGCCTACAGTCCTTACTGCCATCCCAGCGCCATTTATCACGTTGCCATCTCGACAGTGCCTTCCCCCTTCCTTGCTGGGAAGCCATTAGAGCATCTCTGCATCGTGGCGGCCAGATTGCATTCCGGTCCCCGCTTGCGACATTTATCATCTTTTGTCCTAAGTTTTTATCTGCCCCTGCCCTGTGTGAAGCCCTATCTGCAATGCCCACTATAATGAAACACTGGGAGGTGAGGCTCAAGTAAATAACCTAATTAAACCTAGCAAACAGGGACAAAGGGGGGGGGGGAAATTCACAAAAGGCCTTTGTGAGAATGCCAGAGGAGGAACACTCACAGATGGCAGCGAGGAAGTCGAAGCAGCGATGTGGCACGCAGCCCATACCACCTTCTCATCTCAGTATTTATAGTACTCCTACTGGTGCTGTTGTTTGTCCAAAGATGTCCTCTTTACGTGATTTGGATCAACGCAGAATGACAGTTTATATTTAGACCGGCGATACGCTGATTACTTGTCAGGAATCGGGTTTGTAAGACAAGAAATGTTCCTGTAAAGCAAGGGGATATATCTGTGATAAGGACCCAAAGCACTGAGTAATGGGTCCTAAGAGAAAATCTATCCTCCCTTCTCACTCGCTTTCACTCCTCTCTCTGAGTCTTAGGCAAAAAGTCGAGCCAGCTCTGATTGGTCTCATTAGGGACAAAACGAGGAATACTAATCATCAAAATTATCGACGGCACCCTTGCAAACAGTATCGAGTCAATGCAGTAAAATGTCAGGAGGGCATTAGTGGACAATTATTAATCCATATCAAGCTGGGGTGGACAATTTAATTATCACCTAATCAATATTTCCAGATCTTGTACAGATGTAGAGCAGTGACTCGATGGATAGATCTGCCTTTTGAGAAGCCCTTTATTGGATTTAAAAAAAAAAGGCAGCTGGGAACAGTAGTAGGGTGGCAGTAAACAAGAAAGTGCTTCTCTGCATGGCTGACCCAGGGCACACACTACAGCTTCTTCCGGTGATGAGCACCAGCTCCACTGCACATGGATACTTTAGGGAAAATTCAGCTTGTTTTTTCTGGGCACACACAGACACCTTGGATGCTTTTGTGCTCATAATTTGACCCATGCGTTTTTCTTTTTGGTCTAATCTTGTTATCTCAAGCAACCTTGACCAAAGACGAGGCTCCGTTTGTGTTTATTGGAGCCTCTAACTTTATCATAACCTCGCAAAGCTCAGAAAGCCACAGCAGCGGTGTGCTGACTGCATTTCCTTTTTTCTTTTTTTTAACAATCCCCAGCCCCGTGTCATTATTTGTGCAGCTCTTACTAGTAATTTGTTGCCATATTGTGTCATTGCCAGTAATGTTGCTTACTTTCTGCTGGTACTCTCTGTTTTCTCAGTGCAGCCTGAATAATTACTCTCATTGTACCTGAAACAAACTATCTCAAATATTGTCAGTCAAGGCTTTTGTGGGAGTGATGAGACAAAATGAATGCTGTGTAACAGGCCCTCGTGGATTTCAAAGACACTGCACAATGAGCCACGGCAAAACAAAAGTGGCTGTCTTCTATGAGATAGCAGTCATCTGAGATAAGAATACCCTCCCGTGGTTTGGTTTTGCTTTTTTTTTTTGTTTGCTATTATTGTAACTCTCCGTCTCCATCCCCCCGAATCACTTCAGCCACTACACAGCCTACTGATTACTACAAAGTCGCCTGGACCTTCGTTATTTTCACTATTTACTGCCTTACTGTGTGTTGCCATGGATTATTATTTTGGCGTAAGGCTGCATTTTCAGAGCACTCTTTCCCCCCCCCCTCACATTATAAACCTGCAGTACTCTTATCTTTTTCCTGTAATGCTTCAGCGTCTGTCCGCTATAATGCCACAAGCCGAGAGGACCGCGAGCCAAAGTGCTTCTCTTTGTGCAAATGCTGTAAATAAAAACTCTCTTGGTTCACACAGTGTTGACTCTGAGCTCCGATGGAAGTTGGCTGGAAGTTAAATGCGGTGGCGCATACTTTCAAGATAAAAGTCAACTTTTTTTTTCTTTGCTTTTCATTGTGTATGACAAGAGACTTGAAATGAGATCAAAATGTGACATTCAATCCTAACTGCAATATCTTTAATCTGTTTACCTTTGACTTTCATTACCAAATTTCAGATCCTTAGAAAAAAACGGGGAAAAAAAGAGTCGAGATCATTTCATAAGATGCCGAGAACCTAATCATATCGGCGGGATTAGAGTTGTAGGCTCCAGGATTACTTTTTGAAAATTATCTCTGAGCTTTGTAAAAGAAAAAAAAAACCTCACTAAGCAGTGAAGAACTATAAAAGAAATCCCTGTAACTTGTATTAGCCTCCCCTTCACTTCAGTCCTATCACCTCATCTGGTTCAAATGCCTTTAAAAGTCAATCCATCCATTCTTTTAGTTAATCGTCAACTAAGCTCTTTTCTCTCCCGTAGCTTTATTTTCTGTCGCCCAACTTGTAATCTCTCAGCATCCGTGGTATTTTGACATTAGCACACTGTACATGCAGCACATTGATGTGGCAGGCATGGGTCAGCATGGATTTTGCACACCATCTGATCTATAATGCACCACAAGTACTGCCCATCTCTTGGTTCCATTAGGTGTCTAACATGCATGTGTGGAGAACATGCTTCTTTTATATACATGTATGCCACAGAGACAGTGAATATGTGTAATTCAACCCTGCACAGCAGCTACTTTTACCATCTTATGCTTTAGGAATGGGTGCTAGGATTGTGGAATGTGTTGCGAGCCAACAAGCTACCATTCCCTGCACACTGTTTGCACAAAGATTACACCTGTTAGGGATTATTTTCACTTTAAAACAGACAAAACAGGTGAGCCAATGGATTCAAATGAAGCAATCACAGGAAGACCACCTTGCAGCCTCAAAATGAACAAACAGGTGAGGGTAACAGATGCTATTAAATGATCAAGAAACATCTGTGACTACAGTATATACAGGTTGGACGGGTGGTGATTAAGGCTTTGTTTTACAGACAGACAATGCCTGCCTCGAGTCGTAGTCATGAGAATCTCCCCCTATGTCTGTGTACAAGTCTGATATCTCACTCAATGTAGCAAAACCACCATGCTGTGCTATTTAGCGTTTGGGTTTTCCATATTAATTATTTACCAAGTTGAATACTCAAAGAGACAAACCACTAAATTAGCTAAATAAAATCCCAAAAAATCTCACTGAAGAAAAAAAAAATCAATCTTGGCCAACAGGGACCAAACCCCAGGGAGTGTTTTCAATCATCTGACTATATTTACTATATGACTATTCACATAGCCAGATGCAAACCTTCATAGTATGTGCAAAACATTGCAGTAGTTACAAAAATAGGGAAAATTAAATTCTTTTCAGTATTTAATTTCTGGCTTTTCATGCAAAGACTCTCTTAAATTTTCTATTTAACTGGTTCATTCTGTGGCACTTTGCTACCTGCTAACTCATTAGCGTCTCATGTCCTCATTTGCCAGATACACAAATAAGAATTTGATGGTAAAACTAAAGCCTATTGTTCTTGAATGTTTCTCCTTAAATCCCAGCAATGAGAGGGAAAGCACACGCAATTAAATTGTGCCATTTAATGAAAGGCGACAACAGATCGTGCACCGTGTGCAATTTCTGTCCCACCCGGTCACGGGCAGGGAGAAAGGTGAAGGGGTGTAAGGGGATCGTTGCGAGGCGCTCTGATCATGTATTTTTCTGCGCTCTGAGAGGCAGGAAAATCTTATTTGGAAAGTGTACTTAATGAAATCCATGTAGGCACAAATCCTGACATCACAGAGCACACTCTGTGCCGTCTTGTACCGACTATCAAGACGCAGGGAAAAGATAAAAGTGCAGGAATGACTGTTTAAGGAAGGAGCGAATGAGGTTGAATTTAGGAGGACTAAAGCAGTCCACCATGTTTTGATGAAATATTCCGGACTGCTTGTTTACCTTAATGGGGCTTGTAAAAGCTAACAAGGTCCCGCCTTTTGACTCAGGATTCCACGGTCATTCCAGCCTCTTTGTTGTACATTAATTATCTGCACTTAACTTGAAATATCCTTCATCGTGACTCAAGTGATGGGGGTGATTGGGGGTAATTAATTAGCTGATGAGAGGGTGATGAATGACATGAAAGATGGCACCAGGGGAGTATTAAAACTAAAGGGAAACAGACTGGTTATGGATGCTATGATGAATGCTGTCTAAACACTGCATAAATGTCCAGGGACCCGTCTGTAATTGTGTGTGTGTGTGTGTGTGTGTGTGTGTGTGTGAATACATATGATGTGATGGGCAGTTAGAGTGCTCCACCATTAGAAACAAGAGCTTGGCTCAGGCTCAACTTGAAAAGCCTATGGGTCTTGCTGTGGCGTGAGAGCATTTTCACCTCTCAATGGAGGCTTTCACTCTCATTTGCCATAACTAATAAACCACACTAAAGCAGTGTGTCACAATAAATCTCAGCTCCTCAAATGGCATGACTCATTTGCCGGTGCAGAGGAGCCAAAGAGGGAGAGAGAGAGAGTGTGTAAGGCGCAGGGTGTGTGAGCCGGTGTGCGCGAGAGTGAGTTAATGAGTGAGCGGGCGCGCAAACAAGAGAGAGGGCGGAGTGACAGGAAAGACTGACAGATGTAGTGTGTTTGAGAGGGTATTAGGTGAGAAAGATGGCTCTCCTAAGACGGACTTTGAGCACTCACTCCATCACAGCGCTGAATGTAAATCAGCTGTGACAGGAGGAGCTCGGGGCATAAAGATTTCCCAATCTGCATCACGCTTTGACGAGTGCTGTAGGTAAGAAGGTTGGGATGTAAGCTTTTTGGCTAGGACTGAGAGATCGCCCGGAGGCGCTTCATGGAGATGAATGGTTTAGACCATTAACCCCACTGCAGAATCCCAACACCCCCCCGAGGCACACAAATGTGCTGCACTGAGATCAGTGCAACGTGTCGCACTTTTAGGACCCCCCAGTGTGAGACCAAAGCGCCAGCCTAGGGCCGGGTGTTACCCCCCCCCCCCCCGCGTGCACACACGCGCCCAAACCGCACGCAGTTCTGAAGTGGGGAATTCAAAAGTGATTGCTACCCTCACAAGTCAGGGATGGGAGGGTTTCAACAAACAAATTAGTGAATTTAGCAACATTTATTTCCATTTTTCATGTGTAGTGGTTAACACAGTCGCAGGAACAAACAAAAGATCCCCAATTAAAGGGCAGAAGGATAGGCCCAGCCTAAGAAGGTCACAAGCTAGTGTACTCCTAGTGCTCATCCCAAGCCTGGATAAATGGGATGGTTGGGTCAGGAAGGGCATCCAGTATAAAAGCTGTGCCAAATCAAATATGCAGATCCATCTGCTGTTACTACCGCTTGGGAATTAAGTGAGCAACCAAACAAAAGTGCAGATTTTATCTTCGGAGATATTTTCAACAATTTACTGAATGACATGTAAATCCTGTCTCTGCAGCACAGTCATACTGTACACCACCGATTTCTGCGTACTGCTTATGACGTACAAATTAAACACTAGATTTTGGATGAGTTTGGTTGTGAATGATGCATACTTTTGTTTATGTAAATCGCAAAGTTTTGGTAATCATCAAATTATCATCACTGGCCTGATTTGCTAGCGCAAAATTGATGAACAAGTCATGAATGTGGAGCAGATGAAGGAACATTTTAGCCAAATGTACTGCACTAAGTAAACATGTATCCAGAAAAGTGCTCATTTCCAGCTTCATGATTTTTTTTATTCTTGGACTCTGTAAGAGGAGTTTTGCACGACTCAAAGTTCAAAAATAATGATCTCACACTGGGCTTTGGTGCACCCCAGAATGATTATAGTTTTGTGTTGTCTAATTAGTTGCCTTTTTTATTTATTTAAATTTTTTTTTGAGGTTTTGTTGTTTGTTCAGTTCACTTTAGTTTCAGTTCATTTTTCCAGGGTAGTTAATTTCCATTTAGTTGTCAATGTTTGACAAAGTTTACTTCTAGTTTAGTTCTGAATAAGTTTTAATCATTATAAAATTGAGTCTTATTAGGGGTCAATTTAAAAAGTTCAAAACAGGTGCCAATTTTTTGACAGCACCTAACCCACAATCATGTGGAGACCCAGTCTGGTTTATTTTAGCTTATTCAATTCCATCTTATTTCATTTATACAGCACCACATCACAACAACAGTCACCTTAAAGTGCTTTATATTGTAACCCTTCAATAACATAGAGAAAACTCTAACAATCAGACAAACCTTTATGATCAGGCACTTGGCGACAGTGGGAAGGAAAAACTTCCTTTTAACAGGAAGAGACCTCTGGCAGAACCTTGGTAAGGGGGCAGACAATCTTAAGATAAGAAGATTTAAGATAAGGCTTAAAACTTTCCTTTTTGCTAAAGCATATAGTTAGGGCTGGATCAGGTGACCCTGAATCCTCCCTTAGTTATGCTGCAATAGGTGTAGGCTGCTGGTGGATTCCCATGATGCATTGAGTTTTTCCTTTTCAGCACCTTTCTCACTCAACATGTGTTAATAGACCTCTCTGCACTGAATCATATCTGATATAAACCTCTGTCTCTCTTCCACAGCATGCCTTTTATCCTGTCCTCCTTCTCTCACCCCAACCGGTCGCAGCAGATGGCCCCGCCCCTCCCTGAGCCTGGTTCTGCAGGAGGTTTCTTCCTGTTAAAAGGGAGTTTTTCCTTCCCACTGTCACCAAAGTGCTTGCTCATAGGGGGTCATATGATTGTTGTGTTTTTCTCTGTATGTATTATTGTAGGGTCTACCTTAAAATATAAAACGCCTTGGCGCTGTATCACTAAAATCAAATTGAATCTGCTGTGACCGGTTAGGAGTGAAGAGAGGGAGACAGGACAAAATATGCACTGTTGATCATTTCACGTCATTACGTTCTTTTTATTTTCATTTTTGAAGCCTAGTTTTTATTGTCACTTCAAGACTAACATGAAAATAAGTCTCAGTATTATAACCTTCGTGCCGCCCCCACAGTTCAAGCAGCTGTTTTAGCCTCCTGTTCCAGCTCTTTAACTTTCATCTTATCAACAGCCTCTTGCAAACAAAAGATTTGAACAGCCTGTGGTTGGGGGCAGAGCTGTGTGCTCAGATGACCACATAAAGGACATCTCTCTCTATTAACAAGTCAATCTAAAGTTGGGAGATAAATCAGGTAGCATATGGGGAGCAGACAAACTCCAGCATGTTTTGGGAACATTATGACTCAAATCCACATGGAACCATTTTCACTTCTCTTTTCTACTTAAAAGACTTGAGTATGATTTTCTGTACTGTGAGTATAAAAGCATCTTTAGTAAGATTGCTGTGCAGACACAGAGGTTTTGTTCTCTCCCCTTCACCTGCACACTGCAGTAAAACATCATCTGGTCTGTGAGCGCTCGTGTATTTCAGACTTGACTAGCCGAGTAATCCCATCGCCACAGCTACGGCATCAATCCATTAATTGCACTGTCACTGTGGCAATGTCATGAAACACCTGCATTGTTATACAGTTCACTGGCACAGTGTGTGAAGGGTGATCAGATTTTAGTACGTGCGCCAGCAAAGCCCGAATCGTGCCAAGCGTAAGCCCGGCAGATGCAGAACAGCTGGCATTGTGTTCGTCTCACTGGCTGATCCCGGCTTCAAAGACGTGCTACGAGGTCCTCTTTCAATGAGAGTGTGTGCGCATGAGGGAGAGAAAGGGAGAGCAATTGTGTAAGAATCAAAACAAAACAAAAAAAAACTAGCATGACACACCGTGTTAACGTGGCCCTCTATTGTTTTGCTGACACCATAAACGCTCAACGGACAGATAAGGAGGCGCCAGGTTGACTGAAATCCATACCATTTCACAGTACGACAGACCCTGTCGTTTCATGGCGAGGGATTCAAATCTATGGAATTAGAAAAAGGGATTTGTGGAGTTTGTTGATTGCCACTCCAATGGATTTACAATTTGGATTAAGGTGCTTTTGTTCTGTCAATATTCCCACTCTGAGACGTGAATGGTACAGCATGCTTAATTTGCACCACCACTTTTTAGTCGGTTATTTCTTGAAGAAATAAGTGCACTCAGATGTGGCGTTACTAACCGTGGGGGCTAGCCTTTAATTACCTTCATCGGAGCCTGTACAACTTCTCCATATAGCTTGTGATTATCTGCTTTTCTTGAGAGTGGGAGGGTCAGGGGTGTGATGAAAATTGCTTGGCTTTTGTGCGATTTTGTGGTCTAAGTGCGAGGCGAAATGACTGCGATCCATAGATGAGGCTAATGGCCTTAAATAATACACTTGGGCAAAGTTGCCGGAGAACTCGGCATCCATGGAGTTAATAATGGGCCTGATACAACCTTTACACATAATTGCACAGCACATTGTTGACAAGGAGTTGGTACAGGCCTTTACAGCCAAAGAAAATGATAATGACTTCTTACTCGTTCAGTTCAACCTGCAAGCGAGCATCTTGCATTGCACCGATAACATTGTTTTATCTCAGATTCCCAGCCTTGTCACAAGGTCTTCATCCAAACAACTAGGTGGTAATTAAATGCTGGCACTCTCAGCCGAAGGTGTTCTCACCGCATTTATTTGAAGTGTGAACATGATGCATGCTCTCCCCTTGTAGATATCGACGCTAGTTTTTAAGGATGTGCTGCGCTAAGATACGTTTTGAAATGAACGAGTGGAGCCAACAATGAGATTTCCACATGAGCAGCGTCCGGCAGAATGATGAACGAGGTGGTAGACTTGAAGAATTACAGTGATTTAAAGTTGGATCAAAACCCCCTCTGAGAGTACGGTTCTCCTCTTGCTTTGATGTCATTTCGTGTGGCTACACAAACATGTAACCTCGGCGCGCGCTTATTTGTGTGCCTAATTCCGCGTGTGCACCGCAGCGTGTAGGCTGCAGCTCTTAAAGAGTGCGTACTGTGCATTCACGTGTGTGCGTGCGCACCCGGTTCCGTGGGTACGGGCGTAAAAGCGAACGGAATAGACTCAATTTAAATCAAATTAGCATGTAGGCAAATTAAGCAGACGGATTTAATTTGAGCTGTTGTAAAAATGCTAATTTCAGTACAGCCCGCAAGCTTATATGCAAATACAATACTATTTTACAATAATTCATATTAGGCAAGGCATGCATAAAACACACATTACATCCTAACGTCATCTGGGGAATTGAGTATCATTAGCTTTTGTACTCCTAACAAGGTGAAGCTTTTTAGCTGGTATGTGGGGCGAGCGTATGCATTAGAACTTCTCCACTTATCTGTGTGCATCGCTGCTGCTGCTGCAGCTTTATTCACAACACTGTAACGCTCATAGGAATGACAGTGTGTCTTTGCGTGTGTGCATAATTTGTTATAACTCGTCCAGCAGGCATGCCTCAAATTTTTTCGCATTCTGTTGCTGCATTACTACTAAACAGATGACACTTATACTCTCCTCTGCTGTCACAGTAGATACTGCTGGGTCATAACTTGCTTCTGCATTTAGTTGACTTATGGGGAAAGGACAGAATCTACTAGCATGGAAACATGGCTGCCTTTAGATGTTGTTGTATTTAATTCTGCCCTTAGCCGCCGCCCCCCATCAACTCTACTATGGCTTGCTTTTTTCACACTGCTGCAGCTCAGAAGAAGCACCACATCAATAGATGATGTGCTGTTTTCCTCCCATGTGGTTCACCTTTGATTGCAGGCTCCAAAGGTTTGCACATACATTAAGGTGTCTGTGGATGTTGTTAGCGCTTGGGTGGGCATGTTGCTCCATACTCGTGCGCGTGAGCGAGATGAAGTTTGGGTGTTAACATCTTAATGTGTAAAGAGGACGGAGCCTTGTCGATACTCGTTTGACGTGTTAAAGAGAATTGGGCTGGCTCGCTGTGACTCACCACGCCATCCACCAGCAATGAGGGCAATCAATTAAAACACTATTAGGCCAAGGGTTTGACATGGTCCAACACAGCATGGGCTAGAAAGTGTGTGAGTTGGGTTTCTCTACAGACGTAACTGAGCAAATTTGCAGCTGAAAGACCAGCTGATTTTTTACCTCCACCAGGGAGGTTATGCTTTTGTGGTAGCGTTCAGTTGTCTTGTCTTTCTACCGGTCTTTAAACACGACAGCTTGAAAGGTTCTAAATGAATTCTGGCGTCCATTAAAATGTGGCTCATATTCACCAAGGACTTTAAGTTCAACCTATTGATTTATTGGCTGAAAATGAACAAAAAGCCTGATAAATCAGAACCTATGAATCGTGCAAGTGTGCTTGTCAACACATAGAAAGTAGTGTGTAAAAATGTAAAATATGATGTCACACTTCATGAACATTGATAGACTGATCTGAAGGTCACAGAAATAACAGTAATCTGTACATAACATATCAGCATATATGGAGTGATATATGGGGATTCTAAAAAGATGTTACTTTGAACCTTTGACCTCGTCTCCAAGATCAGATGAGATCAAACTTTCATAAAATGTTTATATAGATAGTTTGCATCCAAAATCATGTCACATTTGACCTCTGACCTCACTTTTACATTTCACAATCCACCTTTCGTTCAAGTTGACCCAAAAATGTATAAGTAAATATTGTCAACAGAAAGAGGCTGAGCTGCCTAGTTAGTAAGAACACTACTGTACACTAATACTAAATAATAAGCTCCAATTATGCACAAATCAATCCCTATTATCCTAAACCAACTCCCACATACTGTTATTAAAAGTGCAATCAAAGTAAACATCTGTTATGCTACCCTTATCAGATTTTTACTGCACTACAATCTTAAAAATACATTTAAAAAGAACAAATAAAACTAAATGAATATATAAAATATAATGCTGTTTCCCTTAAAGTAATTAGAGAGTGAGCTGTCTTGGGGAGACAACTAGGTTTTTGATGTCAGTGATGTGTGCTCATTGAGAAAAGAAAGATACAGTAAATTAGTTCGCAATATACACATCTGTAGCTGAATCAGTTTAATGATTAAGCTACATATTATTAAGCAGCCTGCTCTAAAAATACAGTAAAATATCACTCTTTGTCATCACAGCTGAGTTTTGAAACTGTTGTATATTACGATATGATTATAACATTATTACAGCAGTATGTTGTTACAATTACAGCACTATATTATTGTCTATTTCTGTTGTATATTGTGTTGTACATTATTTTTGTTGCATGAATGCCAGCCTTACCAGCATTGAACTGTTATCTAATAGTTTGACGCTGGCAAATTCTTCCTCTCTGTAATCTAAGTTATATTGCAGGTTGACTTGATTTTTCTGTGGCCCAGTAGCAAAATCAAGCCCCACACCTTGTGGAGACACGATCCAGTCCAAACCTGGTTTGGTTTTGCTTCATATCTGTGTTGGGCTCATGCAGCAAAAGCTCTATCGAGTTAAAGGAGGCCCGAGTTATTTAGTTCTGGTGCCCACACCAAAGTTTTCGCTTTAACTTCATCCCTGCGCAGGTGGAGCTGTTTAATGCTTTAGGCTGTCCTCTCATCTCCAGTGAGTCCTGTTTGTATTACTGCTCAGTAAAAGACAGAGAAATTGTTTGTTGCCTCTCTCGCACTTTGTCCCCCCTTGGCTCGCTGGGGACAATTATGTCCCCCGCTCCTCCCCCCTTCGAGCTATTGCCGAAGCCCAATTTGCTACACAAATTAAACGGGAGGCATTTGAAGAGCAACGGGAACAAGGTGAAGGAGAAAACAACAGAGAGCAACAGAGAGAAGGCCAAAGACACACAACAGCAGACCGAACAGACCTGCACAGAGATAAGGAAATACCCTTTTATATTTATTAAGAGAAGTGCATGTTTACTAGGAGTCCTTACTGTTAATTTTCTTAAAGAGTGCCCAACATGTGAGGTAGGACTGGCTCTAAGGCTCGTGCCATCTGTTGAACAGGCAGACTCAGCCATTTTCTGCACTCGTGTGTCTCATATCCTCCACCAGGTCCACAGCCTGAGGCTAGCTCACATCCAAATGGATCCAGAGCAGCAACAGTAGGGTTTTGGTGCTGAGGGGTTAGTCTGGAACAGACTAAACTGATGTGCACTGAGGTTCTCAGTGCACAGCACACATGCAGGGAGAGCCTTTGAGTGTCAGGGCTGGGCATGCACAAGCATCGGCACAGTGGAGGAAATTAAGGAGCTTCCGAGTCGCTGGAAGGGGCTATTGCACGGCTTCCAAACAACAAGGGAAGAAGGTGGGGAAAAGACAAAGACGCTGGCGGGGGAAACAAAAAACAGAAAGGAAGAAAAAAACAATACAACATCAGAAAGAAAAAGCCAAAGTAAGAACTGAGGAGAAAATTGGCAAGAGAGCGATTAGGAAGAAAAACAATAGAAAGAAGCCGGGGAAAGAAAAGGAGCAAACACGTGCATGTGGGAGATCAGGTGGCGCAGGAACAGAAAGGAGCAAATATAAATCCCAGAGCTAAAATGTACTGCCTGAAGTGGCTCTGCTTATGAGCAGCCATGTTTTCGCACACCTCGGCAGCAGACACAACAAGCACCGCGTCTCCGTGACCTCCCTCACTCCCACACACCCCTTCAGTCATTAGCAGACAGGCGCTGTGGCTACCTCGTGATAAGTGTGTGTGTTTTGGCTTTGAAATGATGACCCCGCACAGCTGTTAAAGTAGGGTACGGGGGTAGCCGCAGCTGCTAACAACCACACAGCCAAATGAAGGGAATTAATCGGGGGGTGGGGGTGGGTTGCAGGGGAATGGCGAGCACTGAGGCGTCAAGATTTGGAATGTCTGGAAGTTTCACCGAGGCAGTTGTCTGAGGTTGTCTGAGCAAATGTTATGTGAATTCACACTACGCCGAGGAAGATGGGAGTTTGTGAAAAGATGGCTTCCGAAGAGCCCGCTCAATGGTAACGTTTATCGACCGTTAATGCCATTTTGGGAAGGTCCCATAATTAAATTGTGTCAATAAATCCCGGAGCTGCACATAAAACCGGGGAATAAACGGAGAAGACGTTTTCAACTGTTTGCCTCTTCCCTGCTGAGAGACATATGTGGCTTGGGGGTAAGGGGGGGGGTTGGGCACAGAATAGAAAAATAAAACACAGTGGAGCGGATTGCAGGGAACATTTCTCAAGCACAAAGTTGAAAATTTCGCCCATCAATTCCACTTTGCGTTGGCTCCGTTGTCTGTGACCTTGGGTGAACGAGCCCTTCGTTCTGAGATATTCAACTGAACTGAGGGGATTTCAGGCAGTGCAAAGGGAGCAATAAAATTTTTTATTCATCTCACTGTGACTCCAGTAGCTAATGATTCATGGATCTTAGTGTAAAAAAAAAAAAAAAAAAAAGTGGTGGGGGATGATGTGGGGGAGGGGGAGGTGGTCTTTTGGTGTAGGACCAGAGCTCAATGAGGTTTGAAAACGGTTGTCACACATCAATGGGCAGGTGTCTGATGTCAAGTAACTCAATTCCAAAGATTTCTCATTGCTAGATTCTTGGCTGAGGCGTGAGCGTTTCTGGTTTTTACTGCAGAAAGAAGTAGCTGGAAAATAAGGAGTTGAGATGAAGAGACTGATCATTGTGGACTAAAGGTGTGTGTGTAAAGGAGGCATAGACACAGTGGGAACAGTAAAATGGGACTGATGGAAGAGGGCCTGTTTTCTCATCACTGACTGGGATCACTTTTTAAATATGTTTCAGGAAATAAATAATAACACATTATTAGACAAACAGTGTCTCTTACCCACAGGCCTGTGAAGTTTTTACAAACGCAGTACAGGAAGTATTTCTGCGCATGATGATGTTTAAACAAAAATGAAAGAGATGACTCAAAAAACAGTCCCCATCCCATAACCAGCGGGACACCACACTCGAGGCCCGTGGGGAAAGCGGACGGTGTACTTACTTTGAGCGTCGGCGAGGTGGAGGAGCAGACCCAGGACGAGCAGCAGCGGCAGCAGCAGCGTGGGTCTGGCTCTGCGCATGGTGGGACAGCTTGGCACCAGCATGCTTTGGCAGCCTCGGTGGCACTGGCTCACAGAGCCCTGTGAGTCAGTCTGGTCTGATTTCTCAGATGCAGGGTATTCACAGCCTATGCGAGGCAAGGAGGGAAAGGAAGAGGGAGAAGGAAGGAGGGGATGAGGAGGGGGGAAAAAAAGGAGAGAGAAAGAGAGAGGAGAATGAATGAAACAAAGCTGTTTGGCTCCACGGGTTTTATCTATTCCTGCACATTTCTGACATACCCCCACACAGCCTCGGCTGGAGCTGACAGAGGATAGGAAGAGCCTGATGTGCTCACAGGGTATGTTCTGACAGTTCTCTAAATGGAATAGTCACTTCACACAACGCGTGTGCACGTGTGCATGAGAAGGAGTGAGACGCAGAGTGCAAGCCACAGAGAGAGAGAGGGAGAAACCGCCCAGATGAAAGGGCGAGTTAATATGATTTTGTCTTCACAGCTCCGGTCACGAGCGCCAATTAAATGCGCTCCATAATATGAGCACCTTCCAAGTCCACCTCAGATCAGCAGCGATATCTGTTTCACATTAGGAAGGCCTCGCTCCCATGAAGCAACAGCCAGGAAATGCAGTAAGAATCCCGAATTGCAAAAGCGATTTCCTATTATTCAGTAAAACTGCTTAAACTTTTAACATCACTGGACATAAAAGTTGTCTGTAAATGACACTGTGCTATCTTGTACATGTTTGCTAAACCCGTTCATCTGTAGCCCATACACAACATTTCCATCAATTCTTTAAAAGCTCTATACAAAGTAGAGTAGCTTAACTTGGAGCCCATGTGTGTGTGTGTGTGGTTCAGTCTTTTATCCGTTTGCTGCACAAACAACAAATAAAATCTGTAAGACAGAGCGACGAGCCGTTGCCATTCATGTTTCAGCCTTTTATCTCAGGACCACTACATGGCTGTGAAAATCAATGTGATACAGTGAGCTAGTATTAGCCGCAGACCGGCTCCATCCCTTGTCATCCATTTGCTTAAGCCCGAGCTTGATCCTCAGTGATGGATGCTGTGCGGTAGTCTTCGGCTCATAACACGGCTCCCGGCTAATCCGAGTGTGTGAGCTTTGATGACACACTGTACCGCTGGTTAGCATCTTAGCTCGTCTGCCTGCATTGTTCGGCGGGAAGCCGCTGTTGTTTCAGCTGCGGTGGAGACTGGTGGAGTTGGATGCGCGCACGCTATGCGCACCGTGACATTTCAGACACTTTGTGCACCATGAGATCAAAAGCGCATCCGTTTTCGGATTGTTTTTGGTAACTGTGCACATAAAGGCTTTTGCTAGAAGTATTATTACGCTGGGGTGTTTATCTGCAGATTTGACCGCCACTCACTAGTAGGAAGCAAAGAGGGAAAAAAAGGGAAAAACGCAGCCCCTAAGCACAATCACTAGGCCCGATGATGACAAAGTACCTCATTTCCCTGTTACCAATCATCCTCTGTCTCGTTCTTAGCCTTCCCTCTTTCATTTCTGTGGGCTGTAAATGGCAGAAAAGACGGGAAGATAGCACACCTGTCACACTCGATTTGTGTTGGGGGGAGATAGACACGACTACCTGTCTCCAAGCATCGCGGGGCTAGTAGCGAATGCAAGAGCGGGGGGGACGGGTGGCAAAGGGAATCAATTTGAGGCAATTTCATCCCCGCTCACACCACACACACACACACACACACACACACACACACACACACACACACACACGCAAACAAAAACGTGTATGCATATAACATACATCTGAGAACACTAGACAGAATTTTCACATGAGCAGTGTTTGTAGCGACGGTGAATCTGATTAGAATTAACTGGACTGAAAAGCCCCGAGCAGCGGCGCGAGGGGATGGAGCTGCAGCGTGATCCATACGTGGCGCGGTGCGGCGTACGGCCGTCTGTCTCCTCCGGTTATTGTTTCACGCATCTGCCCCTCCAAATCTAAGTGATAGCCTTTGAGTTAATTAATGAAGTGTGAATTTCCATAATGACACGACATTAGGTAGCACACAAGAAACAGTACTCGGCAGCCCTCCACTTCTCTGTTTGCACCCTGCGTGCATACACACCCATTTGCGCGCACACACACACACACACACACACACACACACACACACACACACACACACACACACACACACACACGCGCACGCTGATAGAGGCAAACAAAACCATCTGTATGTTGTGTAACTGCTAGTGAGACAACCAAGAGGCTACGCCATGTGAGTAAATAGAAGGAGAAGCTAATGTAGGCTAAAATGCACCCAGCGCAGCCATAATTTATACCAACAATGAAAGCAATTATAATTGCTGTTGATTTGTAGTGTTCATTTTTACAAGTAAACTGTGCTGCAGATTCCTTCCTAATGTGCTATGGGGGTGACGAGCCACCTGCCAGACCTGGCAGAAAGGCAGCAGTTTGCCAACTGCATTGTTAACCGACAATGGATTTAGCTTAAATACTGCAGATTTTTTTATTTATTTTTTGGGAGTGGAAGCTTCTACAATTACATATACGGGCGTGCATGCAAATCCGCATCATCGTCTCTGCATGCATTAGTCGGTGTAAACCAACAGCATCACCTTTGATCGTTTCATCCTCAACGCGGCCATTCGGCGTCACTCTGCGAATCTTCTCGTTCATATATTTGGTGGCACTGATGCTTGTCATTGAACATTTATTACAATAAAAAGGGGGAGAAAAAAAAAAACACCAACAGTCTTGTCTTTCTTCCTGAGCCCCCGGTGGTATTATTGTGTTCCCATTCAGTAGTGTTTCATTCAAAGGATTTTGCTGCTGATAGCAATCATGCATTATTAAACAAAGCCTGACAACATGCACAATGTTAATTAGAAAAAGGGTGGTGGTGGTGGGGGGGGGGGAGTGTGTGGCAAGAAAAAGAAAGGGGCCGTTGAGCTGTCTACTCTCTCTCTCTCCCTCCTTCTCCATGATCCTTATCAGAAATGTGAAAGAGAAAAGAGGGTGGGATGTTTATATTCTCCATAATGGCTGGGCTCTATTCTCATTTGAGCATGCCTGTTTGGTATTCTGGTCTATTTAGACAAGCAATATTATTAAGGCTCTAAAAAAACCAAACCAAAACAACAACAACAAAGAATCAGTCATATTTATCTCATATTCCAGCCATACTCCAATAAACTTGTTATAGGGACAAATGCAGGCAGAATAGTTTATGAGCTTCAAAAACAGCGTTTTCATAACATCGGCGTGTCTTTTGCGTGCCCTCCTCCACGTTTTACTGTTTTAGCGAGCTCGATACAAACCAAAGGCCCAAACCGACGGTGCAATTTTTTATTATTTATTTGTTTTTTAACATTTTCAACATGAGCTTGAGCGTAGCATTTGGACTGCATTATGCTCATCCTCAGCGCGAGATGACTAATTTCGCTTTGGCCTACCCCGGAGAATGTTGAAATGGGGTGTTTTTAATTTCAGGCTCATGCACAAACTGAACTGAACTCGAAAGGAAACGGCGGACTCATGGTATGTTATCCTAACAGACCAGAGCGGCCACAAAAATGCCACCAAATCTATTAAGGCCAATCCCTCTGTAATTAGCTCAACACATGCGAGGACAAAAGCACAGCAAAACTACGAAGGATGTGAACCGAACTGGACCGGGTTATAAAAAAGCAGTATCATACCCAGACAGGCACAGCCAATAAGAATGCGTTTCCTTTTACGAGGCAGGGCTTTCTATTTATCTTCAGACTGGCTAAGTTAAAGAATGCCATAATTATCCTCCACAGCCACACTTTTAAGCTACAGTGATATGCAAGGCTGTGAGAACAGTGGGGTAAACTGCTATGCTATAACTGCACTGGTCTCTGTGATTTCTGCCCTGATGCTGGGAGACACGGCCCGTGCCTGAGAAACCGCATCAGACGACCAGCTCTTGTTGTGAAGCTAAGTGGCAGCGAAGGGGACGCAAGGTGGAGAGCAGAGCAGAACTGCAGTCGACACAGATTCCACCAGCCTCCAATTGCTGTTGACTTAATATGCATGAAAATTGTATTCTCCAGCTTAACACCATGATGAAGGCACCAGTAATAGATGGCTGGGAATAAAGCTTAAAGAATTCAAGGAAATAAATCAAATCACTTTTTTTTTTTTTTTTTTATTGTCACATCACATGTGCAGGCACACTGGTACAGCACATGCGAGTGAAATTCTTGTGTGCGAGCCCCACAAGCAACAGAGATGTGCAAACACAACAACACAAACGAGCAAAATACAAGAATGGCCAACCTGAAACTAATAAATATATGTACAATATATAATAGTGTATGCATTTCTGGATGTGTATACTGAATATTTTCCTACGTGTGTGTGTGTGTGTGTGTGTGTGTGTGTGTGTGTGTGTGTGTGTGTGTATACACATTTTTACAAATTAAATAGTAAAAAAATAAAATAAAATAATAATAATAATAATAATAATAAAATATATAAAATATACAGAGTTGAATATGTGCAAAACAAGTGGCATTTATATACAGTGTGGAGTGCATAATGTTGAAGTTCCAGTAGTGAAGCTGAGGTGTCTATGAAGTGTTCAGCAGTCTGATGGCCTGATGGAAAAAGCTGTCTCTCAGTCTGCTGGTACGGGACCGGATGCTGCAGAACCTCCTTCCTGATGGAAGTAGTCTGAACAGTTTATGGCTGGGGTGACTGGAGTCCTTGATGATCCTCCCCGCTTTCCTCAGGCAGCGCTTCCTGTAGATGTCTTGGAGGGAGGGAAGCTCACCTCCAATTATCCGTTCAGAGCACCGCACTACTCGCTGGAGAGCTTTGCAGTTGTAGGCGGTGCTGTTGCCATACCAGGTGGTGATGCATCCAGTGAGGATGCTCTCAATGGCACAGCGATAAATATTTTGTCTTGATAGGGTTTAACCATGTTACTGATGATTTTCTAGGGTATTCAAATGAAAGATGAGCAACACAGGTGCATCAGAGCATATATGTTTATATATGAGGGAACACATCATTCATTTGGATATTAATTAAAAATATGGCACAGTGTGGGTGCCTTACGGAGATGCTAATGTAAGTTCTAGAGATGAAATACTGCTAGTAAACAACGAGTATATTTGCTCCACCACGCTGTCCTTGAACACTGAGCAAGTTCATAAAGTCATGTCAAGAAGGCCGATATTCAGAGTCCGGCTTATCTAATCCGTTAGCCGTTTGTCGATATATAAACAGAGTCCGGAGCAGCTTTTTCCCCCAAGACGTGGCCTCCATCGTCCCCCCATACACTACAATAACTTGCACCAACTCCCATTGCGCCCTGTATAATCATTCCCTTAGGAGTAATAACGTATTTGTTATTGTTTTTATTATCTGATCTTTTTTGATGGGTATAGCAGAGATGCTATTCTGTTCGATTCTATATCAGCATTCATACTAGCCAATAAATGCAAATGTAAAACGTAAAGAAAAGACGGAATGTTTGGAATACCACAAACGACCAGTCGATCCGAGCAGAGCTGGGCAGTGTTTCAACTGCTTGCTGTGACAATAAAACAAGATTTTTTTTAATATTTAAATAAGGACACGGGAGGATAGCAGGAATGGGACTAAAATTCATTTACATCCAGATCCATGCTTGTACTTTCACAATCAACCACAGTAGCTTTGCATGATACAATCCAAAATAATCCTTAGTGTACCCTCCATCGACTGCCTGAAATGGGACGTCTTAAGGCTACACTTTGGTTTGATCAGCAGGTGGGCGGGGCAGCTGTAAGATGACCATATAAGGGACAGCCACTCCCACTGACATCATACAGCTCTAAGAGTAAAAACCAAAAGAAGTAGAAACAGCTCATACTTCTCATACTGATGACTTCTACATCCACCCAAGTCATCATTCGAATCTTTGGCCACGTTTGGTATTATCATCCACGATTGTCAGATCATATATATACACACACAAACATAATAAGCTCCCTTTTAATGAGTAAATACCAATCAAAGCGAAACCTCTGTGGAGTGGCAGTGTATACAGAGTCAGATTGTCAAAGGGCAAATAAAACATCGCAAGCTGCTGTGTACTAGCACCGCTGCTCTTTTAATAGCTTGCGTCGAAGAAACACAAGGATAGCTGCGAAGGACGCCCCAAGGATTTTCCCAAACATCAAATGACCAGATTTACAGCTATACAGCTAATATGTTTTTGGTTTCCTGTAAATTTTAAAGTCTCTCTTCTCTAAAAAAAAGGCCATTTTCTTATGTGTACTTCTGTCTTTTCATGAACATTCTTCCCTTGTGTTAGTGGCTTCTGTTTTTCCTTATTTTTCCTTTCTCCCCCTCTTTACTGCTACTTTCTTTCTCTTGCCCGCGATGTGATTTAAGACCGAGTGACAAGGCCTTTTCTCACACATCGCTCTCGATCAGCCGGCATGTGTAATAACATTCCTCAAGCTAAGCTAAGCTATGCCCTCAAGTGCAGCCTCCACATGAAAGACCCTGACAACTACACATTAGATGAGTTTATTTTCTATACTTATTTATTTGCTTCTACCCCCTCGCCTCCCTCAAACAAGCCTCTCATGGCCATAAACTATTCTCCGGGTGGTGCCGGCGGACTTTTTGCTTGAGAAAATCGGGGTTTACGCCCCTGCCTCGGATGCCTGACGAATTTTTCGGACGAGCAAAGGCTACCGGTTGCTGGGGCTGATGTCTGGTTATATCTTGTTTTCCTGTGAATGGATCACCCAACATGAAACAGCACAGCGGGAAGCTAATTGGCTCTGATGACATTTGTCTGTCTAATAATTGGTTTAAAAGCACCTGCTGCGGCTGTAGGACGCCGAAGCTATCGCGACCCCAACTCGATTGTGTGTCCGTGGCAAATTACTTCCAGGAGATTTCAAACCACTTCCTCCCCCCACCCTTCTTCCCTGTCAGCAAAAATGATTGTGGACTTTAAAAATGTCACAGCAGAAATAGTGTAAAATACAAATTATTTCTCCTGGGCCTTTTCTGTGATTGTTTTTCTGTTACATTAACCGCCAAAATGGGAGGTTATGCATCTTCATCGAGCAAAAAAAGGGAAAAAATAATATTAATAAAAGTACACAATTGAGCAGACAAAAACAAAAGCTGAGTTGCAGTTTTAAGACCATTACCTTGATGGGTGCAAGAGCAAGCTTTTATCATTGCGTGAACTCAGCCCACCCAGACTGACCTTGATGCTTTTTTGGTATGACTTAAAGGAGCGCACGGCGTCAGCTCAGGAATGCCTCCACTCTGTCTGTGTGTGTGTGCTCGCTTTTGTTTTCAACAGCCTCTCCTTGACTTTTCTCTCCACCTGATCTACCTTGCTACTTTTTCCCTCTCTCTCCCCGTCCTCACCCATCTTTCTCTCTCATCTCATTCCTCCCGCCATGTTTCCCAGCAGCTGCTTGGTTCAGATGGATGGTACCAACAGTGCAAGACCCTGACCTGTAGTCTAGTGACTGATTATCCCCGTGCCCTGTTGTGCTGCTCTTTGAGCGCATACCAACACACAGTGCACGCACAGGCATAACAAACGCACACACAAACACACACACACACACGTGTGCAAGGTTATGGGGCTATTGGGTAAGCTTCGGGGACACTTGGGAATTTCAAAGTGAGGGTTGAGGGGGAACAAAGAAGCCAAAGTAATCTATTTCATCTTTGTCGCCATTTTTGGATCACCTCCGCTGACCTTGTTGACACAACAAACACACTTGCTATTGAACGCTAATGGACGTCACTAATGCCGTTTGAATGGGCTGCGCATAAAACCAGAGCAGAGCACAATCAGCCTTTTGGGATGCATGCGAGCTGTGTAAACTATTCATATGACTGCCAGCTCTTTGGGAGGCCTTCTCTTGCGCTACATTTGCTTGTCACGGCGTGGGCGGCTTCTATAGTACAAGCATGTGCCACTTGGGTCGTGCTTGACCTTGCGTATCAGCATTTAGCATAGGGAAAGAACTTGTTATCATGCAAACAGGCTGAATCATGAGGAGTCTATTGTGTTGGGTGCACAAAGTGTGGCGGGATAGAGAGGGGGAAAGAAGAGAAAAATTGTAGACGCGGCAACAGCAGCAGCAGCAGCAGCAGCCAACCAGGAATGGATGGGATTAAATTTACGCCGCATGAACTGGGGAGGGCTAAATCATGTTACATATTATGAAGCAGGAAAAAAAAGAAGAGGGAGTGAGAAGAGGGCGGAGCAGAGGGCTGGAAATATAATGGATAAGGGGAGCAACGAGGCAGAGAGGTGGCAAAAGAAGGGAGAGGAGGATAGGGGAAGGAGGCAAGGAAGGAAAGGGGAGATGAAGAGGAGAGCACGCTGTAGGGTGAAAGAGCAGGAGAGGCGGAGACCAAGGGGAGGGAAGCGAGGGAATGTGCCTCACTGCCAGCTTTTTCACACTCCGCCTGTGCTCGTACGCCTGACGGAGGCTGCGTGAGGGAGATGGGAGAGAGAGGAACGAGGGATAGAGGCAGAGAGAAATCACGCGCTGCCGAAGAGGAGAGGGCGGTAGCCGTGAGACCGCTCTGGCAGTGTGAAGGTATTGTTTCCTGAAAGGGAGGCAGCTGGACAGATGACAGCAGGTGAAAGAGAAAAACAAAATGTGAATAAAACACATGGCAGACTCTTCTCACCCTCAAATGTGCACACTCTGGTTCAGGACTATGTCCAAGCAAATCGATGCGGCTCAAAGAAAAAAAAAAAAAAAGCCGAAACAAAACGCACAACTCCCACACAAACACGCTCGCAAACGTGGACTCGGGCACACACGAGCAGAAGAGCGGGCACGCATACCCTTTGCACCGCGTGCTCTTGGCACTCTGACATCTACCCCCAACACAGCAACGGTCTGTGGGAGGATGAATAATCTCACTTCCGTGAGGCAGAGGAATGGGAGAGAGGAAGGAGGGCGAGAGGGAGGTTGTTCCCAGCCCGAGCTCACGCCGTTTTATGGAAAGTGCCGAGCCCTCGAACAGACAAAACAGCGTTCCACTGCCACTCGCCGACGCGGCACAAAACATTAGAACAGAGCTCTATTGAAAATATCGGAATAATACAGCGCCGGGAATTGTGTTGCCCCCTAATACGTATGGCATAAGTCAACAGCAATGTGCCTCCTTATCTTTTCGAAACAATTGACACACCGAGCTACATTGTGCGCTAGTGACATTTTAGTGGCTTTTGTACGCACGCCAAGCCGTTTGGTATGTAAATACACTACTTAAGCGCACATGAAGGATGTAAGGAGGCGCTGGGGGCACCCACGCTATACTCATAGGCCAGCAAAATAATTAAAATGCCAAGTGTCTTCCATTATCTAAATGCTAATTTGCCTCGATTTACCCTGAGCTCAAATGTAACGCCACATTATGGCTGTGCACTAAGGCGACGATGGGTGAATTTCCCTTCAATTAGCCTAGCACACTGTACGCTATCGTTTACCTGGGGTGAGATGTTTTCATAAGCGGAGATCTAGTCTTATGAAGATATTAGGGGCCGTTTCATGTCAGTTTTTGGCACTTGCCCCACATCTGCACATACACGGACATATCATCTAAGCTACATTACAGCGGACCCTGTTATGATGAGCGTTGCTCACATTAAACAGTTAAAAAAAATCAGCTTTGTAGGACGTCTGTTAGCCTGGATATCCCCGATATGATCATCTAAGGGTCAGAGCACAACATATAAGCACTTAATCTCCTCACGCCTGCTATTCAAACTTTCTGTTTGCAAGGATCAGCCAATCAGAAGAAAGTTAGGGCGGCCTTTAAGGCAGTGCAGCTAAAATGTTTACTTTCAAGAGCAAGAATGTTTGTCAAAGCTGACAGCCACTCTTGTTTCTCGCTGGACTTCAGCCAGTGTTGTTTTTGCCATGACTGAGATTTAATAAGAAAGCCTGAGTCAACAAGTAAAAGAGCAGGCAGGGTCCATTAGAAGCGGCAGCTTATCGAAGCTTTCTTTTTTTTGCATGAAAATTCATCAGTGCATATACGGAGGGCAACAGGACAAAAAAATTATTATCACAGATATGAAATGTTTTTGCTGAATACACAGATAGGGGTGAAATTGTGTTGTTCCTGCCTTTCCATCTATATCCTGATAAGACTGTCAGAGGACATGCTAGGTGGGGGTGGGTGATGACGAGCATCGTTTTAGAAAGCTGTTTCAATGTTTCTGCAGCTCGAGTATCCTTACTAAAGTTTACTGAGCGCTTTGATGCAGGAGCTGCTGATTATAACTTTTATTAGTTCTTGGACGCCCTTGAAAGGTGTTTTAGCCAAGCTAAGCTATTGTTCTCATGAAAAGCAGTTTAGGCTGCCCGTGCACCTCGGTGAAGAGAAAGAAATGGTTCACCCCAAGGCAAAAGCAACAATTCCTCCTTTGTCGTTTCACCAAGACAAATGTTTGCCATTGCAATGTTACCAGACACACACACACTCACATGGAGGGGGGGGGGAGTAGTTCCCTGTCACTGATGGTATATTGTAGCGCTGGAACGAGACATTTTATTATGCTGCCGAAAACAGATGGATAATCCTTTTCCAGCCACAGTTTGAAGATTGAAATTCAAATCAAATGCCACCTTCAAACAAATGTCAGAGTACAAAATCAAAACCGTTCTGTCAATGCCTGGATTCAAGCAAAGAAAAAGCACAGTTTGACATTTGGGAGTGATTTTCTCTCTCCGTGTCTTCATGCCTTCATATAAAATTAACTTGGTAATTGTCCGGGGGGGAAAAAAAATTCAAAAAATCTGCATGTGAACCCACGCTACACAAACAAGTCTTTTTTTTTTGCTCTCACTTTACATCCAACACCCTCTTAGAAACCTTTCTACATGCTCCCCCAACCCAATACAAATCCGCCCCCGAACGCTCGCAAACATGATTAAGACACTGTCAAGCCTGACATTGCCATCTCTCCCGTGCTGCCAGTGGCCCTCACTGTTGACTGACTGCGTGGATGTGCCTTATCATTAACGGGGCCGCCCGTGCCACCACGGAGGGGCTTTGATGACAGAAACTAAGGCCCGAGTGCCTGCCCCTCCCATTCCGCCAGCCCAAGTGTCATCTAAATGAGATAGGGCCTAGGAGCTAGGGGATTAGGCTCTGCATAATTACCTATTTAAAGACCCTAATTGAGCATTTCATTAAGAGACTGGCACTGAGATTTTGCCAAGGAGGGCACTACAGGGAGAGAGATGTATTTGTCTGTGCATGCTTGCTGTGTACTGATGTGTACGTATGTGTGGGTTAGCGAGGACATTGGTGTGCATATGCTTGAGTGTGCATTTTGGAACCACAGCAGACTGTAACCTTGAATTCAAGGGTTACCTTGTTAGCAACAAGGTCTCTCACTTAGTTTTGTTTACATTGCACTTAGGACTGTTTGCCACACGATTGTGTAAGTATATCCAGGAGATGTTCACCCTTCCATTCAAGAGTACTATTTAACCTTCAATAATCTATGTTGCATTACATCTTTATGTAACAGTGCTGCTACAAAAGTCAGTGCACTGAAAAAATACTGTTGGTATTTACAAAGAAAGAAAGATTGACTTCATTAAGAATATATATCGTTACAGGTGATAAACTCCAGTATTTGCCACTTGATTGAATCCAAGAATACTTGTTCAGTCGATTTATTTATACAATGCAAATTCTGCTCCAGTTGTCCCAACTTCTATTTTGGGATAACACCAGCAAGGCCATTCACAGGAAGCTACAAATCAAAGGCTAACAGCTGAGAGTACCAGGATCTGAAACAAGCAACAAAAGAGCTACACTACAAAGCTGTAATGATTTCCTTGTCTATTAAGCTAACCTAATCCAACAGAAGGCAAATGCGTGTGCATATTGTTCATTTCTTATATTCACTGTCCTTCATCCCAACAGTAAAAGACAGTAAATGAGTTACTGCCACTAACACTGTCAGCTGTCAAGCTCGTGCCGGCTCCTCGATTCCCAGTGGCATATCTAAAACAGCTTTGTCAAACACGAGATGAGATACAAGACCTATGTGTCTCTTATTTCAATTTAATACTGAAACTCCAGTTCTGCTGTTCAGGTTACCTAAAAGTGTTTCTCAAAAACACAAAAAAGACCACCACAGTGATAGTCTTTTGTGCGCAAAGCTTTCATTATATTCACATTCTATGGGTCAATCGAAAAACATATGAATGCCAGTTCAAATCATAATTGCAGCATGTAAATATGAGATATACAATCCTGCACCGGCCAAAATCAATGAACTGCACTGGAATCTGGACCACACTGGGGTCCCCAGATCTTTTGTGATTATAACCAGTTTCAGCAGTGACCATCATTAGCAGAGAATGCTAGACCCAGATAGTTTGCTGGGTCTACCATAGTTCGACCTGATTTCCACGACCTAGCAGACCGCAACTCTGCTTTGCCCCCTTGTCATCATATCAGGGATCGCTGGGGACACCGAAAAGTCACTAGCAGTTGCTTGCGCATGATTGACTCGTTTGCTAAATGACTAGCATCTGAAGTGGCAATGCTGGCTGGAGGCTGTTAAAGTCTTTAGGGCAGACACCAGCTGCTAGCTGCAACAGATAAACTGTCCCTTCCTCCTCTCGGGATTCATGTGAGTAGAAGTCTGGCCAAATATGCTCAGGGCTGTGATGACACTGAAACATCATGTGTTGTCTGTGTTGGCAAAGCACCAGACTTCCATTCTTCTCTGACATGCCAGGGTTTGAGGGAACCAGGACTTAGTGGAGGACTGGAGGAGAGAAATCTGCTGCTCAACCTCCGATTGTAACAAACTCAAAAGTCAACGTAGCATCAGTGTGATTGACGGACTCTACTAAAGCACAATTGCATGATTTGAAGTTTAAAGTAACTGATATTTATCACCAAGTCTTACTGCAGCACCTCAGTTCATCTCTGTTCAATCTTCAAACGCACTCTTTCTTTTCAACCAAATTTTTCTGAATGGGTTCACCTTTGTAAACAGAAGGTTTTACCATCAAGTAGGTGTACTTGAGACCACCACTTTTATTGACACGCCACAGAGCCAAGGGTAGGAAAAAGAGCCTGAAACAACACATTTAGAGGATCTGACACCTGTGATTGTGGCTCACATGGATTACTTGTGCTCGTTATTTGAAAATTTGAATGTTAAATGTGAGCACATGCCATTACAACAATATTTCTATGACAGAAAATTTTGAAAAAGCATGAAAGCTTCCCTTTTATGTTATTAACCTCTGATGCACTGGGCTTAATAAAACAGGCAGATACTGTGTCCATGTAATCCGTAGAAATAAAGAAATTCGGGAAAAACGAAACAGCAGTGGATGCCGTCGGTATAACTGGCACATGAACCTTGTTTTCATCTGGCGTTCGAGGTGCTGTTTTTTCTGTGACCGCTTTAATGTAAGCTTGGATAGGTGGGTAGGTTAGTTTGTGCAATGCCTCATCCAAATCACTCACTTGAAGGCTCGTCGTATGACTCTCTCTCTCTGCCTTTTGTTGCTTTACAATGACCACGAACAATGAAACGTGCAACAAGCTTCAGAGTCTGGAATATATTCACTTACACAAATGGAAGATTGGCAAGGGATACACAAGAAAGCAAGAGTCGTAATCTCCAAGAGAAAAGCCCTTTGTGCAACAAAGCGTGCCCATGTTTGCATTTCCTTCTGTAATGAAAATTTTGACGGCTATGCCATTGCAGTGACTGTCAAACGCTATATGCTGCCATAAGATGCCGAAATCCTGAGGTTGTACCTTGCGCCACATGTTCAATTTTTGATAACATCAGTATATATTCAGAATATTGAATTAACTAAATTACCCCCATGACCGGCAACACATCTCGAGGTAATCCCATCATACATGTGCATGTGACCACAGTTTTACACCACAAGCATGAATGCAGACTGCTGCTATCTTTTTGATATTCTTCTACATTAATGGATTTGTAGAGTAACACTCTATACAACAAGAAAGCCAAGCTGTTGTATAATTTAACATTTGTGTGTGGACAAACTACCTACTCAACTTGTGTTCCCCATCTGAAAACGCCCACAGCAGAGTATCCTCTAAAATAGGCTGTTTCTATTCCAAAGTTCCTGAACAGTTCTGGCAGCCCCGGTGGACTCAATCTAACAGGAGGCCCAATGTGGGCCCTATCAGGACCCATCTTGGCATTGCGCTTTCGATATCCCTCCATCTCTGCTAAGGAGACATCTATCTCGATTTTTGCTGAGTGCCAAAAAAGAAGTAGTAGGAGAACCAGACGGAGAGATTGAGAGGAGGCTGGAAGAAGGGTGATAAGGCAGCTGAGAATCAGAAGAAAGGATCTTGGGGAGCGTGGCCGGAGCGTGCCAGAAAGAGGAACTTCATCTTTATCTAATTACCACAGGGCCATTTTGCCAGGGTAGATAGCGCCAGCGTTTATGGCGGCCTGTTCGGTATCTCGGGCAACTCGTGCAGATATGATTAACATTCAAATACACTTTGAGTCACACACATACATAAGCCTGAAAGCGCGCTCTCGCGCATACATGCGGCCCAGGGCTGAGTGCCATAACAGCCCAATGAAATATATTCAGATTAGAAAGGTGTCGCATTACTCTCCAGTCGGATGATAAATACGCGGTTAGCACCATCATTAATCTTGTACCCCTCCCCACCTTCTGCCTCTAGACGCGGCGATGTAGAGCAAGCATGCACTGGATGGAGCTAGTGGCTCAGTTAGGGGCTGCGGCGGCGTGGCCGGTGCATGCATGGAGCAGTGGCACTCTCTTCTTGTTCTGCTCGGTCTCACAAGCACACAAGGTCAGGGCCAATCTCACTTCTGAGATCGCTGTTCACAGAAGCAGGGTGGTGGGTTGGACTGAAGTCTTGCTGGCAATTTCTTCTATAAAAGGATCCGCAAAAATGTACAAATGCATATAAGCCCCCTTGTCATTTGTTAAACACATGGAGCATTTTCTTCTTCTTGAACTCTCGGTGCACTCTCCCTATCATTCCTTTCACATTCACCTCTCCTTTCTTTCTGAGCACATGTCTTTGTCCTGCCCCACTTCCGTCTTTCATCCCAGGGGTTAGCTGACACAGTGCTCTGAATGACATTTCATTGTAAGTAGCCATTGTCTGGCTAATGAGCAGCATGCATAAAACACACGGGAGACAATGATAGACATACACGCACGGAAACATCAACACATGCTGGGCACAAGGGTGGAGCCACCACCAGTGGCTTAAGCAGCATATTTCTCCAGCAAACACTGCCGTGTCCCTCTAGAGAGATTTCAGACAGACAGTTCAGACAGCGGCACCTCGCCTTCAATACAAACACAGCCCTAGGGAGAGGTCAGAGGTCAAGAGCTGAGGAAATTACGTGTGATAAATTGGCGCTGGTGCCAGGAGTGTTGTGTATATGTGAGGAGGGTCATCCTCCTCTTCCCCTTCATTGGTGTTTTTGATGAAATGTATAGGTTTATAAAGAACAGCCTGTATGTTCGACATGCTGAAAGTCAGGATTTTGAGCAGGTTCCTCCCACGTGTCCTCATTCAAGCGGTGTCTCCCGGGAAAAATGCAAGAGGGAGTGCATCATTTGATTTAGTCCAAAAGGAGGACTAAAACGCTCAGGCTTAAGCAGCATTTAGTAGCTTAGTCTAAAATACCCTCATGAGAAACATCCCTAATATTTTACCTAAAAAATAAGTAGAATTTTTGTGTACCAGATTTTTCATCCATTCTAAACAGAAAACACATCCAATTCAGTAGCGCACTACAAACTGTGCCCCTGAAAAGTGGCTAGACATCATATTTACACAACGTTCTGCTGAATCAGAAGTTGTGCAGGAGGAAAGTCGGACTGATTATAAATTCACAGCTAATCTCACATTCCAAGGACAATGTTTTTCGAGGGACATTTACTCATAGTTGTGTGAAACTTCTGTCCAGTCTGGAGCTGCCAAAATACTTGGGGCCTTTTCTTTTTGTTCCTCCCAGATTATGGCATTATTTTCCCCTGCCCACATTCAGTGATCACCATGACAGCAACAGGATGAGTTTTATTCTTGCCAAGACCTTTGAGCCCAACAACAAGCGTACACTGGGACCATTGTGTGGGAAAAGCCAATATAAACTCCTGTGTTTCATTGCAAGATGGCTGATTAGCTCTTAGGGGGGCCGTAAAGAATTTGGTGCCTTGGTTCCGGGCCTTCGGTCATAAGACAGTTGTTAAATTTGGGTGATGACAACTATTGCGTGCAGGCATCACATACGCTGGTATATAAAATTATGCTGTAATCGAGCACAAACTCCACACAAAAATTGTCACGCTCTCAGTTACCTTTTGTTGGGCCAATTGTGTTACCACATTTTTATTGGAGCTCTCAGTCGCCCCCGATCACTCTGCGCACCATAAAATGCTGGTAAGTGAATTGGGGCTACTATAATGGTGGCACAATACAGAAATAAACTACTTTTACTGCTGCAAACAAAGTGATGTGACCTGGAAAGGTTGTATTTTTTGCTGCGATAATGACTGTATTTTAGAGTCAAACCTCAGTGTGAACTCTAATTACTTGTCTGGGGCCACTGAGCTACATTGGTCTCAAGCACTTAGTAATGAAGTCCATATTGGGTCCATGTTTATCACATACAACATGAATGTCCTGATTGCTCAATCTCTGTACTCACTGTTTCAAGACTGTTTTCTGTTTGTTTACACGATAACATGGATCTGATATCTCCTGTTAGCATTGTTTCTATATCATGACAATAATGTTAGTCCAGGGTCATCAGTGAAACTGACCAATTGCATTGTCTGAACATTTAGTTAACATTAGCTGAGAGGTTAGCTAATGGTATTAACAACTATTACTAACCAACCAACATAGGTAACCTAAATGTGTTTAACAGCAAACCTAACTTATAAATTATAAATTAATAAAGAAACCATTTAAAATGCTGACCAATTGTTCCAAAAGAGAGTTTTAAACAAAGTTTGTTTTCTTTTTCTACCAAGTTCAGTGTTGATCCTGGACCAAAATTATTTTGATGATGCAGGAACAACACCAACATGGGGATATCAGGCACAGCCTGAAGCAGGACCCTGCTGTTTACACCCTCCTTTTTCGAGGGGCGGCGTATCAGAGAAACTAGCTTAAATCGATGAGGGAACTATAGGGAACTATACTGGCTTGCTCTCTAGACACTGAACGCATTGAGTGGCAGCACCACTGACAAATATTAGATAATAAGGGATACTTATTATGAATGATGCAAAGCAGCTCTAAAAAAACACTTTTTTTAAAGTACAGAACTGGAAATGAACACAATAGATCCTCTTCAAGTTAAAAAAAAAAGCACAAGATAGGGCTGTTCGATATAACGATATATATTGGAGTCGAGCTGCCCGAGATTCACAGAATTTACAGAAAATGTTAGATTTTTGTGATTTATATCGTTATCGGGACAATAGAATTCTTATGTCGGGATATGAGATTTTGGTCATATCGCACAGCCCTAGCACAAGAGCATATAATCAAGTGGATATTGTTTTTTTGTTGCCATTTTACAACCATTTACTGACCCATTTGAACTTATCCCAGCTTACAAATCCACTACACAAGGGACCAATAGTTCATCAAACTCGACCAAGTCTGAATAAAGTTAAGAGATATTTTTAAGAAAACGTCCTTTGACTTTCAAATTTTATATGATTTCATTATCCACACTCCGCAGAACTGGCTCCCAGTTAACTTAATCACTGTGACACCCATTTCTCATAAATATGCAAATACAATTCAGACGTGTTGAGCACTTCGGAGAGGAGAAAAAAAAGTGACTTCAGGCGAAGACTTGCTGAAGACCCCTCCTCAAATCACGAGTCCTCTAATCGCCTCACGTGCGGCGCTGTTCTTCAAAAACTGCGAAGTTTCGAGGTTCCCAGAGCAACATGTTGTGCCAAAACAAAGCATGCTTGCTTGTCAGAGTAAATTTAATCATACAAAATGGGAGCACTCTGTGCTGCTCTCATCACTGCCACTTCTTTTGAGTGGTTGTGTTTCCAATGTGGTTAGAACTGAAGCAGATATGTTGGTAAGGGGTGGGGCACAACAACAAAGACAGGAGACTTTTCCTGCAATTTCAAAGAAAATATTAAAAAAAAAAAAAACTGTACAATGGACGTCTGGTTATATACAGCAGCTTGAAATATAGTTTTACACTCAGGTTCTTTGTATCCCTGTAGGCCAGTCGCTCACCAGTAAAACAGTCCTCTACAGACCAAAAGGCAAGCATGGGTTTGTGAGATGGTGGGGAAAATAAAAGGAACGCAGGGCAGGAGAAAGGGATTTGTAGGGGTATTAAGGCACTGCACGCCTGCTGGCTTGTGCCTTATCCCACAGCACATTCCAGTGGCGCAGCGGGCAAAACTTTACAGTGCTCATCCTAAAAGCAACTTCAAGAGTTGGGTGTTCCATCGACAGCTACTATCGCCCTTGAAGGAGAGCCATCTCAATCCATTTTCTCTGAGCTGTCTTGTCTCACCTATTGCATTCCCGCTGATCTACTTAATCTCTGACAGGGAAGCAGAGCTTGCGGACTAACAGCTGGGAAATCTGTGCCCCCTACTGCCCTTGCACTCCTGCCTCCCACTCTTTCTCCCTCTCACCGCCCTACCAGGTTGGCTTGCTGACGGCTAATAAAAGAAGCGGCCCTTGACTGTGAACAGCTGGGATCCTGTGATCTAACTCGACAAGCGGCGTGCCGGGTTTTTTTCTCTGTGAGTGGAATAGTAAATACATAAGAACAGCGCGAGGACGAGGGCGATGAATTTAGGACATGGAGAGGGATTCGATAAATGGAAAAAAAAAAAGAAAGGGAGCTTAAAAAAACGAGAGTAAAGTGGAAAAACAGACATACAAGCATCCACTGGTAGGAAGAGAGCTCAGTGGCTGTCTTGTCCCCAGCTTTTCATTGCCTAACCAGCTAATCAATAGCACAGAGAAACACTATTTCAGCTGGCTCGCTGAGCTCTCTGCACAGGAGAAATACCGCAAGTGCCAACTCAGTCTCCTTTTGTGGAGTTTCCTTTTTGTTCTCCACAGCATGTGACAGCAGTATTTCGTTAAATATATTTAGCTTATACTCAGGAAGTGATGTATCTTGTGAAGTGGGGAGTGTGCACCTACGCATAACCTGAATTGGACTTTAGAGAGAAGGGAGTGGGTGGGAGCAGCTGAAGTATGTCATTGATATTAACAAGAGAAAGCTCTATTGTTCATATAGGATGGACTGCAGCTTATCCAAAGATTTGGCACAAACAGAACAGCTATTTCAAAAGAATTAGATCATAAAAGGCAAATATATATAAAGACTCAAACTCAAATAACTCTCTCTGTTAAATCAAGCATAGCTAGATCAGCCTACGGCACGCTTGCACCCTTCTACACATCTAATTGGCAATCATATAGGTTATGCTATTTAAGCTACTTTACCCAGTCACTCTGCATATGCATACTGCTTTGCAACCCACCTTTTCCCCAGCTGCCCCCTTCATCCTCCATCTGATCTAACAGTGACATATCTGACAGCGCCCTGCTGTTACTCCCTCTGCATACATTGAAAGTTTCCCTTGTATGCGTGCAAAAGGTCGGGGAGGTCCCAGAACAGAGTCCTGCCGCCGAACATAAATGACTGGCTGATAAAAATAATCTTCTTTTGACTCTTAACTCTTAATAAAAGTGCACAGTGAATTCAAGAGGCGCTGGATTATTTTAGACACTCTTTTTATTGTTAGGTAGCGCTTTGATGCAGCTCGGGTGCAGAAGCTGCTGGGAATGGATGCGGTCCTCCCCTCTTGGCTGTTGGCATTCCAATCTCGAGAGAGACGTGAGAGTGGCACCTCTAAAACAAGGACTCCAGTCGGTGTGTTCAGTCGGGGGCTGTGATGTGAGGGAGGCTTTAAATGTTGGCAGACTTAAATAGCTGCTCATATGACCCATCATGCCTGACCTACGTACTCTTATCGCACTGCTGTTCCATAGATATCTTTTCTAATTTCACATGCCTCTGCGTGTGTGTGTGTGTGTGTGTGTGTGTGTGTGTGTGTGTGTGCGTGTGTGTGTGTGTGTGTGTGTGTGTGTGCATATGAGTATCTGTGCAGCAGGGAAGTTGGTGAGTATGAAAGACGATTCCAGATGCTCCCAGCTGGCTGTTGCCCAGTGAGGCTAATACACTTCTGCCTGCCTAATTAGAGCACACACTCACACAGGCATGCACAGTCGACCCCTCCTCACCACTCATGTCCCGCTGTTTCAATGGGTTTATGGTAGGAAGAACATATGCCCCCCCAGTGTTTTATACAGGACACAAATGCAGACAGCTAAACAAACAACCAGGGGCTTAATTACCTCATAAGTGAGGCCAGGGGTGAGGGCTGCTGTTGAGTCACAGTGGCATAAAGGCTGTGCAGTGTAACATGGGAAAATGTAAAGCTATGCTGTAAATGTAACTGGTGTGTGGATCTTGATAAAAGCGGTGGGAAAATATTTAGCAAAATATACATATATGTGATGGCAAGCAGTGTGGGAGTCTAACCAGCTCGTTCAGTACCTCAGCTGCTTTGTGCAAACACAAACTAACAGGACTCCATTTGACTCGTTGTAACGTGGGGGTGCAGCTCTGGCTTCTGAACCGGCCGCCACTCCATGTGTCCTGTCAAGTGTAACGTGTTTATTCAGGACGTGCACTCAACACGTGTCTAAATGTGTTTACCTTGTTGATCCTTTCTTTAGGCAACCAAACAACAGCCTTGCAAACAGCTCTGCTCTTTAGAAATTACAAAACATGATCTATCTGGTCTTGCGGACGGCCAAGGAATCACATTTTTCTCAGACCCTTGGTGGGCTCGAACTTTAGTGCCTTAGGTGACGAGCCTGTGACTGATGTCACCGCCACCGTCACTCACGCTCTGAGGGGGAAGCCATACAATTTGTGTCTGTGAAGAACAATGAATAGAAGAAACTTTGCGACTGTTTCACAAACTACCTTGTCACCGCGCTGTCACAACACAGGGTGTCAGACGTCTCCTACCAGCCTGTCAAAACTGGAATGTGGTTGGCAGTCTGACTTCTTCTTCTTTCTTTTATGCAGACAAAAAGCGGCAATAAAGACTGCAATCATCAGGAAAAACTAGGTTTGGTGTGTATGCTTCTCTTCATTGTTGTAACCGCATCTCTTTTTTTGTGTTTCTAAGATTTTATTTGCAAAATAAAGAACCCTCCTTAATAATCAAGCTGTCCCGACGTACTAGAAAATGTCAAATTTGGCTCCTTAAACTCATTACATAAACGCCGAAATCAAACAGGAAGAGTTTGTGTATGAATTTGCAAGTCATGTCAGCCCACCAACCAAGGTCTAAAAGGGTAAACAAAAGCCTCAAAGCAACACACACTGAAGCAGCGCCAAATGGGAACAACTGAAGGAGGGGGAGATCGGTTTGGGGCACTGGAGCAACAGAGAAAGAGATCCCAAGGTCGGTGTTCTAGTGGCCGGCTACAGATGAGGGAGGAGAGATGGCGTGGACAGATGTCAGCAGTGATAAGCGTCAGGCCTGACGGGCTACAGCTCAGCTATCAGTTACTACTCTGGGCTTGAGGTCGGGCCGATGCCAAGATGATGCCAACGCCTCTCCGTGATGATCGGTGCCTCCGGAGGTTGTGCAAAATGGCTGCCGCCGTGCCAGTGCATTACTACGAGTCACTGGCTCTGCAGTTTTTTTTTTCTCTTCAAAGGAAGTGCCATCTGTGAGTGACAGCGGGGTCTAAGCCATTTATTTTGAATGCAGTAAACAAAGCTGCCATTTTTGCATTTTGGGGGTCTATATGCTTGGATATCACCGCGGGCGAAACTGTTCGCTGTCATGAGAGATATTAAACGCAGTGTGATGTATACCCTTCCTCTGTCTCAATTTATCTAGTCAAATCCGTGCTCCCTCACGAGCATCAGTCAAGCGGCAGGACAAAATAAATCCTCATTTTCGCATCTGAAAGCAGGCCGGACAAAAATCCAATACACAGGAGAGTGCTTGGTCTTGCTTTAAGCACAACAACTCCCGAGAAAAAAGAAGCGGGGCATTGGGAAATAAATCAATATCAGACCATTTACTATCATATTCTATGGTCATCGATGACCTGTCAAACCATTTATTTCAGAGTCTGGACTGCAAACCAAAATCATTTTCCAAAGAACTTTCTCTACATCCAAAACAAATAATGAATAACTCGCAAATCGATACCGTGTGCTTTATTGAGCTCACATGCTTGATTTGAGTCTGGCATCTGGCCCAATTGTTTTTCATTTGCCAGACATCCTCCTCTCTCCCGCCTTTATTCGGCTTTGTGCGGCGCTAAATAATAGCAAAAAGCCCTTGAATGATGCGTGCACGCAGCCATAGTAGGAGGACTATATATTTTTTGAGGATAGCAAAGCTCCCTTGCGTTCCGCCAGCTCCTCTGAGTCATATGTTTTAAGAGACACAATTTTAGCAGACTGATTTGACTGTTGAATTCACAGAGGCTCAACAGCGCAAAGCAAAAACATCCGCCACCCTTGATCAGTGCCTCTCAATAGGCCTCGGGTTTCTCAATGGAATCCGCGTTGGCAGTGCCACATCGATCCGGGTCGCACCCCGCTGTTATACTGAATGGGGCTGAATAAAATCATTGCAGACAGACTCGGAGCTCGCCAGGGCAGGGTCAACCGCTTTGACCCCCACTGGGAGGCCAGGCCCCGTCTTCCTGCAAAAAAACAAAAAACAGAAGAAAAAAAACTGCCTGCATCAGCAGGACGCTCACAGAAATCGCTGCAAGAGAGGTTCCGCTAAGAAGCTTTGACTGACAGGCAAGCTCGCATTTTGTGCAGTATTTGACAGGGATGCATAACCAGCTCTTTGAGGAGGTTTTCTTTCAGAAACGCGGTCCCAAGCCAAATCAGTTAGCATGTGGAACGTCGTGAAGGAAATGAAAGTTGTGAGAGAAGCGAATAAGAAAGGCAGCAGTCTTATTTTATTGGAGTGAGACTTTGAACCTCCTGGCTATTAAAGCAAAAAAAAGAGGAAAAAAGCTACATTTTTTTGCCTTCATCTCACCTAGGGGCAATCCCCGTCTGCCTAAGTATGAAAAAACAGCTGAAAAAACCCCCGTCTGGGGGGGGTCACGGCCTCAGTGAGTGAACGAGTAAAGGATATCGATTACCAATAAATTCATTAAGAACTAACGGGAGGACTTTCTGTGAGACGCAACAATTTGTTTCTGTCAAAACAAGAGTTGAGCGGTGAGGCCGTCTTCACCAGGTCAGTTTACTGTTTTGTAAATAAGGCATTGATAATGTTTTAAAATCAGCTGCCCCTTGACTAACCCCCAAACCTGCCAGACAATTAGGCGAACAGACGTAAAACGTTCTAACACGCGGACACCACAGTGACTTCTTTGAGACAGTGGCCATTATTTCCCAAAACGAGCACTTGGTAACGGCGTCATATATCTGCTCCTCTTGCGTCGTGCATCTGTCACACCTGATGTTAGCTGGCAGCCGACCAGCAGGGCTGTTTCCATTCTGTCTGCATTTAATGTTTAATATGAAATGAAGCTTTCAAGGTTGTGAAATCTGGCACACGGCGGTTAACTGTACTTATTTTATTCATTTTCTTAATTCACGCCTGCACCGGTGTCCGTTTAGGGACATCTTTTTTACATGAAAGCTCAAACTGTATTCGCTACCCACCCCTTTTTTTTTTCTTTTTTACCTGCCTCCTAATCCCCCACCCCACTCGGGAAATCCTGTTTGCTGTATTTGAGATGCAGGGAATTAAACTTTCCCAGAACATCAATGATAAAACTGCCAAGTTTGTTGCCCCCTTTTGCACCCACTGTGACGCCTCTGCTCTTCAGGCCTTCGGAAAGGATGCGCCTGAAGATCGAGATACCGACTGAGGATGTTGACAACTGCCGTTATCGCAGCTCCGCTATTAATAAGATCGTCTGCTAGCTCGCGTCCCAAGGTTTGCCGCTCGGCGTTATCGTGCTCCGGGACAATCTAAAATGAAACAGTGCTGGAAATATGGTGCAGCTGTGATTGGGGGGGTGGGGGGTGCAAAAATAGGAAGAAATGTGATGGGCCATAGTGTCAGCGTGGTTAATCGAAAATAATGGCCGGCAATTTATAGTTGCCATTCCGAGCAGCGCTGGATGTACTGATGCAGGAGATCGAATTTTAATGTCTGCGTTCCATCACTTTATACAGGCTACTGATGTTCAGGGCCCCGGCCAAACAGTACATGAATGTTTTGACGGAGGTTATCATAGAAGCGGTTATAAACAGCACTGTGTGTTCAACCTGTAGTGTGTACATGTGTATGAGGGCACATGTTACAGAACGCTGGTAAACATCAGGATGATTTGACAGTCATCTGATTTCCACCGGCGGCTATTTTAATAAATATACACGAGGAGGAGGAGGAGGTAAGCTCGTGGGACATGCAAATGACATCCACCTGCGTTGTTGTTGAGGCCAGGGGAATTCTGAGACCCGCCTGTATTTTTCTTTATTTGAAACAAGTCAATCGAATCGCCCTCTCTTCGCTAGGTCCTCTAACTTACATAGATCCAGGGGAGAAAAATAAATAATTCCAGATGCTCGATAATCCTATAATAATTTGCTTTATAGCTGCTGGTCTTTGTGCCCCACAATAAACAGGTTAACCACAGAATTTGTTGGTGTTTTATCAGCAGATCAAACCAGCTTGATCGCCTTTCAACAGATACACTTTTTGTCGGTTTCAGGACTAAAGAAAAGTTTGCTTTTGATTTAGTTCATGCAAATACTGCATTCAGTGCACATGCAAAGCTCATGCAAATGTTTGGAAACTGACATCACTCATTCCCCTAAAGTGGGGCTTCATTTAAATCCCCCCCCCCTTTTTTTTTTTTAGCTAAATGAGCCATCGCTTGCAATCTGCAACATTTGTGAAATTTATGTGTTTTTTATGTTAATTGCATCCCATACAAAGCGCCATTAATCAATCTGTGCAGTCACATGTAGTGATGGATTGAGTCATGACTAACTTATTGATAAGCTGACCTCAGTTGGCTCTTAATGCACATAAATTGTGCCGTGAAGAAGAAAGGGGGTGGGGAGTGGTCTCCATTTCTTCAGTCTATGTTAGCTCGGCACAATCAGCACCTAACCAAGGCGTTACAGAGGCACCGGGAAAGGCCTTAAACAGGTTCTGTTGTGTTTGCTGAAGAGAGACCACGAGTGGCAATAGGTGATTTCCATACCATTCAACAGCATGTGATCTGCTTTGTTTTGTATCATGTAAAAGAAAGCACAGCACATCTTGACTAACCAGGAAAGGGGCTCGCTCAGACTGGTATTTAAAAGGGCTTCTAAGCACTCCATTCAGATACAGAAATTACAGATCAGCTATGACTCATGCTCCTCGGTGTTAGTTTTTTTAAATTTTTTATTAAAGTCACTCATTAAGCTCAGACTGTATTGTCGGTTCCCTCGGCTTACAGCACAAACGCCAAATAACCCACCTATAGAGCACAAGAGGCAGAAATCAGCTGCATACAATTTTTCCTTTTACACTGATCGTTTTCAGCATTTCACTCCTGACGTCAGAGCCCTTAATGAAGACAGCGTAGCTCGCCGCCGCCGAGTTCTACACAGCCAGTCTAAAGATTTTATTTCACTGCTTCCACAGCTTGCCTTATTTCACTATGGCTTAATGAGAGTCGTTTGGAATAATAGGCTTCCATTGAACAGAGGCATCTGCATCCACACAGCTCTAAATGAGTGAGCTAATTTCCAAAGATAATCACCTCTCCTGCTGTGTTTTTATGCAGTGATGCTGTAGATTTTTAGCCCTGGATTTAATGAAGTCAAAAATTACCTCCAGTCCTCTGGTAAACGTCTACAGACGCTGAATGTGTCACTGAAATTTCTCTTTAAAATCGCGAAAGAAAGATGTGATTTTCCGCATAAAGCTGGCAGTTTATTCAAGGTCCCTATTCAGGAAAAAAAAGTAAACTCTAGAATAGGTTATTACATTTCTATGAGCAAAATACAACTTCTTTTGTAAGAGAGAGAGGGAGGGTATCCTTGATGTGAAGCCCCGCCCACCTCCTGTCCAAATTTTCTGTTTGCGAGGGGAAGCCAATCAGGAGGGGAGCTAAAACAGCTCATTTTAAACAGTAGATAAACTAAAGCACTGCACTAAGGCTCAATAATAATGAATTATGCAAAGGAAACTGTAGAAGACACCTGAAACTCCGCATAACAGGTACCAATAAGTAAAATGATCATTTGATGTTATGTGAAAATCTGCTTTAATTCGTGGCATCCATTAGGTTAACGCGTAATCATCAACATGTTTTTTTCTTTAAACGTAAGTCCGTCGTTTCACTGACTGCTTGAAATCGGCCGCAGAGAAATTTCGACTCGCCCGACTGAAACACTTCACGCTGCTACAGAGACATAAAAAGAACTACAAACACTTTTTACATGTTTCCCAGAGCAAACAAGTGAGATTTCTTCGCATGCCTCGGTAATGAAGTCCACCGGGATATTCGGAGATACAATTAAAGGATGAAGTGAGCTCTCTTTTCGCAGCCTATTCTGTCTCCCCACTTTATTCCTCCCTGCTCTCTTGTTTAGTCCCAGTGTGCGTGTGAGCATTGTCACTGATGACACAGAAGCTATGGCGTCACGCAGTCACTGCAGATGGCAGATAAGAAAAAATAGGGTGTGTGTGTTTGGGGGGGTCAGGAAGGGAAGAATCGCTTACAAACGCTCACAGGCCATTTCGACAGAGAGAAACCCCGGCTTGTCAGAACAAATAGGAAAGGTCACAAAGTGTGACAATTTAGTAATGTCTCATTCACTGCGCTACACTCTCTTTTATTTAACTTCTCGCTCTCATGTCAGCGAAGTTGCCTTTAAAAAAAAGAAAAAGTCGTGCCCTTTTATTTCTGTAAAGGTTGCGCTTACAGGCAGCCACAAGCAAGAGAGACTGAGCTGTTTATCACATTCGCGGCGCATTTATGCAGCCGGGGCTCCAGAGGAGCTGTCAGTAATTTGGCAACATTTACAGTACTTCTCCCCTCGCGGCGGAGTGGCCATCGCAAAAAAAAGAAAAGAAGAAGTTATAGAATATGAAAGAAACTGAAATGGAGGTTAATTCCTCGATGCAGTGTTATGCAGGCTGGGGATCCAAACAGAGGAACGAGGCAACAATATGGCCAGCAGCTAGCGCAGGACACCGTCCTTGCAGCTTTGCGCTTAGCTTATCACAATAGATTTCCAAATAGCGGCGGAGGGTGGGAAGATGGGGAGAGAGAGCAGCAGGGGAGGGGAAGAAGCAGCTGCATTGTATATGTGTCTTTATGGCTACTAAATGAACCCTTCTATAGACTGTGACACAAACAAACCAGTACTGAAGAGCACACAAACACACACACTTATTGGGCTGTCACAGGAATGACAATCAGCTGTGACAAAAGGAGGCGATGGCCAGCATCAAAAGCTAAATCGGCATCCGGCTGCACATTTAACTGACACCCTTTCTCCCTTTGTGCAGACCTGAGGTGAGCATCTAAACTGGGTAATACTTATAGTTAGTAAGTCTGAATCTAGGTTTCAGCGACAATCATGGCGGTAAGGTTTAGATTCTTTTATCTGGAGTAGCTTTCACACTAATGCACACTTGCATTCTTGGCCAGTTTTTGCGGTGGCGGGACACTTGTCCTGCGGAGGGAGGCTGCAGCTGGCAGCCATCACGCAGAGCCTTTGTCATGGGGGTGTTTGGGCTGCACCAACATTTAGGTGGGTGGTACGTGTAAAAGCAACGTTTATATGAATGCCAGCTTAAATCCCAGAGTACGCTGTTATAGCATCTGCAATCTGGGCAACTTGATCTCAGGCTTATTTGGTGCTTTGGGTGATATATGAGTGCCATGTTATTTTAAACTTTAAGAGAAAAGAGGAAAAAGATATATACATGAGCATTCCAACTCCTATTTAACAACGTTCCCTTAATTCTGAGTTCTGACGGTTTTATTTTGTGATTTTGTGGGTCAGCACCCATCTGACTCGATAAAGAGCGTGCCAGCTCTTTAACTCTTCTTTTCTCAGCATTAAGGAAGAATGAAAGGCGATAGATGGTGTCCAGTTACAGTGATGCTGAACCTCTCTTGGAATGTTTCTTTAGGGTAGCCCGACAGGAGAACGCATGCAAGGACAAGGTAGCGGTAGGTAGAGGATTAAGCGTGGCAGCTACAGTTACAGTGCCCGACACCTGACACAGACTCCCCCGAACAGCATGAGAAATTCAGTGGAAAATAAGTTATATTAGAGGTCACAGGATCTGTAGCTGACTGTACTATGTAGTTTCTGTGAATTCAATGGACTGATGATGGTATAAAGGTTTGCACCTGTGAGATTTGTACGCAGTGTGAGGTGTGTCCCTGAAAATATAACGTTAAGGCAATGAATGAAACTGAAAAATGTGGATAATGTGGCGCTTTAAAGCTACAGTATGTAAAACTACTGTAGGTTATGTAACAGAAAAAATGATAAATATACATTACATACATATTTGTGTGTAATTACATATTCGAACAAACTGAAGAATTCTCATGAACTTAGAATGAATCCATTAAACATACATAGGAGCAGGCACCGGTTTGTGTAAGCCGCCATGTTCCCCTGCCATCTTGAATGCAGTCGCCGAGAGGGACATCGCTGTTCTGCCTAGTCGTGTTTTATGTCCCACACACGTAGTAGGCTAAAGGTGAAGGAGAAGAGAACTCGTAGGCGTTCTCATGCCTCGGAGGCAAATTTTAATCCGTGCCTGCACCTTCAGATTTAAAAAATGAAGGACCAAACCAATGTTTTCATAGGTACGATTTCATCTGTGAATAGGTCACACAGAAGTGAAAATGCAAAGGAAAGAGACACACGACGGGCGTTGGGATAAAACAAGGATAATTACAGGTACAGTACCCTTTTCCAGATGGAAGGAGCTGCAGAGGGCGAAGGATTTTAAACGCGACACTGAAGTTATCTGCTTTCCGATCGAACGGTAATTCAACCTAACACCTGGACACGTGGGGTTTGAAAAAAAAAAAAAAACTCAAACTTTTTAAACATGTTTGTCCTGCAGCAGCCACCATAGCTCGAATGATGCACTTGAATCTGGTGGTAAGAAAACTGCATGCAATCTGCAATCTACTGACATCTAGTGGTGAGATGTTGCACATCGCAGCTTTAAGTGTGGCAGCTTGGCCCTGGTGAATCTGATGAATAAACAACGTTTACAAGACACACAGCACTAGCATGATATCATCCACTGGCTGGTGAAGTCCTTGAAGCCTTGATCTTGGTGTTTTGAAACTGGACGTGACAAACGAGGGATGGTTCCACCCGAGAAACTGAGGACACACTGTGCATCAATCAATCGCAACATATACTGTAAAGCACTGTTTAATGTTTTTTGTCTCGACTGAGACCATGAACTTGTCGAAACGTGTCGAGATCACAGGGCAAAGGGTCATTTTCCCCTCAGATTTCTATAGAAGCAGAAACCTTGTTGCAACCAGAGCAGTCACCCCCTGCTGGCTTGAAGTACAAATGCAGTTTTAAAGCACTTCCACATAAGCTTCGCTTCTTAGAACAGAAAGCTACAGTATGTCTCATCAAGATGAAGATACATGGATATCTTGGTGACTTCACCGGGCTCGGTATGCCTAGCTTATTTATGCTATCTAGCACTCTTAAACCATTTCAAACATCTTAAGCCATTCCACATGAACTCCATTTAAGAGTAACCTAAGTCTGCTAAACAGCTCTGTCTAAAACTGTCTTTCTATGTTTAACTGTTGCCATCTCATCTCCCAGTAGATTTGTATATGTACAACACCAAATACAGTTAATTGCCCAAAGTGTTCACACGAATGTGGCAGCCTGGAAGATACCGACTCCTCGTTCGCTGTTTTTTATACTAGCGCCATGTCGGGTCCTAATGTTTAGATGCTCAGTGTAGATGAATGGTACACTTGAGAAACATGCAAATGGAAATAAACGAATAAACAAATTTAAGTATTACTTTATACATCCCTGGTAGCCAAGGGAATTTTCACTATAAATACATTGGCGGGGTCATGTGTGGCATAGTTTTCTAGCCTGACTAAATATAAACAAGGCCTGTCTGCACAGTGTTATCTATAACAGTGTGATGCAACTCTCCGAAACCCCTCTGAAATAGTTCCTAAAATATACATGAAAAGGGAAGGGAAAGATATACCCATTCTTTTGTGTCGGCTGTTTGAAGACCCAGCTACAACCTTGATCTGTCATCCCTAAAATATCACAATGAGGTACGAAATAAAGGATGGAAGGGTGGGGGGAAGACAAAAAAGACTCATGCGCCGAATTAAGTTGTCAGCATTGCTAGCACCGTCGAAGCGCATCTGTTTAACCAACATTGTTATTCTAGTATAATGGCGGGGATCAGAAGAAGAAAAAACAAAATTTCCTTTGGGTCTTGGCAGGTTTGAAATAGGCAGGACAAGGAAACACTGCAGCTCACGTTAATGCCTAATACTCACTCACATTAATGTCTAATACGCACTCGTTTCTTTCCCACACAGAGCTCTGTATTCCCCCTGGGCTACCATTTGCTTTGCAAAATGCATGCATGAAATTCTTGAGACCAGGCTCCCCGTGAGAGTCTAAATAATAGATTACCAACACAGCATCCAGCCTGAGCTATAACTTCAGCCCCAACTGTCTGGCCTCATTAGTGAGGGGGGTGTAAAAGATAGCCAGCTGCTAGCCCAGGTGACGGCCCACAGCTCTGGCCTTTGGCTGCAGCGGCCCACCCTAAAGAGAATATACGGCGTCTCGCTCTTTGCAATTCATCTTGTAATCCGCCTTAAAGCTGCTAAGCTTCCGCTGAAGGCAAATGAATGGTGACCAATGGCAAGAAAGAGGAAGACGAAGAAAGAGGAGAGAGGAAGTTTGAGTGAGAAGCGCAGACAGGGAGGGAAAAAAGAAGAAGAAGGAGAAAATGTGTCCGATTCAACTGTGAGGAATCAAAGGTGGTTGGTTTGGGCTGTCTGGGCAGAACCAGAGGTGACCTAAGCCATTTTCATCCACTGATTGCCCCCCCCCCCCCCTTTTTTCTCCCTCCTTCTGCACCTCCCTCCATCTTTTTTGCTCTCTCTTCTTTCTCCTCTGTAGCTCTGTCTCTCTCGCCCTCTCTCTCCATGTCCGCTTCCAAATGGCAGTCATTATACCGGACATGAAAAGTCATTTTAGTTCCGCCTGGCTTCTTCAAAGCAGCTAGCTATAATTGCACAGTGAGTAGAGAGAGAGAATGCCGGGGTTACACAGAATTTAAACGCTCGCTCGTAACCTTGCAGCGATGCAGGAATTTGAATTCCGATTTAAAACGAGAGACGTAAACGATTAATAATAAAGGAGACATATTCCCACAGCGTTGACGCCAGTACGTCCACATGTGCAGGACTTTTTTTCTACTCTATTTCCCACCTTCAGCGTGAGATTTCTATACGTCTTCCGAGACCTCTCCGCGGGTGCACTGGATTCCACTAAAACACGCGTCACTTCAAGAATTATGGCACAAATCGGGGAAACATTTCCAAATGATGAAAAATCCATCTCCTATTAAAGGCATTCCTCATTCGTGAAATTGCTATGTGGCAATGTCACTGAACTTTTTAATGGAATCCTCTGCTCCTTGCCAATTCCGGTCGGAGTCCGGGAAATGCAAATGGGCGACAAATTCAAATCTTTACACCCTTTGTTCCGAAACTTCATTTAAGATAAAAGACATTTTTATTTGTGGTTTAATGTATATTTTTTCTGTAGCACTGCTGTTGCAATAAATCCTGCACGTTGAGTCTATTCTTAGGTTTCGCTCTACCATCTACATTCATACGCGCATGTGTGTGTGTGTGTGTGTGTGTGTGTGTGTGTGTGTGTGTGTGTATGTGTGTGTGTGTGTGTGTGTGTGCATATATAGACACACTGGGCGTCTGGGTGAGCACAGAAGTGCTTGTGTGTGTTACAATCTCAGGCCTGAAACAGTTTACAGCCCCTGAGGGTCATATATACGTAGCTCTTTACCAGTTTACGAGCTAGCCACCAGTCTGAGCTGAGCACCCCCTCCCTTGCACTTATCTCTTGCACCCTTATATTTGGCACAGCAGGTAGCGTAATTGTTCCTGGAAAGAGCCTATCAGCCAAAGCCTTCCATTTTTGACTTTTCGTCTCAAAGACCTTTATCACAACACCCCATATTTGCCCGGCTGCTGGCTCTAACCACAGAGTGCCTCTGAACAAAAGTGTCTCCGCTAAGTCGTTCCCTTTTGATGGAGAACGACGGGGTGAGTGAGCAGGGAGGTGAGTAGACAGAGAATACAGACTGGGAAATATGTCTTCTGTACAAGACCAGCAGCCCACCCCCACCCCAGCCCCCCCCCCCAATCCACCAAACGTAACGTGGCTCTCTCGCGCGCGAGCAGAAACAAATTCTGAAACTGTCATACTTTAATTGAAATTCCATCACTTGTGTGGCTGCTATTGTGGAATAATTTGATAAAGCTGTGTGACATGAATGCACACAGGCCGCCCGCCACTTCCATTTCTTCCTCCAGCTTTTATTTCCTCATTCTGCCGGTTATTCAAATGAACCTCGCTGGATTCTGCTCTCAGCCTTCCCCAAAAATTAAGATAAGAGGAAATGAGACAATAGGAAGGGCATAAAAAGAAATGATGTTTTGGGTTGCAGTACAATCAAAATGAATCCCTTAAAAAAAATAGCACCAGGCTACCGTTTCATACTCCATCGCCTTCTTTCATGCAGCATTTGAAGCCAGAATTATCATGTTTCACTAGCACTCTTCAGCTTTCTTCTAAGTAGCCGCAGCTTTCCCAAAGTGTGGATAGTGACAGACTCTTAGTTGCTAGATGGGGGGGGCTGATCCAAAATGGAGGTCAAGGGCAAAATTATAATACTCTGCCAGTGCTGCTGACCCCGATCCAAATCCATACCCGCATACTTCCACCCCATGTACGTCCTCACAACTGGCTACAGGCGTTTGGCATCCATCATATCTCCTGAAACACAATCTCCAAGCAAAGGACAGCTGCAACAGAAAAGCACTCCTCCGTGTTTCTGTCACTTCGATAGTTCCCCTGTATGTAAAGGCTGGAGGCAGAGCCTCAAGGCGAAGCACTCCAAGCTGTTAGAAATGACACTGAGCGTTCCGCTTTTAACGCTTACAAGTGCATTTTACAAAGGGAGATGAAATCGCCATGAAAGAATGGGGAAGGAAGGCAGAAGAACTTTTCTTTCTAAAATTACACCTCATTTCAATGAGGCTAATTTGAAGCAGGGAGAACACGGAAACAAAACAAGACAAGGCATTTAAATCAGTCGCAGAATTGGAGAATGGGCGCAAACGGGGAAAGAACAAGCTCAGCTTCTCCCTCCATCCCCTCCGCTGCCAAAAATATTTACGCCTCAGCTTTCTGCCCTGACAGGGTGATGGACAGTAGAGGTGATTTTGCTTGGGCGTGAAAATAGGCTTCTTATTATTCCAACCCAATGGCAACTTGAATATCAATAAAAACTGCTAGCGTTCCCCTATGTGTAAAACCAATGCCCCGTAGCGGTGGTTTTTATCAAGCAACCCACCCTTGACGCTAGTTATGCAGTACTAGAGGTTACGGGAGGAAATGCTTGCCAAGTAAATAAGTGAGTGAAGCGATTGAATAGAGAGGAAAAACACCGCGGGACCACAGCCAAAGTGAACCAAGGGTAAAGTCATGATCACTTCATTATGCCGCGGTGCAGCTCAGTGTTGTGCGAAATCAAACTGCTTTCTCATTTGTCACAATGCATCAGGCTGGCCTCTGTGAGGTGGGGGTTCTGTAGTCGAAAGAGGACCCCGAAGCACAGCCGCACACGCCAGATTAGCAGGAAGAAACTTTTAAGTGTGCCATATACAAAATGCACGTGCGAAGTACGGCGTGAGCTTCGTGGACGTGAACCTTCGTGGAAGCGTTTTCCCTCCAGAGCCCATCAAACTTCTCTCTCGCATCCACCAGCCACCCACCCTGCCAGCTAGCCTGCCTGCCAGTCAGTGGGTAGCTGTTAAGGGCCATTGTTGGCACAAAACAAGCTAGAATACACCCACTGGATTACAGGGGGCAGGCAGCGAGGGGGGGTGATTGCTAACAGACATATTGGCACTCCATCTCACCCAGTTCCAACACCATGGCGCCTGATAATTGCGGCCTCTGTGTTTACGTATCCATTTTTGTAATGTAAGTGTTGATTTCTCATTCCACACTTGTAATAGGGGCCCTGGCCTTGGAATTCCTCAAGTAGAGCTCTCTCTCTTTCACACACAGAGGCGCATGTAAAAGCACACACGTAGTACAAAAAAAAGTTTTTCCTGACATTTCTTTCTTTTCTTATTTTAAAGTCTTGAAAAAACAAAATAAAGCAGTGAGTCAGAGCTACTTATCCGTGCTGAGACAATGGGAGTGTGCGGAGCAGGCACACTTGTTTTTAACCGGCCTCGGCTGTGTGCCAGTTACGGATGGTGGATAAGGAGATATTTAAAGCTCCCGCAGTCCTTCCAGACATCTCTGTTACACCGAAGGCTCTGCTGTCAATTAGCTTTTATCGGCGAGCTTAACATTTAACCAACCAGTGGCGTGGCAATCAAATCGCACAGCTAAGCAAATGCGCACTGGAAAAGGAGCAGAAATAATAGAAGCGTCTGAAAGATCTCGAGTTCCCTTAAAACATGAAGTTTTCAAAACACCCGCTTTTCCCTCCAGCCACTGTCAAAAATGTAGGATGTGATTTCAGAGTGTGCTTCAGGCACAGAAACTGAAGAAAAAAGGAGCAGATCGGCAGGCACGCTAAAGATGGCCCAAGCCCCTTGTAGGCACTTTCCAACCCCTGATCATTTTTCAATTTAGCAGCTTGAATGCCACAAACTCTTTGCATCCTTTGCGCGTGCACGTTCACACAAACACGTTCGTGTTTTCACAGGTTCAGACTTTGCTCACCAGCTGCATATCGTCTGGGAGGCTTTAGAACAGCAGAAGGTGAAGGATGAGGGGTTGGAGTGCAGATGGCCGCGTCGGTGCCACTTTTCGATGACTGAGACTCTTTTCTCCCTTCAGCGACTTTGGGAGGCAGCACTTAAAACGCAACGCCGCCTCGGCGCGTGTCCATTTTGCCTCCCTCTTTCGAGTGCTGCTGAAAGTGGAACTCGAATGTGTGGTGACAGCATTAATTGTGCTGTGTCAAAATCGGGCTAATTGTTTGAGCCTGGAACAGTCGAACGTGAAGGTACAGTGCAGAGATGCTGGGCGTGCTCTTCCCAGAGTGCTCACTGTGCGATGAAAACGCCTGAGCAAACACCCACATTCACTCTGATTTGAATGTTTAAATACACACACACACACACACACACACACACACACACCATACTGGCCTTTCAAATCACCTCACTAGCCGACTCTGCCTTCGATCCCTGCCTTTTCATTTACCCAGACAGCAACACCACAACACATCTTGTCACTCTTTCATCCATTTTTTTTACACTGTAATCCCACCTAACGTGAATTGCTGATTATGTAGTTATACACATATTAATTTCCATCAAGCTGATAAACTATCATTTCATCCTTGGGGACATTTGTTACATTTCTAACACTGGTTGCTATACCTTGGATAAAGTTTTTCTTTTTTTTTTTCAAGCAAAAGAGGAGGGATCTCTAATCATGGCTTGTAGCCCCTCTCTGCTGCATTCTCCTCAGTGGCTGGAGAGAATGAGTCCCCTAGTGGCCCAACTGGCACACTGAGCACAGGTGGCATGTACTCCTGGAAATAAAGGCTCGCTTTCACCTGACTGACAGACAAGTGCTGCTTTTATTATTCTAATTTTTTAAAAGCAGTTAACTGTAACGCCTCCTCGTCAATAAACACTAAAAAAATGTTCTAAAAAAAGACAGGTAAGATGAGGGACCTCTGGAGAGTTTTTAGAATGCACTTTGAAAATTCCTCGCACTCCACTCGCTGCCTACAAAGGCAGGATGCACTAATACGAACCGTATACTCACGACAGCCACTCGGCTTATAAAGAGGGCTTAAAATAACGTGTTTTTTTAGGATAACACAGCGCAGAAAAAAATAGTTACCAGTTTATTTTAAAATAAATAAAAAAATAATGTAAAAAGCAAACGTAAATATTATAAATACATTAAGTGCGTGCGGATAATCTACTGAACACCTCAACGCAAACCCCACGTCATGACCAAAATATAGCACAGACAAATTTGCTCACGTGCAGGTGCATTTTAAGGTTTTTGTTTTTTAAATCAGCCAGTCAAAGGAAGCTATTTCGTGTCATTCCGCGCGAATTTCTTACTGTAATGTGGCCCTGAAAGCAACATCGCGTCGCGCGAGTTCACAAAAACTACAAGTTGGACACACGAACACGGCAGCGCGAGGACAGAAAAGCCCGTCCACATACGTGTAACGGCCCCCGCTAATGTTTGAACCAACTTCGCGAGCCTGTGCGCGCACCTCAAATCACTGCGGCAGCCACTTCACTTCCCACCGTCACAACCTCCAAACTCCCAGGCTCGTCAAACATCTCTTACCTTATCACCATTTTGCAGTCACTCTCAAACTCAGTCTGTCCTTTATTTTTTTCTGCGTAAAGGGAAGTCGAGTTTCTTTTTCTTCTTTCTGTTTTACATCCACTAAATGGCAGGCGAGTCCCGGGGAAAATACCGTGGAAGAAAGAAATCCGTCCTCAGGTCCTTCTTCTTCTTTCTTTCTTTCCTTCTTCTTTCCTCCCCCGTCTGTTCGTTCTTATTTCGCGTCTTTCCTTGAGATGTCCGTCACCGGTGATTGGGGGGGGAGAGATGGGGGTGAAAAAAAAAACACGCACGTGGGGCGTGTATAATATATTCTCTGGTTTGGGTCTGTCTCTGTTGTGCTCGTTAGATCTTCATTGAATTGAACGTGGCGAGACTGTGGTTGTGTTTGGAGAGCGCGGTGTGCCTGGGACACACTGCTCTCTCTCTCTCTCTCTCCCCTCACTCATCCGCCTCGGTACGTCTGTCTGACTCTCTCTCTCTCTCTCTCTCTCTCTCTCTTCACCGAGACCTGAGCACGAACTTGGTGTGTGCGTTTGTGTGTTTTTGCGTGTGTGAAAGGGTGGGTGGGTTGGGGGGAGAGGTGACGTCACTCAGCGAGGTCCCACTCTGCCAGCTCTCCTGGATCAACTTTCCTTCCCAAGTCCACTGCAGGAATGTCCATTTGGACATGGCTATTTTAGAGGAAGATTGGTGTGAAAGGGAAGAGCCAGAGTGGGTGTGAGTGTTTAGATTTGACCTGGTAATTATTTTCAGATGCTAAATCAAGACAACCTCTTTAGCTCCCATGTGTCTCTGTATGTCAGTTATTTTAGAGTTGTAAATGTGTTGTAAAGATTTCCCCCCCTTTTTAAGTCATTTTGAATCAGATTCCAACACGATGTCTATCAGCAACAGACTGTTTAATACAAATAAAAAGATGTGTCTATGCTGCACATATTTAGAGAGAATCCACAGAAATGAGGTGTGAGGTCAAAAGGGGGAATTGAATGGCTTTGGTTGTCAAGGAGGCAGTACATTACAAACAAGTAGAAATCAGTGCAGTTGGTCAGGAACATCTCCCTCTAACCATCATCAGTCAGGATAGTTCATTGCTTCATCTACAAATCAAAGTTAAGACTCTATAATGCCCTCATATCAGACTCCGCCCCCCCCAAAAGTAAGTATGTTTCTTTTTGTGGGTCCAAGCCTATTAAAACTGAACTTAGCTTAAATAGGCTTGTGAGCACGGGACATGGTAGAAGTAGAGAAACGTTTTTCTCGGGTCCTACCTACTTCCTGTCACCATTACTTATTTCATCTGTAGTTGCATAAAGTCACAGAATGCCACTCACTTTCTATGATCTCTGGTTACAGCATTGCTCTAAAGGACTTCCATTGTGGATGTAGTTTCATGGTGGAATGTATGCTACCATCCAGACATGTTTGTTTTCAGGGAAGGTCTTGCTTATTTTAAGCAAGCCTATGTTAAACCACAACAGTGTGGTAAAGGTCTGGTAACTGAAAGGGGCCTGTCTGCAGTCCAGACCTGACACTCGTTGAAAGCTAGTCTGATTATAAAACCAAAACAATACAACAAATGAGGAACTGATGGAAAGAAACACCGCAATGGAAAGAGACAATCTAACGAGCATCTGGATAAAATGCCAGCCACTCCACTGAACTGAAGTTAGTGCTCTAACACACAAAAATGTCCACAAACATGCTTATTTATTCATGACATTTTTGCAGTTACTTATTGTCAGTAATTGACCTGCAGTCTTCCCAACTCTGGACAGCTGCTGGCTAAACAACAACAGCCTATTATAAGCTAACACTATGATGGCATAGTGCTAGCTTGAGTGTCCTAAAAAGCACACTTTACCTCTGACAAAAAAAAAAAAAATTACAATCTTACATCGTATGACTTTATTCACTACATGTTTGACTCTATCATTGCTAGATCCAACCTCAGAGAAAGTTTTACTAATTCTAGCTAACATAGACTAACAGCAGCTAACACTGGCTAACAACCGCTAACGGAGGCTAAGAGCAGCACTTATCGACAGAAAAGTTCAGAATATCCTCAACAACTCACATCAGCATCTGAAGTTAGCTTCACTGACTCATCAATTCGTAGAAAACTCCTTCCACAAAGTTTTACAGCCACCTCCAGAGTAAATAGAGTTGGACAGATTGACAGCTGAGGTAACAGCGGACTGACACCTTACACTCACTACAGATGAAAAAAGAGTCTTTGGGGTGATTCAAGGGGTAAAAATATAAAATACTGAAAAATATATAATTGGCACATATCTGCTTTTTTTTTTTTTTTTTTACTGATTTATTACTAAATGTTAAGATTATTCAAATATGCTACAGCATAGTGTGTAGAAAATTGCTCAGAAACACTGGCTGGTCATGGCTGTTATGAGGTATAGTCTAGATTTAATGTTTTTGATATCTCTTGGCTGACTAAAATATATTAGCGCTACACCTTAGATGTACTTCTTTTGCAGGGGTAAAAAAACAGAATTCAGTTGCAATCTACTGACAGCTAGTGGTGAGATTTTATACACTGTACCTTTAATTTCAGCTATGGGTTACCAGTAAAGAGGTAGTCTCCAAAATGATCAGTTTCTGTGCTAATACTTGTATAGATGCTGTATTATGTAAGCAAGACAAGATGAATCTGTTACAAAGTGCAGTACCTGAGTAGTAGTTATAGCTTTTATAGCTAGTAAATGCAGCTGCCAAGCCAAGAATAAAAACAATACCATAAAATAATCAATCTTAAATACGAGTTGTACTGTACTTGTGTTTGTTACTTGATTATAGATGGTTGCTTTTCCCCACAGTGGACAAACAGAGATGTAGCATTACCTACATTTCCTGACTTTGGTTTGGTTCATAATAAATATCATTGTGTACAGTAAGGTGCCTCTAAACCCTCCTGAGAGACACAGATCCCTGTAGGGATCTTATATTGATTCTTTTGTCAAACTGAACCTAAAGTGCATGCATGCAAGCATTGCTTCTTCATGTAGGAAAACTGCCTTTACATATGCAGGAACTAAACCAATGCCAGCCTGTTGATCAGGAACCTCCAAGTCTAAGAATTCCTAGATGTGGTTCATGCATGTCTATGTCACCGCCTAGGCATAATGTCACACAACAAGGGGATAATATTGCTCTTTATAACACAGTGAAGTGAATGGACCTCTGATGTAGGGCTACAGAAAATAACAGCAATGGCCTGGGGAGACAGATGACTAAGACCAATAGTGTTTTCAGAAAAGTTGCCTCTATGGCAGCAAGCCAAAACCTCTGATGAACAACCTGGCCCTGCAGACACGTAGATCTAGCATCCAACAATAGTACACTGAGAGACAGAGAGACAGACTACTGCAGTCAGCAGATCTGTTTTCTTACCTGCACTCAGGCACGTCATGTATCTGATTGAGTAACCGTGATGGTGATTTACACCTGCAAATTATACCCAGCTTCATTTTGTAAGGGCAGAATTAGATTCAGTCTATGCATGTAGAAAAAGAAAGTGTTGGTTTTCTGACAATGAACCATGGAGCAACTCGATGAAATTACTGTAAGGTGAACTATTGGCCTCAACTGCTGGCTATGAGAAAGCATTGTGGGAGTGAGACTGTTGTGTCTCAAGGCACAATGCACTGTAGATCACAAATGTGTGGATATCACGACAACACTTTCTTGGATTGTTTGGAATATTATTCTTATGTAAAAGGAGTAGAGGTTGGAAAGCTAATTTGGTTGTAACAATGAGGTGCCAGATTCCAAACATTTAAAGATTCAATTTCATTCATAAAACTCAATTTGCTTTAATAAAACAATTTTGTTGACATTCACCCTTGATGCATGACTGCAAGAGATTTTGTTTTTTCAAATCTCTCAACAATATTGTTGATCTTTGAATATAATTGCGTGGCACTAGATATTAGATTTACAGTTCTGCTCTGCTTCTAACCTTGTTCTTTTATATTCTTGGCACCATCTATAGCAGTAATACAGCAGCACTTGTTGATAAATGGGGGCAAGGGTAGGATTTATCAAGAGGCTGCCTTGCTCCCCTATCGTGGCTGAACTTTGTTGCCCAACAAGACACGGTAGTCTATAAACCAACTGTCCTTCAATAAGAAGGATCCAAGAGAGACCTGGGAAAATAGATTACCACCTGCTGCAGGTTTACCTACCAGCACTGACAGGAAAAGGACAATTTTAAAGACTCTAGCAAGGGAAAATTTCTTTGTTGTAGGACAGTGATAATGCATTAGTGTTACATGCGTCAGTAGTGTTTGAAATCCTGCAGTGGACATATTTACATTTATATGTGCGTGGGGTCATGCAAAGTGAAGCACTGATTGACATTTACTATGTAAATACAATGCAAATGCTAGTAACGATGCTAAAGGTTATCCTGTATCAATATGCATTCACTTTAGATGAATAATGTAAATAAACCCTTTGATGTATGTGCTTCCCTGTGTACGTACCCACACAGTAAATCTTTGGGGATGATTCTGACTTTAGAAAACTAATTAACATTAAATATTCTCAATACTTTGAAATTCAGTGGAACTGCTTTTTTCTTTTTCAGTAGACAAAAATCAGCAGTTGACTGTTGAATAATTTGAATGCCATATTCAATTATAAGCAAAGTCAGCGCTGTGGATATTTAAATAATGTGCTACGCAAGCTATCTGAATTCTGGTTGAATATGTTGGCAGCTATTGCAGGTACTGGCATGATATTTTACACAAACATTAGGCAAATGTCATTCTTCTTCTAGTTTTGCCGACAGGTCAAAATTGTTCACATGTCCTGTCAAATATCTCAAAACTAGCATAACTATTGGCACCAGTTGGTTTATAGAACGACTCGTAATAACTTCGGACATATCCTATGACTTTTCAGTCTTATACTGCTTTAAAGTTGAAACAGCTTCAGATTTTAAACAGATACTTACATCTGTTAGTTTTCAGTTTTATATGTCATATGCAAGTTAGCACAGGGTCAACATTGCAATGAAATGTGTTTGATGAGCAGCAGTAAGAGAAAATATAATAAAATATAATAAAATAAAATAATAAAAAAATAATAAAAAAATAGAAAAATAGTAAGGAGCAAAATATTAGAGAGACATGGTAAAAGAGAAAAGATGACTAAATATATATGTATCTATAAATATAAATATATGTACACTAGTGATTAAATAAGAAAATCTTGAAAAGTTATGTTGCATGTTAGCATTTAGCCCCTATATGCTTCACTAGTATCGTAACTGTAGAGTTATTCTTTGTTAAAAGTACCGCAAGTCCCATTTAGCCTTTCACAGCTCCTTTGTGCCATGGTGCTTGAGTTGGTGGATCATTTCTGCTTAAGTTAAACCTTTTCCCTCTGCAGGGTCGTCAGCAGTGTCCTTGTGGACAGTTTAAGCTACTGTACAAAGCAGATTAATTCATTAGATGATTTTTTGTACTGGGTGCATTGTTTAGTTCTTTGGGATCACACCTTAAAGTCACATTTATGTGTTGTGTTTCAGCTTTGAACCAGCTTGATGAGTGGTTCTATAAGTTGTGGGGAGAGAAACAAAGAACCTTTATTTTGCTTAAAGAGGTTCTGAGTAATGTTTGTCAGATGAATTTGAAAAAAGGCTACTGTTGACACACATTATCATTGCTCAACAGGTTTGGGTCAATTCGAGTGCAACTCAATCCAATAACTGTTATATCAGTAACACTTCAGTTAGTGTTTTGATTGCAGATAATTTGCAGAGTAACTCTGATTATACAGACTATTTATAATTCAGCAACCACATTTAATGCTAGATTTAAAAAATCAACAACAACCAAAAAAAAACCCAATATCTTTCACTGTCAATCTTCTCATACCCCGAGGTTCAGGCCTTCTCACCCTTGACAAGTTGCTGGCACTTTACAAATGACTGTCTGTCAAATCATTACTCTGGTTTCTGTGACCAAAGACAGCACCATGTATAATGCTGCAGAGAAGAGAGGCAACTTATCTGAATCAAAAACAAGGAGTGTTGTTTTCAGCTCCTCTCGCCCAGGAGTTGATACATTTATAGCCCCTACCTCCCCCCACAGTCCCGATCAAGTAAACCAGTCATCGTAAAATTAATTTCCCCATCAAGCGAGACTCGCGCTCTTTGGGATAACAATCTATCTTAAGCGGATAAATCTAATCCAATGTGTTGAGACGGATGGAGATTGACTTATTTATGGCCGCTGCCCATGCAGTTGAGAAAGAGAGGAAGGAGGGTGGTGGGTGGAGGGGGCTAAGTGCAACAAATGCCAAGGTGATACTGCACATATCTCCAAGGCACGAAAAATGTAAACCAACACCCAACTCTAGTCCTTGGCCGAGACATCTAATACTTCTCTCCTTCTTGGAATCTGTCAGATGTGATGAATGGCTAAGCATACAGTCATGCCTTCATGAGCAATTAACATTTAGTCAAAAATTGGAAGACTTAATAGTCAAAGAGTTCATCACAGACAAAACAAGGTTTTTATGATGTCGCCGAAACGATTGTGATGTTTAAACGTGAGATTGATTGCCGTAATTACGCAAACGATATGGAAGAAGTGACTAATTTACTGGTCAGACGCCAGACAGCTGTATAGAGACTTAAACAATCACTGATAATGCCTGCACAATTCACTTACTGACCTACATAACTTGGAGACTACACAGTCGTATCACACGTCTCTGAGGACAAATCACACTTTAATGTCTCTTTTAATGCCAGACCATTAAATTAACCCTGTTTATCTTTTTCAAATTGCTGCCTTCGAGAATTACCTTGACCCAAGATGGCTGTCTCATGACGAAGGGTGAAAATTGTGTATTATTATTAGTTATTTTCTTGAAAAGTCATGATGGCACAAAGAAAAATTGTAACAATCAGAGTGAACTTTGCAACCTTTAACCGAATTAATAATTTTTAGGTTAATAGTTTTCTGCAATGTTAAGTTATCCTGAATAAATAAGCTACAATCCTTATAACTCTCTGTCTCTCTATCTGATCCGATTTGACTGACACTGCAGCGAATCCAATTTTGATCTAAATGTTGACAAAGTTCACAGACACTGTGACACTGACATTTTTTAAGGTTCAAATGCATAAATCTCATGCAATAACATCCGAAAGATATTATAATATTAGACGAGCTTACTAAAGGTCTGCGTTTCATGTTTGATCTGTTTTCACTTGCTATCAGCTGTGCAGCACGTTACATCAATATGCCATGCAAAAGGTAGTGAGACCAAAGAAGCACACACGAGCGCAGACTGCTTGTTCATTGTGTATTAGTTGCATAATCCATAGCTCGGTGTGCAACAATGCGTCAAATATTGCCCTTCGCACAGAGGGTCGCAAGCATATCGACAACGGGAACGCAATGGGCTGCACTCCTAAGGAGGTAACTTGAACTCTTATGTGACCTGAACAGTTTTTCCTTTCACGGGGCATGTCATGATGAGAAAACCAAAAGCTTAGTCATCTGTTCTGAAACTGCTGAGTCATGAGTAGTCAATATCACCTTATTATGATGTCAAGCGGAATCAGATTTGCAATGAGGCTTGTGGATGGGGCCTCGGTTTGATTTAGTTTAGTGCTGGCATGGGGTGCAATGAGCTGAAAAGCAATTAGGTCCATTAAGAGATCAACTGGGATGGCGTGAGCAGCCGCGGTGTGCAGCGGCCTGCACAGAGACAAAGAGAGAGATAAAGGTAGCAAGGGAGAGAGAGTTGGACAGATTGAGTCAACTCCTGCCTGATGGAGTCACTCTGTGGAACCTAGCTCAGGACACCGTCCACTAAACCGGCTAAAATGTGCATTTGGATTAAATGTTAAATTTATGTGTGAGTGAAGTGAGTCGGGCACAGTGTTCCCCTTACAAGTCTGCATCAACACTGCTTTCATACACTTGATATGGTAGGAGGAAGATTAAAGGAAGTGGAGGTGGACAAGTGAAAGTGGATGACAGGGGCTTTCCCCCAAAACTAATCTAACCGCAGCAGCACTTGACTAATATTCAGTCAGCGTGAAGTCACATTTGCAGCTGTGGAGGGCCCTTCTTATGCAGAAGGAGGGTATGCATATGCAGGTAAGCTGTGAGAACCCACTACTCTCCTCCTTAAGTAGCAAACAGCTGTCACGGTGAATACCAATACCTAAGTTGTTGTGCCTTTGAGTTATGTTATGTGCTGTTTCCATGCAAATACAGACCTTCTCAAAAGAATGAACATATGGTCTGTATACTTTATGCGCACTATAAGAAAATACAGGTAAGAACTTAGTAAGCGCCAACAGGCAGGGTTAAAAAAAATAAAGTCATAGCAGAAGTGCAAAAATGTGCAATTCCTGGAGTGGCCACTTGAGGGTGACCCAATTCTGCTGGATGTTTCTTCCTGTTACAAGGGAGTTTTTCCTTCCCACTGTCGCTAAGTGCTTGTTAATTAGGGGGTTATCTGATCATTGGTGTTTCCTCTGTATTATTTTTAGGGTCCCTGCAATATAAAGCGCCTTGAGTTGACTGCTGTTGTGATTTGGTGAGCTATAAATAAAACTGATTCGAATTAATTCAGTGGATGACTTTTTAAAAATAATTTTTAATTCTTTTATAAGTTAACTGTTTGGATTTTGTTAGGGGACCGGCCGCTTTGACCTCTGTACATCATGACTGTCTGCTAGACACCAACTCTACTTTGAGCCACTGACAAGTCAGGACTCCAGCCTCTCACCCAAACACGATCATTTATGCCCCCTACAAAACCAAAATGGTAGCAGCCAAAATGTTATCTCCCTGCTAATGGTTCAAAAACTGGAATCCAAACACCTGTGGGTGACATCACAGTAACTGCGGCCATCTTTTATTTTCATTTTATGTTAAAGACATATTTAATGAGCTAGGTATACAGCGCTTGGTTGATTAGTGACTCAACAGTTCTGCTAATCCCTGAACTCACGTCATTATTGTTTTTCTTTTCTTTTTTTCTTTCTGTTGTATGACAATGGAAACAGTAAATATTAAGCTCTGGAAAGTTTTGGCTGAATTTTGTCTCATTTTAATTATTTATCATTGCAACAATAAAACAATGTGAAAAAAAGCTGTCCATGGGATGGCCACTGATATAGCGAACCATCTACAGGACTGAGTAAAAAGACCGAGTTAAAACAGGATGAATCATTGCAACGATGTGATAATGTAATATAGCTACGATCCCTTTGTTTTACATTTCAGCTCTTTTCCTGTTTCTTTGTGATTCTCCCTTCCTGCCTGAATTCAAATAGGTGAGTCTGAGGGCGAATCACACACTCCCCCTTTTCTGTCTGTTTCCCCTCTATCCACTCCCATTCTTGTCTTTTCATTTATTTAAATTCCTCCTTACTCTAAAAGCCTTTTTACCTTGTCATCATCTTATACCACTTGCTCATTTATCTCCACCCTTCTCTGTCTTGCTCTCTACCTCTCTGACTTTTCCTTGCCAAACTAATAGTGACACATACCTCATTTCTTTCTGTCTCTTTCCGTCTGTCTCTCTCTTTATCCTGCCTTTTCTCCCCTCTCTTTTTCTCTCTTTTAGCACATGTGGGCATTTACGAGGAGCCTCTCACCATAGCCGATTGATCATGGCCATTGTTTGCACTGGGTCCTCCATTTTACAGTCCAGTGTTCATGAAAAGGAGTGTCTGCCACTCCTATCCGTCACTCTCTCTACTCCCCCTTCAAAAAATATACTCTCCCTCACTCTCTCTTTGGCCAGTGATCCCCCACTGACATTTTCACAAGCACACCTTCATCAATTTCACACCTCCGATGCCCTTCTATGCCAATGTGGGAGGCAGGAGGAGGAGGAGGTGAATTGATGGGTGAAAGCTGACAAAGCTCGCGTGAATCTGAAGCCGGGGAGTGGCAGAGTTATTTAAGTGTAGGACAGATAGGACATGGAGGGTGATCAATATGTGTGTTATCAAAGTCCAGGAAATAAACAGCTGCATGACGTCAAACAAGTGCCCCAATTCAAAAATGTCCAGCAGTATGCAAAAAAAGAAAGAAAGAAAACAGTTTCATGATGACGACCACACTGACAGCTATCGGAATCTCAGCTTACCATTTGCTGCCCCCTGTAGTTAGCACCGTTCTCATGTACTTCTCCAAAGATGAGTGAGGCAGCCTGTGCTAAAACTTCAATAATGCAACAAAAGCCGAGATGAATAAAAAGCCGTCCAGAAGGTAAACATCCTCGGTACTCTCTTCCTCCCTTTAGACTCTGGAAATTAGGCTATTCTTTCATCAGCCAACTGGTGCATTTACGAGCCGCTAAATTAATTGGCGGCAGCGTTTAGATGTCAGCTGAAGCAAAGGTAGTACATTCACCTGAACAGTGAACAGAGCCTTGAGCCAAAGACTTCGATGAAACATCAGAGGAGATGGAGGAAAAGGAGGAGGAGGAGAGTGGAGCAAAAAGAAGAAGAAAAAAGAAAAGAGTCACAAGGTGGCTCATTCACTGGTTCAGGGGTTTATGGGATTGCGCCCAGCTGTCACTCTGTGTAGTGAATTCGCAGCACCGTAATATCTTAATTGTTTCAAATTAAATGCTCGTAAAATGGCAAAGGAAATGAGTTTTTCTCGCTGGCTAATCCAAAGCAGCCCCTTGACTTACATCTGGGCCTGCTTTAAGTGAGAGCTGGTTTAAAAGGTGGAATGGCTCCCATATGAGATAGCTATGGATAGCTCAGTGTGGAATTAGTTTTTAAAGGCTGTGAACTACGAGCCGATCGCTGCTCGACGCGTCTCCTAACTCTTTTTTCCTCTTTCCTTTGTCTCCTCATCATTTTTTTTCCTCTCCGCTTCCCCGTTTGCATTTTCATCTTTCTCTTTCATTCTTACTTCACAAGTTTATGTGTGTATTTATTCATGTTTATATAGAGGATGCGCGCACACAGGAGCTTATCATAATAAACAGTCTAAATATCCTGTGGGGATTCACACATTTAGTTTCCCTCTCATCTCCCTCCGGCACTCGGAGTCGCAACTCATTCCGCAGCACACGTTCGGATCACTCAACCTGCTAAAGCGTCCTGAATGACATCAGACTCGCTGTCAAATACACACACACGCAAATATATCCTCCTGTATGCATGCATGCATGCACATACATTATGCATGTACACGCTGACACACATGCAAGCTCGGAAACATTTAAACCACTCCTTAGTCTATCACCAACTGGTCTATATGCTACTAGAAACTCAAAGCGCACATAAACACATGACTTGTGTGTTAGCACAGTATGGCATCCTTCTTATGGCTATTCTGAATGCAATATCCGGTCCTAATGGATATCAGAATTTCATATTAGCCCCTGTTAACTTGACATCTCCCTCTTTTCATTCTTGTACAAATACCGGCTCAGAACGAAGCCCCTAGCAGGCAAATCCAACAGACAATTATGTGTCATTACATTTGCAAAGTGGTTTTGTGGTGGGGGGGGGGGGCTTTAGGTAGGGGCAGTGAAGTAGATTATTGTAAAATGAATCACCAACTGAGGAGGCCTGACACCTCTCCACGAGGAATCAGAGACTGGTTAGAAAAAAGAAAAGAAAAAAACAGAGGAGAGAGGGAGAGATGAACAGAACCTAACAATACAGTCTTCTTTTTTTAAATCACATCCCATTATCTACAGCAGCAGATAGTTAGTATCATTAAAATTAGAGATAAAATTGCAATTAATATTTTAAAAAAATGTAATTTTGTCATTTGCTAAATGGACTACTAAATGAAGCTTGGGATTGTTTCATCAGTACATCCAAATTACTTATGCTGCTAAGGCCAGAGAACCGTGCAGCACATCTGGGTGAAACTTGTCCAGCAAGTGCGCTAATTAGAGCTTGACTGATATAAGATTTTCAAGACCGATGCCGATACTTTCGGCGATTTAAAAATCCGATATATTGGCTGATATTTTGTTTTCTTACAGACACATAAAGCATAAACAGATTTCAAACATTTGCTATGTGTAGCTAGTTATGTCGTTAAAATATAAAAAAGGAAGACCATAAAAAAAAAACAGTTGGAGCAACCCACTGTTCCCGCAAAAGTAGCAACAAAAGACAACGAAAAAACCCCAAAAACAAACCACAACTTCAACAGGGAAGTTGCAGGGCGCCCTCTAGTGTACAAACTATGCAACATCAACACCATGACATGGTTGAAGGGTGTTTCTCTTCTTTCTTTCCTTTTTTCCCCCCATTTTTATTTGTTGGCTTTTACAAATGCTGATACTGATATATTGGTGAACAGCTCATATCAGCCTCTAACACCAATACATACTATGTAATTTGAAAGCTAGTGATTCTAGGAAAGATAGAGTAATGCATAGCAGGGGAAGAATAATGTGATTTGAAAATTAAAGCATGTTAACCTATTCTAGTCGAATCCCCCCAAAATTAATGCAGTTATTAGCCTGAAAGTGGAAGTACACAGATACTCAGACACAGAGATTTTTGTAGACAGCCTTGCCTCCTTCAGTTAATGTAGCCTTAAAACAAATTGTAATTTCTGTCTTTCTTTTTTTTCTAATACTTTTTATTTTGTACTTTTTCCAAATTTATAGTACATACAAACAAAAATAAGAAAAAAGAAGGCAAAAGAAACAAACTAAACAGAATGAAACACACATAATCTGTGGGAAGAAAAGGGGGCTGCTACCAGCCGGGGTATGCCCAATGTACCGTCCTATCGATCCCGTCCCAAAATTTCTGTCTTTCTTTTAATGAAAGAGAGAAATATTAAATATATGCAACATTTTTTCTGCTCAAATTTGAATCTTCGTGGAGTGAAAGGGACAGGTGTACGGTACAGTGATGATCTAAATACAAATCAGCTTTTAGACTATTGTGACAAAACGTCTTCAGTGACAAAGGTAATCGAGATGATTCTCTTTGAAATGAGCAGATTGTGACAGATGTTAGCAGCAGGGTATGTTTGTCTCTTTAAATTGACATTTGAGTAAGCTACGTGTAGCGCCAAACACGCCAAACCCTGGCTGTAATAATATTAGAATTCCTGTGGCTACTGTGGGTGAAAAATGTGCGAAATCAGCTTTAAAATGTTTTTTTTTCACTAATCCTTTACATTACGGTCCATCTTCCACTTCTTATCATCTGCCTTTGCTCGTCTGCTGCATGCTGCATTGTTTTTAATATACTGCAGAGAATTCTCAACCCTGTCCTCTGATGCTTCACATCCCATCTCTCCCCTCTAATCTCCACTCCTGCTTCTGTCATTTCCATCTCCCCTCCCCTTCCTTTTCTGTTTTTCAAGCGTCCTTTTCTCTCCCCTCTCATGTCTCTCATCACCTCCACTCCTTTTCATTCCCCCCCTACCTGTACACTACACAACCCTCCCTCTTCTCTGGACTCTCATGTGCTCTTGGATCCTTTCCCACCCCTTTCTCTCTTTTCTGTTTTTCTCCGCGACTCTCGCTTTACCATTGTTATTACTTTTTTTTGCCTGTCCTGTCTCTGTGATTATCTTGTTACCATTGCTCTGGCAACAAATTCTCTTGACAATCACTTTTCTTCTTATCCTTACATCTTCCCCATTCAAAATCTACTACGTGTGACTTGTTGCTTTCTGCGGTCGCCATTTATTTTCCCTCCTCTTCTTTTAAGTTTAAATTGTCCTCTATTAACTGTTCCCGTGCCTTACTCCAGACTATGCCTTTTCATTGCCAGCCTCACACTCTGCCTCACTCTCTTCCTCTTCTACTCTCTTGCTACCATGTTTGTGGCCTTTCGCTCTGTGCACATCTAATGGCTGGGGTGTAATCCACTGGCTAATCTGCTGACAGCCTGTGTGACAAGGCATTAGCTTTGTGTCACTGCCTACCATGCTGCTTCTCAGCATGTGTGTGTCAGAGAGAGTCAAAAAAAACGGGGGGTTGTGGGGAGAAAAGGGCGAGTCTGTGGATGTTGTGCGTCTGCATGCATACATTTCTTTGTGTATATGCTTGAATGTGTGATGGGGCACAAGTAATGTGTCTCTGTTGCTTGATATCAGCTGGATGCCCAAGCGTAAAATTGATACCGAGGCTCCCGAGTTTTCCGCGAACTTTCACCTTTCCATTTTTTTCCACTATTTATGTCCACCGCTGCTCCTATTTCCCCCCCCAGTCCATGTGTAATAGCAGTTTTAATAAGATGCCAGGTCAGAGTGTTAACAAGAGGCAGACTGGGCAAGACAGGGCAAAACAGCCTTGTCAGGGCGCCTCACTGCTCTGTCAGGCATCCAGCCATGTCAAATAGGGCTCAGTTTGTAACCAAATATTGGATTTTCTATTATTTCCACTATAATAGCTTGGACATGATTGTATTTCTTTCAGCAAAAGCTTATTGTGCTGCATTTAGCTCTAAAGCCGGCTGCTCATTCTGCTGCAGCTGTATAATTAGTACTATTATTGCCATTATTGATTAATCTGTTGATTGTTATTATTCTGTCCGGGATCGGCTGTTTTGTCTATACAATGTCTAAAATTAGCAAACATCTCAAAAAAGATGAGTTTCTCATGACTTGAGCGTTGAGTGATTTTGCCTCGGTCATTCGCTCGTTTTAACTTTGCTGTTGTTCTTTTGTGCTCATGCACGTCCATGCACGTCTCATTTCTTTGCATCTTTTGTACAAAAAGAAGGTATTCTTTCTCATTAGAAGAACCAGCCCTGCTGAGCGAGGGGGAGCTCACCTTGCACTTTCCTGCATTTTTCTCCTTTTAGCTTCTGTCCCTTTCTTTAGCGGTCTCCTCCCCCCGCCCGCGTCTCCACCTGAGTGATCCTGTTATCACAGCTGACCCCTTTGCGAGATCTGTCGACAGCCAAAGAGATTACACACAAGGCCACGGAACACACCGGGCTACCCGTTTGAAGAGAGTGGGAGAGACTGCCTGATCCCTTGATGCTGATAAAATGCCCAAGGCTTTGGGGATTCAGGAAGGTCCTGTTGGGAATGGGTGGAGCTTTAGGGTGGGAGGGTTGTTTTTTTTTAGGGGTTTCTTTTGCTATAGTCAACTTTAAGTCTACTTCTAATCACTTTGCTTTTCAGAGGGGATCAAGGAAAGGAGAATAGGGGCTTGGTTTGGACTGAAAGCGGGCCCTGATGGAGCTGAGGATAAGGTTGTTGTGGCTTGATTCAATAACAGTTTGCAGGAAAACGTAGGTGTAGCATATTGATGGAAAATGCTTTAGTGCTTGGATGAAACACAATGATTTAAAGAAATGGTTTCGTGGCCTTTCCTACATGGATTTTTTAATTCACGCAGCTCACTTGAACAGCTTGTAGATCCATTCCTTGCAAGAATTTTTCTTTGAACCCTGTCAGCAAAAGACTTGCTTCATCTGTAGTGTAATCTCGCATTTCATAGCTGCTCAGGCTCATAAAGGACAAGTTATATTAGTTTTATTGGTTGCCACCAATGCCTCCTCTGAACATTTTCCAGCTAATGAATCATACTCCCTGGAGAAGTGTGATTCATTTCATTCATGCTAATTCGTGGGTCTTCCTTCGTACATCCCTCCAAACTTCCCGTTTTTGACTGTTTTTGCCGCACGGGGGATACGTCTACCATTCAAGTGAGAACACAGCACAATTATTATTGCTTCATGCAGCACAAAAGCAGAACGGAGAGAGACAGACTCTTATGAAACACGGCTTGCCAAAATGCTGTCAGAGACGGAGGTTTGATGGCTCACTCGTCCGTGGCCTCCGCATCATGTTGTCTTCACCAGCTGTTGTTTGACAGAAAGGGATTCTTCCCGCAGTGTGCAAAGACACAGCTATCAACTTAAGAGACTTGACAGGAACACACTATGGGGCCGTTTCTCTACTGTATCATAATAGGTATTACTGGTGGAGCATCTGCAAACGGCACCAGATAAAACAACGGCAACAAATTGCAAAGAAGTTGGAAAAGTGGAGCCCTGGTGGTTTCTTTCTCTTTAGAATAGAATCATATTTCTTCCTGACTTCAGGCTGACACTGTAAAAGGTTGTTGCACTGAGATACCTATGTTCATAAAATACATCATAAACCTTCTGGTTCAGCTTTTTAAAGCAGTTCTTTGTCATCGCGTTTTGCAGTGGAACCAGGAAACAGAGAAGCGCACCAACGAATGCAGTCCCGGGAAAGCAAGACTGTGAAAGAAACTGCCTTTTATTGATCTCTCCTAATTACTCGAGTCAATAAAATTTATGGCTTCAAGGCTTGCCAGAATCCACTTATATGGCATACTGAGTTAAGCAATCACTTCTAATGGCGACTGATTAAATGATATACTGTTGTGTGCCAAACAAAAGCAGTACAGAACAAACACGGTGGGGTTTAAAGCCCAGTATGGCGCTACACTGCCAACGAAGAGCATCAGAACTGAGCATGAAAAACCTCCAAAACTGAACGACGCAAATAAAATGAGCCACTGCTTATTTCCCGTGTAGCTTCCTAAAAGTCAGTCATGTGTTCAAATTCCCATTGTGTACATCAGCTGTAACCATGCCAGTGAAAGCGGATCACGACAGATCACCATCCTCTGTGCAGACACATGTATGTATAGAATTGAATAAAATATGACATACTCTACCGGGCTTGTTGCTGCTGATTGTGAGAGCAGGCCAGAGCTCCCTACACTTAGTAGATCATCGTAATTAAAACATAAATAGGAGGTATTGAACTGCATGCAGTCAACAGAGCTAGTTCCAGGGAAACATTGATTCATGCATGCACTTCGAACCAATTGCTCTCCTATGCATGGTGAATTATAGAAATAAAATATATAATATAAAGGGTAGAAGCCTTCTAAATAAAATCAATAGCAAGCTGCCTCGACTTCTCAAATAGTAGACAGTGAATTACAATCAAGCAAATGAAGCCGGTGGTGGTGGGGGTTTACAACATTTTCCATGAATGCAGAATAAGATACAGAACACACATTTAAGCTGTGAGTCTGATGAAATATCTCATAGGAATTAGAAAAATTAAAACATTTTAAATGCTTACTGGTTCAGTTTTTTTTAAAATATTTGCAATAACTGTTAGCATCACAGAGTGTAATGTGTTAGCATAAATACATACTCCACCTTTCAAAATGTAGCAACTAACTACTACTACTATTATTATTACTACCAGTGTTGGTCAAGTTACTTGAAAAAAGTAATTAGTTACTAATTACTAATTAGCTCTGAAAAAGGTAATCCCATTACTTTACTAATTACTTATTTTCAAAAGTAATTACTTACTTTATTACTTAGTTACTTTTTAAAAAAAGGATACACAACCTGAATAGGTAATAAAGCAATAGACCTTTCACCCCATTCTATTTTTTCTGCATAATGCATCATATAAAATGTAATCATTAGTTTTAAATTAGTTTTAATCTTTTAACTTTATGCACGTTGCATCAAGCAAAAATTAAATTATATGCAACATTCTCTGACTGGAAGAAATTTGTTTAACATTTAAACCTATTTTCAGCATATTCCAGCACATAAAATAAAATAAGTTTGTGTTTACACTCACTCTTTCAAATAGATGCAAGTAAAACGCAGCAAAAGATAAATACAATCAAAGATTCTGCGGCACTAAGTCCTGTCGCTCTTAAATCTATTGTCATCTGTTTAGCAGAAGTGGGGCCGGGGGAGGTTTGCCCGGTGCCGCAGAGGTCATTCCCGTGCTTGCTCAGATTCGAAGCTTAATTTTTCACTGCAGAAGGAAGTTTTCTTCCCACGCAGAGTGTACAGCGGACGCTAATGTTTTTGTCACTTTTTACAGACTCAAACTCAAAGTAATGTGAATACTTCCAAGCTTTAAACGCTGCATGGTCGTACTCTCTCCCGCGCTCCATATTATCCACTGTTGATCCACACATGTCTGTTGCTGCCACGGAGGTCGTAATGACGTGCGTTACTAAAATCACGGTTTAGTAACACAGTAACGCAGCATGTTTAAGGGAAAGTAACAGTAATCTAAATCCTTTTTTGCAATAGTAACTCGTTACTTGAAAACAATAGTAATCGGATTACGCGTTACTTCCCATCTCCGATTACTACTACTACACTAAAAAACCACTACTGTAAAAATACTGGGAATTGTAAACAGTAAAAGACACTTCTTTGTGAATACAGTGCACAGTAATGTAAATGCTGATGTCTTTGAGGAAATAATACTGACGCCAAGCTACTATAAATTTTTATGGGATAATGAATTAAGAGTGATCAGCTGTTATCGCGTCATAGTTCAACATGAACTATGACGCGATAACAGACATGAAAACAAACTTAACGTGTATTGTGCATGAGCAAAGACGTGCACATGCATTTTTACAATAATAAACCATTTATGAAAATTACAGCAGGAACAGCAAAACAACGCGGCAAACAAATAACTGACAGTAGAAACTGTTGTTGCAGTTGGCAGACTGAAAAGAAAATACTGTTAAAATGTAGCAAATGCATCTGCCTGTACTTTCCTGCAATTTAAAAGGGAAACTTCTTACTTTGTACCCTAAGTGCTTTTTGCTGTTGTTCAGTGTTAAGGATCAAAGACACCTGTCTACGACTAACACAAAGAGGGAGCAAGAAGCATAATTTGTCATTTGCCATAGACACCCGAATAAAAAGGCATATTTTGGTTTGCCATGTTTTGTTTTTTTTTTGCTAAATAGTGAATTTAAAATGTACTTCTAAATGTTTCTTTCACCAGACATGTTTTCTTTTTCCTTCCTCTGGAGTGAGCCCAGCCTGGCAGCGTGGAGCTTTATCTCAGTCAGCCATATTTGTTAGTTTGAAAGCATTCCTAATTTACCCCGAATACAGAGAAAATTAGTCCTACTTAAGATAGTCGGCAACAAGAAAGCTTTGTGCAAACACTGGACTTTGATGTGTATCTGTAGTCTGAATAAGCCACAAGCCTGCCTTGTGATGATGGTTAATGGAAAAGTATAAAGGTCTAGAGTAATACCAATGCAATCTTTTTTTTTTTTTTTACATGACATTTGTGCTAAACAATAATATCAGTATAGCTACGCATGAATTCCAGGTGCTTTAAACCCAGATTTGTTCAATAAGAATACACACGTGCTGCAATGCACCAAAACTAATTCGTTTAAGTGCATTTACTTCTTCATCACCTAACACAGTTATCCGAGTAATTCATTTCAGTTAACCAGAGCAGAGAGTAAAAATCTGTATGTTCTCTCACCTTGGAAGTTTAAGGTTCACCTCGAGGGACGCTGCTTTTTTCCCCTCTCTTTCCGTCTGTAAAGCTAATATAGCGTGATGAAGGAACAGAAGCACGTGGATTGTAATTTTGCATAGGTGCCATGTGTTACAGCTTCAGGAGCATTCCTTAAAATGGCTCTGGGCATGCACCTGCACCCCATGTTCCACATTTATAAATCTACATCTTAAAATGACTTGTAGGTTTAAAGCAACAATCCCACACTAACTACACAAAGTGCAAAGTGAATTTTTGCAACAGGAAAAAAACAAAAACAAACCCAAACCCATTATGGAACTGTGTAATCTTCACTTCCTGAAAATGTGTCTAATCATCAATTTGCGAACAGTGTCCTTAACTGCTGCCAACATCATATGGGGGAAAGTGGGGTCAGGAATTAATGGTGGGAAAAAAAGAGCCAAAGAGGGAGCACACAGAGCAGAGCAGTTACAGATGAGTGCAGGTATGAAGACAGCTGTGGCAGGGGAAAGAGGCTACACAGAGAGTGGACTGGATGTATGGGGAAAATTGGATAGGGAAACAACAGAGGGAGGGGAGAGGCAGGCGAGAAGAGATAGGAAGGGTAGAGTGGCAGGAGAATGAAACAGGGCAGAAAGAAGGGAAATGAAGGAGGGGGATGAAGGAGAAAGGGAAAATTGGAGAAAAGGCAATGGAAGGGAGTGAAGGAAAAGCTTTTCCTCCCAGCCGTATACTGTATCCTCAAAGCAGCTTTCATCCACCCCTCACATCATCAGCCTAGGTTGAGAAACCACTCTGCAAACTCCACGCATAGACACATGCCCAAAAAAAATGGCCTTTGACTGTAATCACCAGTCTACCTTTTGGCATCATGCAATATCATTTTTTTTATGCATTTCATTGCTACTGGGATCTACTTAAAAAGGAAAATGAAAAGCCCCAAAAGGTTTCCTCTAATTATAGACAAAGTGAGCTTCATGAGCCAGCTGAATACTGAAGCCTTTCTAGCTTGTAGGACTTGGCTAGAATTGAATGATTTGTTTTTCTTTTGTTCAGCTGGAAATCAAAGGGGCACTTGCACAGGTATATTAGTACAGACAGGCGCAGACACAAGAAAGACAAACATGAGCATATATTAGCAAATGTTCATACAGATAAATTCTATTTTCTGAACTGACAACACAATACACTCGCCAGCCACAATATTAGACCGCCCTAGTGCTGGTTTTGCTTTCAAAGCTCGTTTAATTATTTGGGAGACAGATTCAACAAGGTGCTGGAAACATTCCTCAGAGATTTTTTGGTCCATATTAACATGATAGCATCACACATTTGCTGCAGATTTATTGGCCGTATATCCATGATGTGAATCTCCTGTGCCACTACATCCCAAAATGCTCTATTTGGATTGAGATCTTGTGACTGCGGAGGCCGTTTGAGAACAGTTGCTGTCATGTTCAAGAAACCACTTTGAGATTATTAGAGCTTTGTGAAATGGCACATTGTCCAGCTGGAAGTAGCCACCACAAGATAGGTACACTGTGATCATAAAGGCAAGAACACGGTCAGCAACGATAATCAGGTCGGCTGTAGAATTTAAACACTGCTCAAGTGGTACTAAAAAGGGGGCCAAAGTGTGCCAAGCAAATATCCCCAACATCATTACACCACCACCACCAGCCTGAACTGTTGCCACAAGGCAAGATGGATCCAAGCTTTCACGTTGTTTACATCAAATTCTGATCCTACCATCCAACTGTTGTAGCAGAAACTCTGGAAAAACGTTGCCTGATCTGAGGAGTCAATCTTTTATTGTCCAGTTAAGGTAAGCCTGTGCAAATTTGATCCTCGGCTCCTTATCTTAGATGACATGAGTGGCTACCTGGTGTGGTCTTCTGTGATGGCAGATTCAACACCAAGTTGGCTTTATTGCCGAACAGCAAAACTCTTATTACTCACTCCAGACAACAACTCTGTAGCGCCCCACCTTCAGGAACTATTTCCTGTTTTAGCCCTTTCAACATAAGAGTATGTTGCTCTATAGGATTCCATCACAAGATGCTCTTCTGCATACCGTGGTTGCAACACGTATTTATTTCTACATCATCATCAAGACACTTTTTTAAAACCCTAGAGATGTTTGTGAAACACTCAGACTACCCCATCTGGCACCAACATCCATGGCACATTCAAAGTCACTTAAATCACCTTATATCTCTCATTCTCATGCTCAGTTTGAACTTCAGCAGGTTATCTAGACCAGGGGTGTCCAACTCCAGGCCTCAAAGGCCAATGTCCTTTTAGATCGCACCCTGGGTCAACACAACACTGAATCAAATGATTAATTTATTACCAGGCCTCTGGAGAACTTCAAGACATGTTGAGGAGATCATTTAGCCATTTAAATCAGCTGTGTTGGATCAAAAACACATCTATACCCTGCAGGACACCGGTCCTTGAGGCCTCGAGTTGGACACCCCTGATCTAAACCATGGCCACATGTCTAAATACACTGAGTTGCTAACATGTGACTGTTTGATTAGATATTTGCACTGACAAGCTGTTGAACAGGTGTACCTAAAAATGTGGCCAGGACTTATATAAGGCAAAACAAACCTTTACTAGATACATTAAGCATGCTCATGCACTGTGATGCCTGTGTAAAGGCACACAACCTGAATAAACTCTCGGAGCAGAGAGGAGACAAAGGAATTAAAGCGAGGCTGACTAACAGAGTATGACATGTCCAAAGCCTATCACTAATTATGCCCCCACTGCTACAAACTGCTCCCTTACTATGATCCAGTGAAACACGACACAGCAACAAAGGGCTCCAGTAATTACTGCTAAAGTATCCTATAAGTGAAGTGTGTGCTTTTTTCCCTGCATGTTATAAAAGAGTTTGAGATCCCAGTGGCATTAAGTTTCAAACTTTAAGATTTAAACTAAGGCTGATTTCAGTATTGTTTTTTTTGTTTATTAACTATTGTAAGTATGGATGCATATTAAATGTAGAGTTTGTGTAATATAGTGGGAAAAATCCCTTTAAACATTATTTGATTGAGATAAATAAAAATACAGTACTTTCTGACAATGCTTGATTACTTCATTACTGTGTATTGTTACAGAGAAAATAAAAAATGATCTCATCTTACTGTTTATCCTCAAGGATGGAAAACTCTTGTATTAAACTGCATTAGGTCATCTTAATGGCTCGCAGACCTACAGTGCATTTCCCTGTTTGGGCTAGATGCTTTGATTACGTTCAGCCTAATCAGTTCAAACTTTTATGGATGCTGTATTTGCTTGCAGGTAATTCATGTTAACATCGTGTTTAACCTCTATCTGGTAATTTCACCAGTGGCAATTGAGAGCAATCTCTATCTAAAAATATTTTTACCTCGGCACACTGGACAGATCTGTGGAGTCTCCGATCTTTGTTCCAACCCGACTTTGTGATTTAAGCTTGAAACATAACCTTTCACACTGCGAGTCACAATAATGCTTGCTGCCTGGATAAGTAGTGCTTGAATAAGATGAATCACCCCTCAAACTTTGCTTCCAAGGGGCCAGACTTTCTCGTTCTAGTTATCCAGGCTTTCTGAAGGTAAGTATTTTTGCGCCAACAACTCAATTTGCAAAGAGCTATTAACTGAAAACTTGGGCTATCTCGACATGGTGTATGTTGTGTCTTTTGAGGAAACTGGAAACTGTCCGATCAGTCGTGGATTGGCCTCCTCTAAGTCCAGACCTCAACAGTGTGGGATCATCTTCAAGTCAAGTCAAAGTTTATTTCTATAGCACATTTAAAAGACTGGCGTACATCAAAGTGCTTCACAATAAAACCGCAATGCGGTATAATAATAGTACAATTATAATTAAAATTACATTTACATGGTGTAGTGTAGGCCGAATGAAAGTCAAACTAATTTGCTTCAAAAGCTAAGTTGAACAGGTATTTTTTAAGTGTGATTTGAAAGACTGAATTGATTCCGATGTCGACTGGGAGATTATTCCAGAGTGGAAGCAATGGCCAAAGCACGGTCACCTCTGGTTTTTAAACCAGACCTTCGTTGGATTAGGAGCAGTTGGCTGGAGGATCTCAGTGCTATCGTTGGGTTGCACAGATCAAGGAGATCAGTTAAGTAGCTAGGGGCCAGATTACTTAGAATTTTAAAAGTGAGCAGAAGGATTTTGAAATCAATGCGATATTTGACAGGAAGCTAGTGTAAGTTAGTGGGGACAGGGGTGATGTGCTTATGCCTTCTGGTGCCAGTTAAGAGACGTGCTGCTGCATTTTGGACTAATTGCAGAGAGAGTTGCAATAGTCCAGTCTAGAAGTGATGAAGGCACGGATACGTTTTTCGAGTTCTTATGTGGCAAATAGGCTTAAATAGGGCTTAGCAGAAAACAGAAAAGGCAGACAGCATCCAAAGAAGAGCTTTGAAAGTCTTTCAAGAAGCCCGGAGAACTATTCCTGAAGGCTACCAAAGGATATTAGAAGAAAGCTTGAGTAAGAGAGGTGGTCAAAGCAAATAGTGACTTTCAAGCTCGTTAGAATAGCACAAACTCTGCTTTTGCCTTATATACTGTATTACCATTTCACCGATTGCACCTATTTCTCATTTTGATAGCCGAATAAAAAGAAATGAGGGGTGGCTCAAGACTTGTGCACAGTACTGCATGTATTTTCCATACTGTATTTTAGTGGAACATATCTATTCATCGTGCCTTTCATGGATGAAGAGGTTGTTTAACGATTGTGCCACTCTTCTTGCAGCCACCCAAAAATCCTTCATTTAATGAAATCTTCGGCATTCTCTCATCAAGCAGCAGAATGTAATACATCATTCTCCGAGTCTTTCCCATCTATTGAACTAACCAAGCCCTAGAATCTCATCCGGGCGAGCCAGAGCAAATGAATAGAGCATTTCAATTAGGAAATATTCGCTCCTTCTTTTTAATGCAGCGCAGCTATGTGGTTGAGGTTAATAAGAGAAGTGTATTTTTACCTGTGCACAGTGCACTCACTGAGTCTTGTCAACATATCAAAGCATGCACACAATGCAAAGACAAGCACTTCTAGTTCTTTTTGCAAACAAAACAGAAAATGCCCACATAGATTTGTCATTATCGAACGACCCACATGCCCACTTAGATTTCTGCCACTCCACATGTCTTCCCACAATGCAATATTGCACGGGTAGCAGAGAAGACGGGCGAGGCGTGCCATTTATCTCTGCCAGACGTGGTTAAAAACAAGTTTTTAATGTTTTTTTGTTGGCTGGGCAGGATTTGCGATTGCATAAGCGGCACCCTGATTTTTCAAACCACGCTAATTAAACAGCGGGGAGAAAAGAGCGAGAGGCCTTTTGCTCTCTAACCTCTGTGCTTCCACTGAAACCAACGTTAGCACAGTTCTAGGAATGAGCAGAGAAGGAAACTGAATTTAAAATGAAATGAGCCTATTTTTGTTATTTATTCAATGAGTCTTGCATGTGAATGGACTTTAGCAGCTTACCTTTCAGCACTCAAGCAAACTTCCAAAGAGTTCAAGAGCTGCAGGACAACAACACAACAAGGAAAAGCATGTTAGATTACGGTATGTTCATGTCATCATGAAAGCAATTATGATAAAAAACAAAGGTTAATGTCATTTTGGGAGAAGTTTCAAGAAAGGGAACTGGTGAAGACAGCAGGTCTTGTTGTCGGGGAAATAATTTTAATCAGAGCTACGGCAACGCAATGATGTGCAGCCTTGAGCTGAACTAATTCAGTCCTGCCATTGCTTTTATAGTGTAAAGGGCAAACATTTATTACACACTGATTACATTTGGCAGGCATATGTGTCTGACACTTAAACCCTTGTAATTTTCCACGCCGTTACAAAAACCCCTTCTTCACCGCCGATATTCAATCACGGCGTGAATGCGGTATATTTCCCATGGAGCCACCAAAAAAAAAAGAGTCACGAGGACAAGAGAAGAGGAAGGAGAGTGAGGAGGGGTGCTGAGCAGCTTTTTAGTTTAGTACTAATTAAATGTGGGAGGTGCTCAAAAGGTCAGGGATCGACCAAAGAAAGAAAAATAACACTTAAAAAAAAAAAAGAAATTGGGATGTGTCATGGCTGACGGTGTGCACGAGGCGCTCAAGGTCTTGTAGATTATTACCAAGCTCACTTTCAAAAAGAGGGAACTGGGGGAGATGGGAGAGAAAATTAGTGGTGTGACTGATAAACAGCATATCTCCATGCTCTGTTCCCCCTTCCACCCCTCCTCTCTTTTTTTTTCCAGCTGAGAGATAAAATTCCAGCTTGGCAATGGTTGCCAGCACAATTGATTCTGGCAAAGGGATACGACTGCAGAGCATGAGGGCTAAGTGTTTGAATAGCTGCTGTCAAAATGCTGAAGGGGAATTTATTTCTAGTTTATATGCGAGCTATATCATGGAGTTACTGAGACTAAATGGCTACAGTTTGATGTACAGCACGCTGCCATTTCTCTGGTGTGTAATCATGGCGCTGTGCTCGGGCTTATGGGTGCCGTGCCTGGATTCAGTGAATGGACTGAGAGCAGGCAGTCGTTTTCTGGGACATGACAAATCCTTTACATTTCCAAACACAAAATCATCTGCAAACCATTGTTGTAATTACTATGAACTTAATACTGAGCTACATGTGTAAAAGCTGACATCCCTAAAAAAGCCCGCCAACTATTTCATGTTAATCTCTCTTCAACATGGCTCTCAGCATCAGTCATATCTTTCAGTAGGGGGGAAAAAAATCTGTTGCAAGCATAATTTGGGGTGAAGCAAACGATGCACGAGCAAATCAAAACAGATTTAGGACAGGGAAAAATCTGTAGTCCCATTGTGTCTGATCCATCCCTCACCTAAAAATGTTTCCTGACCCGTGGGGGATACAGAAAATGATTAATAGGTACACTCCAGCAATCAGCAGGCAATAAGAGAGCCACCTGTCAGAGGTTCCGCTGCCCTTTTTAGATTTATGGCTAATTCGGTCCACGAATGCAGCCACTCAGGTAGCCTCCTATCAGAGCCTTATAGAAGGAAATGTGTGGGTTTGCAGAACATTGTGAGAGTGTGAGGAAATACGTGAAATAAATCAGAACTGGAATGCGTTTAGCATATGGAAAACTGGGAATGATGAAGGATGCAAAGTTCCCTCATTAAAACAGAGGCCAGTTAGTGCAGAGTCTGTTTGAAGAGAGTGTAATCAAGGTTATCTTCTTACAACTACAATTTACAGATGTCCATTGAATGCGTCAATGAGAGGATAGTTGTAAAGATGCACTGACTGAAGTGTGCTCTGCATTTTGGAGAACTGCAAATCCAAAATATATCTTTGATATGTAAGTGAGATCCACTTTGAGTTCTAGAGTACTAAAGTGATTAAATTTTGTCAAAATAAGAACCTTTTGACAGCGCGAAATTTTTTTACAGTGAAGTGTAAAATTCTTGAGTCACACCCATTTTTTTATAGTGTGCTAGGAAAACAGAAGTCAGATGCAAGAACTGATTGACAAATATGCAAACATACATATATAATAGAGTATATAAGGCAAAAACACTGTCCCATTTTAACAAGCTTGAAAGTCAATATTTGGAGTTATTTAAGAAGTCTGAACTCACTTAGGTAAGCTTATCTGCTTTAGAGTCACTTTGTTGGTGCAAAAATACAATCATGTCTGTCAAACACAGTTATCTTTGGCATTGTTCATAAATTTAACTAAAGAAACTGGATCGAATGATGTATTTCTGGAGCAGGTTGCTTGTGCACACTATTATATATCACTTTATAATCCTTTTTGAAGGTGTAAGTCTGACTTTTGGGGTTAAAGGTACAATAAGGGTTACATTGCAGAAAATACAGAATATTTACTTCAAGTTTTCGTTGTCTGTTGTGATATAAAATATAAGAAGCCCTTATCGAAATTACATTAACTCTGCACTGCACTTGCTTAAGTCCAGCTATACTTCTGCAAAGGTTAAGCAGTATTTAAATACACACTGATAGAGAGAGCTGACAGCCATAAAGAGGTTTTGGGAATTACTAACAAAACTAATAGTCTTTGCAAAGGTAGATATTACTGCTCGTCATTCTACAATAGACCTTAAGAAGTATATGTGGGAGAACTATTTAGTTAGTATTTAGTATTTAAATAGCTTCCTTCTTGTTGTGCACTCAGTACAATTCTTAAACACTCCACAGAGGTCTCTAAAGCGTCTAAGCTGTCTAATACCGGTTGTATTTATTTAGCTGCTGTATGGCAGCACTTTGACAGATTCTCGATGATGTCTTAAATATCCCCTAATAGTGAAACTAGGGGAGACAGACATGATGACCTTCTTAAAACACCATCTGTTGCACAGCACAGCCACAGCAAGGCGAGATTAGCCAGTGAGATTGAAAGACTCCCATTACATGACACCTGCTCTCCCACTGCACTGTAAATGGCAAAAGACAGTGCTTTCACTTCACTTCATTTCAGATACCATTGTGTGTTCACAATGATTTCATTCTGAAGCCAGTGGAAACATGTCGAAGCTTTTGTAATTAATGGAATTGTAAGACTTGATGGGCACAAAAGCTAATGCGAGCCGCTCTGAAAAGGAAAATGAGAGCACTGTCCTTTGACATTTTCCATTTGTATCTCTGGCAGGTGATTAAGCTCTGAAAGAAAGTGATATTATCCTGCTGTGTGTAAACAGCCTGGGAATATTACACTTGATGAACAGAGATGATGTGCAGCCTACCTAAATTACCTTAGTGCTCCATTTATTCCAGCAACATCACCTCACACCATTATTTCACGGCCTTTGGTTTATACTGCCATTTTTTTTTGCCCAGGATTTGAGATCTTTTTTCTTTTTTGTGTAAATCTCAGTGTCAGGGTCACTATCCTCTGAGCTCCACACTCCCTCTACCCTCTTCTCCCTGACCCCCACCTCCCTTTCCTTGGAAATTCTCCGTCCATTGCCCTCCTGACAGCCACCCATCAACCCGGGTGCAATTTAAAAAGCCCTTCAACAGCTGCCATTCCAAAGGAGCGGCTATCAGTCCAGCTGCCAAAGCCCAGACAGGGACTCGGCATCAGCGAGCAACTTTGAACGTCAGGTCGGTATCCCCCCACCCGCCAATTCCAAATGGACTGAAGGTGAAAGACTCTATTTCTCAAAGATTGCTTCAGCGGAAGACAGACGGACTTCCTGACATGGCACAGCAAACATCAGGCATGCATAGCGTTTTTGTGTGGAGACAAATAGGTTGACGTCATTTAGGCTGATGTGTACGATTTTGAAATATCAGCATAAAATAGTCAGTGAGTTACGTTTGGAAACATTATGATACTTTGAGAAAAAAATCCTCTTGGGAGAATTCCATGAAGGGGGATGTTTATGTTTCCATAGATATATCACTTTCCTCAATGTCAGGCTCAAGCAGTTTGTGTGTGTGTTTGTGCCTGCCTGCCTTCCTGCATCCTGCATGCAAACACCGCATACGTAGCTTGTCTAAATGTGCATGTTGCCGGAAACTATAAAGCGAAAACATCTCAGGCAAGAGGCTGGGCAGCCTGCTGTTGTGCACTTCTCTCCACCATATGTCTTTGTCAGAAATATTTGCTGTGCACCGAATGAGGGATGAAATCAATCCAAACGCTATTTTTTCCCCAGTTGCGCCTTCTTGAAGGTGGCAAAAATTGTACTGATACTTGCCAGATAAGCCAAAATTGTCAAATGTAACAACTGGCCGCCGGTGACACTCACAAACAGACCATCTGGTCTCGGGTGTCCAATAGTCGTTTAGGGAAAAAAAATGGAATGGCTGAATCCTTTTTTTTCTATCACAATTAGCAACTGGGAGGAACGGATGGGAAAATGACTCTGCTGCTGTTATGGACCACTCAAAGATGAATGCTATGTGCCAGTTGGGAAATATGTTAAGGTGCTCCATAGGCACAAGTGGAGTGAAAAATGTCTCTTAGAATTACTGAACAGATGCACTCGCTGGCCTTCATTTTCCTAACTCGCACCCACTCAGCTGGACTTCTGCTCGGCTCTACGCTGCCTGAAGATAAAATCAACGGCGCAGCAAGATTGTGTCAGACACAAATATGGTCAAAGTGAAAACTTTTAAAATGTATTTTTAAGGTGAGTTTTTTTAAATGGGTTAATGTGCACAATCCTGAGCCACCAAGAGTGTTTTCTTGGACGCTGGTATGTAGTAAATGGACTGGTTCTTATATAGGGCACTTTTCTACTCAAGTACTCAAAGCGTTTCATTCAAAATACCGGATTTCCCATTTACCAAAACATTTTCTTCTATTTCTGACCGCTTTCCGTCTAACATTCACATTCAGATAAATGTTAGAAGCATTGGAGATCAATATCTTTCCCAACGACACTTTTGCATGCAGGCTGGAGCAGTCAGGGATCAAACCATCAACCTTCTGATTAGCAGATGACCTGGTCTACCTACTGAGCAACAACCACCTTTTGATCAGCTGCTTTTCCACAAAGTTTTCGCCAAGTTATTGTAATTGATAAGTGTAAGAGAAATGTCTTAATTATTCATTTATTTATTTGATGCCAAGCCAGTTAACACTGACCTATGAATCATTCAAGCTTAAAGTACTTAACTCAAGGGCTGGACCGGTCTTTTTATACGCATAATGCCCAACTTAGCAAAGAACCAATTTCAGATGGTATCATTAGGAAAACATCTCTTCTTTTTAGGCTGAATCAAAATGGCAAGACTTTTGCACAGTATCGTGTCGCATATCTGCTTTCCATTTCAATAATGGTCTTATACAAATATCTAGCTGGTGCTGATGCTGAATCCATTTTGCATTTTAGCTGAAACACATAAGTCCTGTATGTAGCTGGAGGAGCGAAGTTATTTCCAATCACTGTTTCTGGACCAGCTTCAACCATTGTGTTGGGGACTCTTGCTGTCCGCCAAAGCTTTTAGTTCATTGTGTAGCAGCATCACTTTTGCCCATAGCCACGAGACTGCATGAACAAAAGCGCCAGTTGGCTGGGTCACACTGCGATGCACCTGGGGGATGTATGCATGTTTTGCATGGACTGTGGAGGGTAATCGCTGGGTCCATTAACATGAGAGGGAGCTGCAGCTTCCAAGCTGGAAAAAAAAAAATGCCCCAAGCGAGCTGACATTATGAGGAGGCATCTTCCCCCGATCCCTTTCACTGCAAAGAAAGTTAATGGAGTTGAAGTGGGTCGTCTAGAGTTAAATTGAATCTCCTGCCAATGCAAAGGCTTTGATGTGGCAAAGATTAAGGAGTTGTTGTAATTTTGAGTTCAAACCCGGAGTACCAGCATCCACTGAGAGCAACCTATTTAAACCTTTCTTAGTCTATCAAGGGCTGGTAAAATACAGCTACTCTTCAGCATATATTAATGTAGAGGATACACGTTGCATATTCATGTTGTACACAGACTGTGGCAATATTGAGCTATTAATCTATAGATGTTAAACAGGACAAGCACAAACACACTAACTGATGCTACAGTGAAGCTGAGTGAAACTTCCACATGAAAAGCAAGATTTTAGTTAAAAGCAACACAAGTGACAGGTTTTTAGTGAAAGTTTGTACATCCAGTACGTAGGTTTGCTTTCCTTTTTGATGAATGGTTTTGAGTGCAAAGAAGGTCGTGTGTCTTTTTTTGTCAGTGTTCTGCTTCTCTGTAGCCAACAAGTGTAGAAAAAAGTCACGGGTTTGTGGTTCTATACATCAGTTAATGGCAGAAGTGTCCTTCCCATGCCCTTCTGTAATAGCCAAGCATCATTAGCGAGGGGGTCAAGAGGGGGGGGCAGCCATCCATATGTTTCAATAATTACCCTGCTCTTCTGTCAAAGCGCACACTGTGCTTACGTCAGTGTTAGAGACAAAATCAAATTGGAGAAAAAAATATTTTGTTTTATTTTTTTTAGCTGTAAGAAGATTTAAGTTGGAGGTGAAAGGTGAAGATGCTACATTTTTGTCACGTGGGACAGGCAGCCGGTCACGCCTCAGCCTCGGTTCCAGCAGCAGCAGTTTCAGCACTGTGAGTGACACATTATTTCTCTGTAACCTCCACCCCTCCCACCCTAACGCTCCCCAAATCATAACCCCACCCCAATCTATTTTCTGCCTGGCTAGTCTTATGAAACTGCATATATTCTGTCAGATTACTCCCATCAAATTCCCATACTGTTTAGTTCTCGGCTGTTTGAGGAGCAGATTTGGATGTTAGGGCCAAAACAACGCAGGATATGTGAGCTGATCAGAGACATGCTACACCCTTGAGATTTCGAAGGGGACCTTTGTTTTTAAAATATTAAATGCATGGTTTTCTGATCCTGTGATGTGGCGAATATATTTGGAATAGTGCTTAAAGCCTCAGTGGCACATTATTATGTCTGAATCATATTAGAATTGTAATGCACACTTTATTTTTATGCAGTATTAGTTTACAGTACGTAGTAACACTATAGTAAGAGTGACAAATATGTACGTGCAAGTTCAACTAAATCTTTCTTAAAACTCTCCTCATTCATATTTGCAGTTTCTTTGAAAATGCATTTTATTTTGAAAGGTAAACGATCAATGTCAGTAAAACCAATGAGCAAATTAAAATGACCTTTAGTTTCATAATTTGCTTGACTGGACTAATTACTTGTAATGTCCATTAATATGATCTCATTATGATTTTTTTCCTTCTAATAAGCATCCTATATAAGAAAAAGAAGTGCATTGAGTATAACCAAATGCACAAAAGATCACTGCAAAAATTTCATTTGCCGGGAAATTACCTTAATGTCTGTATTCTGAGCCTGAGCTGGTGTTACGCATAAAAATGGCTGCATAAGAGATAATCGCTAATAAAAATGCACATGAATGGAAGGGTGTACCGGGGCAGAACTAACGGGGTAAAACTAGTTTTATCTGCAAGAAATCACCTTGCGTGAGGCCCCTGCTGCAACTGAGCCAGATGGATGGGAAAAAAATATGAAAAACTTTAAATGAGTTATTTGTTTTAAATATAAATAATATGGTCCCAAAATGTTGTAAGGAAACACAGGGTATGCCCTAAAGTGGCTGCCAGGCTATTGCGGGGGTAACACAGAGGCACAGACTGTCACGGCCGGGATGGCTAATGTGTCTGAGGTGTGGACTCAAAAGCAGACACAGGAGAGAGAAAACTAAGGTGTAATAAAAAGCAAGCCATTTATTAGGCTGATAGCAAAAACAAGGCAAGGCGAACTGGGGACAAACGAAAACATTAAAACTAAGACATGAACATGGCCTGAACAAGAACATGAAAACCATGACGTGAGACAATCAGAAGCATAAAATTTGTGACACGAAGAGCCGAGAATCACAGAACAGGTAGCAAAACAAACAAACGACCCAACACTAAACAAAGGGAGACAGAGGACTTAAATACACAGAAGAGTAATGAGGGAAGTGGAAACACCTGGGAAACACAACTGACACAAATAAACCTGACACCATGGAGGAAGCGAAACTAAACACACTGAACATGGAAACGCAAGACTTTCAAAATAAAACAGGACACATGGAGAGAGAGAGGCATGACAACAAAAGGACGTGGAACACGCAGACATGAAATACACAAAAGATTTGGGGGAATGGAAAGGAACACAAGGAGAGGAACATTGGAACAGATAAGGGGGACAAGGCACGGGCATAACTAAAAGTATACACATAGGACAAGACAGACTTAGACAGGAAAATGACACATAAACAAGGCAGCATGGAAGATAATATTAACTAGACTAAACCCTAACTAAATATTAACACCAGAACTGAACATTATCCACAATGCATAAGAAATCAAAATGACCACTGCAACACCATGCTACCCTAAGAGGAATGCCAATAATATTATAGTAGGATAAGCTACTTTGGATTAACTTGATCCAAATATATTCCTTAACTGTGATGTCACATAACTTGAAAAGCTGCTGTAGCTCTAAACAAAAAAAGAAAAAAGGGGGGGCACAGACCTTTTGCGCTATTGCATTTTTGAAATCTTACACTAAAATAAGCCTCACTGTCCAGTAATGCTGATAACTCTGGACCTTTAAAAAAAACCCAGTGGAGCATAAAAGTGAAAATGGCAAATGCATCTGCTCACCAAGTCAGCATTCTTCCCATTGTCTATGGATTAGCTACAGTGCTTGAAGCCGCGTGACTCCACTGCCCTTTGCTACTGCAGCGTCATGTGACTGGCTTTAACGCAGTGGTGTTAAAACCAACTGCATCAGCTTAATGGACATTCAATAATGTGAATTTGAATGAGACTTCCTTCTGCAGTGATTAATGCCGATTAATGCATTTGGTAGCGTGGCGCCGATTGACCATTAAAACAATTTATTGATGTGTTTTGATTTAGGCTTCACCGGGTATCAAAAGGAAGCAAGAGATAAGAAGTTTTGATCATGCAGAGAATCGAATTTTTTTTATTGTTAGCGTGCCTCGCTGCTGATTAAGTGAAGGGAATTAAATCAATTACTCTGGAATTCAAAGTGCTGTATCGCTCAGATCTTTTTAATATTGTTATCCCGTTACTCATCTGCCCTGTCAAAAGTTAAAACAGTGTTTAAACAGGGACATTTACTCTAAACTCGAGCCAATTAATTTCTGATTCAAGGAGATTTGCCTTGAAGAGTTTGCGAAATGTAATCCTTAAAAGCATTTTTGCATGTCTTTACCAGAATGCGCTGATTTCTTCCTCTCTTAATCTTGCAGTCAGGAATAAAGTCACTAGTTATCATCATCACCATCGTCGTCTTACATTTTGCTGTCACTCCAAAAGGAAAAAAAAAAGTGAAAAAAGATAACTTTAAAACAAGATATAGAATGAATGATGCAGGGTACGTGGAATGCATCTGTTTACCCTACACAACTTGCCTCTTGATGCATTCATTCAATCCCCGTCCCAACTACTCTCCCATGAATGAAAATCTCCTAACAGCACGCCACAAAAGAACTTGCTAAGCCATTTGGATCAAGAATCTCCCCAGGCAAATCAGCAATTAGAGCCTAAGCTGCCTTGTAAAATCAATTAGGAGTTGTAGTGTGTGTTACAGGTACAAGAGTGGCTGGCACCTCTCTAAATGGACCAGGAAGAGAGCTTTAAGTCTGCCATGCAAGCAACTGTAATCTGCACCATTTAGTCACCAAATTTCTATGAAATCCTCCTCTCTTTGTGAGTAATGCTTCGTGCTGTTGTTTTGAGTTGCTAGAAACTTTCAAAAGTTTTGACAGCCGAGTTGTATTTCAGAGATAAGGCATACGGCGCTCAGATAAAAGGCTTTCGTTTTGTCTTTAACATTAAGTGAAGTTGTTCACCGCTGTTATTACAACAGGAACACTAGCTTACGTTTGATTTGTGTCGCATCTTGTGGTTTTCTTGTGTGGAAGTTTGCGTCTGTCTGTGATAACGCTGCCACAAATGCTCTCTGCAGAATTCAACTCAAATTTACTAGGTGTGTTGAGGTGCTTTTATATGCATACTGCTGAGTAACTTTGGATATTTCTTCCTAGGTACCCCTACGTGAGAAGTGCTCTTGAAGAAGTACCTGGTTAAATAAATGTTATATTGACTCACTTCAATATCTTGTGATAAAAAAACAGAATTTGTGCAATTCTAACAGCCTTGAAAGTCAATATTTGGTATGACCACCTTAATTCGCAAACACAGCCTGAACTCTCTTAGACAAGCATTCTTGTAATTTCTTGAAGTAGTCTTCAGGAATAGTTCTCCAGGCTTTCTGAAGGACATTCAACGCTATTCTTTGGATGTTGGCTGCCTTTTCTTCTCTAAAGATGATCCCACACTGCTTCAATAATGTTGAGGTCTGGGCTATGGGGAGGCTAATCGATGACTGAGAAGTGTTTCATTGAGTATTTCTCTATCCAGGTACGTTTTTATTGCATTAGCAGTGTGTCTGGGATCATTGCCATCCGTGCAAATGAAGCTGCTGTCATTCAGACTCTTTCTGGATGCGATTGCATGTTGGATAAAAACCCGATGGTACTTTTTGCATTCACAAATCCATCCATTCTTCATTTGTACTCAACTTCTCCAGTTTCCTCAATGAAAACAGTGCACACCATGTCAGGATATTCCAAGTTTTCAGCTAATAGATCTTTGCAAACAAACTTGTAGATGCAAAAATATATATAATGTATTCCTGTCAAGCTGTGTTATCTTTGGAGTATATAAATAAATGAGGGGTGGCTCCAGCTTTTTTCACAGTACTGTATTTTTACCAGCTGGATGTTAATAAGCCCTAAAACCCCAAAATAAGCTACCCTGTAGGGGAACTGAAAAGCTTTTTTGATGAACCGCTCTAGGTATGACTAACCCCCTAACATACACACAGATACTTGATGTGATGTTAAAGCATTGATAACTGGTGCCTTAAGCCATACAATATGATTTTGCTTTGTAAGCACTCAGGTCTGAATCCGAATGAGCCACTTATTCCCTAAATGAAAGCTGCTTCTTCAACTTTCACCATGATAATTAATGAGATCGACATTTTCAATTATCCGTTTCCTGCCTTTGCCGTTTGAGGGAACAGCTGTTAGTGTCGACGGGGTAGGAAGACGGGTGATAGAGAACAAAGAGGGCAGCATCTGGCTTTTTGAAAGATGGCGTATAATTCTTCGACAAGATCTTTGTGTGGCGCACCACCACCAGAGCAGATTTCCACCACGTGTGTCTAATAAAGTGGGACGGTATATACCAGCGCCGGCTGAATTAGGCAGACGTGTGGTTTGTTTATAAGATAAGATAAGATAACCTTTATTAGTCCCACACGTGGGAAATTTGTTATTGTTGCTTCCTGGAACTAATAGATTGTATGGAGACCACAGAAGCTGATAATGTTTGATGCTCTTTTGATGCCATATTTAGGCATTAGTAAAGCACTGCTTACTTCTTTTTACACTTGTGCTGCACAAGCTGCTTTCCTGACGTCCCTCCCTACAGTATGTAGTAACTGAGCGCAAATGGGTCCATTCACAACAGCCTGTCAGAGTTTTTTTTCAATGCCCAACAAAGATTTTCAGTGACAAAATGGGTCATGTAGAGGCATGGGGCCCATTTTAACTTCCACCAAGGTCAGTAGGTCTCTGTTGGCTTATGGCCTATTCAGCTGGGAGCTGCAATTACGCTATGAAACCATGTATCATACTGAGTTAGTCACCAGCTTCAGTTGCTCACTAGTACCATACATCACCCTTGGTTGCACCATGTAGAGTATTTGGAAGGCCACAGTGAGCCCACGGGGGAATCATTAGTTCATATGTAAATATGAGAAAGTGGTGCAGATTTCACCTTGCCTGCACGGATTGAGAGCGTAGTAGCTTGGGAATGACAAACAAGGGTCATGTTGCCCAGACACTACAAACGCCTGTGGTTAGTATTGTTGTTATGATCCTGCATGATAATTGGGGGATGAAAAACTGTGGCGATAAGGCGATCAGCGTGAACACGACCAAAAGTAACCGAAATAAATGGCACAAAAGGCACGAAAGGACTGCCACACTGAAAACGTAAATAAAGTCAAGACATTTTTGCATGACTATATTGCTTATCTTGTCTCAATGGAGTTATTCATGTGCTCCCATTAAGGCCTGGCCACATCTTCATGCCGTTTTGCATATGTATAATTTTTGTGGGAGAAGGCATGCCCCTTCTGCAGCGAAATACTTTCACGCTGAGATCAGTGGAGCGCGTGCAGTTCAGTGAATGTTGTTGTACATTCTCACTTCAGCACATCACAGGAGACGTAACAGCTCATTCTTCCTCACTGGGCCAGACCGAGTCAGAGATGCAAATACGGGTATTCAAGCATGGAACTCCTGACCTCAGTAGGCAAAGCTAAAATTTTAGAACAGCCAGACAGCACTTTTCCTTTCCCCTAAAATAACTTGAAATATGCATTGGTTGTTTTATTTTTCTCTTTTAATACCATTACAGGAAAAAAAAGGTCTCTCTCGGCTGATTTCCCCCATCCTTGTCCCCACCTTGCTTATAAGATTTAAAAAAAAGAGACATGAGAGAGAGATCAGAATCATTGCGCAGAGTGACAGATTCAGTGTAAATTTCCATGCCAAGATCATATCTGGAACACTGCAGTCATAAGATTTTACAGTCAGCTCAAAACAGAGAAGTCTCTCCATAAAACATGAAAATGAAAACCAGTTCAGAGTCTAACTGTAACATTGGTTTGCACGTGTACAAAGTACAAACCCATTTCATGTTATGGCAGAAAGCAACAACCCCAGGCAGCAAGTCTGAGCTTTTGAGGGAAATGTAAAAAAAAAAATATTGAGCCGAAAAATTCAGCATGACAAGAAATACAATGACACCCTTCTTTTAGACTGCATCGCTGTTCTGCCTGTATGTCAGTGTATGCTGCTGTCTACAACAATTACTAGTACACTTGCTGAATTTATATATATACACATGAAATTACCTGAAGATCAACGCTGTGAGAAGAAAATCTTACTTGGCTGCAAAAGCTAAGAGAAGCAAACGCTCCGTCATCGGTCATAAAGCATTTTAAAATAGTCAATAATATTTAGAAACCCTTGTGTCACGCACTTGGGAGGAGTTGGGCTGAGGTTGTGCGGTCAGAGCCGCGAGCCACTCAAGTGGCGAAAAATAATTAGCACAATAATGTGGCGAAAAGGAACTGCAACTTGAGGAAATCAAGTGTTAAGGAACATCTGAGACTGCAACAAGCTGCGCCTATGTTCTCAACAATGCTCAATCATCAGTCCCTGCGGGAGAAAAGCTTCTATTTATAGAGCAAATTCACTCATCCAACTTTAATGATTGCTTAAGTCGGACTGTAGCGTCTGCTGTCGGTGTGGGCTCGTTTCACCAGCACTGTTGCTTATGTGTGAGGTGCAGTACCAAAGGATATAAACATGTGTACTTGTTTGTCATTTATGTGGGAAAATAAGGAAAACCCAAACATGTGGATGTGGTAACTGTGAACTCACTTGATGTTATCAAGTTAATTAAAACCTGGAAATGTCGTAGCCAAGTTGCCCTTAATTGGAAGCTCAAATGTACTCACAACCACATAAGTCTGTTTGTTTTTTTTACACAACCTCTCTTAAAAAAGACTTGACAACATTCAGGCCCCATTTTACATGAAAAAAAAACACGTGAACCCGTAAAAAGTTTCCAAAAAATCTGGCTAGGGTGGTCACGGTACTAGAATTTCAAACTCGATGCCATTAGTGGCAATTCTATTTTTATGCTAAAGTAATACAAAAAGAAAAAAAGATAAAAGAAAGCCCCTTAAAATGTAGCAATGTTCGGTAGGCTACCATGAATGCTCCCAGTTGATGCTAGACTTTTCCCAGCTTCAAACTGGGACTTTAAAAGAAACTTTTTAGACAGAAATACGTGTGCTATCCAGTTAAATAACCACCGTCTATTAATGTTACAGATTATACAGCTCACACAGTAAGGTTATCATTTTATTATTAGCGATTATTAGCTGCTACGTTAATGATAGCTTAACAGTTAGCTAATGTAGATACTGGGAAAAGGAGGTTTGTTCTCGTTTTTGCACATGTTTGATTTTCCAAAAATGTTAAGTCCCTCCGGACGCAACTTGCCCAGTTCTCCAGGCTTGGGACCAGAACTAGGAGTACACTAGTTTGTGGTCTCCTGCAATTGGCTAGTTTGCTAATAGTTATACGGCTAACGTTAACATCTGTGTTCAAATGGTCAAAAGGGAGCTTCTTCCTGAAGCTGTGTTTAGTGTAATGGATGTCAACTATGTCAATGGCGGTGCCCCTCCCTGTCTGCAGAGGTACTGTGTGAAGTTGCGTGAGATGTGGGGAAGGCAAAGATAGCACCACATCTCGCACAACACAATACTGTTGCAAATGAGTATCTAATCTGATTAATTTTCAGCACTGCTTAGTATCTGAGCACTGACTTTTTTTTGACCACCTACATTTAACAGCTCCTCCATGCTACCTTCTTACTGTACCATCAATTGGTACTAAGATTGAGCTTAACTCTAATTTTAAATAACCTGGAGTCATATGTTCTTGGCTGCATGGAGTGGCAAGACTGCAGTCTTAGTTATCTTGCATTAACATCAAACAGACCGGCCGGGCTGTATTGTAGAGATAAAAAGACACTGCCCTCGCTATTTGTGAAGTGATATTCAGTTAACATGACACTGCTGCCAAAACTGTGATATACTTCAATCTACCACCTCGACAAAGTTCATTTGGTGTTATTTGGAGACAGTATGTTGGCCACCACCCCATATAATCAGGAGTCCATAACAGTGAGTTGTAATTATCTGTACCTATATGGTTCTCCCACGCAGTCTATTCTGCTGGTGCTTACTGCGGCAGCTTGCCTGAATTGGGGGTATTTATACATGAAATTAAGGTGTAATTAAAATTGGTCTGGTGCTAAAGGGGCTGAAGGTGATTATGCTCATTTGCATAGTACACAGATTTCTTTTTTTAATGCTGCCTCCACAATTACGGCTAGTTCTAACACATTTAGACATCCATCATTTTTAATATTTCAAACAAAACCCAAACTTGGGGATGATTAGAGAAAGTGTTTATGCGTGATAACATTTTGCATTCTTAATGTATCTCCAGGGTAAGACGAAATGATTGACATGCCACCCGTGTTAGTTAATGAAACAGACTTAATTCTAAATGTGCAGTTCTTATTTTCAAGGCATCTGGCAGATGGTTTTTTTCCCCCCCTCATCCTCCTGAGTCAATTACCTCCATGTTGCTCAGGATACGCTTGGAAAACGTAAGCAAGGAAAGATTCTGGTGAGAATCAGATGAGGAATCACTGAAACTGGACGTCCAAAAACAAACATTAGCATTCAGCTCATTTTTCACAGGCACAACATTATCTAATTTGCTCCATTGGGCTTGTTTTGAAGCAAATGGGGGACTATTATATGGGCTGCAGACCAAGGAGAAACTCATTACTTCTCACATTATCACTGGAAATGCGTGGCGGAAAAACTGAGCTCAGCCTGCTCGCAGGCTAAAGCCTTGGCATCTCGTCCAGGTTGTAAATGGACCCCTCTCGGCTGATACGCCATTGTGTCCAAAGCCATTCCTGATATTTGGTGAAGGGATGTCATGACTGCTCCAGCTGTCACAGGCACAGCTGTTCACTTTCCCCTTGAGTGAGCAGAGCTGCCTTTGCCTGGCGGCTCGATGCTGCATGTATGTATGGGCCAGTGTGAGTCCAAGCACAAGCATGCAGGGATACTGACAAGGTGCACTAGCAACACAGCTTATTCCAAGACACGGGAATAAAAACAATTGCACACGAGTAAATAGGGAGCTGCAGGCAAGTAAGCTGCAACTATGAAGACTTATTATTTATGTACTACTGATTTTACTGGACCTGGGGGGTGTGAGGCTCAGCATCACTTCATAATGTACTGTAAAGATAATTATATTAATAAACAGCAAACTGGTAGTTAATTAAACTTTAGTTAAACATTAGTTAACAGTTTAGAGGTGCAACAAATACAACTTGTAAATGGTTAACAAACGCTGTGTAATCATCTATAAACATTTATTAGCTAGTTATTAAAAAGAAACAGATGTTTAGAAGTTGTTCTGAAAAGCCTACACAGGCCGCTGTGAACCTCAAAAAATGGGTAAGTTCTGTTCTTTCTTTTCTTTTTTTTAGTATCTTTTTTTAAATTAGGCATTGACACCAGAACAATTTGGCCTGGTTTAAGTAAATATGAGTAGTGGTCAGAAGAAACCAAAACAGGTATACGGGGGACAATTCCCCTATGCCTAGTGCGAGGGGAAAAATGATCAATATCATTTTTGTGACATTTTTGTTTGGTGGTGTGCCGTGTGATTTTTTCAGTATGTGCCGTGGCTCCAAAAGGTTGGGAAACACTGGCCTATTGTATACACCAGCAGTCCCCAACCCCCGGGCCTCGGACTGGTACCGAGGTGTATTTCACACCTGAGCCTCAACTCTCGCGGCCCGGTTGGTTTTCAGGGTTTTTATCGTTTTTCAGCGTTATTTTGTTATCGTTTTTATCGTTAACTCAGTTTTCCTGGGTCTTTTCACCGTGTGTTATGAATAAATCTTCTTTTTTTCGGTACCGGTACTAGTTTTATTTTGTTGTATTTATCCGCGACACCTTAAAGGCCGGTCCGTGAAAGTATTGTCAGGCATAAACCGGTCCGTGGCGCAAAAAAGGTTGGGGACCGCTGGTATACACCATAGGACCAACAGTAAAGATCAACTTGTGGGCAGGGAGGCCGAGGAAAGGCTAACATCAGTAACGAAAGCTTTAGCACGATTTTAGAGCTAATAACTCCTCCATAGTAAGCTGGTGTCCTCCCAGAGCTCTCACACTTCCTGTTAAGCTTTCATTTGCTTTTATTCTACTCAACTGCAGTAGTTTGGGGACTGACACGCATTAATTTGTTCTGATTGGGTTATCTATTACTAATTACTAAAAATTTATTTTGCCATAGTTAAACTGGTACCGATTGGAACTCCCTTCATCTAAATGTGTCAGGCACATCAAGCAAAAACGCACATCATTACTGATCACTTAATTGTTTAACACTCAGTAAAGTTTCCTTAACTAACAGTTTCCATTTATTGTAAGCAATAATCGGCCATGTGTTTACTCTTCACGAGACTTTTGATGACTGGGCCTTTGCTTCTTGTGCAAAGAGGCTCATCAGTAGGACCCGAGGAAAAAGCGCTTTGGATGTATGCACTCATATGTGATCGATGCTTCTCCACTTTGGCCGGGGCAAGCATTATTTTATCATAACACTCTCCACAGCGTGACTGTGTACCTCTCGAGGTCTAGGTGACCGAAGTGCAAAAAGGGCCATATTGATTGCATACTGAAAGAGTCAGTTATGATGAATGGACACTTGCTAAATCAAATTCAGAGATTAATCGGCCAGCAGCAGTGTCATTAGGGCTTTGTGATGGGTGAATTAATACGGTGATTAAATGAGAGGTTGCTACTATGTTACCATGTCAGCTCCTGACAAGCTGACCCAGTATCAGCTGGAAACGCAGTAAAAGATACTTCATCATATTGCACCTTTAGAGTGTGTCTGACCTTTGGCATTAACATTTATCATCCGGGGTTTTCCTAACACTTGTTTGATGGAATAGTCAGTCGTTCACATGAATAGAAACAGCTCATACCCGCTTGGCAGTTCTGGGTTATAGATGTAATGAGAAAAAAAAGAAATCCCAGCGCACTGAGAACACCGCCATAGTGCTAGTTCCAACACAGCAGAATGTGAAAAGACTATGGACGTTTTCTGCATCTATATTGGTGGAGCTAATAAAAGTATTCTTAGCTGGCAGGGAAAAGCAAATGCTGACAAAATCAATGCACCCTACTGCCAAATCCACAAATACTAGCAAGCAGATTTGGCTCATTTTCCAAGCAGGCATATACACGAGAACATGTATACACGCACACACTCTGTCACACACACAGAGACAAATCTGTGAAACACAGTGTCCCTGTGACCCTTATGCTCCATATGGTCAAGAAGAGGGCAGAGAAAATAAGCACACGGCTCTGTGGGTGATTGCAGCTTGGCAGCCAGCTAAGCCCCGAGGTTCGTGGTGTTGAAGCAACATAGCGATGGCTGGTACAACCCTCTTTTCTGTTGCAGTGCTCGTGTCCTGCTTCGTATAGTGTGGTGTAATGTATAAACATGGTGCCTGAAGGGGCAGAAAAACAAGAGCGGTTTTTCTCCCACCCTCCTTTTCTTTTTTGGCCTGAAAATCAGCACTTAGCTGAACCTGATCTGCACAGCTGTAAACATGGCAAACATAACAGCAGAGCATGCATAAATCATGTACAGTGTATACACAGTGTGTGGCTATAAGCACAGAGCTCCCACAGGGCACCATATTGACTGGAAAATTATCTTGATGAGAAAGAAGATTAGGTGAATGGCTGCTAGTGAAAGAAGCGAAGACGTTTCATCAATGGGATTTGCAAACACGCCGTTATGTCAGCACATGCACACTTTGGATTCACCTTAATACAAGTACATATTTTAAAAAATACCTCAAAGGTACTGTAACATAACTGCTACAGATGCCGTACTCTAACGGCCAGGATAAATCAGATCTTTAATGCAAACAGCTTCTAATGTAACTACTGTCTATGAACATGGACCCAGTGAGCATTTGAACTTTTTAAAAAGCTATCGTGCTATGTTCTCATTATTTGAAACTTTGGCCATGTTTAAACATGAGTTATTGTTAATTATTGACAGAAAATAGGGAAAAGCAAAAAAGGTCCATTGATTGATTAAAGAAAAGGCTGGAAGTAATGATTTATTGATTTTTCTCCAAAAACATATGGAAATAGTGTATAAAAGGCAAAACAGAGTCTGAAAAATGAGCCTGAAAGTCAATATTTGTTATGACCAGTTTTATTCTCAGACATAGCCTGAACTCTCTTAGGTAAACTTTCTTGGGATTTCTTTAGGTAGTCTTCAGGAAAAGTTCTCCAGGCTTCTTGAAGGACATTCAAAGCTCTTCTTTGGATGTTGGCTGCCTTTTGGGGAGGCCAATCTACGACCATTGTGTGTTTTTCTATCCAGGTATGCTTTTACTGCATTGACGGGGAGTTTGGGATCATTGTCATGCTGAAAAATGAAGCTGCTTTAAAGAGCAGAGCCTCCGCCTTGTTTCACAGATGGCTGTAGACAATGACAACAGTACTTCTCTCTTCATTGCCGGATCATTTGTAGTGTTAAATGGTTTAAAAAAAAAAAAAACATTCCTCTGACAGTGGCCAGGTGCAAGAATTGGACTGAAAATGAGTCAAAAAACAACCAAAGTCCAACAGAAACCTTTAGAAATCCTGGAAAACTATTGCTCAACACTAGGTTAAAAATGACAAGAAAGTCTGACCTCTTGGAAGAAAAATATAAAGAACTAAGGGTTGCCTCAAGACTTTTCCCACAGCAGTGCATCTGACCAAATAAAACAGAAATTCAAAATAAGCCAACTCAGTTGCTGTCAAACTGTCAGACAGGCTGTAGTCTAGACTGCACGTCCATGCTTTTTTTTGTCTTATTTAGAGCAATAATGGTGGGAGCTCTAAGCACTCTCTTTATCTTTTGGGGGAAAAATATGTGCCAGTCCCACTTTGGTCAAAATGCATGCACCCGATAGCAAAAGCTTTTATGTCTTTATGTAATTTGTGCCCCAGAAATTTTACAGCGTCACTGCTGAGTTTTGCCAATGAAGGCCATACAGTGCACTGCTCGCAAACTACTTTAGCAAATGGGGTTTGCCCCGACAAAAAAGATCATCGCTCGCATAACAAAAGTGCTGGGTGACCTCTGGATGTTTTGATGTGTGAAATAATGCTATTGCCGTACAATATTCATAGAGTGTGACTGGCCATTCACATGTGGCCATATCTTCCAAATGGTTCCCTAATTTGAGCAGACAGGTCCACCACTGGGTCACGCACCAGCACAGTCATGCATCTGACCAGGAATAAAGCTGAAATCAATTTCCCCTAGTGTCTCTTTGAGGCCTTTTGAATGGCCTTCAGTGTTTGTGCCCGAAGGAGCACTTACTCCACTTCTGCTGACCTCTTTGTCCCTTCCCCTCTGAGCATATTGCCCGCATTGAAATGATAACTGCCTTTCAATCTCTGGTCAAAACAATTGGATGCACTATTCAAAACCCCGATAGCTCTCAGAGCACTCAACCACAGTTACCAGCCAAATAAATTTTAGGTTAGTTATCAATACGGGCATAGGGGTTGCAGGAAATCAGCGTACTCCTTTTGACCTCTCTGTCGGTTGCTCAACAGTATTCACCTCTAAACGGATGGGGCTCAAATAACAGCATCCGTAGTTCACAGTAAAGCTTCATGCCTGCTGTTTCCAATCAAGATCATAGAATATGTGTTGAAATCAGACTACGTACGCTTCACGGCCTTTAACTGTGTGCAAGGTCGAGCTTAGTATGTAACATGGAAGGAACAAATGGAAACAAATGCAATCGCTTTTAAACTTTTTATCATATGCGATTGTAATTCAATTACTGTACCACCAAGGAGGAATGGAATCTGTGGCAGAATGGCTCGTTACGACTCGCTGCTTTGGGTAATGGTGTTTTCTTTGCTCTGGAAATGAAATATAATATCATTAAATAGAGAGATGTAGAATGAAGTGTCGACAGATCCATCTTGGGTGCCTGCTCAATTTGTTTGTGGGTGCTGAGTGGCTCCCCAATGACAGATCCAGCTCATCATTGAAGCATCCGGCTCGTGGAAATCTGGGGATTTGACTCATCCGACATTTTCAAGATTTATGGTTGTAAATTTGTAGATGTAGGAAACAAAACAGGCAATTAAGAGAAAATCCCAAAGAATGCTGAATGGTTTAATGAATTTTTTCTTTCTTGGTTTTTTTCTTTTCGAGGGCCATGGATTCACAGATCAGGCGACAAATCTTTGCTAGCAATCCACGTGCATGCAACCTCTTTAAATTCGTACCTGTGAAAGGATGAAATCGTCCTCGAACACGGCTATCAGCTGTGACTGAGACTGTTGACAAGTAGCAGCTCGGATTTTCAGTGTTTGCACTAACCTCAAGATAATATTTGCAATGGTACCACTGCTTTTAGCTTCAGATAACAGTTAAGGGGGCTCAGAAAAGGGGTGGGGGAGGGGGGGGTGATGAAGAGGAGAGGCAATAAAGAAAAGCTTTGATGTTGTCATGCATGATTGTGCGGAGGCATCCTCGGGCTTGTGTCGAGTGTGTTGATTTAGTGAGTGCTGCAGAAACGAGAATACAGATGGCTACTGGTGCTATTTGGGGCCGGGCTCTGAGAATTAGAAACCTCTCCTACATCCATTATCTTGGGTGACACTTCAAATACTTCAGACACGAGCATCAGATTTCCTTTCACAAGTGTGGCACTATGCCATTTTAATTAATTTACTTTGGAGGGTGGGGTGACTGTCATTAGGAAAAGGAGCACAGGAGCAGTTTAGGGATTTTTCAGCTCTGAAAAAGCCAACTAACAAGCACTGGGGTATTTTTTTGTCTTTTTGGTTTCATATCCTTCTATAACACTCATTTATATATGTTTCTGATTCGATAGGCCAAAACATGGACGTCTGCTCAGGCTTCAGACGGCCTTAAATGCTCGTTTTTTTTCTCCTTCTTGCTCTGTATGATGTCACAGAGTGCAGATGTGCTCGATATGGACATCTCAGACTGTGCGTATGCACCATACTTTCTTATAGTTTTTTATTTTTAACTCAGTTTAATTCAGGTTCAGTTTCCAGAGTGGGTTTGATCATTTCAGTGTAGCTCTCATTGGTTGAAAATGTTTCTTTTTCATTTTGTTAGTTTTAGTCTTTATTACTGATTATTTTATTTAAGGCAAATGCCAGAGACAAGATTTGGGGAAATCAGTATTGAGATTAGAATATAAACAGAACTTTTTGAAAGCAGTTGACTCACAGGCTTATAGACATCCAAAGCCTCAATCAAAACATCTGTTAAACCCCTCATCAGGCAGTTTGTGATAACAGATTTTACCAAGTTAAGTCATACTAAGAATTGTTCCTCTATATTTTTGATTTTAACTTGTTTTTCAAATATCACAAAATTGCAGCCGTAAAAGGCTGATAGCATATTGTTGTAACCCTGGTGGGCAGGTGGGGGGGCGGTGTGGACACCCAAGTTTGTAAATGCGATAACATGAATACAGTGGTCCCTCGCTATAACACGGTCCACCTTTTGCAGTCTCGCTGTTTCGTGGTTTTTTTGTTTTGTTTTTTACAGCGCATTATGTTCTGCGTTCTGATTGGCTGTAGACCATTGTCAATCAATCTCGTGTCGTGTCTCCTGTTCAGCTTGTCAAATTTCCCTATATCTTCGAGCACTAACAGCGGGACTCTGAAGTGCTGTACTGTATGTTTGTTTGTAAGTTTTCTCCAACAAACAGAAAATGTCGATGAAACGTTTTGCACCATCAAAGTCAACTGCAGGTGCCTTTGGTTTCATTCTACAGGGTGGGAAATTTATACGGATACACCGTAATAACATGGGAATGGTTGGTGATATTAAAGTCCTGTTTGTGGCAAATTAGTATATGTGAGGGGGCAAACTCCTCAAGATGGGTGGTGACCATGGTGGCCATTTACAAGTCGGCCATCTTGGATACAACTTTTGTTTTTCCAATAGGAAGAGGGCCATGTGACAGATCAAACTTATTGGTAATGTCACAAGAAAAACAATGGTGTGCTTGGTTTCAATTCCCATGTTATTATGGTGTATCCATATAAATGGCGCACCCTGTATAATACTGGACTTATATTTCTACGAAGGTTTAAACTTTGAGAGTGTTTAAACAAGAGAGAAAAGTGTGGAAATGTTTGAGCCTGTCGGAGAAAAGTGTATAAAGTGTGTAGTGAGGGGTTTTACAGCATTAAAACATCGACAATAATTGTTAAAAAATTAAGTTAGCTACTTTGCGTATTTCACCTATTGCAGGTTATTTTTGGAACGTAACTACCGTGATAAACGAGGGACCACTGTATAAGGAAACATAGGATTTTGATATTCATACCAGAGGTACATCTGCTAAAAATGACAGATAGCTATGAATCTCAGTGATACTGAACTTAAGGTCCAGGTCATGAGTCAAGTTTTCTTAAAATCACGTAGGATTTTCATATTCTGCCATAGATGCATCTATTAGGAAGCTGAGGGGTAGCACTGGTGCCCACCATTATTTTTAATGCAGTTTCAGTTAACTATAATAACCTTGTTGCACATGCATCAAAGCTGCTTTTCAGATTTATTTGTAAGAGGCAAACAATGACAGCAAAGTTATCCTGAAAAAAGGATTCTTTTGAACTGGTAATCAAGATAAGCAACTTTTATAACTATTAAAGCGAACTGATGATTTGTAAGCAGGTTGTAGCGAAAGCTTAGATCAGTGTGGCACAGGTTTAATTTAACCACACCAATAAAGAAATAATCTACAAAAAGAGTGATGTCAACAAAGAGCACTGCAAAACAGAGATGCATGCTCTGTTGCAACAGCAGGGCGCTCCAAATGCCTCACAGGATTCTGCACCTGAGCTGCAGACTAAAGAGCCAAACAATGGGAGGGTGTTTTGTTCTGAAACGCAGTCTGTGTATCACGCAAGCGGGCACTTAGGCAAAGGTGACAGATGTTTCCCTGTATCAGACCCGGGAAATAAATAAATAACTCCAAAGTGCAACAAATGAGATGCGTCCACTCCATGTGGCGGACATCTGTGCGGCACACTGCCTCTAGTCGTGGCCGGGTCCTTTCGCTTTAGCATCAAACAACGATTTTTATTCTTCAAGATCAAACGTGTCGCTTTTAGAAGCAGGAAAAAGACTCCGTTTGTGAGGGGAAACACAGTTTTTATCTTGGACTTTGCGTGTCTGTGCATGCATGTTGAATTAAGACCTGCGAGAATAAATACACAAAGAGAAAATGGGAATACACCACTGCGACTAAAGAGACAATTCTGCGAAGCTTAAGAAGTTGATTCAATATCCAAAACGCTGAAACACAGAGTTAAGACTCAGTCATTTTCGACCTTCGACTATTTTAACAACCTGCTGTCACTCTGTTGCAACCGAGCAGATGTGAACTCAGCTCAGTTTTAATTTCCAGGGATGGAAAAAAATCAACTTAGAGGATTTCATTTAAATGTAGGAAGTCTGATGAAAGCAGACCTCTATGTTCTGCCTCATTTCCATCTTTTTTTTCTTAATATGACACACCAGCAGCAGTCTATTGTACATTTTACTTGCAAGTCATGCACATTTGGCTAAACACAGCTCAGAGGCATAATGTAATCAGGGAAGCCATATTCTTGTTGCACAGAATACCCAATATTTTGGAAAATGGGATTCAGCGCATTCTCATCAAACCCCTGGAATGAAATATGAAGAATTTTTATAGCTGTGGTATTTGCTAGAATAATATGCTCGCCAGGTGAATAATCACACTGGCTGCGAATGACAAACCAGTGTGCTGTGCCATAAATACGATGGGAATGGGACAGAGGAATTATTATTATCCCTTTAGGAGAGTGTTCTGCTGTTACTGGTCTAAAATATAAGACTAGTGATTATACATATAAATTTGAACTAACCCTGTTTGGCACTTTATCGCAATTCTCAAAGGCCCTTTCAATCATTCACAGTTGTGGCGACAAGTAGTCCTAAATACTTAAGCCACTGCTTGATAACTGTGATTCACCACACACGGTGACTGAGGGTATAGCTGATACAGCTGAATCTGCAAAAGCTGTAAAATGAATCTGGATGTGTTTTTTTTCCACTAAAAAACACACGACACTGCTTCTATGAGCTATAACGTGGAGTTCAACCTCTCCCAGTTTAAGTTAAACAAGTTTTGAACACAAATTCAAATTAAAGCTGATTTAAATACCAAGTCTTTAAGGGCGCCAATGAAAGATTTAAAGACCCTTGATCTCTTTTTTCCCCCTTGGTGCCAGCTTTTAGAGTTAATTGCTAATTTGTTATTAATAAACATTAACTGTGAAGATATTTCAGTCTTTACCAAAGTGTTAAAGTGAAAAATTCAAAACATTTTTAGAACAATGAATCGTGGATCATTCATGCTCCTAAAGCTTTGAAAAGAATACGATGTATTAGCTTGTGGTGCTAGACCAAAGTCGTGTCACACTCGGGAAAACTTTGTTGACTGTGTGCAACGAACTTGAGATCTTGTTGTCTTTCAAATTATTGTCGAAGCCACATACATGCATCAAAACAGTGATAGAAAAGTAACAAGGCAGCCAGATAGTCATTCAATCTGCTATCAGCCTGCAGTCGAAGCAGTCGTTTGTGATAATAAGAAATTCACATTAGCTACTTACATTTGTAATCTCTGATATAAATTCCTCCACAATTAGTGATGCGGCTCTTGCAGGACAACAATTTAACTGCAAAATAACACGTGCCTGGCAACCTTGCTTTCATACAGGTGATAGTGTGCAAAAGTCTTGGGCCACCTATCACATCCGCTATGGCAGATGTGTGAGACACTGATGACGGACTTGAACTGAGAGCGAGCCTTTATTTCGGCAGAGCAGAACACAAACAAAAGCAAAAGGAGACAAAGACTAAACTAGCAAAATTTTAAACTGGGAAAACCTAAAAAAAATAAAACTAGAATAAAGAAACTAAAGACCTGAGACGTGGAATACAGAACACTGATGCCTGAAATGCAGTGGGAGGTACGCAGACGATCCAGCAACAAACGGAGGAAGGCAGAGGGTTTGAATCGACAGAGGGATAAAGAGGGAGTAAGACACAGGAGGAGAGCACAGCCGGGAGCAATCACAAACAACGAGACTGGGGGAAGCAAAACGTAGCACACGAGACTATCAAAGTAAAACAGGAAACAAGAGACACTCACAAAGACACAGACTTGACCCTGAGACATGACTGACTGGGGAGAAAGGGCACATGAAACTTAAGAAGAGCACAGAGACAGAAACCAAGAGACTAAAAATTATAAATAATAATGAAATCAAAGACTATCAATAATTTAAAACACAAAAAAACTGGGTCACCGAGGACCATGACACCACCCAAATATACATTGAAATACAGTACATAAGGCCTTGAGTTTTGTGCCAGTGCTAGCTTTTACACTTTGGGTAATGAATACTGGAATATTCACCTTATCATAAATCCGCTGTATATAAAATAATGCCTTGGTGAATCGAATTTGCTTTAAACCATCAGAATATTTAACTATCATCAAGGTTTTTTTTTTTTTATTCTGCTCAAATGAAGATGTTTCTTTGGTAATTTGAAATTCCACTTCCCATCCTACCAGAGGTGATGTCAAAACATTTACACCCTAGCTTGCAAATCCGATAAGAGCAGATTAAAAAGGATAGTGATCTCGAATCTGTTATTCATAGATTCCTTGTGACAGTCCTGCTTGAAGAGCCAATAACCTTCAGAGTCCCCACTTTGTGATGGAAAGAAAACAGTTAGCCTGAATTAGTGAACCACATCCAAAGGTTACACAATGGACTTCCACCACTCTGTTACTTGCCAAAACAGCTGATTGATAGGGAACCTATATCAGTTCAAGTCTTTGAAATGCCACAAAGAGGCAGCTTGAAAGAGGACGGATTATGTCCTCTTGGAAACTTGTGATTCCACACCACTAACCTGAGCGTTAAACTGATGGATGATTTCTGATATGTGTTTGGAAATAAAGAAAGGGCAGCTGTGTCACACTAAAGAGGTCAACGAACTCTAGTGAATCCAAAAGGCGGCGTAATGCTTTTGCAGGGGTCCATTTCCTAAACTAGATAAAGTGCGCCGTTGTCGAGGTAAAAAAACCAAAAGCCTTGTTTCTCATTTTCCAAAGGTTTCATTCAGCTGCGTTGGCCTTATCTTCCATCCACAGCCAACTGTATGGACCAACACAGCCTTGATACGACAAGTGTAAGATAAACTTGACAGATCAACTTTTTCGATAGTCACAGCACCCATAAACAACTGGGGCCTCTAATCTGATAATCCACCAATGAAAGATTAGACGCGGGGAGTATTATTGTGTTGTCACTCTTGCTTACAGGGTCACACGGGCTTTAACTGCCAGGGTTAGACATCCCTCGGCAAATCCTGGGAAGGTGTCACATCTCAGCAGGTGAGGTGTGGCGATAAGACAGACCGGGGGGGATATTAAACGGACAAACTGCAATTATCACAGGCATTAATGAGAAGCCAGGGAACTACAGGAGGCTGGCAGGGTGGCTTTGCGATTAGAGACCCGTTCTGTATCTGAGCACTCAGAGATTTGACTTCAGAAACAGTCGCGCATCTATCAACGGCTGTTTGCGCAGTGATATATCCTAAAACCGACCCCCGTAAAATTCACCTAGATTTCACTGGATTTCGAAGGCTCGTCGCGGGAAGCATCTCAAAATCACTTATGTTATAAACGCCATTAGCGCGACATCCTCCTCCGTTCTTTTCGGTTTTGCAGTCCTGCTTCTCTGTACATTTCTGAACCTGACATTAACTATCCGAGCAGCCCCTGCATATGCTCGCTGCTATCTCGCAAGACGAGCCGGGGACTTGGAGTAATTCAAACATTCTTCAAACTGCAATTTATTTTCCCTGAGTTGTAATTATGGTCTATTAAAATGCAAATGATGTCAATGGCAGAACAGCACTAATCACTCAATGTCTGTTTATGGGCAGTACAGCCACATTAGAGAGAGAGAGACTCACACAATGAGGACTGAGATGAACAGAGATCCTCTATCAGTGAGGGATCCAATAAATTAGAGTCTCAATAGATTGCATTTCCCCCGGGAATATGAAGATACCGTAATATTCCATTTAAAAAAAAAAAAACAGGTTACATACACTGTGTAGCACATTCACAGGCATGCATCAAAAATTCTGTATCTACAACAGTTTCTTATAATTATACATTAAGAACATTTCCATTGGTGGACTGCATTAAGCTGCACGAACCGTCTTCAAGCCATCTCCATGCACACTATTACAGCCGCGTATTATCTGTTTGCAGTGGGTGCAAGCGTGCGCGTGTTAAGCCAAATGTCACACACAGGTGTTAAATATAACAACTTTTCGAGGATAATAAAACCAACAAACACAAAAATGAAGGCCAACGGTTGCTAAAAATGCACGCGATACTTTCTGTCATTCTGAATAAACCAGAAACAGACGATAATGCTACAAGCTCAGTGTTCTACACTTTATCTCAATAACAGCCTTCTGCAAGTAACGGGCTAATTTGGGGGAATAATCCGCACTTTTTTAATTTGTTTCGTTTTTCCACGAAATTACTTTCTGTTTTTTTTATCTTTCCAAATTATGCCTTGCATTATTCCGAGAAAAATCGACAACAGTCGTTGGAACTAATTTTCTATATCATTGACGTCGCGCATTTAAATGTGCTATGTTTTTTTTCTCCCCCTGAACGTCATACGATCCAATTTTAATGTTGTTTAGCTAAAAGCTAAAGTCTCTAATCAAGGAACCAAGACAGAAAAAAAGGCTAAATTTAGGATTTAATCAGCTGTTTATCCTGTTTCTATATCATTTTTGTCTGGCTGCTGATGCCCATGTCAGCTGGATTCTGTGAGCTATATATATCTATTTTTTAAACCATCCCGTATCCATAAATAAAGAAAACCCCGAGGCATACTATAACTATGATGATACCTTATCTTTGCTTCATCCACAATTAATCATCAATGCAAAATCCAACAAAATTAGGGCTTACCCATCAAAACTGTAAATGTTTGAAAATTAGCACCAATTACTGACTACATAAATGCAGATTAAGATATGTTTGATATTTGATTCCCCCCACCCCCACCCTGTTCTAGTCCCAATTTTGGGATGAGACGCCACAGTACGGATGGAGGTCCCGTCCTAAACGCATGAGGTCAACAATGATCCATATTTGAGTTTTATTCATGAATGTGTAGCAGAGGGGCAGAATGTGGTCATGCTCACTACACATGATTTACTGTTGCACCTCATGTGAGTGAAAGGCTCACAAGAGCTGCGCTTATGGAGTGATGACTTTGATGAGCATGAATTACCTCGCCGTTGTAAGCAAGCGGCGCGCTGCGTGCTCCTCTCTCTCTCTGCTGTGTCATTTCAGCACGCCGCTCCTTCGGCGGCTGATGTTTACACATGTGCATGTTCTCCGCTTCCATCACTTTTGCTATGCATTACAGTGAGCCGAGCGGGGGATTAAAGCTTATCTATAATACTGTTAACCATACGCCATGACAACAACCTCATGTCCCCCTCCCCCCACCCTTTACTTATCGGGAGGTTATGCTGCTGACAAGACACGGTGTTATTAATAATCAGAAACTTCTGAAGCGTTCACAGGAATGCAGCGCAACAATGCGGTGTTTCAGTTAAAAAAATGGCAAGAAAATAAATAAAGAAATGAATCTATGCTGCAGATGAAGGGGACGCTCCAAAGTAAAATCAGGTTCATGTTTAGATGTCTGTCCAGAAATACAGCCTGATTTGATTTGAAGACGTGTGGCGGGAGCTTGCATGCTAACGTTTCACTGAGGAAAGGCTGAAAAACAGGCACGTTAAGACAACCCTGCATGCATATGACACGAGCAAAATGTCACAATGTGCACTTAACAAATTGAGAACGAGCTAGCCGCAATGGTAGAGTGCTTTTGTAATCACTGATTACAGGATTTGTGAGTACATAAATAGCACTTTGGCCAGATCAATACTGTCATCGCTCCTTCGTCAGATCACATTAAAAGCAGGAGCTGGGTAATAATGGAAGAGCGGTCGGACACACGCAGTCGTATTCTGTTTGATCGTAAGGGGGTGGGTGTCCCCTAGGGCGCAGTCTCTAGCCTGTTGATAAATTCATCTTTCTCGCCGTCCCCATGGGAGCTTGCCAATGAGTGAGGGGCATTGACTTTTCATTAAGGAGATCACTGCATTGGAAATTGAATTTATTTTGGACTTACAAACAGCTCTGTTGTGTTCTTGAGTCGGCCCGAAGGCCAGAGCAGAATTCCAATACAAAGGTGACGCGTTTGGCTGAGTGATAACGCTCTCCGTTCCCTACAGTTAAATACACACAGGTGTCAAGAAATAACATGCAAAATTGAGGACTCTGCTATTATAAAGGATTGAGAGTGCTACAGTCGTGCTGTGCAGTGGGCTACTCGTTGCTGTTTGCCTAGTTTGAATTGATAATGGCAGCCTTTGGCAACAGCGATGCATAAAAGAAATGCACAGCATATGAATGTTACTAGAGTGGTTGACACGGCCGTGAAGTACTTGCTTTATACTACCATCAGTATACTGGCGATTTCACTTGGCAGGAGTTATAAGAGAAAATGCATAGGCAGAGACCACCCTCACTAACTTCTCATGCTTACTCATGTCCTGTTTTTATATAAGCAGGCCTGAAAAACAACAGACACCACACAGTTGGTAAAAGAGCTTCAAGGGTTACTCCAAGGAGGCTTTCAAGAGTAAAGAGGAGAAATAGGAAGCACACTGTGTCCCGTAGTTGTTTTAACCCTTATATACATGGGTTAAACAGCGGTCGCCAACCTTTTTTGCGCCCGGTTTATGTCTGACAATATTTTCACGGACCGGCCTTTAAGGTGTCGCGGATAAATGCAACAAAATAAAACCAGAACCTGTAACAAAAGAAAGATTTATTCATAACACACGGGGAAAAGACCCAGGGTAAACGAGTTAACGATTAAAAAAACAAAACGTAAAATAACGTAAGAACCCTGAAAACCATAAATTTCACACTGGAGTCTCAACTCTCGCGACCCGGTACCAAACGACTCGGTCTGTGGCCCGGGGGTGGGGACCGCTGGGTTAAAACATGCATGAGTTTTTGAGACTTCTACAGGGAGTGCAGAATTATTAGGCAAGTTGTATTTTTGAGGGATAATTTTATTATTGAACAACAACCATGTTCTCAATGAACCCAAAAAACTCATTAATATCAAAGCTGAATGTTTTTGGAAGTAGTTTGTAGTTTGTTTTTAGTTTGAGCTATTTTAGGGGGATATCTGTGTGTGCAGGTGACTATTACTGTGCATAATTATTAGGCAACTTAACAAAAAACAAATATATACCCATTTCAATTATTTATTTTTACCAGTGAAACCAATATAACATCTCCACATTCACAAATATACATTTCTGACATTCAAAAACAAAACAAAAACAAATCAGCGACCAATATAGCCACCTTTCTTTGCAAGGACACTCAAAAGCCTGCCATCCATGGATTCTGTCAGTGTTTTGATCTGTTCACCATCAGCATTGCGTGCAGCAGCAACCACAGCCTCCCAGACACTGTTCAGAGAGGTGTACTGTTTTCCCTCCTTGTAAATCTCACATTTGATGATGGACCACAGGTTCTCAATGGGGTTCAGATCAGGTGAACAAGGAGGCCATGTCATTAGTTTTTCTTCTTTTATACCCTTTCTTGCCAGCCACGCTGTGGAGTACTTGGACGTGTGTGATGGAGCATTGTCCTGCATGAAAATCATGTTTTTCTTGAAGGATGCAGACTTCTTCCTGTACCACTGCTTGAAGAAGGTGTCTTCCAGAAACTGGCAGTAGGACTGGGAGTTGAGCTTGACTCCATCCTCAACCCGAAAAGGCCCCACAGGCTCATCTTTGATGATACCAGCCCAAACCAGTACTCCACCTCCACCTTGCTGGCGTCTGAGTCGGACTGGAGCTCTCTGCCCTTTACCAATCCAGCCACGGGCCCATCCATCTGGCCCATCAAGACTCACTCTCATTTCATCAGTCCATAAAACCTTAGAAAAAGCAGTCTTGAGATATTTCTTGGCCCAGTCTTGACGTTTCAGCTTGTGTGTCTTGTTCAGTGGTGGTCGTCTTTCAGCCTTTCTTACCTTGGCCATGTCTCTGAGTATTGCACACCTTGTGCTTTTGGGCACTCCAGTGATGTTGCAGCTCTGAAATATGGCCAAACTGGTGGCAAGTGGCATCTTGGCAGCTGCACGCTTGACTTTTCTCAGTTCATGGGCAGTTATTTTGCGCCTTGGTTTTTCCACACGCTTCTTGCAACCCTGTTGACTATTTTGAATGAAACGCTTGATTGTTCGATGATCACGCTTCAGAAGCTTTGCAATTTTGAGACTGCTGCATCCCTCTGCAAGATATCTCACTATTTTTGACTTTTCTGAGCCTGTCAAGTCCTTCTTTTGATCCATTTTGCCAAAGGAAAGGACGTTGCCTAATAATTATGCACACCTGATATAGGGTGTTGACACCCCTTCTCATTACAGAGATGCACATCACCTAATATGCTTAATTGGTAGTAGGCTTTTGAGCCTATACAGCTTGGAGTAAGACAACATGCATGAAGAGGATGATGTGGACAAAATACTCATTTGCCTAATAATTCTGCACTCCCTGTATATCATCAGTGTGACTTTTCTTTTCCCACCGAAAAAATGAAATAAATAAATTGCCTGATACATTTTTAAGAAATAAACTGCAAAAAAGAAAAAAGAAAAAAATGCCTGATGCAGTAAATATATGCAAATTAATATATATAGACATAAATATATATACATACAAGGTTAATTTCTCCTGGTATTCTCCACAATGTTTTTCATTTAATTAAAAAAAAAAAAAATCTCCCAGATGTGAAGAAATTCATTCATGAAAATCACTGTTGTAACCGCTTTTATTTATTCCGTAGGACATCTATCCATTCAAGCGAATGGGTTTGGTTAACCCGTAAACGAGATTAATTTAATAGCTCCACTGCTTCTTAACAGTGCATTATTGGCCTTATGGTTTCATCGCTGGGTAGTCAGTGTTATTTAATGCTGGGATTTTACGACCTATGGGCGTTCGGGAAAATATCAAGGGTCACTCCGCAGCACTGTACCTCCCACCTATGCAAAGCTTTTCCACTTCATCCATTTCATCAAGGTGAGCTAAAGTGTTTACCCCATTAATTTATTTCAGCTAAAGCCAGAGCACTGACCCATAAAATGAGCTAAGATAATACTGACCTTAACATGGTCTTCTGCACATGGAGGTAATTGCTAAGGCTCCAGATCAATCAATATTGACTTGCCAGTTTTTTTTAAACCTCCTTTTTTCCCACCCTCTGTTGCTTGAGCTGAATGTGTAAAATTGGCTTTAGACGGATGGAGAACATATCCCTGATAGTTTAACCTTTATCTAGCTAACATGTTCACTTATCTGTACAATTATAGATTTTGCCAGTCAAGCTGTTTTACACCAAATCTGTTAAGTGTTAAAAGACGGGAGTACAGCTTGGATTATTTTGGATACCCTCCCTGCGTGTTCGTATGTGTTAGCTGAATCTTCTGTATGATCTGTTGCCACATGCAACGCCATCACATTCAAACAACAAATTCCACACGCTACATCTTTGCAGGCGCACATGCATGCCTTTACATCACAATGTACTCGAAGGCATTTAATGCTTTTTTTCCTTTAATTTTTCAAGGTAGGGGCACAGACTTAGCAGGCATTTCCATCTTGACTTGATAAATCTCACAATCTTCTTTTCCTTGCCACACTGAAGTAATTTATTTTCTATCTCTCCGAGCTATATTTTCCAGTTAATATTTCTTTTTTTTTTCATACAACCTGACAAAGGATGCCACAAGGGATGATAAGAATTCTGAAACCTTTGCACTCTCTCTCTCTCCCTAGATACAGGGTTTACCTTGACAAATGTTTGAAGAAGTAAGGCCTCTAAAATAACTTCGATTCTAGTGTTTTGTTCTTCTTTCGTCACACACGAAAAAAAAAGCTATACGCTTGTCTTCACTTGGGTATGCCGTTCAGGAATGGCGAGGATTGACGACAGATGTTTACGTAAGTGCGTTCGGCTTCACGGGTGATTCCAACCAACCACTGGGTTACAACCTGCACCGAGTATCTGATGATAACATCAAAAACAACACACGCGCTACGAACATCTACCTCCTTCAGGTAAAGATCACAAAGGCTGGCTGACTAGAGACGCTATTTATGGAGTTCTCAATCAGCAAATCCTGATTGTGTCAGTCAGACCTATTTTCATTCCTGCCGGCTAAACATTCATCATTCATTCGCTGCAAATGCGTGCAGTTTTGATTCGGGATTGTGAGGGGCGATTTTAAAGTATTAACGTTCTCGTACCAAAAAATAAACCTACTGTCCAGTGATTTCCAAAGCCTGCTTGTGCAGAACCAAACGACTTGTTCCTTGAGTGATGGGTAGCAGTTTCCTTCTGGCTATTCAACTCGCCCTTAATTTGAATTTGATAAGATTTCCTTCAGAGACATTGTTAGGCTAATGTAAATTTGGAGGCACGACTAGAGCCTACAGCTGGCTTAACTTTGATGAGGTGTTAATATCTAATATCAAAAAGCAGATAAAAACCCTTATTAGCCCCAGTGGTCTTGCTAGAGTGGGAACTTATTACACAGAGTAGATGAGATCAAAGCAGATGAAGTAATAAGACTGCCGGGGGCTTTGTTACATGTCCTTAAGCTTTCCGACGGGGTCAACTTAATTTTGTGACTTAAATGCTGAGGGTTTACGAATGCAGACAAGCCGACATTGTTTGAGAAATCTAATTCAGACTCTCGTATTTCATAGACTGCAACATCTGGGGGATTACAGTGTCTCGAGCCAGAGGCAGTTTGATAATCGGTTGTCATTTTAGGAGTTGTATGCCCTTCGCAGCTTCGGCGGTTTCTAAAGGTCTTTGGTTCAATCAAATATTTGTGAGATTAGCTGGGCTGCACTCCTTTCAAGAACTATTTCCATGTGGGATGGGTTTTAATGTTTGCCTTTGGGCTTTTGTAGTAGAACACTCTGAAAATATGCCGGACGAGTGATAATTTTGGACTCTGAAAGTTATTTTGAGAGAAAAATGCGGCCCTGTTTTAATAGCCAGCGAGGAATAACATACACTATGAACTCAAACCAGCTTGAAACGTGATCGTAACGTAAACAGACACGGACAGGGACCACTGGGGCTGCGTTTGAAATGCAGCAGATGTGGTAAATTTCTTTTAATATGTATCGTTATTGATTTCTTGTAATCTTACAGCCCCCTAATCACTGGACGATTGTACAGTAGATCCACTATTACACACAGCAGGCTGAAGACATGTAAGTAATAGACTTCCTCGATCTCACAAGAAAGCACCAAGTAAGCACACTGTTTGTATGCCAGCAATCAATGCTGTGGACTTAGAGGAATGAGCTTTTGACTGAGTGACTGAGGGATGGCATCAATACCAAACATTCACCCTAAACAAGTCGGAAAACACCTTCGGTTCCTGCACCGTGTCCCATTGATTTCTATTCAGCTCAACGCAGATTCTGCAGCATTTAGACATTTAATTCCCTCTCAAGCAAAGTCATTACACAGTCGAGCATTTAATTAAGCAATCACAGTGGTGCAATCTGAATGATTCAGTGTCTAAATGAGGGCCAAGTTTCCATTATTGTGCCTTTGCAGTTCCTAACAAAGCCGCTTGTAAAATGTTCAGATTTACGGAAATATTTCATGTCTCCGAAACGCATCCCCTCCTTTCACATATCAGTCGCACATCTTCTCAGCATGTCAAAAAGTTCACAAACAAACAAAACAGTCCACTTCTCTCACACTCAAAAATCCACACAGTTACGTTCTTAATTAAGTGTGTTAAAGGGTTTTTTGAGATAGAAGGAGCCAGGTATTCACGGCTGACCTATTTCCACTGCAAAAGAAACATAATTTTAGGGGCATGGGCACAGATGTGTCTGAGGATGTGCTGGGGAGGTGTTCTCTCCTTTCCACGCCTCTGTGAACAGGGCGACAGTTTATTATGTCTGGATATAGCCTGTGCGTGTGCTTGGTTCGCCTTTTCCCAAATGAGCTCAGCTGTAGTGACATTGAAATTCACAAAATGTTCAAAGCTGGTCAGTCAGTGCAGCTTGTGGTGGCTTTCGTAATGAAATTTGGACAATGCCAAAAAGGGGATTTATCTGAACCCCATTGTTTTTATTTATTTGCAAATCGAGTAAATCTAATTTTCTTAAGACTGTCGAGTCATTTTTTTCACAAGTAATTATCCTGGAAATTAGTCCTGTGATGCAAAACGGACAAATTTATGCCCTGAAGTTTGGAAGATAAAGAAATGTGTATAAATTATAATACCCTTACAAATATACATCTCCAGTAAATAAGGGAATTACATTAATTGAAAGTTTGTCTTTGTTGCTTTAATGCCACTTGCCCAACCAGTTAAAAGTTAAGAAAAAACAAGTACCAACAATGGAAAAGTAGGAAAGAAAATGACTATTTCTAACTTGTGATTGGGTGGGCAGACTGCAGCCGGCCTTTCAAACATGCCCACTGCTCAAGAAACACACAGAGCTCTGAAGCCGGCAGATTCCTCAGCTACAAAGAATTCATTCTGATGGCTCAGCATGCATGCAGACATTTCTCACTGCTTGAGAAAAATCACATGCATAATTTCCTCTAAGTCATGTACGGAATGAAACAAATTACTGTTCTAAGATTTTGTGCATGACATTTGACAGCTATTATATACAAATAATAATAAAAAAAAATTAAGATGTTAGAAACTGGAGACCATTCCAGCATCTAGCCCTGAAACAGCGACCTACTGCTCCTGTTTCCCATATGTTATTTCAACGAGTCCGTCCTGATCTAAAAAGCGAAAATCACAGCTTGTTTTTTAAAAGAAAAACAACACACTATTTAGTAACACTTATATCTGATATCTGTGCTTCTCTCCACCTCCACTGTTCTGGGTGTAATCACCTGCGGAGGGGGGGTTACATGGGAAATGGGTTAAATGGGGGTTAAAGACAAAAGGAAGAGATTAAGACTAATATATAACTAAAAGAATCAAAGGATTCAAAAATGTGGGCATTAGTTAATTCAGAAATTTGACATAAATTGCCAATTATATTAGTTTGCCTCTTTTTTATGTACATTTCCACTGATTATCCTGTTTGTTTGGTTACCGACTGAACTGATTCACTTTTAAATTCATTTTTCTGAGTATATGATTTTCTGCATTCTTTTAAACTTTTTTTAACACTCACCTTAAACCTCCCCTTATCACCTTATTACCTGGGCATTTATTTGTATACGCTTTTGTACACTTCTGCATTTTCATTGTCTGAAACAGAAGCCTGTCATTGAAAGTGTTGTATGGAGTTAACTTTCCAATGTCCTCAAACATATTTGCACAGACAGTCTTACATATAATAATAATGGATTGGATTTATACAGCGCTTTTCAAGGCACCCAAAGCACTTTACAATACCACTATTCATTCACTCTCACATTCACACACTGGTGGAGGCAGCTACAGTTGTAGCCACAGCTGCCCTGGGGCAGACTGACAGAAGCGAGGCTGCCATATTACACCATCAGCCCCTCTGGCCAACACCAGTAGGCGGTAGGTGAAGTGTCTTGCCCAAAGACACAACGACCAGGACAGAGAGCCCGGGGATCGAACCGGCGACCTTCCGGTTACAGATGCGATTCCCAACCCCCCTGAGCCACGGTCGCCTATGTATGTCTGATTTATCTTGAGGAGTTTTTTTGTTTTGTTTTGTCGTTGTTGTTGTTTTTTTTCTATTGTCACATCTGTCTCATTTTCTCTGTATGCACTCATGCCATCTTTAAAATTCCCCTTCAGTTCTTTGCTCATATATAATATTACTTCAGTATTTGTGATGATTCAACAAAAATGATTTTAAAAAGTCAGCTTTGAACGGTATTCTTTAGAGTAGATTTTATTACTAAAGGGCGAACTGACCTTTGACCTACTATACAAATCTGATGCTAAACTAAGCTAATCAGTTTTAAGCTAATGTCACTTTAGCTTTACTGTATGATTCTCATGCAACTCTGGAATAAAATAAATAAACAATTGTATTTAATAAAGGATAGAAAGTGTGCCTTATAAAAAGAGAGATAGACAATTTACACACACACACACACACACACACACACACACATATATATATATATATATATATATATATATATATATATATATATATATATATATATATATTATGGATGTTTGTATATATAAATTGTCTATCTCTCCCTTTAAGTTGAACTTTGACATTCTAAACTCAGACTACAGATGTTAATCAAAGTCAAAACTTAATCCAGGCCTGATAAGATGCTCTATTTAACAGCCTCCTTTTAGCAGGGGGCTCGATCAGGTGAAATGAAGAGGAACTGATTGCTTGTGGTGATTGTGCTGATTACATTTTAAATTTAAAACTTTCCTCCTCGTACATGGTCCTGAACACTTTTCCAGACAATGACATGGCAGACTTAGTAAATGCCAAGGTCCCTGCAATCGCATAGACTGACAGTGAAAAACAACACTTCTATTTCATCTACAGATGTCTTTATATTATTACATTACGAGTGTAAGTATATGTGTTTCTAAAACATTAGTTATGTGCAAATAGCCACTTTCCTACTTGTCCAAATCCTAACCTCTACCATTGGTAAAATGTATAAAATAAGGCCGAATTATTCCCAAAAGATGAAAATGCTGCTATAGTTTCCCAGGGAAAAGCATTTTCCGCAGTATTCTGTTGACGTTTTGCCACAGCAGCAGTAATCATGAGCATGTTTTCAAAGTTTGATAAAACAATCATGTTTTGTGGGAAGGAGAGTTCAGCCGTGCTGACCTTCCTTTCTTCTGACTGCGCCCTGAATTCACAATGATTGAGATCCGTGTTGCAATTCCCCCCCTAGTTAAAACATTATGGATGTTTGTATTACAAGTGTCACATAAATGACATTTGAAAATGTACAGCGCGTGTTGTGGGAAGCGGGTAAAGGCGAGGTTATTCTTTGCCAAGTGCTGAAGTACATAAATGAGTTAATAAAATTACAATTTCAAAATGAGAACAATTAAAATATTGTAACGGATTACAAGCTAAATCTAACAATGCTCGGTGTAGGCACAGCAGGCAGTTGTAAGCATGATCACAAGCTTTACCATCAAACCTCTTACTGTGACAGAAATGGGCGGAGTGACAAATCATTTTACACAATCTTATAATGTTTTCGGAACTTTTGCATCCTGGTAGGTTTAATGTCATGGCAACAGTATCAGTTCCATTCCATGAAAATCAACCAATCATTTTGCATCTTTTGCAAGTCATACTCCAAAAATCTATGTGCTGGCTTGACATCACACATTACAGAGCTGATGGCAAACTTACATGTGACCTTTCTGCATGTGCTACAGCTGTGAAAAGTTAACTGTGAGCAGGAACGTATTCATTTCCAAACACTTGGAGCTAAAGCACAGGGAAACACTGAAATGACTGTATGTATTAGTTTATGTCTCATAAAACAAAGCAGCTCAGGACTTTATGCGTCATGCATAAAAAGCCTTAGCCACATTGTTGGAGGGGGAAAAATATAATTCAATAAAGTCAAGATCTTGATGTCAAATAAATGAATAACTGGGATAAACTATTGCTTCATATTATGCATCACATTAGCATTCAATTTTGTCTACCTGAGCCTGCTCGTGTAGTTAGAGCATGTAAATGCCAAGATTACACACAGGGGTTACAAAATACTGGATTTTAAATTGGTTATCTAAAGTCTCCTATAAGTACAAAACATCAAGAGTGCTTGCAGACACTTTTGCTTGGGAAAATGACAAGCTGAAGGTTACAGCAACTGCTAATCTACAACATTAGCTCCATGAGCAACTTGACGAGAGGCCAAGATTAGCATTTTTTCCCCGTCTGCTGTCTGTTAAGTGTTCTTTTCAAGTCAGTGAAGAACCTCTGTGTATTTTACAGAGTGTATCTCTAAGTATAAATATATTACGTAGAAAAATTCTTAAATGAATACACATAATATAGTCTATCGCATCTATGACAGGAAATCAGTCGTATCAGTGAAAAATATATTTCATATTTATTCAAAATCTTAACTTACCTGTCCCCATCGCCATTAACATACATGCACAAACACATGCATGAGTGACGATAATCAGTCCAAAACCTGATAACGTTAAAGATAAACCCCAAAGGGAAGAGTAAAATCCTTAGAGGGGCCTACCTTGAGGTCGAAGGTGTGAAAGTCATGGAGCATTCTCTCTCCCGAGACCTGTGACAGAGCAGGGGGGGGGGGGAGACGTCAGTCATGATTACGCCTCAGTGCAATTACAGGGCAACTCCCCTGACAGTGATTGATCAATGAGGAACTCCTTTAATGAAGACAAGGACTCAGGGGCTTCCAGGAGCAAATTGGCAAAAGTAAGAAGTGGGAATAGTGTCCCAGATTGCCGAGCCTATAAGAGGATCATCCCGTCTGCAGCAGCAGTTCTTTGGTAGTGGCAGAAGTACAGTATTCACAGGTACATGCCTGACTTTAGCCAGCTGAAAGTAAATTAACTGCATTGATATTTAAAGTTAGATTATGATTGATTCTTGTCAACAATTTCTGTTGTGTAAGAATTTGTGCTGACACTAAGATAGCACAATTTTTGCAGTGTAGTGTTTAAACTATGGAGTACTATGTGGATATTTTGTGATACAGTACAACGTCTAGGATTGAAGGATGATAGTAATACGAGCTTGGAAATGTAACGATGTACTATAAAGAAGTCTGCTGTTAACATGCAAAGATGCATCTTTGAGAAATCATCTCTGTGTTGTCTTTGAATGAAAATGCACATAAAGCTTTTGTGTATATATGTTTAAATGGGCACTTAAATGAAATGAAAATGTTTACCCTTACTGCTAACTCTGAGAGGTGTCCAGAGTTCGCTGATTCTATTCTAAGTTCCTTTACGAACTGCTAAGTTTCAGACAAAGTTGACACAGGGCTATGCCCACTATTATGATGTTGGCTCGCTTTAACTTTAAACAAAGAATGTGCGAAAAGAACTGAACCGTAGTCTAAAATAGCGCAGACAAATCCCTTTCCAAGTGTTGCTATATAAATGTGCGTGTAGTCATATTTAAAGCAGACTTTAATTAGTATAACATGGTTTTAATCTTCAGCCCTGACAAATGGAGCGATCCAATTATTGTGTTATTTGTCATCATCATCATCATGTGTGCCACATTTAACACACACACATAAGTTATCTGAGAGGATAAAACTGTAATAGCCACGTGTGGTCATGGTAAAGATTCACAGGGAGATGCTGACATGGGCTAGAGCAGGGGAGGGAAATTAATTTTCCCAAGGGGAAACATGGGAAACTGGGAATGTTGTTGGGGGCCACACTAAAAAGCTTGTAAAGACATGGGAAGAGTATTTGCCCACCTCTGGCCCAGAGGAAACCTGACCCCAGATTTAACAGGGGGGTAGTTTAAAGTGCAAAACTAAAAGCTAAGAAAACGTCAGGATGGATACAACCTGACTTTAGAGATTAAGACTCGCAGTAGTATCTAGCCGCACCATGTGTTACCTTCTAAATGAAAGTGGGCTTCAAGCCACAGTGCTTCTGGGTGAGTTTTCTTGGGACAGCTGAAACAAAATTGGAGCTTTGTGCTAAGTCACATCAGCCTTGTGGTCATGGTAGAAAAAAAAACAACTTTTTAAAAAAAAAGAAAAGTACACCATCACACACCATAGGGTCGTGTTGCTGCATTAGGCACAGTGTGCTTGAATCTGCAAAGGACACAATAAAATCAAGGTATCCAGGCAGTTGCTGGTCATGGTTTTTCCAACAGCATAATGAGATATAAGATAAAATGAATGAAAACAAGAATAAGTAGAAAACACTGGACCATTCTGAGTCTTGATCCTAATTCTATTGAATATCACTGAGTGATAGCTTCAAAAGAAGGTAAACATGACATTAACCATCTTTAGGCTGATCAACGAGGTAATCTTTCATGTATTTTTTGTTTTGGTTTGATTTTGCATTTGGAAGGACTGGCTTGATGATATTTATTGGGCACATATCAGTAGTCCTGATGCACTTTAGTGCTTTTAACTCTGTTACACAAAACAGGCTGGGCTCAAGGGCCACTTAAACATGACTGCCTCAGTTGGACTGTCAAGAACAGCCTCATTGTTAAAACACCAGAGAACAAGGAAATCAGGCCCTTGAGGCAAAAGCTTCGTATGCCACTGTGTTGAAATTCAGTTCTTGATTTAGACCTGCAACACTGTGTGCAGAAAAGTGGACTGCCTTGTAGTCTGACCTACCATAAGGGAGGACATATTTACTTTGTGTTCTATTCATGCCATGTACACAGGTGAGTAGGGCACTTGTCAAAACCAGACAGCCCTTCAAGCAAAACATCTGAATGACCCTTGAGGCACGTGCACAGATAATCAAAAGGACAGAGAAAGATTAATATGGAGACACATATGTTGATACTGCCAAAGAGGAGAAGTTCATACTGGAAGTTTGGACCTGAGTGGTATTCAAACTGGGAATGTGGGACTGGAGACACTAATTAAGAAGATCCACTTGTGTGGTATTAATAGGTGCATCTGCACTTGACACAGTATTTTAGGAAAACTCAAAGTGATCACACCTACACCTATCCTGAACTCTACAATTCAATTTTATTTAATGACACACATTATTTGTGTTATATGCAAAAAAGAGATAAATAATCCTGCCTCAAAGCTGCTTTTCTGGTAGTTCCCGATACAGCCGATGACTCCAAGACCACAGTTTTCTGTGATGATGCATATGCGCACACAAGAGGACTGAAAGAGATCTAGAATGAACACCAGAAGGCTGAAATTGAATAATTTAGAATTCAATTGCCTAAGAAGAGCTAAAGTTTAGCTACACAGGATCTATGGCAGAGAGGGAAAAATGTGTGTTTCCTGACTAAGTGCGGTTGGCATGTCGCTGCTGGAGGTTTAGGCTTTTGCTAGGCTAAATCTCTCACAAAAAGTGGATGCCAAGCGGGTAGTAGTTCGCATCGAAAATGCCAACTTGTCTGCAAACATTTGTCAAGTGGTAATAAAACTCGAATCACAGAAAACGTTCACTGGAGGGGGGGGGGTCACTAATCAGTCTCTAGGTCCGCATTAATCGGACTTAATAAACTTGCCTGCCTCAGCAACTGTCCTCATTGTCCAGGAACCACACGCCAACCGATCGAGAAACACACTTAAATGGGTCCTTGGGCTGGTGTGACTGGGGTCTAATGTGATATCATTTCTTTATTGTTGATGAAGCACAAACATCTGAGTTATTTAAAGCTGGCTGTGCAGCTGTAAGTTCATACTTTAACCAGCTAAGACTATCTAAAGCGGTGGCCCCCAACCCCCGGTCCTTGAGTCATTTGTTACCGGGCTGTGAAATTTATGATTTTCAGGGTTCGTTATTTTATTATCGTTTTTCTCGTTAACTCTGTTTCCCTGGTTGTTTTCCCATGTGTTATGAATAAATCTTCTTTTTTTTGGTACTGGTACTGGTTTCATTTTGTTGTATTTATCCGCGACACCTTAAAGGCCGGTCCGTGAAAATATTGTCGAACATAAACCAGTACGTGGCACAAAAAAGGTTTGGAACTGCCACCTAACTCTGCTATCATTGAACATTCAGAGTTTAGCATAGCAAAAGTATGAAGCTCAATCACATATGTAATGGATTTTGTCATCTAGTGCTGTTACCCCTCCCCATCCGGCAGCAAAAAACTATGAGTATATATACTATAACTATAAGCTGGGATATCTTTAGTGTAACAGCTGCTCAGCTCGTAGCAGTTCTAAAACAGTCGGCTTTACTTTTGCTTTATACCGTTTGTCTGAACAACAACAGCTGTATTTTCATTTTACCAGTGTGTGTTGCACTTTGGTTCCCATAGAAACTAAGTCCAGTCACCCACCGATAGCGAGGGTACAACTCTGTGAGTGTCTGTAGAGTGGATGCATTATAATAGATCTGACTGTGTCAGCCGTCTCTGGACATAATTGCCAGTAATCAGTACTTAGGCAGCGTGTTATGCAACATCAGGGCTGCCGTATATAGATCAGTTCTATCTCAAGTGACTTTTTTGAAACTGCGAACATTTAGTGCCATCAAAAAGTGTAGGCAGGACTCCATCACACCAGACTACATACTGTGATCATCGACTCTAAACACACGATTTGTCTGGGGGTTTGCTGTGCACTGTATACACAGTGTACTGTATAATATGGTGTAATATGGTGGTGAAAATACAAAGGATTACACCATTTGCTGTAAAAGGTTTCACATTTCTCACACACTTTATTTTGGTAAAGTCACAGAGACTTTGATAGAACAATCAAATTAGTTTGAAACATTCATGAATCTACGAGAAAGGTTGAATGTTTTTTTAAGCTTATTTCTGAATGTGGATTCTTTCAAGTTTAAAGCTATGATGCTATCAGATAATTTAAAACATGACTGAGGCGCAATTAGAACTTGAATAGCATAGATTAAAAGTATTGGGCTTTGACAGCGACGGATTAACTAAATGTGTCATGATCTCCTTCATGAACAAAAATTGCCCTTCCTAATTTACATTTTTGGTCAACAAGATTAAAACAAACTAGCAAGAGTCTGTTTTAAATCTGCTGGTTCTCAATCTATAAAATGTGCTCCACTTAGCGTTTACAGATGATAATTAACTTAATTTATATTCTTATTTATTTTTAGCTTTTGTTTTTGTCATTTAAAATATTGCTGTATAATTTAGACTAACTGGCTATTAGGTGAATGTAACAATTTTATTTTCACAGTTAAATGGGTCCTCAGGAGCTTCAAGAGCTAAAAAGGGCAATCATTTGCCCAGCGGACCTGCTTGCCTCAGCACTTAAAAGGGACACGTTTAAATGTCCAGCTTTCACCTGGGAATGGCCCACAAGGGGTACTCCTGAAGGGGGCTGGTGGGGCTGGGTCGATGCTGAGGTCCCAGAAAATTGCAAAGTCATCCATCACATTAATGAGTCATGTCACTTTATTTATTTAAAAAAGAAGACTTTTTCCATCCCTTGGATGTTCCCCACTATCATGATGCTGCATTTCATCAGTGCAGGCTGGAGTTAATCGAGGCAAAAGCAGGGCAAGACTCAGGCTACAGTAGTGCAGGTAGTCAGCCAAGTGGAGCTGATTACAGCTAAATGTCGCTCACTTGTATTCGAAAAGCAGTAATCCAAGTTTGGCTGAGCTTTTGGGATGCATATGTGGATGTGGGGTAATTTGGACTTGAAATCAGCTCTGGTTATTAGCAGTTGGGCAAGCTTTGGGCCAAAGGCGGCCCATTCATCACACTCGCAGCACTGGTCTGCGCAACCAGTTGTGCCAGATTGAGATCAGGCCAGGAAAAAGTTTGGTTTATGTAGTAAATGTCAGTTGAATAATGTCAGAAATTTTAGGTTATGGGGTTATAGGGGAAAAATACATAATATTTAGACTTTGTTTAAATTCTATATAACAATAGTACCAGAGCAGAAATTACAGTCTGAATTAAAACCCTCCCCCAGAAGATTAGTTGGAGGTTAAAGCGGAGTAGAGAGTTGCAGCCGAAAACTGCACTGCTGTCAGGATATGAGCTACCAAAACCGACAAGTATCAGGTTATAGTACATCAGACAGTGGCTTTATGGTGTGGTAGTTAACACAGCTGCTTACAAGGGAAAGCTTCCTAGTTCAATTTCGCCCCCCAGGGGTTACAAGCTAATGTATTCTTAATGTCGATCCAGAGCCCAGATAAATGATGTCAGGAAGGGCATCTGGTGTAACAAACATGAGGATCCATCCATTGTGGCCTCCCCTTGGGAAATAAGGAGGTAGCTCAAAGTATCTGTGAGGTTACACAACATCAGACCGGACAACGCCGATCAGTTTAGACAGCTTTGAAAGGGGTTGTTATTTAGCAAAAATGAAACAGCTCATGCAAGCACAACTTAACCTACTTCCTTCTTTGGACAGAAAAAAAGAAGAAAATATTGCCTGATATTCAAAAGGTTTTTTCCCCCTCGTCTAGTCTACATGTGCAAAGTTCCAGCTTTGCTTACAGATAGCCGGTATTTTGATATGATCAGCGTCATACAAGATCAACATGCTAGTTCATTTCATGGATACAGTAAGACAGGGATATTCAGCCTACATCTTTTATATTGAAAAGGAGAAGATATGCTTTACAGACATCTTGCTAGCCCACAGCTGAAATTCACAAACCTCAAGTTTACACGTGTCAGTTTGACGACATAATTAGCTTGTTTAGCTAATCACATTTTTGCAGCAATATGCTAGCAACCAAGGCAATCACAAGGAGGTTTTTGCAAACCGGTTTGAGAGAATACATTTTTCCCTAAAGGGTCACTAGGGAAAAATAGGGGTCACTGAATGGTCTCTGAGTTTTTAGCAATCATTTTCCCCAGAGACTGCTATCAGCTTCCAGCAACCTCTTGCAACTGGTTGGAGAGTGCTAATTTTTCCCTCACGACTCGTGGTTGCCAGATAGTCATGGGCTAACCTCTAAGCCTGTACGACTGGGGGATTAATCGCTTGATCCTACACTGTCAGCATGCTTATCACTATGTCATGCGGTTTACATGTGAGCAAAATCTCAATTAAAGATTTTCTGACTCTTTCACAATGTCTGTGTTTTTCCTTTCATTTGCTCTGCTTTCCTTTCTACAATGTTGTTTTAATTACCAAACTCCATTGAATCAGTGAATTCATAGTCTAATTTACTGGTACAAACTACATGTTCATATTTGTGTAACACGTAGTAGCTCTCAATAATCCAAATAATTGTGCATAGTAGCAGCTGGTGAAAGTAACGCATAGAGTTTGCATCCCACGGGTAGAACAGTGGGTTGTAAAAGTTATGGCATTACCACCTGTGAGCAACGTACGCCTTGGCACACTGCTGCCAGAAAAAGCCAAATCCAAAAGTCTTGCAAACACACTCTCTGTAAAGTTCCAGCTACAATATAATGTTTATAATATCACTGGCTTCCTCCCATGCTCCGTTTGCCTCGTGAAAACTCTAACACAGACAGGGTAGGGAGATTTAAATAGCAGTGTGAGGATATTGGAACTATATGACATTTCTCTTTCCTAGGAAATCCAAATCTGTGATATTACCATTTCAGGGCTGAACGGATTTAAAGCACGATAGACTGATATATCTCGGGACAGGGTGAAATAGATGAATCTCAAGTTATTTACCCTTTTTAATTGGAAATGTCTGTCACAGGGCAGCAAGCTGAATCCTATTCCAAACCATTACCTGTCTGCCTTGATTATTTCAAGGTATTTTAAAGAGAGTGAAGTGCTGAGTGTCAAACGTAGCTATTGAATTTATTCCTGTTGGATTTTCTAGGCTTAAAAACACAAGTGCTGAAGAGTAGAAAAGCTCGCAAAAGGTCAAGTTGTTAATCACATCACTACGTTTACTATTCACTGATTCACAGATGACGACTGACAAGATTTTGCTGACAGGAAATCCAAATAGTCTAATTTACTCTGAAGCTTAACTCTTTAGTTTTGACAACCCCTTGGAGTTTTTATTATTAATCCGTCACCAGTTGAGCATCAAACTTTTTTGTCCAACAATCTAGCAAGAAGTGCTATCCCTTAACAGGGGTGCGGGTTTGGTTTTTAATCGACTTAAACGAGCTGTGGTTTCCTTTGAGCAAGCCCGTGGGGCTTTGCTCATAATTGCTCCCCAGGGTCCTGTCAACAGTTTCTACCTGCTCTTGAGCTCTCATTCCAGGGCTGTCATCCTGGCTGTCTGGGCCCGTGAGTGACACTGTGGAATCACAGGATGAGCTCTGTCGAAGAATATCTCTGGCTCCAAAGGAGAACACCACTGGGACACTGCCAGCCCAGCTCATGATGTCACACTGTGACAGCGGCAACTTCTAAGGCTCAAAGCTGTTGGATGTAGACTGCCCAGGGACTGTGAGGGTTATCACAGGGCTGCCTTTGTGTACGTGCACAGAGTACGAGCAGGAAGTTCTCAGTAAAATGAGACTCAAATCCACACAAATGGAAACTGCCAAACATTGTTGTTCTCAAGAACTGTTTTGCTCTAAGTGTGCTCGGACGACAGTTTGACTGCCTCTGCAAAGGAACGGATGTGCAGCAAGCAGTTCAATGATCTCATCTCTTATTCATAAAATACTACAACTCTTGACAGTACCAACATCTCAGTATATGCTACTAAAAAATATACAAATTACAGCAAGAGCTGCAACAACAGTCACTCTAGTGTGCAGGAAAAAAATACTGTAGCTGACAAAAATCCTGATTTAAGCACTAGTAGTAACATGTTTTCTTTTTCTTGTCTTTTTTTTTTTTTACCTCTCAGGCAGCTGAAAATGTGTTTTGACTCTGACAGAACTAAAAGCAACACTTTTGTTTGAGTCATCTCTCCATGCAAACATGGATTGCGATTGGGCTTTGGCTGCATGTCCACAGTCTCCAACAGCAGCATATAAAGGCTCATTTGCACCATCTGCAGTAGAGGTGACAGGGGCAGCTCCACTGCCAAGGAGCTATTAAAAAACAGCAGAAGTACAGCTGCCACAGTCTACCTGCTCCTCTGTTTTGCCCTCTATGGATTTTTGTTCTTGGTTCAATTGCTCTTTGGGCAGCTTTTGAAGGGCAATGGTGAAGACAGAGACAATGTCACAGCAGGGATCAGCACTTGTTCTGTAATGTAGTGAGATACACATGGCGACAGGAGGTTGTGGAAAAGGTCTGCTTCACACAAGTGTGTCTGCATTTGGCTCCGGTGTTGTAGGTATAGCTGATTGGGCAGTATGAACAGGAAAAATAGCGTTTAGCTAGCATTTTAGCTAGCATTGTGGTTAGCTAGCATTGTGGTTAGCTAGCATTGTGGTTAGAAAAATCTCAGTAACTAAGGGATTGCTTGTCATGAAATTTTGTACAGGCATCCATTGGTCTCAAGAAGATAATTTCTGAGACTTTGGTTGTCTTTAGGATTTGTCAATAAAATGCCTAAATAGCTATCCCATTGAAATTTATAGCAGCTTTTAGCTAGCATTTTAGCTAGCATTGTGGTTAGAAAAACCTCAGTAACTAAGGGATGGCTTGTCATGAAATTTTAGACAGGCATCCACTAGTCTCAGGAGGATGATTTCTGAGACTTTTGTTGTCTTCAGGCTTTGTCAATAAAATGCCTTAATAGCTATCCCATGAATCGCATCGAAATTTACATCCACACTAACACTTTAACAACTTGATGATCCAGTTGGCACTAACTATATTAGTTTAATATTACATTTTTGACCAAATGGCTCCAAAGAAAAAAAACAGCACTTCAGTCATTACTAATATTAGCATTTTATAACAGTGACGCAAAGCGGTTATTTGCCTAAGTACTGTGTTGCATCACAATGCCGTTAGCATGACTCATATTCTTGTATTAGATTCTGTGTCAATGCTAAATTTCTGCCACATCTTTAGTTTGTTTAAACTCTGAACATCGGCGTCAAAGAAGAGACGAATATGTGCTTCAGCCTGCAGATGAACAGCTAGACAGCTGCAGGCAAATGTTAGTGTGACGTGCTTCTTTGTAAACTGCTGATGAAGTGAGGGGATTCCACTTTGACGGTAATTTAAGCACAGACATTTGAAGACAAGGCTATTCCACAAGGGTTGATTTTGTCCCTTCACATTTCTGTCAGGACCTCCCGCTTCCAGAAACTTCTTAACAAAGTTAGCGATCATCGGTGCAATCTGTCATGCTTTTGACGGTTTGATTGTTTCTGTGTTTTCACATGCAGAGGAGCGGAGAGGAAAAGAGAGCTTCATGTGTTGCTCAAGGTCCTTTTAGATACTCCCCATCCCACATCTCCCTGCACAATTAATTTTATCTTTGGGGTATTATCAAGAGGAAGCCTGGCAAAGCAGCATGACAGAAAAACGGTCCAGAACCCCAAGGCCCAGGGTGGGAATTAATCTGTTTGACAAGATCTCTCACAAACGATTTGCTTGGCTTTCCTTCAGTTGGATGTTGCCACTACCCTGCATATCTGAGGAGGTGAAGAATAAGCCTGTTCTAAACGCAACGCAGACTGAAATGAGTTTAAAACAGGGAAGTGAGCGGTGGCAGGGTGATGCTGATGTGTTGGCTCGACAGGTGTTACAGCAACCTTTATGGTATGCCTGTTAAGTGAGCATTAGCATTGTTCAGATCAACCATGCGTTCAAAATAACGAATTCCCATCGTGGCAGGCTGACATTGGCATTATTTTCGGAAACAAAAGCTTACTTTAGTCCTAAATCAAAACCCCCCAAAATCGGTTTGGCTTGTTTTACTCATGCTTTCAAAACTATTGACGTCGAGCAGACGTTTGATGCATTATCTGGGACGCAGAAAATTAATCAAAGTAATGATTGAATAATTATCTCAAGTGCAATTAATTAAACATGCCAATGAACTCATCTTGAACAGCTGTCCTTGCTGCACCACTTAATCACTTGTGAGAATTACCAAACACAAATGGAGGACGCAGAGTGCATGCAATAATCTCTGCAAAGTGCATTGTTTACAAACAGTAATTAATATCACACCGTGTATTAGCAGGCTAAGTGACTGCAGTGCACTTCTGTAATTGTACCAGTGAGACTTGGGTTTCTTCCCCACTCTTGCCTCAGACACCTCTTGTTAAGACAGGAGACAGATTACGAGACCGAGCAGAGACTTTCCAACTATTCCCTCTGATTTACAAGGTTTTTGATTCTGTATTTTGCGGGTGACTCGGTGCCATAAAAAAAATGCAAATAACACGTCATTCCTCATTGCAAAATCCCTAATTTAACCCAAAATGGCCTGGACACCAGTAAAATGATAAATCACCCCCAGCCCAATTTGTATCCACACAGTGTAAAATTGATTTATTTTATGATCCAGCCTCAGAATGTGAAATACTTCCTGCTATATTTGTTGGCAAGAACTATCTAAAAGTGTAACTGAACTTTTGGCATCTCTAGTCTCTGGCTGTGGCCATGCCAAATATGGGAGTCTGCAGAACTGTATGATGAGGTAATCACATATAAGGCTTTCCTGGACCATGGGGCTTGACAGTCACAGCAGACTTCAGGAAATGGTCTGTGTGGTTCTGGCACATGCCATACGGTCCTGCGAAAAAGAAAGTCTGACTTCTGAAGCTTCGCCCAAACTGGGTCATGCAACAGAACAATGATCCCAAGCACAGCAGCAAATCCACAACAGAATGACTGAAAAAGAAAAGAGTCGAGGCATCGCAATGACCCAGTCAAAGTCCAGACCTCGGTCTGATTGAAATGCTGTCGTGGGACTTTAAGAACTCTGTGCATAAACAAATACTTGCAAACTTCAGTGAACTAAAGCGCCACTATAAAGAAAAAGTCCCCAAAAGTCTTTTACAACCAAGTCATGCAGAAATGATTCTTCTCCAAAGATTCTACAAGCTATTGAATCATGAGATCTACTTAATTTTTCACAGCACTGCATTGAGCCCTTTGAGAACAGGAAGAACGGCACCGAGCAGTAAACAGTCTTTAAAATGAAGAAATTATTAGCACACCTGGACAGCCCATCGGGAACAGCAGGTACAATTTGTTGTGTCCTCAGGGTGGGTTTGGACTGTCACAGATACTCAGCATGCCCGGCATTATTATCAAAAGCAGGTGTAATTTAATATTCCCGTTCAAATCCGCACATCCGGCACAACTTTCACTCTTGCTGCTGCAGTGACACTGATCCAAAAGCATGTCCTTAAAAAGTAATCATCACATTTCCTGGCGACAAATACAGCGACCAGCCTTCCCTTGTTAAAGCACAGTCAAAAAATAGTGTAGCACACTGTAACGCCTAACAAAAGTTTTTTATTTATTTTATTTATTTATTGTTTGCAGTGGAGGTGCCTTTTGTATTTTAAATTATATGCTAAAGTTTGATACTTTCATACTTTCTAAAATCTTTTACGCTTGACTATACAGTGCTAATTTAAACATGTTACCATGCTAACTCTGTGCCTCCTTGGTGTAGGCAAGATTTTGGGCTTCGTGCATTAATCCATGTGTGATTATGTAGCCTTGGCCATTTGTATACGTTTTGACCATGAAAATGTTCCTTCCTGATAAAAACACTGACCAGCGGTTTGTTCAAATCACTGGTTTTATGTGTTCAATCACAAGTTAAATGGATTAAGGCCGTGCTGTAGACTCGTAGCTCAGTCACGATGAACTCCTGCATCGTAACATAGACATCAATTACAATAATATCAGCAATTACATGCACTTATTAAAGCTTACATAAAAAGATGCTTTTATCATTAGAATATAAAACCACAGCTGGGTTCTGAATATAAAAAAGGCTAATTAGCATATTCATTATGGTTTTAATATGTTTCACAGTACTGTACTTTCAGTGAGGACAGTAGCAGAGTAAGATACTACAGTAATTAAAATAAGCTTCATGCAAACTGGGCGACTCACTGTTTCTTCTCTCTTCTGAACTTGACAAAATGCACATGGATAATGACAGCGTGGAAAATTAAATGTCTCAAAAGCAAGGTAAGGGGTTGATTAAATGCAGCAGTGGTGGTCTCTTAGAACCATGTGTGAGACAAAGGTAAACCGTTAATAATTAGAAAATGGCGCGTTTTTAATTGAGCACAGAATGTGCCCGTGAATAATCCGCTGAAGAACAGTGCCGCTACACCTAGCACGGGAAGGATTTGCTTTAAATTGTGTTAGCAATCTTTATTATTTGAACTTTTGGACAAGTTGATACAAATTACCAAAAAGAAATGACAAATCTATTATTATTAGTTATTAGTAAATTTGCACGTTCTGTCATAACATCAAAATGTGATTTATTATGCATTATGATATGTGAAAGCTACAGCAAGAAGACTGCACTAAGTATCAGTTTCTTTAAATAGACTGTGACCAGCTATGTCACTTACTGTGTGAAAAAACAATTGTGCCTACGGTAAAACTCTGTGGACTCGATTGGGACAATTTGCAACAAAACAATGAGATGTCCTTCTGTTGTTATAGCGAAGCAGCGTTCGTCTTTCATCTTGTTTCTTCCTCTTTGTTGCTCTTGCTGCTTATTTAGCTTTCTTTTTCCTCTCTGTGTGTATATCCATGTCTTCATATCACGCTGGAGAACACTCTTTAACAGCTTTAAGAATTACCCATTTTGACCGGGTTAAAAACTAAGCTTTAAAGTACAAAGTAATTTTGCTGCTTGTTGGAAGAAAAAAAAAACCATCCAGTCACTTTGATCATTTTATTGTTTGTCCAAGTAGAGAGCGTTGTTGGAATCGATTTCCCTCCAGTATAATTGGTGTCATGCATGGTTTGGCTAAATAAGCCGTCACACCAAAAGATAAAAGGGCAATGTTGACATTTTGCTTAAGAACACACCGAGCTGTTACGCTGACCCCAAAAATAATCGCATCTACTAGAAAATACCTGTTATCTAATCAACGACAATCGGTGACTAATTCTGTTTGGGATCGTTAAAGTTCATCCGCTGCTCTGTATGTAAGGTTGCATTGTTTTCCCTGCTCCAGCTTTTCCAGTCAGGCGTAGTTCATATGTCATTCAGATCAACAATGGGAATAATTTGCCGTTACCAAATTCCCTAATATATCTTGCTTGAGCTTATGTGTTTTTAGCAGACTTGCTTCTGTAATTGAAGTGCATTACCACAAAATAGGTCCACCTCATCATTCAGTCATGCTCAGTCAAAGTCTGTAAAACCCCAATTCGCTGTCAGCTATCCAGCTTAATGTATTTTTGTTAACAGAAAGTACAAGGTTAAAAGGTTAATATCTGCCACTGACTACAATTCTCTGTGCTATTGTAGCGGTGCATCCGGTCTCTCTCTCTCTCTTTCTTCTTTGCTCTTCCCCAATTGTGCTATTGTGTAAGTGCACACTCACACAGATGCTCACACACGCGCGCGCGCACCATACGCACTCACGGCACTCTCTCTCCTCCCCTCGGTGTAAAGGTTGCAGCAGAGCCATCCATCCAAACCCACAGACCATGAAATTAGGTTAAGACGTAAGGCTGTGAATGACACAGGTGTGGATACAAATGAGAACATCCGAATGAAGAAGTACAGATCCAAGACGGCTGATACTGTAGTCGTTTTAGGCATTTAGAATTATATTTCACAGGTTTCTCCTCATTTTTATTTAGCCCCACTTTTCCTCCTGTGTATTAGTGGTCAGGGCAGGACATTAGCATACATGCTGAGAAGCTGTGCATGAGGATATTAGGAGCGCTGTCATATTCCAAATCTCATTTCCTTTAAAAAACTTTAAAGTCGCTCATGCTTGTCTGCGCTCCTCTGCTCTCTTGTATAAATCAGAACGCTTCTTTTCTTTCTTTTCCCTTTTCTGAATGCAGTCAAATATTAAAAATTTCCCAGCCCCGCTTGTTATAATAGTTTACGTCCATGTACGACCAGGAATTAACAAGTGATAAGCACGCTTGCAATAATTGGTTCCTGCTAATGTACCAAATATAACAATAACCATATTAACTCTGGCTTTGAACTTTTCAGCTAAATTACAGAAAAAGACAATGTTTTATTTTATTTTTTTTTACAGGAAATATTTAAATATGTAAGACAGAGGCAACTACAATTACTTTTGAGAATGTTAGGAAAAAACATTTAACTGCATGTTTAATTTCTAGCATATGCTAGCAATGGCTATCAGTCAGTGCATCGTCTGCTCTTGAAATAGCCTATATGAACACCATGTCAGGAACTCCTTTGCACTGATATGTTAGTCCAGTGTAAACCGCCATTGCATTTTTTATCTACTACATAAGCAAATTCACTGTAATATTTACTGTACCAAGTGCTGTAAAAAGTAAATGTCTTCCTTTTTATGACCCATTTTATAGAAGGAATCTTATATTTAAAGTATGGCTCAGTAAATAAGTAATTAATAATTTTATTCAATAGACACAAAGTATAGAGCACACGAAAGAGAGGAAGACATGCGGCGAAGGGCCGCGGGCCGGCCGCTGTTAACTGTATGGTAAGTGGGCGCCTGCTCAATGCACTGAGCTAAATCGGCACCACAATAACAAGGTGTAGTTTTAATTTGTAAACATGAAGTATGGCTGAAAAAAAGAAAATCCAAGAAATGATAAGAAACAGAAGCCAGCCAAAAAAACGAATACAGTTTTGTAAAACTTTGGAATTATGCTTGAAAATTGCTAACAAAACCAAAATGTGCCACTTTTAATGCATCGGTACCAAAACAATGACTGGAAATTGATGAAAGGATTGAAATGATTTAATGTATTTATTAAAACAACTTTTTTTCCTCTTTTGCATTAGTGTAGCTTTTATACTCTTCAACAATTAAGGAGTGAGTTGTAATGGAAAATCGTTTCCTCAAGTGCTTTTTGAAATGGAGGTTGATAGGAAAGTAAAGTAATTGACTGGTCTTCGATGGTCCCAAATTTAGCTATTAAGCATCATGCTAATGGATGTAGTACTGCATTAACACAGAAGCCAAGAACAATTACTTAAATACGATAAAGGCAAATAGATATCAGGAAGGCTTTGGCAGTTTCAAAGAGCGCTGATGGCAAATGTCCAATTTACACTTTGAGAAAAGCCGACCGTAACACAATTTGCTCTACGTATAGTGGAGACACTTTTTCAGAGTGCATACCTTTTATTTTTCTGCTCACGTAGTACAGAAAGGAGTAGAGAAACAATCAGAGCGCTCTTAAACCATCAGATTTAGCATCAAATCACTATAGAAAGTGTCACAGCTTTTGAAGGCAACAGCATCTGGAGCTGGTAATGCAGGAGCACTACAATGACTATTGCTTTTACTATAATAGGTATTGACCTGTGCATCAGCAAGAATCTGCTGATATCTGCAGTCTTTCAAACCCCACTGAATTCAAACATGAAAAGTTTCTACTGCAATCACGGCACGTCTACATTGACACAAAAGACGGCCGGGCACTTAAAAGAGAATAAAATACGTGCATCGGTGAATGCGATTATCAGCTGAATCGGATTTTGATTGATAGTCCCATCGGGGGCATGTGGGGTGCATGAAAGAGAGAGTCAAAAAAGAATTTGCTGACTAATGGTCCGTTCCGTTTTTTGAATTATGTTTAACCTGGGTATTCAAGATACCATGACAGTGATAATTAAAGACTGGAAGTGTGAGTGGAATTGGAATGCCAGTCAAGAAAAACAAAACCTATACATTCCAACAAAGCTGTGATTAATTTCATTGAAGGACTGAGAAATAATTGCCTTCCAGAGACTCGAACACATTTACATAAAGTGCAAATCGAACTCTGCATTGAGTTGTGTAATAGGAGAAAGACACTGTTCCCCAAAATGTTGCTGAAAACATGGTTTCCACCCATAGCAATAGCATTCGTGTAATAGATTCAGAGAGCAGACAGTTTCTAGGGTTTTTCTTTTCACTTTTAGAATCCACAGTGACAGAGAGCATGTACATTACTAAAACAGTAATCGCTATTATTATGCTGGCACCCTTTTTTCTTACAGCTTCACATAATCACATTGTAATAATGGGGTAGCATTGTGCATTTACCTACATTTAACTGTAAATATCCTGCATAAATATTATTATTTAATAAATTAAGAAAAATATTGCATGGTAATTACATGGTAACAAGTTTGTAATATAAAGTTCTAACATTGTTGCTATTATCATTATTGTTGTTTTTAAAATAACAGCTTCTGATAACATTGTAACAGTGGTGTAACACTGTGGGAACAAAGAGGTAATAACCACACAATAACCGTTACTTACATACATATAAATTGTAAGTTGCATGGTAATTACATGGTAACTAAGCAGTAACTATGGTAACTTAAATATATAGTGGTAACTATAATATATAGTGCTTATCATTATTATCATTACTATAATTATTATTATGAAAGCAGTTTATCTATCTCTTTTTAATGATGGGTTTGCAACCATCAGCTGACTTGTTCTATATGCATTCTTCCAGTGCCGGTGTGAGCAGCTCCTGGTGTGACTGTTTTTGGCACAGGCAAATGTGGACTAAGGAGGCCGTAAAGAGCTGTTGACTTGTGTAAATCAGTGAGGTTTGAGGGCATTCAAGGGGCTGCCAAATACAGTTTGCGAAATAAGAGCCCATGCTATGAGCAAGAATACAGTATATCTTTGCCTCTGTAATATAGTATATATAGTATGCCTTTTTTGGAAGATGCAAACACTTACCACAAATCTCAGTGAATGAATGGAAGCAATTTTAAAGAAGGTACTGACAATATGTACAATAGCAGCACTTACACAATATATATAATATATAACAAACTAAATAAAACAACCCTTGCATCCTTCTAGGCTGTGTTATTCCAGCATTGCATAACGATATAAACAAATACACAGTGCTCCTATAGTTCTATTCACAGCCTCAGAATGCACAGTTTATATGGAATGAATAGGAGTTAAGTGGAGAATCGGCTCATTTAAGGTGTCGTCTGCGCTTGCTTTTACACACACACACAGACACACACATTAAGTTATACTGTATAAGCACTTGCGGGATGCCAAAGGGTCAAGTGGTTTTCACTGCGCGCTAAGAAAAAGTCCTGATGCTTGCTAATATTTCCTGATGTGTTCTTTTATTTGAATACCGGGTGCTGCCTCAGCTAGCTCCTATTGTCAAAGCTCTCTATTTGAATGTCAACACTATTATTACAGCAGGTGATGCAACAGCAGGTGTCTCTCTGCCTGTCTGTCTGCTACGCCCTGCCTGTCTCTCTGTGTCTTTGTGTGTCTCTCTCACCCTCTCCTGCTTTACTTCCCTCAGTTTTGTTTAATAGCTATCATTATGTGTCTGCCAAATGGAATCCATTTGAAACCCGCTTTTTCTACCCTTTGCAAGCATCTCTATTTTTCTAGGCTTGACATTCTACCACTCTTTCACACTTAGACTGTAATGGGTGAAACGGAGAACGTTCTCTGTTGCTGTCTCGCCTCTCTTTCCCAATTGTTTACAGCTGAAGCCCTGACAGTGGAGCCTCTGACTAGCTTGGGGAGAATGGACACTTTGACATTTCACACCCTGAAATGTGGCAGCGCACGGTATTACTAGTAAATGCTGTTCATTATGGCCTTGACAGCTGATGACCAAGATTCAACCTTCCCACACCTGCCTCTGCCGAAACCGCACAAAAAAAGGACTTTCGAAAATCGAGATGTTTGGCGCGATCAAAGCTGAGAGGCTGTGTTCTTTTCCTCTGCTCTTCTGTCTCCTTGTCCTTACGTTCAACCATGTAATCAAGTGCACTTTATTGCTGTCATGTCTGCATAGGCCTGACTATATTTTCAACTGAGGCTTCATTGATGTTGAGAGACTCGAGACGGCGAGAGGGGAGGAAAAAGCACCGGGGCTATGGAGATGGGATGATAAATTACCTTATAGAACAAGGAGGAGAGCTAAATAAAAAGTTTATAAGAATTTGAATTGTCGCCGTAGAGTTTTGTAATAAAGGAAAAGTAGCAATGAGGGTTAAATCAATTTGTGTGTCACACTGAGATATATATCCTTCAATATGAGGTTAGCTAAATTTCTCGTCTACATTTCCTGACAAGCAGCGGAGGCGGCAGGATTGGTGGCGCACCTATGAATCGGCAAGCCTCCGTAGGAATTTATTGGGACATATAAGTGTGTGAAATTAAATTGTAAAACTGTACTTCATCTCTACACATCGGCGTATGTTTTCTAACAAATGATTAAAGCTCAATTATGACACCACTGTAAAAGCTTTATTCTTATGTGATACGCAGAAGGAAATTTAGTTCAAGTGCTCGTGTATTTCCTGGTTCAAACTAGACCCTTAATGAATTGCTTTTTCATTAAGGTATTGCTTTTTTTTTTTCAATTTGTTCAGTATGTCATTGTAAGTCAGCACAGATTTGGCAAGCACACTTTAATGAATCTGGTGTGGTCTGATTGCTTAGAGACTACCACTCCTTCATGAAGTACAATAGGGAATAAGGTGATTTCATTTATAATAGCCTAATCTGTACTTAGGCTGAGGTTTATAGTTGTTTGCTGTGCTTACAGGAACTCTATAGACCAGTGGTCCCCAACCCTCGGACCACGGACCGGTACTGGGCCGTGAGTCGTTTGGTACCGGGACGCGAGAGTTGAAGTTTTCAGGGTTTTTATCGTTAACTCGGTTTCCCTGGGTCTTTTCCCATGTTGTAGTTGTGTGTCTTATTTTGAAAGAAATATTTATGCGTTACCATAGCGACCAGAGAGCATTAAGGGGCAGAGAGGAGGATGTTACTCTTGATGTTGTTGGCACATTTCAGGAGGACGCTGCTAATAAAGTTACACAATCACACAGTGAATTTGCGTTTATTATTATATTTACAAAATACCACCGTTTTTGTCTTGGTCGTATCATTTTATTTTGTTGTATTTATCCGCTACACCTTAAAGGCCGGTCCATGTAAATATTATCTGACATTAAACCGGTTGGGGACCGCTGCTATAGACTATAACAATGACACCAAGACAAAATTAGACCAAACTGGGAAATTATACTCAGTATGGTAGCAAAATACAGTATCCTCAGCATAATGGGAAAAGAGGAATAAACGTGCAAGACTGCCCCCATGGTAAACAGACTGAAGCAGACTGCTTGGTAACATTTAGTCCATCAAAGACCAATTCCAAGTTCTTCCTCTAGTAGGGCAGGGGTGTCCAACTCCAGGCCTCGAGGACCGGTGTCCTGCAGGTTTTAGATCTCAGCCTGGCTCAACACACCTGAATCAAATGATAAGTTTATTAGCAGGCCTCTGGAGAACTACAAGACATGTTGAGGAGGTAATTTAGCCATTTAAATTAGCTGTGTTGGATCAAGGACACATCTAAAACCTGCAAGACATCAGCTCTTGAGTAGGGATTCTTTAATCTACTGTTCTTTGGCATAAAGGGCAGAAGGTTTATTAGGCTCTACATTTGAATCATGATTCAGCCATCTGAATTGAAAATGGTAGTAATTTGCCTCAAAACAGTATTGCTCAATAGCCACTACTCCAAAAATGTAACTCTTTGAAACAGCGTGGCAAACACAGACTGCTCAGTTTTCAATGTGTTCATACTGTAACAACGATACATTCATCTGCCCTTGACTTCCACGCGGATGTTCAAGATTTTCCTGTGAAGAAGGGACATGTTTGTGCTTTGACACAGTTTTATTTTGACACAGAGTTTATGAACTCTGATGAAGCCTGAGCAAAATATTACAACTACTATACAACTACTGCCCATTTATTAAATACACAACTCTTGAACGAGTCAAACACGTAATTCAGCCATGTTGCTCAAACCACAGAAATCCAATGTGTTTGTCCAGATGTGCAGCGAGCAAAAGATTTATGAAGCTCTTGACATGTTTATTTAATAAAGAGCAAAACAATCAGAGTATTAACGATGCTTTTTATGATTCGTTTGGACATTTGGACAATAGATCTGGCCGAACGCTGGCCTCTTCGCAGCCGCTGACTGATTATTTAAATATTAGCCTTACACAAAGGCGATGACAGAATCATCTGCAGCAAACATGATGATTGTAAAGGTTGTGTTTGCACAGTGTGGACAGAATTTGTGTAAACTTTTTAATGCTTTTACTTCCATTACATATATATTTAAAAAAGCCATTTTTTGCTGTGGGTTATCCATGTAATAAAGAGATTAATGGTGCATTATTACAGATATTTTGCAATATAATATGACTATGAATGACTTTTTCTTCATTATATAAACAGTTAGAGTTTGTTGTTATTTCATTTTTGGCTGGGCTTACACCAGCCCTCCTCAAATCCTGATTTATTACATGTGGAAGGACAGATTACCCGTGAGGAGCAAGAAGGCGTACTAGACAGTGCAGATGCAGTGTGCTGGGGGAGAAAAAAAATCACTGGCTATTGAGTGCGATCACGAGCTGGAGAATAAATCTACATTAGGCACATTTTATCTCACAGTTTTGAACCTATGTTTAAAACTTGCTATGCTATAAACGTCTGACATATGAGCCTCTCACTGAAGAGGTATGGAATTCATTTCGGCACAACTAAGCATTTTAATATGATTGGTGCTAATATCATTCATATTGGAAAAATTTCCAGTTGAGCAGCTGAAAATTCTCATATCCGGTGGGACGGGGACCGGCACTTTTTCTTTTAAAGAGGAACAGCAATATTGCATGTCTTTTTGAGTATATGCAAAGCATTTCCCATTTTCCTCCAATAGCACTCGCTCAGAGCAGCCATGGCAAATATCATTAAATGCCCTGCTAACACCCTGCCTCCCCCCCTACACACTTTCGTGCATGTGCAACCTCATATGCAAAACCACCTCTGCCGTCTCTCTACCCATACTCATTTTTCCCCCTCCTTTTTTCTTCCTGGCTATCACTCAGTGGCAGTGCACAAGGGAAAGAGAGTGCATTGATCTGCCAAAGTGAGCAGCCATTTCACAGGGTGAGTCTGTGCAGCATTCCTGTCCCTGAATGGGAATTGCTCATTTCACCTGGCCGCCTTGCCAATAGAAGACTAGTGGGAAGCCCTGCTGGAGACGGACAGAGAGGGAGGGAGCGCAGGAGTCAGGGCCCTGGTCAGGGCTTGGCAGGCGGCAGATAAGAGCTCCTCATGTTGCTCCTGCATGCACTTACCACTACTGCTAGGGCTCAGCCTGCCTCTCTCTGTCTCTCTCTCTCTGTCTTCCACACACTGACATGCACATACACATAGCTTTTCTCCACACATGTGAGGCACTAATAATAACTTTGGCGTTCTGGTGAGTCAGCCTTCTTTCCTCAGGCAAGGATAAAACTAAAACATGGTGCTTTTATTGAGTCTAAAATCACTAACTGTGGAATTCCCAGAACAGGGCTTTAACTCAGCCTGTAGTCCATTCATTGCCAAGATGCCATGTGTCCTCAAGATCTAATATTGTGACCAAAGCAGGTGCTGATGAACCGATAAACAAGGCAATAAACTATTTAGGATATTCACATGGCCAACATACAGTGCAAGAAATATAGTTTTGGAAATTAAAGTTGCACAGATGAGAACTCTCATGATCAAACCTGATATACTACAATGTGCTAAAAATGTGTAAAATCTGGGAGAGAACCCACGCAAACATGGGAAGAACATGCAAAAAGAACATGGCCTGATGGCGGAATCTTCTTGCTGTAAGGCAACAGTGCTGCTCACCGTGCTGCCACCAGCACTCAGGTTTGAAAGTTGCAAACGCAGTGATGTGGAAACCTGTCACTGGATGGTTGATGTAATATTGTAGAAGCAAGCGAAAGTATGTAAGACTTCAGTCTTCCTCTGACGACTTTCTTAGCTAACAAGTTATCCCGAAGTAGTAGCTATATTAGCTACATTTTCGCCATTTCATCCCCAACTTTGTGGCGTGTTTCAAGTTGGTCACACTGATTATTGAAGAGCATTTATTAGCACCCATCCTCAGTAATTCATTCATTTATTTCCAGGCTGGTCTTTCAACTTAGTGGTGCAATTAACTCCCACTGCAGAGTTATTATCATTCTGAATTTTCAAATCAGCTTTTACTTCAATTTAATTTTGACTTTTTGTTTTACATTCAATTTAGGTTCAGGTAATTTTCAGAGGATTTTCATATTTCAATTTAGTTTTTACTGACTTTAGTGTTATTCTTTTAAATTAATATTTTAATTACAATCTTTTATTATTGTTTGGAGTGCACGTGTCAGAGGCAAAGTTTAGGAAAATCAGTAAAGGTACTAGATTATGAACACATAACGTTTTGAAAGCTTAAATTAACATGTTCATCAACTTTTCACATTTAGTTTTTAGTTTAGTTTAACTTTACTATAATGACTTGCTGGATTTGCCCAGTAGGGGGCATTGTGGAGCACACAACCTCCAGCTCTTGGCCTAATGCTAGCTGCTTGGAACGTCTGAGAATATTCCCCAAGCCCATCAGAATATACTATATGTGCAGACCAATCTTTTGTTTACCTTTGCTTTTCTTTAAGAAATAAAAATAACGGCAAGTGCTAACATATTGTGTTGCAAGTTACAAAAGATTTTTTTCCATTATGTAAAAAAAAGTTTTTGTTTAGTAAATGGAGTAAATCCAGCCCTAATAAATATCAGCCACAATTTGTCATGTGATATTTTTGCTTGCATAAAAATAACTTCTTGCCTTTTTTAAAAGTTTTATCCTGTTTTTGCAGATATTCATATCAACTAAATCTGTTTATGCCAAGTATATCTCGCTCAGAAGCAAAGCTGTAAGCTTCTCAGTATCTGACTCACCTCTCCAACATCAACCCCCCCCCCCCCCACCCCACCCCACGCCCCCAGCGCTCCGCCTCCCCATCCTTCATATGTCCACCTTCCATCCAGCCACTTCATTTCCCCACTTCATCCTTCACATGTTCTCAGATTTATTTCTCTCTATCTCTCTCCCCTGGTCAGCCCACTTCCCTCCCTCCATCTAGCCTATCTCTCGGCTTCTCTCCTTGCTCAGTGACAGTCTCATCACACTCTATCAATCAGGCTCTGAGGCCCGGGTGCAGTGCAGCACGGCATCGCGCAGTCCCGGTCTGGTCCCATCAGTGCCAGTCAGTCTCCCTCACACTCTCAGTCACTTTAAAAAGGTTTAGGTTGCCAGATATAGTCTGTTTCCTCCGCCCCGATCCAGGTCAGGAGATGGAGCTGAGTCGAGATTCAGCTTAGCGCTTGATTTGATGTCACTTGACATATTCTTGGGCCTGTCTCTGTACTCAAAACATGCAATTTACTCTTTTTTTTAAACAAAGATGGTTATTTGGAAACATTATCAGCTCACATACACAAATTTGAAAGTAGAACAAAGTAACCCCGACTTAACGTACTGTGTGAAATTTAAACAAATGTATATTTAAAGAACAGTTAAAATCCTCTTGCATCAAGATACTCTGCTCAGTTTCTTACCTGCCGCAGGCCTCATCCTGTGGTTGACGTCTCAGGAAAGAGAACTACATGCACGAGAAAAACAGAAATAGAAAAAGTATAAGAAAAGCATTTCTCTACACAACGCAATTAGCTCTTACTAAAAATGAATCAACCATGAATTTTTGTATACAGCTTTTCAACATTGTTATGTTGCTCATTTAATTAGTTCATGTATTCGGCGCCATTATGTACAAAATGTATAGTTAAGAAACAGAAAAGTGCTTTTGAACCAAATTTCAGTTGAAGGAAGAGAAAATTGCGCGTGCGGTAGAGAATGACTTAACCGCAGTTATCGATTGACTTTGTGAATTATGAAAACAAGTGTGATTACATTTTCCTTTAAGTAGCACAACAAATTAGGCTTGTTAGTTATTCTGAAAGCAAAAAAGAAAGAAAAAAGAAAAAAAAGTCTTTTTAAGTCTATTTAATGTGCGCGGAAGATTTTCTCAGGCTATTTTCCTGCTAAATGCATTAGCAGATGCTGCTGTGCCCATACAAGCCTGTGGACTAATATTCTTGTAAATGATTTGCTACTTATTTAACTAACATGGAGAAATGTGCTTTGGGTGGTTACAATAAAAATGAGCTGGTTCTGGGACATTTCTTTCTCTTTTTTTTGGATGAGTTTTAATTTGACTCATTATCTTTTGAAACATTATTGTAGAACTTTATAGCGGTCAAATGGGATGATTAGCAAAGATAATTGTGAATGTCACGAGCAAAGTAGTGTCTCTGCCCGACACTTATCACGCTGACTCAGAGGCAATTTTCCGTGTGAAAACCTCTTCTTTATTTGCAGAAGCTAAAGGAAACAAGCTAACCTGACATTTAGTTGCATTAAAAAAAAAGGTTTTCGGTTTTACGGTTCTTACATGTAAATTAACGTAATTACCCAGGTGAGGATATGGCTGGCCTCTACAAACTGACCTCATCACCGGTGTGTTTTGCCGGGTTCCTTCTTATCAGCTTTCTCTCTATACACGCCGGTCATGCTAATGAATCCACAAATTAAATTGTAGAACAGAGGAATATTAAGGCGCCTGGCATTTTGATGCCGGGGAGGAATACTCAATTAGGCCGGATTTGGCCTCCGTAATTATTACATTATAGCTAAGATAGCGTTCAATGGCAACAAATGCTCGGACGCACTCCGTTCTATGACGACGGCAATGGGCAAGCAAAGATGAAAATGCCGGCGCCGAAGAGTGAAAGGCTGCAGGGGAAAGAAAAAAAGAAAAAGGCAAGTGAGAAAGTGACAAGAAAGCTATCGCACGGGAGCCCCCGTCTGCAGCAGCCATATTTCATTACACAGCACTGAAGCTTAGGAGGCAATCAAGCATATTTAGCCATCCTCGTATTGCCGCACCACCCACCCCCCCAAAGCAATTATTACTCCCCAGTTTTTTACTGTGCTTTGCCATGGGGAAAATGAGCCGCAGTACTTATCAGCTCAATGCATACACAAGTGAGTGAGGCGGAGGACATGTAGGTATGCATATACTGTATATGTAAGTGTTTGTGCAAAAAAACCCCAAACAAACGCAAAAAATGGGCATGGGCAATGGTGGTGCTCAAAGTAGGTATTTGGGAGTGGAGTGCCGGCCACTCCAGAGCAATAGGTTACCTTCTTTCAATCCCATTAGCTCAGTAACATCAGCACATTTAGGTGCAGCGGGTGGAGCGAGAGGGGGGATACAGAGATAACCATAAACATGTCACCAAAAACGCATTGTTATTTGCATTCATATTGGAAAGAGCCAAATTGATGTGGGGTCAAACAAGGAAGGTGAGGGTTTATGACCTGTGCATAGCTCTGCTGTCAGCAGCTCTGATCTATCGGACCGGCCAGCCTTGTCAGTGCTTTACGCCTGATTATATTATCATGGCTGACGATCAATGGGGATGAATGATCGTTGGTCTACGGAGAGGAGCAGAATGAACAAAGCAGAACGCAAAGAGTAGATTCTTTAGTAATACAGTGAATGGAAATGAATCCGCCTGGCTGAAGTCATCTAGTTAAGTGATGCATCGCATGCCAGTGCAACACAAAACACTTTCAAAATACTCTGGCTGTGTGTTGCTCTTGTATTCAGTAAGTGGTTTTTTTTTCTTTCAGATTTTTTAGTAAAATGGCACAACTATGAAATTTAGGGGGGGAAAAAAGGAAAACCTTCACCATCCTGTGTGCCGGGTTTTGAGCAGCTAATATGCAGTCATTTGGGTGGTGCAGCCGCCAACTGCAGCATTAGTCCCCATCTGGGGACTTGTGTTTTGGTGAAAGTGCTTCTGCATTTGCGAGACTCTTCAGTTCTGGGCATCCTCCCCAAGTCCATAACTCAACGTCCCTCTATCACTCCCATGCGACTGGCTGTCATAATCATCGGCATTATGCTACCTCAATGGGCCTGATTTACAAGTCTGGACATCGCACCAGCTCTGCGCCAACGGGTAAACATGAGGCTGCTTGCTAGCGCCAAGCCTATTTTCTCCATACAACATTTAATGAGCATCAGAGACTGATATTCAACAGAGAAAAGTAGCTTGGATTTATATCTATACAAGATTGCAAACAAAGTCCTTAAAGAGGTTTTAGCTTTTTGTTTTGGAAAATGTGGGATTATCTTTGCTGCTGCGTAGGTATGAAATCATTTTGGACTGCACTTAGTGGGTGTTTTCATTAGAGATCATTTGACACTTGTTGGATTTATAGGGAAAATCAAACACTCATAAACGATGGTAGACTGTGTAGTATTAGATATATATAATCCATCCATCCATCCATTCACTTCCGCTTATCCTTTTCAGGGTCGCGGGGGTCGCTGGAGCCTATCCCCGCTGTCATAGGGCGAGAGGCGGGGTACACCCTGGACAGGTCGCCAGTCTGTCGCAGGGCCAACACACAGGGACAGACAACCATTCACACTCACATTCACACCTAGTGGCAATTTGGATTATCCAATTAACCTATCCCCACTAACTGCATGTCTTTGGACGGTGGGAGGAAGCCGGAGTACCCGGAGAGAACCCACGCAAACACGGGGAGAGCATGCAAACTCCACACAGAAAGACCCCGGCCTGATGGTGGAATTGAACTCAGGACCTTCTTGCTGTGCGGCAACAGTGCTAACCACCGTGCCACCGTGCTGCCTGATATATATAATATATGGACATATTAGATGTTTGCTTTGGTACATTCAGAGTAATTTGATCTTTATTTGTTTATCATATTCAAATGATAAAGCTTGTGGGCCCAAAATAGTCAGTCTCTTTACTGATTGGTCAAAACAACTCAACCCCAACTTGCACCTTGCATCAGTTAGGCTGATAGGTTGGGCCAAGGTCTCACCGTGGTTTCACCTGAAACCTCTGGTGGTAATGACCTGCACCTTTTTTCACAACTTGGCTCCTGCGACGATGCGATGATTAATAGTGGGTCAGCGAACACCTCCAAAGGAGCCAACTCCCAGTAGGGTTTAAATACCTGGGACTCTCCACCTTTTGGTTTTAGAACTGGAGAAGCCTCATCCTGTTAAATCCAGAATTGAATTCAAAATCCTGCTCCTCACATACAAGGTCTTAAATAATCAGGCCCCATCTTATCTTAATGACCTTGTAGTACCATATCACCCTATTAGAGCACTTCGCTCTCGCTCTGCAGGCCTACTTGTTGTTCCTAGAGTATTTAAAAGTAGAATGGGAGGCAGAGCCTTCAGTTTTCAGGCCCCTCTTCTGTGGAACCAGCTTCCAGTTTGGATTCGGGAGACAGACACTATCTCTACTTTCAAGATTAGGCTCCAAACTTTCCTTTTTGTTAAAGCATATAGTTAGGGCTGGACCAGGTGACCCTGAATCCTCCCTTAGTTATGCTGCAATAGACATGGGCTGCCGGGGATTCCCATGATGCATTGTGTTTTTCCTTTCCAGTCACCTTTCTCACTCACTATGTATTAATAGACCTCTCTGCATTGAATCATATCTGTTATTAATTTCTGTCTCTCTTCCACAGCATGTCTTTTATCCTGTCTTCCTTCTCTCACGCCAACCGGTCACAGCAGATGGCCACGCCCCTCCCTGAGCCTGGTTCTGCCGGAGGTTTCTTCCTGTTAAAAGGGAGTTTTTCCTTCCCACTGTCGCCAAAGTGCTTGCTCATAGGGGGTCATATGAATGTTGGGTTTTTCTCTGTATCTATGAAGCACCTTGAGGCGACTTTTGTTGTGATTTGGCGCTATATAAATAAAATTGAATTGAATTGAATTGAATTCTTGGATGAAAGGTGATGCATATTTAAAAAATTTCAAAGTGATCGTGCTCAGAAGTTGATACAAACTTTCTGACATATGTATATATATATATATATATATATATATATATATATATAGTCCTTTATCTTAATATAATGATTTTCTCTCTTTTCTAACTGAAATTAATTACGTGAACTCCACAGAAGATGATTAGAAAATTGAATTTCTTGCTGTTATTAAACGTCTTTTGCCTTTGATCTCGCTCTCCTTCTTGAGGCGTCACCTGGCCCTTTCTTTATCCCTCTCATTCATCCTCTATTATTATATTAGCCCATACTCATCCACATTTTGCACCTCCTAAGTGATAGGCCACATAAATCAATTTTTTTAATATATATATACACACACAATAACAGTTATATGCAGCTTCCAGACCGCTTGCTGATAGCTGCCATTTCTTATCACCGCAGCTGAATATAGCAGCGTTATGAAGGCACTTTTGCTTGCTGTCTAAAGGGAGGCGACTGAGGGGAGAGAGGTGATGCATTTTTGTTCAAATTACTTAAGCTGCCTACAAAGCTTTCTGGTAAGTTGCAGGGTTATGAAAATTTACTATGAAGAGAAGGGACTCTTAGACAGAGGGGAAAACACAGTCTTTATGACACCTATCATGTGCATTCCTGTGGATTTTAATCATTCTGTTATGTAAAGATGCTGTCATTCCTGGCTTTGTGTGCTTTATTTATTTATTTTTTTACCGTAAACTCACGCTGCTCGATAAAATCAAGGAGCACACAGAGAAATTCACTCTGCTTCCTTACAACTCTGGCAGAGGTAATAGCAGCAAACGATGTCCAAAATGTGCGCATTCCTCTTGCACTCTGTCACGGGGAACATGCCGGTCCCACGGTTTCTTTTACCAAAAATATTTCTTGGAGGGCGTAATCCTGCCATCTGTGCTATTAATATGAAACTTATTATAAACAAGCTAATCAGGCTTGTTTGTTTTTCCTTTTGTTGAGCTTTAACATTCGCGCGGAAACGGGGCTCAGGTTGAAGCTGAGACGAGCTCTCGTTACAGTAAAAGCACACAGGTGTTACAAAGGCACGGAGAGCTCATCAGCACACAGCGTGATGCTGTGAGACCGTTTGATAGACAACAGCACAGCAGGAGAAAGAAGAGCGGAAGTGGGATTCAGAACTAAAGAGCCAAGAGACACTTTCTCTGTCTTGCTCTCAACTGCTCCCAGTGCAAGAGACACGGGCCGCTGCACAGACAGATGGCGAGGAGGTGTGTGTGTGTGTGTGTGTGTGTGTGTGTGTGTGTGTGTGTCTGCGCGCATGAGTGAGTGTGAGTGGTGGGTGGTGACGCCATTCAGCTTTGTGCAAGTGTGAGAGATGGAGCGCAAGAGATATAAGGGGCGAAAATGAAGGAGGAAAAAACACTGCAGAGGTGTGTGTGTGAGTGCTGACTTTCTCATGCAGCCATTAATCCATGATATATATATATATATGTATTTAAACACACACACACACACACACCACATCCAAATAGCTTGCGTGTTTCATTACACCATCGATAAAAGTTCATTTGCGCTGTCACTTTGCATTCACCCGTCATACTGTGCAGAGACATAGCAAGTAAGGAACCTCTCCTGATGATGAGAGGCACACCTACTGTGGGTGTGTTAAAAAAAAATCTGTATTGACAGACTGCCACCTACTGGATTTTACTGTAATTTCAATTGTACTATCACCCCATCTAATCTCCTTCTATACTGCATAAGCATGTAAACATGCATTTAACCTGTCACGTGCTACGCACATACATAAAGCTTCCCTGAAAGCAAGTCGCCCGACAACTAATTCAATATTTCTTTTTTCAATACAATCTTTAAAACTCAAGTTTGCTCTGGTGGTTTTCACATCTTCATGTTAGTTTTACTTTGATTTATTTAGATGATTTGGGATTTTTTTTGTGAAATGAGAAAATGGAAAATGTAATGTAGATAATGTTTAATGTTTAGTTTTTCTTGGATTAAATAAAATGACTGCAACTTTTTGTCATTTGAGGATTGAGATTTAAAATAACTAGTTTGGCATCACGGTCAATCCTGATCGAGCGATTCAAAAACAATGTATTTCGTTTCATTTTTCATGCAAATGAGACTTTACTGAGTTATTAAATGGAAAGCAGTCATTCTAATGACGCAGGTGAATCACGCCTCCTCACGTGGAGGGACTTGGGGAAGGCTTGGAAGGCAAACGGTGATGCATAGCACCATCTTGTGGTTATATAATGCTGGATAAAGGCTGGCAACAAAAACACACTTTGGCTGAAAAATATCTGTCTGTGTAAGAATGATTCGGTTTGAAGTTTCATAGACAGTCCAAAGTCCTGAGATAGCATTCCCTTAACATGTGTATCCTGACGCACGTTTAGACTCTTCTTTCATTTCCTTTGGAGGTTGCAGTGGGATTAAGTATGCAGATTGTTTGCCGCACACGTTTACACTATGTTAACTAATGAAAGAAAAAGCTGAGGTTATCCATTTGCATGACCAGTGATGCTGCAGCTCCATTTCTTCATGTTTTTCCTCTTTTTTTCCTTTTTTTTGCAAGCAAACAGTATGCGTGTGTTTAAGCCACATCTCAAAAAGCACCAGAACATTACCTGTCACAGGACTAAATGAGCAGCAGGTCCCATGAAACACCTCATCCATAACACCTCGAGACAAACCTGCGCATTGCATTAAACATGCGCACAGGCTCAGGGCTTTTGCAAAATTCTGCCTTTTTTCTCCACAGAGAATAAGACGAATCTCCCATGTTCGCTTCCTCATAATCACAATACAAATGCGATATTTAAGAATGAGCATTTCAATCACGACAAGTGAGGCAACGGGACTTATGAATGTGCTGTATTTAAGAAAGTAATTTGGAGGTTATCGGAAATTGTCGCTAATCATTTAATAATGCACCTTTTTAGTATTCTCCTGATCCACTGTGGTCACTGCTTCAATCTCTAATCCAGTCTGCTTGTGGCTTAGTAGAGATTTGTCCTGAGAAACCGCTAGCTGCTATCTGACATGAAACAGATTTGATCCATTCTGCACTGCATATCTGTCTTTTTCAGACAGCCAGTATCCAAAAGAAATATGTCAGCAGACTGGGGATTATGCATTGCTGCTAATCACCAACCTGCCCAACATATCTTTGGTTTGACAATCCAAAAGTCATCCCCTCCCCCCTTTTTTCCATTTCGAATACTTATTTTGATCTTCGTTTAACCTCATTGTGCTGGTACAATCAGCTGTGTTAACTATCGACTTCATGCTCCGCCGGGTTACGTGATTATCTTGTGCAAATGAAAAGTGATTTAGCAGGAAAAATCCGAACATGGAGTAATTTCACATCCCTGTTCTACTGCTGTTGAGCAAATAGACTCATCATCATCACCACCATCATCGTCGCCATCCAGATTTGCTCTTCTGAGAGCGAGAACGTGAGGGTGGCACACTTTATTCGCTTCGGGGATCACCATCTATCTAAGCATCATGAAGCTGATCACCAAGGGAAATAGTTTGTCTCTCATTCCTGCCTCCTGTAAATGTTGACTAGCTAACGCCGCTGTGCCTCATGTGTACAGAAAAAGAAGAAAAAAAATGATAATACAGGAAAAAAAAAAGTGGAACTTCATTAACTTTTCCTCTTTTTTTTGTCTACCACCTGCTGTGTGCACTTTCATTGTTATTTACACCCTTTTAGCTAACTGGATATTGCTGAGTCTGGCCAAATGTAAGCACACAACCTGTGGGATGAATGTGATGGATTTCTGGTATCACTGGTCTTTATTTGTGGTGTGACTATAACCACAATTCCCCAGTCACAGCTTATTGCAGGGTGAAGCTGAGCGAGATATACTCCGCGGCTGGCACGAACCCACTGGACTTTGTAATAATTCATTGGCCAAAAAGCCCTCCATGTACTCACTGTGCAATATTTATACCCCACTGAATGTATTTCTTCAGCTACATCACCGCGCAGGCTTGGGTCAGGGATTTTCTCTCCTCAAAACGGGTTCTAGTATATCAGATGCTGGTTAAATGTGGGAAATGACACTAGGAATTTGCCCCAATCACACTCTGGCTGCTTACAATGCTGCACAGCTGGTAGCTGTTAAAATTGTTTTATGCTTTGTTGTGTTGCAGCGCCAACATCTAAAACACTGTATGTAGTTTTTTCTCTTCCTGACAATACAACTAAGTTAAAGAGATGAAAATGATGATGCTGTGTAAATATGCAATAGCTTGTTTTTTATGTCAGGTTGCTGTAAGCCTGTAATCTTGTATTGATCGCTGACAGCTTGTTGTGATATCCTTGCATAGGTACTATGATACTCTACAGTACCTCATTTATTTAAGGTTTTAGTTAGTCATTTCTTTGTTTTGTTTTCTTATTTTCTCATGTATTTTTTTCGTTCTCTGGTTCTGTCGGAGGTTTCTTCCTGTTAAAAGGGAGTTTTTCTTTCCCACCGTTGCCAAAGTGCTTGCTCATAGGGGGTCATATGATTGTTGGGTTTTCTCTGTATGTTTTGCACCCCACTTTGCAGTTATTTATTTGTCATGTATGATTTTCGTTCCACTTCTCACGTGTACACCACTTTGTGTTGGTCTTTCACGTGGAATTCCAATAAAATTGATTCATGTTTGTGGCTGTAATGTGACAAAATGTGGAAAAGTTCAAGGGGGCCGAATACTTTTGCAAGCAACTGTATTATTGTAGGGTCTACCTTACAATATAAAGCGCCTTGAGGCGACTGTTGTTGTTATTTGGTGCTATATAAATAAAACTGAATTGAATTGAAAGGTGATTCACACACAATGTAAACATCTTACATTGTGATTTAAATAAAAAAAAAAAAAGCCTTTTCTGCTGTTGATGAGGCTGAACGGACACAAGACATTTATTGAAACATCACAACAATACACCAACTAGGCTGGCTAAGCATTTGACCTTGACCTTTTCTGTTCATGCCCAAGGTCAAAGCTGACCTTGAAAAACAATTGCAAGAAACCATATTAACTGATCTTTTATATGACTATGGAGAGGGCTGTACAACACAGTGTTTATTTTTTCAGTACAAAACCCTAAGACATCACAATGATGACATAAAGTTTCACATAATGACATAGTAATTGAGAAATCTGCAAGCTTTTTACAGCTTGAACAGGCAAAGGATTTCAGACAGCTCTGCTCTAATCATATTTGTAAAATTAATAAAATAGACCATATTAGAAGTAATGCTTCAAGGTCATAGGTCAAAGGTTAGGATCACATGAATTTGGGGTGGCCGTCGCTCAGGTGGTAAAGCAGGTCACCTGCTACTCGGACGTTTGGTGGCTTGATCCCCGTCTGCCAAATATCCTTGGGCAACATACTAACCCCAAGTTACTCTCTGATGCATCCATCTGAGTTTGAATGTGTGTAAATGGTAAATAGAAAAAAGTGCTTATGCGAATGAGTGTGAAAACATGAATGAGGCAAGTTAGTAAAGCACTTTGAGTGCTTGGAAAAAGTAGAAAAGCGCTATATAAGACTGGTCCATTTAGCATTAGGAAAAGGCTTTAGTTTCCACTGGATCGTCTTCAAACTTTAAGCAATATAACAGTGACTGGGAGACATAAGCACTTCCTTGAGCTCCTTAAAACATATGTTTTCATTACAACATTACATGACTTCATATTGAAACCAAAAGATTAATATACTACACTAGATTTCCATTAACAATGCTGACATCAGCACAAATGATCTATGAAAACAGTGCAGACGTCACTATTGGGGGTTTCAGTATTACGAATGATGACATCAGCATAAATAACATCAGTTTTAGTATTGCTGTTCCCTGTCGGGGATAGTTAGCTCTCTGAGTGCTCTCGTCTTTATCTGTGTCTTTGTTTGTTTATTTTTCTGTTTACTCCTTCTAGACTACTGAGAGCTCAACAACCAGGCCTGGCACACAACTACATCTTAGGCTTCAGTAGTTCTTATCTATATCAGATATTATGGTCATTATATTGCCCCAGTCATTGTTTTTTTTCTGTGTTGAATTATGACATAGTTAATATTCATTTTAGATGTTAAGCAGACTTTCTGTGTTACGTTTGCATTTTTGCAGTATGTACAAAGCTGATTAAACCAACTTTATGCTGATTATGCACAACTTTTCACGTACTTGTTATCAGCCTTAAATCACTAAATCTTGTCCCATTTCACATATTCGGTCGTTAAGTCTGACGTCACTAGCCGTGTCCGGGCCTAAACTCCGCTGCAGGTCCATATATCAAACGATCACTATGGCATTACTGAGAGTTGAAAAACTGTCTAAAGTCTTTCATCTGTAATAAAATGATCAGCGTTCTGCTCTACCAGGTGTAACAATTGAGTTTAACATCCAGGCATCCATGAAAACGGAATTTATGACATTTAATGGAGTTAGAAGTTAGCAGGAAGTTAGCTCGCTAGCTTCTATCTAAATACAATATAACATGTCCTGACTGCGGGTTTTGGAAACAAATTAAAACGTACAGCTCTGTTATCACTTCCAACATAAATGAAGACAGAAAACTAAACAGCAGTGATGTTTGTAGGGTTACTGAAGTTTGGCTAGCTGGTATATAATGATGTGCTACGTGACCACTAGCGACACAGCTATGTTAGCATAATATAAACAAGCTAACTTTTTTTCCACTCGATAAAAGTTAACGTGAGTGTTCTCGGTGGTCAGGAACAAATGTAATCGCATGGCAGGATGCTGTAAAAGGACCAAACTTCAGCCAGGAGAACAACTGAGATAATCCATCCACAATACGAGGTTAGTCATTCATATACTGCTGCATGGGCTGGGCTGTAGTTACATCCTAAGGTTTTAAAAACTGAGCTTAAATAAATGATTAGCGGTAATAAAAGCCGAGGGAGGTCAACAGGGATCACTGACTGTTTTAGGAGCTTTTTGAGATTAAATAGAAGAAAATACATAACATTAAACATGTTAACAACATAAAAACCCTATTAAACGCAGACTACTTTAGGCCCGGAAGTAGGGCTGGGCCATATTATACCGTTCACGGTAATACCGGTATAATGTTAGGCAACGATAGGAAAATGAAATATCGCGATAGAATGGGAGTAAAACGCGCGTGTGCAGTGCCTTTGTTTTCATACGCACATGGCCGATTGTTGAGTGAAACAGATGAACCAGAATTGGTTTGTAAAAATGGTGCAACTTCCGTGATGTGGAACTGGTTTGGTGTTTGTCCATCAGATACACAACAAAGCACATTTTTTGCAGAACATGCAAGCAGCTGTTGTTATTGTCATATTTGTCGGACTAAGATGCTCTTAAATCTGGGAGTAATCTGGGTCCTAAACTCCGTATGCTTCAGGTCAAACAACACTGCAGCATCACTTAGAGTTAAAAACTGTCTAAATTCTTTCATCTTTAATAAAACGATCAGCATTGCTGCGTTACCAGGTGTAACTATGAAGTTTAACTTCCAGGCATCCAGGAAAACAAAAGTTATTACATTTAACGGAGTTAGAAGTTAGCAGGAAGCTAGCGGAAGTTAGCTCGCTAGTTACCTAAGCATGATATTGCATGTTCTGACTGAGAGATTTCTGAAAAAAATCAAACGTACAGCTCTGCTATCACTTCCAACATAAATGAAGACAGGAAACTAAACAGCAGTGACATTTGTAGGGTTACTGAAGTTGGGCTAGCTGGTATATAATGATGTGCTACGTGATCGCTAGCGACACAGCTATGTTAGCATAACATAAACAGTGAAGCTGGAGGACGAACACTAACACTTTTCCACTTATAAAAGTTAACGTGAAGGTTCCTCATGGTTAGAGACAAATGCAATCGCATGGCAGGATGCTGTAAACGGACCAAACTTCAGTCAGGAGAACAACTGAGATAATCCATCCACAATATGAGGTTAGTCATTAATATACTGCAGCAACATGGGAATAGAGCAGCTGCCAGAGAATTCAACATTAATGAATCAATGGTACAGAAGTGGAGGAAGCAAGAAGAATGAGTTTAATAAAGTTTGATTTATCTGACTGCTTTGTTTCGCTTAATGTGCCTTATAATCCCGTGCACCTTATGGTCCGAAAAATGCGTACTGCACACTGCAGTTTAATGTTGCAAAGCACCTCTTTTTAACTTCAGTGGATATTATACATGGTTATGCTCAGGATATGTCAGCCCATTTCTACTGGAAATGCCTTTGGGTTAAACTTTCAGCAAGGAATTTGCATTTGCACTGTTACATTTTTATAAAGCTTTAATGTACATAAAAACCAGCTTCTTGTTTACGTGAAAATAAATGGAAGGTTGTCTTTTTGCGCTAGTAATGTTGTGGAGTTGTATTTTGTCTCGCATCAATTATATCGTCGGTTATATCGTTATCGCAAATTTTCAAATATATATCGTGATAAATATTTTTGGCCATATCGCCCTGCTCTACCCGGAAGTAGGATTCATCATGTCATCACTTAACGACAGAATATTTTAAAGTAACTGTTTTCAAATTGTTTTCATTGTGAGAAATATGTGTAGCCATACATTGTAGTAAAACTTTTAGTGTCTTAAAATGCAGGAGTAAAAGAGTTTAGGCTAATTCTTCAAACATTTTGTAGTTTTCTTTAAAGATTCAGATGTACTTTATATCATTTTAAATAAAAAGTTCAAGTGTACTCTGTATGTTCTGTAACGAATAACACAAAAAATGAGCACATGAGAAAAATTAGCAAAAAAATAACCTTATCATATTCCTCCTTTTATACTTTTCAAATGCCACAACTCAATTAAAAACAAAGTCAATGACGTGGTGTGGAGAGCTTCTGCTGCAGTTTTATCCATTAGCAGCTTAAAGTTGTGAGAGCGATTCTTCTGCTTCTTTTATCATTAAGATGAATGACAACGAACTAATTGAAAAGTGAGCTGACAAAAAGGTTAGGTTTAATATAGAAAATCCAAAAACAGATGCCCTTGCATGAACTGAAAGAACATTTATCCGACTCACCGAGTAATGAGGCTTCTTTGGTGGGATCACGCAGGTGCCAACATGCTGCCCGATGCTGCGGTTTTACCTCACCGACACACCAGTGAAATTAATGCCCCCTTTGCCCCCACCTAGAAGATGAGATAGTAACTGAGATAAGAATACAAACCACATGAGTGTGTGCATATAGCCTGCCAGGCTGACTCTGTCTATTCTTTATTAGCAAAAGGAATCGGTGGATAATTCTAATATTAGCATCACTTTCATGTACTATTTTCAACAATGCGAGCAGTTACATACGGAAGAAGCAGAAAATAATATATATATTTATATACGTATATAAATATGTTTGATATAATCAGATTTTCTTTGTTCACTTTAAAACTGTAAAACATCGTCTCCAGCTTACAGCTTTTTTTGTAACCCACTATTTTAATATTGCAAACAAAATGATGAAAGAAACCTGAAGGTGCACATAAGAAAGCCGTAAAAACAAATCTATGGTGACTGTATCTTCAAATTCATCAAGTGCATCATCAATAAACATATAAATTCACATCTGGTAGGAATATGCACATTAAGAAAAGAGCATGCAAATGAACATAGCTATGTTTAATTTTCATTTGAATTTTGCAGATTAATGTTGGCCAAAAGAAAAAACGTTGTACTACCTTTAGGCTCGTAATGATTACCCCAGGTCAATCTGAAAGACTCCACTTTGCATCTAAGTGGCTTCCTCTTAGTGTTATTAGAAAAATACCCATCTCGTTTTTCAACTCGTGATGCTCTATTTGCATAGAATTAACCTCTCAAAAGACATTTTAAAGGCAGGCTTAAGCTGACGTGCCTCTGGAATATTTTACGTGCATTTGCATAACGTCTGCCTCCTGCTCAGGTGATAAAGCAGTGCTAAGCTGGATTACAGTATTTGGTTCTGTAACTGTGTGGGTGTGGGTGTAAGACTGCGTACCTGCTGGTGTACCTGAATATGTGCTGGAAACAGGATTTTTTTCTTTCTTTCTGTTTTGGCATGCCTACCAATTGCCAGCAGGGCCAAAGAGAACACTTTGCTATGCCTGACTGACATGCTACTCATGTGACCTCATGAAATTACAAATCCCTTCAAGCAGTGTAATAAATCATTGGAGCCAGGTCTGGCCCACAACACTTGGATGGATGCACACACACACACACAGTGCCAACCATGATATAATATACTGAAGCCAGTTTAGTCTTAAACGCTACACCTACTTTTGTATCCTTGACAATTTAACCTGCTCCAAAAGAGCTTAAACCTACCCATCTAACAGTTTGTGCCAAAACACAAAAATAAAGACTACTTTTGTATTTTGCAACAAAAAGCTATTTTAGTATAGCTATTTTAGTACACGTCAATGACGCAGTAAAAGCCAGCAACACTGTACAGTTTTAAGTGATTCGGTTGTTTAATACTCCAAAGACGCATCATTTTTCAGTGCTAACGGGTCACTTCACAGGTACTGTAAGCACTATGAGGAAGTAGACTTCCTACTTTCAGGAAACTTTTTTTCTTCTCGGCTGCTATTTTAAACCAGGTCACCTGCTACTGCTGTGAATTCCACTTTATATAACACGACTCCATCTGACAGGCGTAGGGCACCTATGTACCCGCAGTTCTTGGTAAAAATGCATTACAGCATCTTTTTAACAACAGTGCCCCTAATGTTTTTTTTTCTTCCCTGAAAAGAAACAGCAAATTCGATTTAAATTTAATGACTTAATGGCTCTTAAACAGGGCACTCGAATGGCTTCCAACAGTAGCGAAGCGTGATAGTGACAACTCTGCTCCTGTCATTGACGCAAAGTTAGCCTTCCTCACTTATCTGTATTTAACTGTCTTTGCCTAGCCTTTCCACGCATGTCGCATTTGTCGCCGTCACCTTTAATTTGAATCAGTGTGCCACCTGCGCCTCCTGCCAATTTTTTTTACAAATGCTCCCGGTAATTACAACAAGGCATTGAGTAGCATCCGAAGCCTTGTTGAAAAAGATCTTTCATTCTTAGTGCCTGCGATCTCATTTAACACACTTAGGGATATATGTGATGCTGCCAGCAGGGACAGGAAATAAAAATGAGGGTCTCAATCCTCCTTAAGAACTGAGCGTGTGATAATTTGATCTCAACACGCTTCCCCTACGAGTGTATTTGATGAGTTCATTGGAAATCCTGTGGACATGTGGAAGAATGTTCTGGTGTGCGCTGGCCTCTGCCCGGGGAGCAGTAACTCAGAGCAACACAAACGCTCCAATTACAGCTGCACCCGCAAGTCCTCCGGGGGAAACCACGGGACTGTTCATTGATCTGAAAAACACCGCTGTGATAGAGGGTAAAACTTGGCTTCATTTCCAAAGGACATGAACTGTACTTTTAATTATCCCAGCTGGAACGTTATTATGATGATGATAATGAGAGAGACATCATGATTTAGCCGAGGACAGTTCGGCGTTTGCAGTTGTGGGAACTTTAGTTAGTGCAGATTAAAGCGTTAGTGTCACGACACGGCTTTACAGCATAATTATACACTGCAATAACGCTATTTTAATACGGCAGGTGATTCTGAAGATTCAGGGTGTTTGCAGGAGCAAATATAGTGAGAAGTGTGAACAGCGTGCATCACACAGTCTTCATATGAGAACAGCTTTGCTCTTAAAACTGTAGAGTAGCAGCAGTGGAGATCCCTGTACTGCAGAGGGCACCGTTAGCATGCTTTGTGTGTCATCAGCCCAACATGGTAGCCTACTGACAGCATGAGTGGAATTAATCTCAAGCTGTTATTGAATAAAACTGCCTTTGCAAAGGCACTCATTTATTTTTCTATAGTTTGTGCAACATTCATCCCGATTCATAATAAAAGTCAGACAAAGAAGAAAAATATTATCTACAAGTGAGCAATGCATCATGTCCTGACATGTATTCTACCTTTATCTTAATCCATACTAACATCATTTATTTGTCTGACCCCTGATTTGATTTCTGTGGGCTGACATTATTATTCTCCTGCACTGCTGACATTTGAACGCTGGAGGTAGAAAAAAAAGAAATCCCCCAGTGGAGTGGCTGTCATCAGTGGAGTTTCTCAGATTAAATAACACAATTGTAGGGTTTGAGTTTTTGTTGTTGTTGTTGTTTTCTTTTTTTTCAATCTTACCCGTTTGGAATAATCAGCTGCGATTGCTGCCTCGGACCAGAGCGACGAAAGAACAGAACTCCTCCGAATTTCCCTGCGGGTAAAGAGACAAAGAGGTCAGGACGTGTCACGCTTTAGTCCATTCACCACTAAACACTTACATCGGTGTACCGAACGCCAGTGCTGAGTTTGCATACAGAGTCACCGCACCGAGGTGAACGGAGACGAGCATGAGCTGGCACACACTGTAGTGTCTTCGCGCTGATGCGTTATCACCGCAGCCCTATTAGGTTTGTAAACATGCTTCATGCACTTTGAGAAAATGACTTTCCATTGTGCATAATGAGAGCTGCTAAAAATAAAACTCCTGCATGAATGCTGACAGTGTCTGCACCTTTTGCTGAAGACAGGATGGCAGGATGTTTGGTTATGTCTGCTTGGAAGTAATAATTTCTGACAGTGCCTTGTTTTAAAAAGCGTGCAAGAAAGCATAAGTATATGCTTGACACACACACACACACACACACACACACACACACACACACACACACACACACACAGCCAGTTATAATGACATAGTGCATGTAATTGGGGCTTTAATTGAATGTGGTTTCAGGTTGTGTTGTGAAAAGGGACACAATATCCAAGCAGTATAAAGGCTGATTTTCATTCTTAGGTAGAGGCATAAATATTAAGTCGTCTACGTTTGCTTCAGTTAAGTAAAACACGTGCCCTTGAGATTGTCTGACTACCCTCAGATGTCACAGTGGCACAGGTGATTGACAGATCTCTGGCTGCGTTTGCCTCCCGTGGAGAAAAAAACAAAAAAAAACACCCCACACGGATAACTGGATGTTGGACACCGCAGCACAAACTACCTCCCCTATCCGCAATCTTCAAAGCGCCACAAACGTGAATCTCGCTTGACTTTCTGCATCTGCAAACCTACTTCACATCATTTTTTTTCTTCCCCACACCCACTTTGCCGAAGCACTTGATATGCAAAAATCATATGTTTACTTTTGAGATCAAAGTTTCTTTCTCCCTCCCCTTCTCCATTTTTCACCCCCATCTAAAAATGGACCCGTTTCATTATGCAAGCCAACAAAGAGCAGCGTCTGCTCGCGCAGCCCATTCCAAGCATACTGATTAATTAGCTTGTATAATTAGCTTAATGATTTAGAGAAACATGGCCAAGGCCACCCAAGTAGCTATGCTAATGGACCCCTGTCTACAGCAATTAAAATGCCCATAACTTAACAATGGTGGTGTAGAAGTCCACATAAGAGCTGTTGAGGAAAAAAAAGTAGTTGCAGTAATCAATGCAAGCATCACGTTAGCTGGCGCTGTGGTAATGAATACCTTTGCACTTATCAAATTGTGAAATTGTGTTGCAAGAGTAGCATTTGTACACATGCGGACACCGCTGGAACTCTAAGCGCTAATGAAGTGTTCTCATTTGTCTCTATGATGATTAGTTTTAGCGCCGGCGGTACACTTGGTGCATTTATACCGCAAATTAGTCCAGAAATGTGTTGCAAGACGCTGAAAATGTGAACCCTTCTCTGGTGTCACGCAGAGCAAATTTATCGTCCGTCTGCCTTATTACGCCTTTCTATACAATTTCTGTCTGCCAGTTATGCTAACTCCGTCCCTGTGTGAGCACATACTGGAAAGTGAGTGAGTTAGGACATGCAGTTGTGGACTTTATAGTTTCCATTAAATGTGAGTCAAACCAGACAGTATCTCTGCTCTCTGACAGTAGCATCAGCATTCCTGGCTATACTTCAGACATAAATCGTCCATTTATGACCTTCCCCCTGAACAGTAACCAACAGAGACACCAGCTCGTCTCATAAAACCACCAGAATGTTGAACGAGAGAGAGAGAGGTGAAGACATCACTTCCATCGATACACGGCTTCGAAAATGCCAGTCAAGTGGGAGCAGTTAGAAAAAAAAAAGAAAATCAAATTCCTATTTGTATATTCTTTTAGTGCTATGACTGAATGCTGGAAAGATCTCACCTAGTCATAAATGAGTGGTAACACACTACGCACTGTGCCGCTGACAAAGCGAAAGGAATCACGGCGCCATCGAGCTTGTATAAGCAGAGCAGGAAATGGACTGGGTATGGAGGGTGAGCTCAGAGTTTGTTGCAATATTACTCTAAAACAAGTTCAGAGCTTCTGGCACCAAGATACTTTAGAAAGGCAGACTAAAAACATTCTGATGCTGAATGCAGGACTAGTTAACGATTTACAGACCAGTTATAATATTTATACATTTATAATTTAAAATGTGATATACGAGTTGCAACATCAGAAACATCAACACTGATAACTTGGTAAAAGTTGGTTTTCTTTACCTTTGAAATTTTAATTTATTACTAAGACTTGCCAAATCGACGCTATCGGCTGATAATATCAGCCAGCTATTATACATTATATTATATTCACCCATCCAGTTCATTGAATTCAAGTGTTGGAATCACTTCCATACATACGTATAAATCATACATATTAAGTCAAGCATCTAGCCATGCTGACTGCTTCTACAAACATTTGTGAAACGATGGGTCGCTCTCGGGAGCTCAGTGAATTCCAGCGTGGTACCATGACAGGATCCCGCCTGTGCAAGAAGTCAGTCATTAATTTTCCTTGCATTGTAACAGGTGTAAAGTTTGGTGCTTTACAGGAGCTGGGCTCGACCCCTTAGTTCTAGTAAAAAGAATTGTTAATGCTTCAGCATACCAAGATATTTTGGACAATTTCATGCTCCTAACTTCATGAAAACAGTTTGGGGTCGGCTCCCTCCTGACTGTGCACAAAGGTGCACAAGCAAGTCCATAAAAACATGGATGAACGAGTTTGGTGTAGAGGAAGTTTACTGGCCTGCACAGAGTCCTGACCCCAAACCAGCAGAACACCTTTGGGATGAATTAGAGCAAGACTTTGGGTGTCTCACAAATGCGCTTTTGGAAGAATGGTCAAAATTTCCCATAAACACTCGTAAACACGTGGAAAATCTTCCCAGAAATGTTGAAACTGTTATAACTGCAGAAGGTGGAACAACATCATATTAAACCCTGTGGATTAAGAAGAGGATGTTGCTCAAGTTCATATGTGTGAAGGCAGACAAGTGAATTCATTTGGCAATATAATGTGTCAGACGGGCTCTAAAACTATCAAATAAATTAAAAGCAATATAAAACTGTCAAAAACAACAATAAGAAGACGAGGTGATGAAACAAAATAGGAGACGGCATAAAAGTGGCTCAAAGTGGAAGCATTGAAAAAGCCTACTTATAAAAATATGTCCTTAAGAGACATTTAAAAGACAATCAGGCTCTCAGCAAGCTGCCCTCCTCAGGGAGATTCTTCCAGACAGTGAGTGCCCTAACAGAAAAAGCCCAGTCACCCTTGGTCCTCAGCTGAGACTGTGGCGTGGCTAACAGAGCCTCAGCCAAGGACCTCTGCAGAGACTGCAGCCTGGAAAATAAATGCTCCACTGGAATGTAACTCATGTGATTTCTGCTTATTAACCCTCTGGAGCCAACAGAGGCGCCGGTGCGTTCACATCACATGACCCATTTAAGACGATCCAGCAGCAAGATCATCTTCACTTGGGTCAAAAGTGCAGACTTTAAACCATATACCAGTATATGGTATATGGTTTATACACCATATAACCATATACCTAACAGTGCAGTTATGTGGATTTTATCACAGTTTGATGCATAGAAGTCGTACATGACAAAAACCAGCCAACATAACAATCGCGCTTATGTCGCCTATACTGTGGACACATTTTACTGTAAATAACACAGAAGCTTTTCAGATGTTTAATGTGATGCATGATAATGATAAACTATGTAAAATGATACAAAAGCAAAACTTCTGAATCTCATTGATCGTTATAGTTAAGATAATTTCATTATTCAGGCATTTGTTTTAGTTTGACATTACATAGCATCGTTTGCTAGCAATGCTAGGTGCTGCTTTCCCAAAGTGTGGGGTGGGATTAGGGTTAGAGTTGGCATATATGAGGACTTAGATCAAAGAGGGTTATTATCATGAATATCTCAGGATCAGGATTGTTAGGAACTCATTCCTAACCATGTTTGTCACTGAAGACAGCTGCTTGAAGCAAAGGCGCTAATTAGAGCGGTGACAGCTAGCTATAAAGGGAGCTGCAGGGAATAACACCAAAACACTGAGCTGAAAAAGGGGGAAAATTCATTGTAGAGAAACAGCATTGGGTGATAACTTACTTCATGTTCTTGAGTACCAGGTTCAGTTGATTAAAGCAAAAGAAATTATTAGACATGGCTTAAATGAACGGGCTTGTTTTCTTACACAATTTAGAGAAAGATTAAAAATGAAAATAAAGAGGATCATAGTTCAACCTAGCGCTGGCCCCAGTGTGGCACTGAAAACACAGAACAGCCCATCTGCTAAATGCTTGATTAGACTAGGAGTGAAGAAACAAAACTCTGACAGAGACAACAACTTTGATATTATAATTGTTATCATTTTAAAACGGATGCTTAACAGCACTGCCATTTCCAAATGGCTTCAGCATTTCCAGTAGGTTCCATATGCCATGTCTCCGAAAGCCTCTTTAATGAAACAATGTAAGGCAAATGAGTCATTATGATTCGCAGCACTCCCAAACACACTAATTACCACTCAGACTTGATAACAGTCTGTTTGTGTCTGTGTCTGCGTGTTGCCAGCAGGTGCACCGCTATTCACTTGTGCGAGCTGAACATCACAGTCCCGAGTTTGACACCATTGTGTCAAAAACTCTGTGCTCAGCTCGTCAGCTCTGGTGCGCTGTGCCCAAACAAGCCAGCTAAAAATGAGCATTTGGGATCTGCTTTTTTTTTTTTTGCTTCTTTCACTTTCTCTCTCTGTACCCAGAGCTGCCTCTGCAGCACAGACGCAGAATTAGTTATATACTGCATCATGTGTCTGTTCAGGATTGCTGTCATCCTACCCAAAAAAGGAAAAGAGAACAGAAATAAAAAAAATAATAAAAAAAGGTATGTTTTTAGGAGAGAGGAGGTTTGATATTTTAGACATATTTGCATAGGTTTGCAACAGTCGGGCTGATGTTGACGGATATCAAATTTACCATGCGAGCTGTCTCGGTGAGGAATTCAAAGTTTCAGGTATACGGAAGTCACCGATGAAGCACAAACTTGTTTTTCTCCCCCTCATGGGTTGCATTTGCACATTTGGCTTTATTAGTGGAGCTACCCAGTGATATCCTTTGATACGACAAGTCAAATGTCGTAGCTCAAACGAGTTTTGTTCCACGTCAAACCGCTCCGCCGCGCAGCTTCGACGCAAGCTCTGACGAATCGGAGAGGCTATTGGTGTTCGGGTGGAGAACGAGCGAGCGGAGACGTCATCCCTTCCGCGCTCCCCTCTCCCTCGCTTGCAGCCGAAGCCCACTTATCAGCGGAGTTTCTATCATGCGGAAAACTTTCCATCACGCTCAAACCGCTCCTCCCCAAAGGCTATCATAATCTGCTCAGCATGCATAATGGTAATCGTTCAAATATCTCATCAACGCAACAGGATAAGCATGCTGTCGGTGTGAGGAGGGGAGTGAGTAAGATGGTGTGCGGTAGACGGGGAGCAAAAGAGGAGGTTCGGTAGAAAAGAAAAAGAGGGGGAAAGGAAGACATGCGGAAAGGGGAAAAGGTGAGAAATCAGATGGGGTGCAACAGGGAAGAGGGAAAACACATTAACGCTAGAGTGGGAGACTCTAGAGGAAGAGAATGAAAGAGGAAGGAGGACAGAAGAGGAGGAGGTGGCGGTGGTGATGGGGGTAGCTCCACCAGTCTTTGGCACTCTTAGGAAACTCTATGCCACTATATTCTGCCCCCTTTTTTCCCAGTCAGCCTTAGAGAAGATGATAGCATTGATCATCTTCTTAAAAGACCGCTTTTCCTGTCAGTGTATCACCTCTCGTCATTAAGATGACTGCTTGAGTTGCCTTAAAAGGTCTCGTGTCTGGCAAAAGCTGCAAGCTGTTCGATTGCCTTCTACATTCTTTTCCTCCCTATATTCGGACAAGACCGCTGACAAACCTAAGAAGTGTTGTTCATATTGGTTTTCGGCAAAGTCCAGGAATGAAACCTAATCATAACTGTGCCGAACGGTGCCACATCCAAGGGCGGTGGGCGTGCGGATTGAGAATGTTTGCCACCGGAAGCAAGCGCTCATCAATCAAAAGTGGGGAATTCCACCTCATTTATTGCCTCCGTGACGGATGTTCCCTGCTTCTTTGACGTTTGCGCCCCCCAGGGAGGGTGAAGGGGGGTGGGGGTGTGCCCCTGTGGAGTTTCCATCTCAAACCTCATGAGCATCGGTAGTAAGAATAAAGTAAATAGATTTAGTTCTCCAGATCTTTCACATTTCCTGCGCTATAAATCCACTTCTCGCCCGCATAAATCTTTGGGAAGTTCGGGCCGCCCTGTGCCTCTGCTTATTAGCCGACCGGGGGATCAATTTATCACCTTTGAGGACAAAGAAAGGAGGCATCGGGGGGATTCTCTCTATCCCTTTGATTTATGGAGTCAGAGAAGAGGCAGGGCATTTTTGGGTCATGCAAATCCTTCCCAGCACAAGTGCCAGCCCCTCCCACCTCCTCTTTGTGTTGAATTAATTTCTTTGGCAGAGAGAGGAAGCGAGGGATCCGTCAGGTGCTCGGAATGCAAATGAGGAGGTTTGGGCTTGTTTAAGTAAGTGGTGGTGATGGAGTTGCTTAAATGCAATAACCATATGTCAGTGGAAATTACACACATTCAATGATGGCTGATTTCAGGGTTGTTGAGTTTGACTGAATGTAACTGAAAATGCTAAAAAAAAAAGAAAAAAAAGAAAATAACGCACAGATCCAAGACTTGCAGCTTTCATGCAATTCTAAGCATTCACCACTAGTCTGTGCTATTGGTTTAAGCAAATCTTCCTGTACTGCTGTGATCCATTTTTTCTGCCCTCTCCCACAGAAAGAGCTGCAAAAATGTGGCTGCCCCACCTCACCTGTGCTAAGTGGCTACCTCGTCTGGGCGAAGCAACGCCTACCGCCGCCGCTTCCTCATTTGCGATAGTCCTCATGCAAAACGACGGGGCTGGCAACTGCTGGCTTGTGGGAAATGTATTTTATGTGAAGCAGACTTCTTTTGAGGCTGATGGAGTGTTGATGGTTTCGCACAGTGGTTACAAGGCAGGTTTGAAACATTGCATCACGTATTGTTTGGATCTAAGTGTGATTCAACCTACTATCATCAGATGTTTAGAAAAAAAGAAGGTGGCAACGGGAAAAGGCAGCTCTGTCTTAACGTTACAAATGCACTTTCATGCCAGAGCGCTTGTTGCGTTTGTGTAAATTGCGCGTGTCCGCGTTAGCCACGTGCAGGATTGTTTGAACAAGCGTGATGGAGAACGGGATCAAACGCAGAGAGGCGTCCCGTCGCGCCGAGTCTGGCTACTTTTTTTAGTTTGTTTTTAATTATTCAGATTGTGAATTTTAAAACACCTTCCAAGTTACGCGCATTTCAAATCAAACTCGCTGCGTCCTAACAGCAAGCTGCGGTGCAGGCTCCACTCCACAACCCACTCGCCACTGCCTTGGCTCTCGTCCACGCTCATCCCTCCTCATAAAAAATGATCCTGCACTCGCCAGTGCATTTCTCCAACACCTACCAGTACTGCCACATCTTTGTCATTTCCCCTCTCCTGCATTCCTCCCTTCCACTTCCTCTCTCCCCCCCCCCCCCCCCCCCCTCTTTTTTTCTCCTTCTCTACCTTGTTTAGGCATGCTATCTTTTCCTTGTGGCAGAAAGCATAAGACTCGCCGTTTGCTGAGTGGGCAGCGGGGGAGCGGAGGAGGAAAGAGAAGAAATAGAAAGACTCAGAAGGAGGAGGGAGAAAAAGAGTTATCTAACAGGATTAAAGGAGAACAACGGAATGGAGAGCACTTAAAATACTCATGACATGAGCCCTCTTGCAAAAAGGAGGGGATGAGTAACAATGGCTGAATCACTCTTGAGGTTCTCTGGCTCTAGACAACATGCCCCTCTCTCTCTCTCTCTCTTTTTTGCCATCTACGTCTCTCTTTCGCCGCCCTTTCATCTTCTCCTTTCCGTCTCATTTTCACTTACTGGTTAGAGGTCTCGATGGGTCGCGAAGGAGTCGCTCGCGTTAATATGGGAAGCGAAAGGAGGAGGGTGCGGGTTAATTAACTATTGAAAAGGAAGACATTCGGTTCAGAGTTAATGGCGAGAGGATATATTCTGTGGTGGAAAATATTGAGGCTATCAGCGTTTGTTGAGTCATTTGGTTGGGAAAAAAAACCCACCCGGAATGAACGACCGAATGATGGATGCTGGCTGAATGAAAATATTAAACTAACAGGAGAAGGGGAAAAAATGCAGCGAGGCGAAAAACTAATTTCTTAGTTACTTTAACCAGTGTTTGTGTGTATTGAGACGCTGACAGCAAATAAGGACAAATACCCTTCCACTCAACCCCGCCATATGGGAATCAGAAAGGTAGAACAACATGACAAATTTCCTCGGGGTGGATCGAACTTCTGGAAGAGAATAGCACTTCAAACGTTTGGCGTGCCTCGGCAGCCTCTCTGCCCGTCTGACTTGCAAAGATAGCAGCCGTCTGGCAGCGCGGCCGAACACACACACACACACAAACACACTGAGAAGTGCTCCTTCGCACACAGGTGTGGGAGCACACTGGATCTTTGCATAAGCACACACAACAAACTCTCTACTGCTAGTCTCTTCAAACACTCTATCCTTCACCAAAGACACACACACACACTTCACCTATTGTAAAGGAAGACATGGCGTATCTTTTGTCCAAACCCTGACAACTGCCAACATTTTGAGTGGATTTTAATGCAGCAAACTAATGTGTTTATACTTGCTATAAAAAGAATGCGCTTGGCGCATAATATATGGGGATGAGGTCTCTGGAGTTGCCGCTGTCTCTCTTTTTATATCACATAACAAACATGTGATGGCAGTGGGAGAGAAACTCTCCAGCCTATGTAAATAGGGCGCCATTTGAATATTTCACACAGGGCTCGCGCTTACCGAGCATCCATTCCTTTTGAATCACCGCTTCTGCCAAAATGGGGGAGAGTAAATAAGTGTATAAAAACATAAAAATAAACTGCAAGCGCGCATGTGTGTGTGTTTGTTTGCACACACTGTGTATTCTGTTCTTCGCAGCGAGCGGTATCGCGTCCTTGATGGTTATGTAAGGGATGAATTTTAATGATAGTAAGATCATGGCAGCGAGCGCAAAATAATGACGACTAGGCTGGCTGGTAAATTGACTGAGAGATTTGGCTTTTGGTGCTGACTTAAGAGAGGACTTAAGGAGCTTCTGGGATTTGAAAGTTGAAAGATAAAGGCTGAGTTACACTGGGGGATCTGAGAGAGCCTCAATTTTCAGCTCGGTGCCATGACAAGAATCATTAGGTTGGGAAAGAGAAAAAAAAAGGACGTGATGGAATAACTCAAAGGCATAATCAGTTGTTTACAATGGCAGGGAAGAGTGGAAGAGAAAGAAGAAAGAGACATGTTCACAAATGAAGGTTTCTAAAAACCCAGCCACCACACATCATCCGAATCCTTAATGAAAGAACCCTCGTGTCTGACGATGAGGGATGGATGGGAAAACCACATATGGAGAAATAAATGGAAACGTGAAGGGAAGGGAGGATTGGCTGGTGGATATACACGAATCCAAGGGGCTATCGGAAGTCAACTCAAGATTACTGAGGGTGAAGCTGTCTTAAGACTTCTGCTTTCAATGTAACGCTTCTTTGTGACAGGAACTGGGAAGAACTTCTCAACTGCTCCAGGAGTAGCAGCAAGCTAACTTTGGGAAAAAAAAACTAGCCTTTATTTCAAAGACGAGCACCCTGGTACAGACTGTACACCTTACAGTCTGTACCACCTGGGTATGCAGAAGATCAAGAAGTTTGCCAGAAGTGAATTAACTCAAAAGACTTTGTTCCCAATACCAGTACTCCACATCACAGAGAGAAGTATGCAGCTGCTTAACTTCATTCAAGCTGTGTCTGACCGAAGCAGTCCTGATGTTTTAATTATCTGACTTCATCACTGCTTTATGTAACGTTTTGCTCTTCCTCACATTATAAGGTCAATCATAAGGTAGGCCCACCCTAAAGCATACCTTGCTCTACCTTTCTTTTTGTCTCTAAAGAGAACCTCAACTTACAAAATGATCATCTTGTATTCAATAATAGTTAAAGTCAGGAACTGTGACTATAAACTCATCTGCAAAGTGTTTACTGAGGTCATAGATTAACAGAGCTAAGGCTTTTTGCAACCAGTGGGAAGCTGCCCCCTGATGCTCATTAGAGTGTCACTTCCTCCTTCACTTTGGAAGCTACGTCAGAGTCTGTGAGCATAATATTGCTCATGCATCTGTGTTTAGAAGCCAAAACTATTGCAAACATGTGCAGTGAAGTTGCAGCTGTGATAAAAATCAGGAGTCTACATACACAGTCCATACAGAGTCCAGCCAGAACGTAGAAACCTTCTGTTTGCTTTAAAAATAGTGATGCATCTGCTGCAGGACAGCAATTTAAATGCAAAATGACACAGGCGCTTGGCATTTTTGCTTTTTAATATGGATATAACCAGGAAACAACCAGATGGAAACTAGCTGATTCATTGACACGGACCGACTCCAACTAATTGCTGTGTGTTAGCAGTTGATGAGTGACTGCAGCCAGTGGCAATTGCAATTGTTTGGAGACAGGCAACGTGCAATCGCTTTGCGATCAAAAATGAGAGGTGGTGGGTGTTGCACGCTCAACCTCTGGGTGATCAGCTGGTCGATGTAATTACTTGCAATCGGTCTTTAAATGTGAAAAAAATTCATGCCAATCACTAGGCAACCACCAATTTTACTTAAGAAGAAGATTGCCATCCTGTATTTTCTTGTTTATTAGTAGTAGGCCGAGAGACTCTCTAAGGATTGTGATGGCCACACAGAATAACCACAATCACTCAACCTTCTGTGCACAAAGCTAGCATCACAAATGGTACAATCCAAATAAGACCAAAATAAATACAAGGTTCTTTCATCAGTAACTGGAGGCAAACGCCCAGTATTGTCAATCCAACTCCCATTGCTACCAGTAAACACTGTCGCCATGACATGCCCCTAATGAAATGGCGGCGTCGCTGTACGGCAGAACACAGCTGTGTGCTGGTCCGTAAGAAGAAACAATGAAAGGGTAAAAGCAAAAATTGAGACACCTCTTTGAAGCACTCCTTTAGAAAGACACTCCATCTGTTCCAAAGAAGCTCGTCTCAGGCATCTCCCAGGTGGGTGTGAACCGGCCCTTTCTCTCCCTGGGCTGCTCTTGTAAATAAGAATGTGCTCTTAGTCGGCGTGTCCTGTTTGGTAAAGGATTCAGCTCTAAAGACTGCAACAAGAGTGAAATAAATCACTCGAAATGTTGGGAAATAATGAACGTAACATATCGCACGTGATCGCTTTAGGTGAAGATGCACCGGCATTTATAAGAGCAGACAGTAAAGTCAAGGACGCTACGCTTTCCGTGATTGCAGGTGATCTGGGACCTGTGATGGAGTGCATCACCATTCACTTGGCAATGACTGACGGAATACTAAAGAAGGAAGGAGAACGTGAAGGAAGGCAGGGAGGAGACAAAGGAGGATGGATAGCAGAATATTAAAGCGAGTGCAACTTGAAAGCGGTGCAGAGTGAAACACAAGCAGGGAAGGAGAGGCAGTTGAGAAGAAGAAGAAGAAGAAGGGGGACTGTGAATGGATATTAGAGAGAGGAGCTATTCACCTGGTGTTGATATGGATGAAGGAGAGAGTCATGGGAGGTGGGGAGGGAGAAGACAGCCTAAAAGTGAAGAGAGTGTGCAAAAGAGAGATAGGGGTTCTTGCTATCCTCTGGGAAGCTGTGAAAAAAAAAATGAGAAAGACAGGTGAGATAGAGGAAATGGGAGAGAATGGCGAGGGGAGTAAGGAGAAATGTGGGATAAAAGAAAAGTAGAAAGCGGAAGAAAAATTTGGAAGGAGAGCGGAGATAAAAATAGCGAAGGAGACAGAAGGAGAGACATTCTGAACAAGTCCAAACTATCGCGCCTGAACACACTTATCTCCCAAAGTGCAGACAGTACATTATCACTACTGGCACTAAAAACAGCCTGAATCATCAATAAATGAAATCCGGTGCAGGTAAACACGATGCAGTGTTTTAAGCGCAGAGGTATCAGCGCTGACAAAGGGAGCGTGATTGTGAGGGGATACGGCCGCGCCGTACCGCTTCTCATTATCTGCCGCGCGTCAGTTATTAACGCTGTGTCCATTCGAACATCTAATTAATGCAGATAGCCAAATGCCAAACCTGATGAAACGGTGTGATGAGGGATTAGCTGGAATAACAACCGCTCTGACTGGCATAACTTTGGCTCCCTGATTAGGTGGTGGAAGGAGGAGGAGAGGAGAAGCATTTCTAGATCACTTAAGTCTCCCCCCCCTCGCTCTCTCCTCCCACCTCTACTTCACTGTCCTTAATGAAGACTTTTTTTTTTCCTTCAGTCATGTGCCCCCATTCTCCCAGCGTCCCTCCCCTCAGCCGCTGAGTGCTGTCCTAATTCCATTCTGATAGATGGAGAGAGGAAGAGGCTCATTAAAAATGGCTTTGCTGATTGTGCTTCTGTCTCCCCCCCAGTCAAGTGGTGTGTGCATATGTGAACTGTGTCTGGTCAAGTTTCTTTTTTTTCCTCTATTTTTCCTGTTGTTTTGTTTCCCCTCTGTGCTGTCAGGGAACGCTGTGGGGTGATACAGCATGTGAAATAAAGGAAATCATTATTTACAGTATTTTAGTGCAATTTTGCAGCAAAGCTTTCCCCTCCAAAACATTATGTGATGCCTTTCATCAAAAGTGTGTGTGAAGGGGCAAAACAAGTACGGAGCAGGGGAAAAAAACGTGTCGAGCAGGTAAAGGAAAGTGGTGCTTCTCTTATATGTAAAAAAGAAATAGGCACAGGAGAGTTACAGGAGACGAACCAGACTGTTCTATTCTCGCACTGTCAAGAACAAAAGTATCAGCTGCTGAACAAAGTGCAGAGATGGCTGGAGTGTTAACACGCAAGAGTCATCAGGGACTTTGAGACGAGTCTTTAGATAAAGCCGTGTCTTAAACAAATATCAACAGAAAAAGAAGAATAAAAAACCTGTATTTGCACACTTCAACAGTCAGATAACATCTATATGTGCCCCCATGTCTGTGCATTAAATAGAACCCTAGAGCGAGCAGGTGATCAGCCAAGCTTAGCAAAACAGGCTGGAAGCAAGGGGAAATAGCAAGCTTGTTGGTAGGTGTATTTTTGAACCTTGGAGAGGGAGGCTTGCTGTTTTCTTCTGCTTCCAGGACTAATACCAAGGTAATCAACTCCAGGCTCGATTTACAGTGTTGGCGCAGAGGCGTGAGTTATATCAGTCCTTTATCAAATGGGGGCCGATCAGGTTTTCTTGAGTCGGCAGGTCTGCAAAATACCCCAGCTTTAATGCAGAGCAAATGTAAGGAAGGAGGTCAGACTAAAGCAAATGCACTCAGCGGCCACTTTCTTTCTTCTATATCTAATCAGCAAGTCACGTGGAAGCAAACCAACGCGTTTAGGCGCATTGAGACAACCTGCTGACATTCAAATCGAGCATCAGAATGGGGGAGAAAGGTGAATTCAGGCACGGGGAACGTGGCATGGTTGTTGTTTTCAGGTGGGCTGCTCTGAGTATTTTAGAAACTGCTGATCTGCTTTTCCAACACAACAATTTTGGGGGGTTTAGAGAAAATGGTCAGAAAAAGAGGAAATATCCAGTGAGCTGCAGGTCTTACGGTGAAAATGCCTTGTTGAGGCGTTACTGGCAACAGTAGCTCAAATAACCACTTGTTATGTATGCAGAAGAGCATCAAAGGACAACATATGCAGCCTTGAAGCAGATGGACTACAGCACCAGAAGACCATATTGGATACCTTCAGATGTTAGTGTCAGAGTCTGGTGTGAAGAGCATGAAAGCATGGATCCATCCTGGCTTGTATCAATCTTTCAGGCTACTGGGATATTTTCTTAACACACCCTGGGTTCTTCACTACCATGTGAGCATTGTTTAAATGCCACAGCTTACCTGAGTATCGTTGCTGACTATTTCCATCCTTTTATGACCACAGTGTACCATCTTCTGATTCCTGCTTTCAGTTGGATAACACATCATGTCACAAAGCTCGAATCATATCAAAGTGGTTTCTTGACCATAACAATGAGTTATCTGTACTCAAAAAACCTCCACAGTCACCAGATCTAAATCCAATAGAGCACCTTCGGGATGTGCCGGAACAGGAGCTTTTCATCATGGATGTGTGAACTGTGTGATGCCGTCCTGTCAATATGAACCAAAATCTCTGGGGAATCTTTACAGCACCTTGTTGAATCAGCACTATGAAGAATTAAGACAGATCTGAAGACAAACTGTGGTCCAAACTGTATCAAGTGTTTTTGTGTAATAGAAGTTTTTACTAGTATTTCTGTCTGATGGAAACTTGCTGCTTAAATGTGCTTTCAAAGGCCACGGCTGACGTCATAGGGGAGCTGCATGTTTCTCTAAACCCATCTGTATTTTGGGAGCGTGTGACAAACATAATTTCTGCTGTGATTGCTGACATTTTGTAATTACCAATTTGCAGTGTCACTGTCTATGAGAAAAATGACAGGTATAGCTATTAGCAACACTGACACAGGGAAAAGGGTTTGAGTAAATTCTTTAAAAACGTTCATGAAGGACCACAGTTTAGGTGATTTCCTCCGTTGGTGATGATTGTGTCCAAACAATCATAGCTCTTCATTATATCACATTCTGAAATGATATTTTTTTGTAAGTTAGCAATGTATAATATGAGATGCAACACAAATGGATACTTTAAATGATACAAAAACACCAAAACGGCATGTATAAGTAATTCCGGATTTGCTATTATAATTACATTCAAATTAATGATAATGTTTAATTTAGGACAATTCCCAAAAGACAGTCTCAGTGGTGAGACAGTATTTAGAAATACTAACAATGAGCAAAGAAGAATTCACAGTCTGGCCAAGGTCACCTCCGCATGGCTCACAGCAGACCTGAACACGGATGTAATTAGTAAAAATCAACTTTACATATTCAGACCCCAAGTTTTTTTTAAAAAATTAAACATATTAGCAGTATGTTAACAGGTTATCAAAAAATGGATAACACTTTATAATATGAAACACAACTAAGCGCATACTTTCCCTGTAATGAAATTTAATTTCAGTGCATTTTATTTGAAATGACGTTGTAATTAAATTTACTCACAAACATTGTGTTTTAGAGGAAACATAGAAATAACTATACTGTAGTTTGTAAGTAATTTTAACTAATGTGTAAGTAAATTTATGTCTTGCATGATAGGGGTGGGCAGTATAAACGGTATACGGTAGAAACTAGGGATGCACCGATACCACTTTTTTGGAAACGAGTACGAGTACTCGGGGTCTGGGGGCGGGCACTCGACGCCTGTGATTAACCCCTTACATGCCGCTCAAACATAGACAGGTCTCAGACCGTGGTATCGGTCCTCGGTATCGGGGGACTTTTAACGAGTACGAGTACTCGTTAAAAATGTGGTATTTAAAGAAAGTGTGATATCGAGGCTGATACCCGATACCGGTATCGGTGCATCCCTAGTAGAAACAATATGAATTTGGCCAAAGGTCGAGATTTTGACTATTCCACTCTACCGCGATAGCGCATGTTGATGGTGTCATCAAGCTGTGCCTGTTTTGGTCGAAAGCATTGCAGCTGCTACAAACAATATCATCTGCAAATTATGCCGGGCGACAGTAATAGCGAAGAAACGAAGAACGTTTTGGAATATAATTAACCTCGTATTGTTCTCAGTTGTTCTCCTGACTGAAGTTTGGTCCGTTTACAGCATCCTGCCATGCGATTGCATTTGTCCCTAACCAACAGGAACCCTCACATTAACTTTTATCAACTTGAAAAAAAGTTAGCGTTCATCCTCCAGCTTCACTGTATTTATGTTACGCTAACATAGCTGTGTCGCTAGTGATCACGTAGCACATCATTATATACCAGCTAGTTCAACTTCAGTAACCCTAAAAAAGTCACTGTTGTTTTCTGTCTTCATTGATGTTGGAAGTGGTAGCAGAGCTGTACGTTTTAATTTTTTCAGAAATCTGTCAGAACATGGTATGTCATGTTTAGGTGGAAACCAGCGAGCTAACTTCCTGCTAACTTCTAACTCTGTTAAATTGAATAAATTCTGTCTTCATGGATGCCTGGATGTTAAACTTAATTGTTACACCTGGTAAAGCAGCTACGCTGATGATTTTATTAAAGATGAAAGAATTTAAACAGTTTTTTTACTCTCAGTGATGTCGCATCACTGAAGTCGAACCAAAACATTTTTGACAGATTTCTGAGCGCCGTGTATCACATAAAATTGGTTCGACGTCAGTAAACACAACCAGAATTCATACTTAAGGTGCACCGGATTATAAGGCACACTGTCGATTTTTGAGAAAATTAAAGGATTTTAAGTGCGCCTATAGTGCAGAAAATATAGAGATAAAGCAATATAGAATATAATATAGAAATATAGAGAAGAAAAGAATATATCGCGATATATATCGTTACCGCACATGCTTCAAATTCAAAACGCCCAGCCCTAGTCCACGAGTAATTTTAAGTGTTGCATAACTTTTACAGGAAAGGAGACAAATTATTGTGCAAGTAATTTTACGTACTGCGGAATTTCTTGGTAATTTTGCAGATGAACAAACAATATTTTCCTATCTTACATCATAGATACACAGTATCAGGGTGCAGGCTATCCATTAATTAGTCCATTAATTTTGGCTTTTTATATTTTTGTTTTTTTCCGTCTATATTTAATAAGCATTATATTGATTTGCATGATGGATGTTCTATTATTCTGTCATGATAGCTGTGTGGCAGGCAGGATGAGGACCCAAAATGCAAACTCACGGACTCAGGGGATAAACTCAAAATCACAGCTTTAATGCTGGAAGGCAGATCACAAGAAATACAAAACTTAAACCGGGAACAATAACTAATACTTGCAGAGAGACACAGGGAAATCCACGCAGCTATGAGGGAGACTACGACACAGAACTGAGGGAGACGCAGACATAAATACACAGAGGGTTAACGAGGGAAGTGGGAGCACACGGGGAACACAGCTGACACAGATAATCATAACGAGACAGGGCAGGAGTGAACACAACATGACGCATACTGACGAGAGACTGTCAAAGTAAAACAGGAAGTACAGAGGTTCAGACAGGAGGAGAGAGCACGGGGAGAACACAGACATAACAGGCTGGGGAAAACATGGAATAAAACACGAAAGGGGACAAGGGCTCATGAATACATAGAGGGGCACACAGGGGGTGAGAGTCACAAAGGGAAAGCACACAGGGAACCACATAACAGGGCAACTCAGGAAACAGAACCTAAACAGGGAACTGAATACAAAAATACAAGAGAACTAAGAATACTGGGCCAACACGGCCCAGGACCATGACATCACCCCCCCCCTTAAGGGCTGGCTCCAGACAGCCCAAACACAGGAAAACAAAAAACCAAACAGAAAACGACCCAGGGCGGGCGGCGGGGGCCCAGGACGGAGGGCACGGAACAGAAAACAAAGGAGCACAGCAAACACCGGAACCCAAGAAAAACAACCCAAAACACAGTGCAGTTCAGGGGGCCGACCATGCGGACGGGAACGGTGGAGACGTGGAAACAGTTCAGGGGGCCGGCCGTGCGGAAGGTAACGGCGACGAAGTGGAAACAGTTCAGGGGGCCGGCCGCGCGGAAGGCAGCAGCGGCGGCGAAGGAGACAACGGAGCAGTTCAGGAGGCCGGCCGCGCGGAAGGCAGCGGCGGCGGCGAAGGAGACAACGGAGCAGTTCAGGAGGCCGGCCGCGCGGAAGGCAGCGGCGGCGGCGAAGGAGACAACGGAGCAGTTCAGGAGGCCGGTCGCGCGGAAGGCAGCGGCGGCGGCGAAGGAGACGGAGCCGTTCAGGGGGCCGGCTGCATGGAATGCAGCGGCGGCTCTCCAGTGTTAGGCATGCTGGCCATGGCCTGGTGGGCACAGGACCAGACGAGGCAGGACCAGACGAGGCAGGACCAGACGAGGCAGGACCAGACGAGGCAGGACCAGACGGTGGCGATGCGGGGGCCGGACCAGGCGTCGCTGCAGAGGCTGAGGCTGGACCAGGCGACGGCGAAGCAGGAGCTGAGGCTGAGGCCGGACTGGGCGAAGCACAGGCCGAAGCTGGACCGGGCGACGTTGAAAGCGATGCAGAGGCCGGACCAGATGGAGATGGAGCTGCAGCAGGCGAAGCGGAGGCTGGGCCAGACGAGGACGAAGTCTCGGACGAGGCTGGGCCAGACGAGGACGAAGTCGGGGCCAGACCAGGTGGAGCAGAAGCAGATGGCGGCTGGACGGGCCCTCCAACGGAGACAGGAGGCTGAACGGGCCCCTCGGACCCTCCAGCGGAGACGAGCAGCGGCTGGAGAGGTTCCCCTGAACCCCCAGCGGAGACGAGCAGCGGCTGGAGAGGTTCCCTAGAACCCCCAGCGGAGACGAGCAGCGGCTGGAGAGGTTCCCCTGAACCCCCAGCGGAGACGAGCAGCGGCTGGAGAGGTTCCCCTGAACCCCCAGCGGAGACGAGCAGCGGCTGGAGAGGTTCCCTTGAAGCCCCAGCGGAGACGAGCAGCGGCTGGATAGGTTCCCTTGAAGCCCCAGCGGAGACGAGGAGGTGCTGGCCGGGCTGGGCAGAGCCGCCAGCGGAGACGAGGAGCTGCTGGAGGGGTCCTCCTGAACCCCCAGCGGAGACGGATGCAGAGCCAGCGGGTGCGGGGTCCTCTGGCACCGCGGGCGCTGACTGTAGCGGCACAGGGCACGCAGCCGGCTTAGGATGCGACGGCTGGGGCTGTGTAGGGCAAACAGTCAGTTTAAAGTGTGTCAGCACCGCGTAATCTTCAGCTGGTGAAGAAGGCTCACTAAGGCTTCCAGCTGAGGTGGGCAGTGACTGAACGGGTTGCTGGGCTAAGCACTGAGCTGGTGACAGAGACAATAACTGAGCTGACAAACTAACAGGCAATGAGGCAAAGGACTGAGGCGGTAACGGAGCGGATGACTGGGCAGACTGTGGAGCCGTTAACTGTGCTGAAGACTGAACTGGTGACAAAACAGGAAACTGTGCTAATAACTGAGCCACTGACTGAGTTATGGACAGCAATGCCAGTTGTAGTGGTAGTTGCGCTTGTGGTAGATTAGGTGTCTGGCTCTGGGTTGCTCTCCTTCTGGGAACAGGAACAGGTGCTAGGCCTGGCCGAACACCAGTCATCCCCACCCGAGGAACAGATACGGGTGCAGGGATGAGCTGGTCTCTGGCTGCCTTTACCCTGGGGGCTGGTGTAGGTGCAGGAGCTAGCTGGACCTCTGTTGCTCCCACCCGAGGAACTGAGACGGGTGCAGGAGTCGACAGGGTCACGGCTGACCTCACCCGGGGAACCGGAACAGGCACAGGCGACGGCTGGGTGTCCATCAACCCCACCCGAGGAGCAGGTACGGGTGCCGGGAGCAAGGGAAAGCTGGGCCTGCGCTGCCCTGGTTACAGGAACTGGAGTTTGAGAGCAGAGTTCAGGAGCAGCAACAGACACTGGGAAAACCAAGTTATTGACGCCAAACTCAGTTTTAGGAGATCTAGGTTTAAAGCAAGCAGGTCCTAGGAAATCCACTGCTATAACACTCTCCAGGTTAGCGCTAGCAGTCCTGGAGGAGGTTAGCTCAGGGACAGTCACCGAAGCAGTTTCAAAACAGACAACATCAACAACTGTCTCTTGAGGAACGGTGTGCTGTCTAACACAGGTCAGAGAAGGAAGAACGCCAGAGACAGTTCTTTTCAGAATCGAGGCTGGAAGGACAAACACAGGTTGAGAAACAAAGTCAATTTTCATATAGTCCATAGGTGAACCAACTCGGCAGGCTGACTCAGATTGAACTGGATGGGGAGCCACACAGTCCAGGGACGAAGTAACACCCACAACCGTTTTCACAGCAACAGGTTCAGAGGAGTAGCGAACAGGATCAAGCATGCGTTGCCGTGGGTCACAAAACTTGACCTGATCAAGCAACTCTTTAACGCTTAACCCTAGTCTTTCAGTTAGCTTAGCAAAGGAAGCGACCATCTTGTTACCGCTCACTCGAGAAACTGAATGATTAAACACTGGTTGTGGACCTGACTGGGCACCACTGGACATGTCAAAAGACACAACGGGTTGGCACATGAAACAGTTACTAGAAGGAGCATCAGTTACAGAACACTCAGTCTCAGATGGTTTGGCTGATGATGGTGGTGGTGTGTGGCTGAGTTCAGACTGGAAAACCCCAGAGTGTACAGGCTGGTTAAAACAGTTCTGTGGGGCTGCAATGCTGGTAGCAGTGTGTGGGTGAGTCTGGTGTAGGATAGCTGTCTTAGGTTCAGCTGTCTCTACATGTAACACATTCATATCGGTTAAATCAAAGGACATACTGCGAGCTTTACAAAAATCAGAGGGCTCAAAAACACAAAGGTTGCTAGCAACTGGTGAATGATCCGACACCGAGGTGCCTCGCTGTATAGTGTCTCCAGAGTCCAAACACACAGTGGTGGAGTTATCCGATTCAGGAAACACAATGGCGGGCAAAACAGAGTTACTCACAGTGGTGGAAAAGTCATGAAGTCCGGGTCCAGAAAACTTGGGCTGAGAGTGTGACGCACAGTCACTCTCACCCAGGGATGAAAACTGCTCCGCTGCTCAGGAACGCCGGCGACGTGAACGCCGTTTTCTCCGGGAAGGGGGAGGAGACGAGCCGGACCGCGAATCCTCCAGCGGACCGGGCTGAACGTCCTCCGACTCTTCACACTGGAGAGGCAGCTCCGGGCGGATGCCTACGGTGGAAACGAGGAAGTCCCGGATGTGGGGGTGCAGCGCGCCGAACAGCCACGGGAGTCCGGACACCATCCGCTGTAGACGGACGGCTACGACCTCCCGGTGTTCGTCTCCTGGCAGCACTTCCCACTCCTGACAGTGATATTCCACCGTGTAGATTAAATCCTCCCGGAGCTCAGCGGAGGGGTTGTGAGTTGCTGGGTCCATGTCGTGGTCGTAGTCTTCTGTCATGATAGCTGTGTGGCAGGCAGGATGAGGACCCAAAATGCAAACTCACGGACTCAGGGGATAAACTCAAAATCACAGCTTTAATGCTGGAAGGCAGATCACAAGAAATACAAAACTTAAACCGGGAACAATAACTAATACTTGCAGAGAGACACAGGGAAATCCACGCAGCTATGAGGGAGACTACGACACAGAACTGAGGGAGACGCAGACATAAATACACAGAGGGTTAACGAGGGAAGTGGGAGCACACGGGGAACACAGCTGACACAGATAATCATAACGAGACAGGGCAGGAGTGAACACAACATGACGCATACTGACGAGAGACTGTCAAAGTAAAACAGGAAGTACAGAGGTTCAGACAGGAGGAGAGAGCACGGGGAGAACACAGACATAACAGGCTGGGGAAAACATGGAATAAAACACGAAAGGGGACAAGGGCTCATGAATACATAGAGGGGCACACAGGGGGTGAGAGTCACAAAGGGAAAGCACACAGGGAACCACATAACAGGGCAACTCAGGAAACAGAACCTAAACAGGGAACTGAATACAAAAATACAAGAGAACTAAGAATACTGGGCCAACACGGCCCAGGACCATGACATATTCAATGTTTGTACTCAAAAACCTTGTTTTTAATGTTTGTCTTACAGTTGCAGGCTGTAGTATAAAGTGTTAGCAAAAAAATGTGACCAAAAATGACAAGCAGCCACAGGAGGAGGACAAGTTTAAGCATCTGAAAACTAAAAAGCTTGTCAGATTTAGTGTTACCCAGTATGAGGTGCACAGCCACCCGTCAGACACAACCCAGACAGTGGCTCTGGGCTACTTCTGTCTCCTTGTCAAGTACCCATAGGTCAGAACATATCTGACATCTTGGCCATATAATGTGGGCCTGTTGCTAAGCCTCACCCTGAGTCAACACTGTCAGGAAAGGCCAAACGTGGCCCATAGAAAACTACACAAGTGGGTCATGCTTGTGCCAGGCATTCATCGCTCTGGGAGAGGGCCAGTGGATAATAAATTAATGCGCTACAAGATGCTTCCTGAGAGATCAGAAGACAACTTTTGATAGTGACCACTGCACCACACTTAGAGAGCACTACCAAAGGATTCTTTTTAACACACAGCATGCGGTTTCAGTTCTTAAGCACAGTAGTAGATCTTTGATATTATATGCAGCCATCTAGTGGGTGTTACTAAACCCACCAAGTGCTCCAAATAACCATGCAGTCATACTAAATGCAGCCACTCCGTTCCAAACTAATGCGCTCTTTTCTTTGGCTGTGATGCTATACACAAAATAAAACACGTAAGTTGCAGAAATCGGGAACCGATGTGATACAAAAAGATCAACACATGGAAAACAAGAAAGAACACCAAAAAACTGGGAACGTTTGAGCTGGAACCAGCTGTCTTTTCTGGAATTTCCACTTAAATATATGACCTGAATTAACCCTGGATGTTTTTAGACGGTATATCAGTCAATCTTACATATAGCATATCCCCTTCCACACCTTATTCTCAGCTATAATCTGTATAAATAGCTTTGTGCCCCTGTGTCTTCCCACATGAGACCTAACACGTATAATACACTTACTCTTAAGGGCTGTGCAGCACAGACGTAATCTCGCACATATCACTACTGGGGACAGGCGTCCCTTTATGCAATCAATGCCATGAGACCATGAGCCGCATACATCACTTAAATCTATATAAAGCCTTACAGCCTGCGCACGGGATTTCAATACATTGATGCAGTAATACAGATGTAATTTATGCCCGTTAAGCAAAAATGTGTTACGGTGCAGTTGAGTCACCGCACACATGTGGTTAAGTGAACTATTTTAAATACTCGCACGCCAGTCTGAGATGGCTCCGTCATTCTGTTGCTAAAATTACCACCCCTCTGTCATAAAAGGGATTCAGTACACCATTTAAAGCCTTCGTATCAGTAAATGAAAGAAAAGACCCATGGGAATTGTCTCTTCACTGTCAGCTTGTCTTATTCAGCGTTTGTTTCCCTCTCACAGTCTGAATTTGACTGTTTCCTCTGTTTTTTTTGTCTTCCTGGTCCGCACTGTGCACACAATGCTGCCAATTAGTAAATGTTGAAGAGTGAGGCAAAAATCGAAGCTTTCCTTCAAAATTAATTCCTCGCATTTGCAGTTTGGTGCTGCAAAGAACGTGGGAAAGTGCTTAACAAGCCCAACGCATATATGATTATGGCCCGGGATGTGACAGTGATGGGTAGTGCATTGGAGAAGACTGCTCACACAATTCATAATGCACACACACACACGTACAGAGAAACGTGGGCAAATACTTAAAAGCAAATGTTAAATTCACCTGCACTTGACAGCCGAGGCAGTTTGCAGTGTGACTGTGAATATGAGCACAGCGGCAAAAAGCAGCCTATAGCTGGGTGGATTTTAATTCAAGCCGGCTTTGATGCTTTTGTGGAGTTCATGGGGCCAAAACCACTCAGCGGCATAACATTTATTCTTCCTTACATTTTCACAAACACACGGGAACATCTGCACGCAGAATGAAAGCGTGTGCAAACACCTCTGAAACCTGTATTTTCCTGCATTATCACCGCGGCCTTCGCCGTAATATTTTTCTAGATGAGAACTGACGACTTTATGAAGACCGTGCGTTGCGCGAAATGGTTTAAATGGCTCACGGAGTGGGGCGGAGCTGTGCGGTGATGTAGTGCTCAGAAGGCCCAGAGCTTTATGCTTCACAGCTCATACTGTCATGCCCAGTCCACGGATTTATCGATGACCCTTAATAAAACTGTAACATTTGATAAATTTGCTGAGCGAGAATGATCAGGGTGATAAATAAAACAACTTGTAGGCTTGGCTGTGGTGCAGCAGCAGTTGTGGAAGTCTGTGTGGTGGATTTGGGGCGTGTGTGTGTGGAGGGGAGGGGTGCAAATGGAGCCTGCAGAGTGAGCTGCATGCTTATTGCCTGGACGGGAGCCCTAGTTAACAGCAGTAATGTATTCTCGGGCATCAAAGGCTCAAAGTTGAGAGTTTTAAAGGAGCTCGTCACTATTGATTTTGAAAGAGCAGCTTCCTGGGTTCATTATATGGGAGCTCTCAGCCTTTACTTTAGGCAGCGGGGCCATATCACAAACAACAGGGAGCTCGGGTGAGCATTCCTTTGTTGTTTAGAACAAAAATTAGTTTCAATCATTCGCTGTTTTTGCATTCACGAGCTATAAAGTATAAAACCATGGCTAATGAATACTACCCAAATGACTTGAGGCCCTGGGGCTTTTTTCACAATTAATACACGTTTTAATTGAACTCAGGGAAAAAAGGCACCGTTTGGTGTTAAGCAGTAAAGAAGAAGTAGAAGAAGAAGAAAAAAAACCCCACAAGGACAAGGGCTAAGATTGCTGTGGTTTTCTCAAGCTCGTCTCTCAAGGAGAAATTGTTTTTGTGCTTGTTGCCTTTGAGTCTACAGATTTGTCAAAACAGCTAAAAATCTTGCATTTTCGTGCTTTTTGTTGGGGGGGCAGTATGTACTGTGTACGTGAAGTGTCACATTTAGTTGTGAGAGCATCGCTACGGCGGAGTCACTCAGTGTGAAACTGCTTAAAAACACACATGCATATTCATTCAGCTGTTTGAGGTTGTTTATGTGCAGGGAGAGTACATAAAAGTACGAAAAGTAGGTAAAATTGTATTAATTATCTGTGAGACATACCAGCTGAATTACATATCAAAACTGGGACTTTAACTCGTTCAAACATCTGATGCATCTAAATTGCACAGCAGAGTTAAGAATGTGCTCGAACAGATGGCTGATTGTTTTTGGTGGACTCGGAGAGCATTAGACAGGCAAAAGTGTAAACATCAGTGTGGGCAATCAATATCTCATTAGGGTGTCTGCTTTAGTTCATGTTTTGTCGCTTTGCATTCTCCACACACACTCTTTATCGGATGGGTAACTACAGCCTTTTGGTGGGAAGGGCAATGCAGTACATGGCATAAGATACAGGAAAATGGGCCTCCGCTGAGCTCCTCATACTCTAAGCATGCACTTGCTCCGAGTCCATCATCCTGCGATATGATCGGCAGTTTGAAAAACATCCATGCTGCACAACTGGCTCGCACAACTGAATTTCTAGCAATGCCATCATCCTTTTTAGCATATTTTTAGACGCAGGGAATCAGGGACACGAGATAGCTAGTGGTGCTGGTACACTGGGAGATAATGCAGGATGAGCCTCAGGCAAAGGAGGGCTGGAAAACTCTTCTTGTCACTTTAGATAAGAGGAAGGAAATGGGATTGGTTGCTGAGGGACCAGCTAAGTGCTTGTCGCTGTCCCTTTAGCTTAAAACCGGCAGGGTGCTATAGTGCATCTGGACAGGCAGATGCCCATCTCGCTGCATTCAGTTGTGTATTGGGTTGACTCCTAAAAGGGCAGTCACAGAGCAAGGTGGATGGTAAGTTTGCAACTGAATTGTGCTTCAGCTGTCACGCTTTGGAAATATTATCTCATGGAAGTGGCAGGGAAGAATATTGGTTAGACAAAGTGTCCGTCAAAGAGAATACACAGACGCGAGGCCCATATTTTTCCTCTACACTGCTGAGCAGTTAGTTAAGAGAAAAAAACGGCCACACTGCTTTGAGATGATAGAAAGGTAACTCAGATAACTAGCTTTTACATCCAAGGTATGCATCTACAACATTGAACTGCAGTAGAAGGCCACATCAGGTTCTGCTCCTGTCAGCCGAGAACCAGAAACTGAGCATACAGTTCACACGTTTACTCTAAAATTGGTCAATAGAAGCTTAGAAATATTTTGCTTGGGCCACTTATGATCATATAAACACCACAGTATACCTGAGTATCTTTGATCACTATGTCCATCCACGTATTCTGATGATAACGCATCATGTTTAAAAGCTCAGATCATCCCAAACTGGTTTCTTGAACATGACTTCACTGCACCTGAACGGCCTCCACAGTCACCAGATCTCAATCCAATAGAGCACCTTTGGTAAATGGACTGGTTCTTATATAGCTTTTCCACTCATCTGAGCACTCAAAGCGCTTTACACAACTTGTGCATTCACCCATTCACCACCATTCGCACAAGCACATTTTTTTAAGTGCTTCATAGCTAACATTCACACACATTCATACTCCGATGGATGCATCGGAGAGCAATTTGGGGTTAGTATCTTGACCAGACCAAAATCTGTGCGGTTCTGAAAGCGAGAGGAAGTCCAGCCTGGTACTAGAAAGCTGTACTCAATAAAGTAACCAATGAGTGTATTAAGTACATTGCCAAGTTTTCGAAGCAACCCTTATATTCAATGCACAAGCACGGGCAACTCTCGAACTCCTGATCACACAGAAGAATTTAGAAATGTCATTTTAGCTCTCTTATTGTTGATTATTGATTTCTCTCAGTGGTGTTCATTGTGCTGTTGGTTATAGAGTCACTTAGAGGATGTCTGTAAAAGATATGTTGTGGAATACTTGTTGAAAACTGGAGAAAAAAGTCTTAGTTCTTAGGCTTCGTACTTACAGTCTACTGTGATTTTCCCCTATGGCAAAGACAAGGGCTAGGTCGATCTTAATATGAAAGTAAAAATAATAATATATATGCTCTCCTTACACTTGCTTAAATGCAGAGTGATTGCAACACATTTCATTATTCAATTTAGCAAATGGGTTCTCATCACATTACTTTCGTTTTAACTGTTGTAATATTCTTCCCAGTGGCAATTTTTGTTTCTTAGTGCTTCATATTATTGTGAAATGATCTGAATGGTTCTCATCTAGAGTCACATATAAAAATAATTAGGAAATGGGTAGTGAAATAGTAGCACTTAGCTATTTTAAACCTTGTGGGACATTAAAGTCTTTCCAGGAATATAAAGGAGCCACTGTTCTCTCCTTCGACACTTTACACAGGATATGTTTTCTTTATGATGCAGCTTGATTGATGGCTAACGCCCCTCACATAGGCATATTTAAGTGCACAAACATTCCACCTACCTACCTTCCTTCACTGGAAGGTCAGCTGCTATCCAAAATGTGTTTATTTTCAGGGTAATTGCATCAGATTGAACGGTGAAATACCGTCACCTCTTGTCGGTCCCTTGGAAGATTAGCACCAAGGCCATCAGCGGGATCGATCAATGCGCAGGCCACTTGAAGGATGGGAAGGTCAGTGGCAGTGATATTACTCACACTGGGGGAGATCTTGTGTCAGGGGCTTTAATTTTGAAGAGGCTAAATAATAGTGATAGGTTATGGACAAGGAAGAAGATTGACATCAGTGATAAGACAACACAAGTACAAGAGATTAAGAACTGTGACTGCAAACCAAAGAAAATGTCCGAACTGCATCAGGACAGTAACACAACAGTAATCCTAGGCAATTATTACAAATTTTATGCACTATCCATCTTAGTGTTTTCATAAGAAGGTGTACATGATCCCCAGCTATCAGCACACAGAGAACAAACCCTCCCTCCCACGTCTTTCAGTCGAAGATGTGTACATTTTTGTTTCCTTCTGTGCCGTTTTTAATGCTGAGCACATCCTCTGGCGGACTCACATCATCAGAGAGAAGGAGCTGACTAATCTCAATCCCTAAATTTATTCATGTTCAATAAAAGCTATTCATCAGTTTAAACCAGCCTGTAAGTTCAAACTAAATTTGAACCACTTGGGAGAAATCTAAATGACTCGAAGGCAGCGTGGTTAAGCAGCCTGGGTGGAGGGATTGTGAAAGGACGGGAAAAGAAACGGCAGGGGGAGAGGAAATCGTCCCCCGAGTGTGAAGCTCTGCTAAGCCAGCAAGCAAAGGGTAGATCGCCGAGTGCTTCGCTGCGTGTTGATAAAGGCTTGGCTATTGTTCAGTCACTGTAAACAGGATAGCAGGTGACTTGTCTTTGGCACGCTACGCACATTGATTATTGATCGCTTAGAATGACGTGAGAAGAAATGTTGTGAGGAAACAGGGAGAAGGGAGTAGAGGATGAATATTGAGGAGTGAAATCAAACCATTTATTAAAGTAAAAAAAATGTTTGTTAAAATGAAAGCTGTTATAAAAGCGTTTCAGGCAGCTTGAATAGATCACGAATATAGTAAAATGTTATTCGGCAATGTGATAAATTCATAAGACAAATTGGTAGATATGCACCGATTCCAATTTTCTTGGGTGATTTCAGCCTGCTAATACCAATTTTGCCTATTCTGATTTTCAAGAACTACATATACACACATACAGCACATATAAGCAAAAGATAATATGATAAAAAAATAAAGTTTTCTTTATTGCCGCTATACTTGAAACTGGAGCAGAGCTGTTTCAGCAGACTAGCATACATACATTCTTACATTCTTTCACTGATGCATTTATTCCACAGAATAAAATAGTGACTATAAAAGTATAAATATACACAAAATCCAGTTCTACTAAAACTGCATTAAGCTACAGGATCTGGTACAACTTAAAATAAAGTACTCTGTTACTGGCTAGGTAGAAATATTAAAATTAGCTACTTTGAGGCTACGTCTTTTTGAAAACGCAGATTTTTCTATGTGTTTGCGCCTTTCGTCCACACGTAAACAGCGTTTTCGGTTACTGAAAACGGAGATTTTTAAAACTCCTGCCAGGGGGGATATTTGCGAAAGCTCAGTTTTTGTGTTTACGTGTGGACGAGGTAAACGGAGAAAACGCAGTGTCAAAGGTGTGCGCCTTTTTTGACGTCACACTGTGCACCATGTTATTGTTTCGGTGAAATGGCGGACGTAGACAAAATACTGTTACTGTTAATTTTACTCTCTGCAGTGTTTAAATGCTTACATATACACACACAGTTACTGTCCCTCCACACATACGACTCAGTTCTGCTTCTATGCACCATCTTTGTTTACTCTTTCCCACTCAGGCTTATTGACTTCTGATTGGCCAACATTTCTACACGGATAGGAATATAGTGCCACCTGCTGCTTTGGCATGTTCCTAGCAGCGTTTTCCTTCGTTTTTGGCTTTTATGTGTGGACGGAATTTTTTTTATAAACGAAAACAGAAAATCTTCGTTTTCAAAAATACCCGCGTACGTGTGGACGTAGCCTAAATCCACCTTCGCCTAATATAGTTTACCTTAGCTTATGTTAGGTTTATATAACAAAACAAGTAAAAACAATTATTTTCCAGTAGGCTTATACATTCACCAGATTAAAAGATATTGACCCTTCTTTTTTTTCTACCTGTCGCCATATTTCTCCTGGCTGCTAGCTTCTGGCTAGCTCTGAGCTCTGGCTAGCTCTGAGCTCTGGCTAGCGTTAGCATTGGCCACTCGGCCTTTATTAGCTTCTTTAAAATGGCTGTGTTCAGCTGTGTAAAGGTCATCTGTCTTCTGAACCACCATTTTTCTCTGTAGTTTTTTTCTGTATTTAGTTTGGTCAACTTTGTGTCTTTATTCACAGTGAACAGCTTGCCCTATTATGCGCATGTCTTACATGGATAAAATGGAAATCAGATATGCGTGAGATTGAGTGGCCAGTTGCCAGCCTGACTACACAGACTTGTACTTTAATAAATTGGAATGTAACTAAAATTTAATAAAATTTTAAAAAAGTATATTTTCAATTTAAATCACTCTTGCAATATTCCCCAGAATTAGAACAATGAAATATTTTCTTCAAATCACTCAGCCCTGAAAAGAACATAATGAAGAAAGAAAGAAACTAAAGGCATGAAGGCTAACTGTGGAGTCTGTGCTGTGTGCAGTGGACCGTGAGACTGCACTCTCCACCTCAGTCACACCCTGCTGTTCTTCTCAGGTAAACACACTACTGAAGCCCAACAGATGAAGTGAAAAACACACAAACTATCACACAAAAAAATCTCTAAAACTAGGATTCCTTAGACTATGTAGTGTGCAGTAAATTTGCACAGGTAAAGAAAGGCACCATAAAAAGAAAGGGCTTTCCTTGTTTTTAGTGGCTTAGTAGTTAATAAGCATAGCGTGCAATATTTTCAGAGATTGTTTGTTTAGTTTCATTTTTTCATGACAGCTTGAAGTTCAAATATAAAGTTTGCTGCAAGACTTTCAGAGCTCATCAAAAATGACCACTTTCAAGTGTTGTTATTACTTCTATTGTCTGCGGCTTGACCACCTTCAGCTTCAGAGTGTGAGCTAAGGGGTCTCTCCCTCTCTACCCATATGGAAAAGAAATAGTAAAAACTTATATGTGATTACTCATGAAAGTGGCCACTTTCATGAGTAAATCATGTAAGCCTTATATGATTTACTCATGAAAGTGGCCACTTTCTCATTACTTTCATATATTGTTTTAGTAAGTATCCAAAACATACAAGTTTCATTGTATAATTTTTCAAGGGATCTTATATCTGTTTTCACTCTTATATGCTTTTCATACAAGTTTCACACAAGGCAGATACAAACTTTATAAGATTTATATATATCTTTTCCATATGGGTATCTACTGCTCTCTGTGTCCCTTATTGCATTGCGGGAAAATGGTAAACCAGAAACATCAATTATTCCAGTAAACAAGTTTGGCCATGTAGAACATTCAATTACACATTAAACATTAATAGCCGGTGCTTATTTCACACATCCATTAGATTGCGCTAAACATGGATACTCCATCTTATTAATAGAGCTTGAGTGACTTGAGTGTTCTTTTTTTTTCAACTAGAAATTTAATCAGGGAATAATAATGGTGTGAGTGGTTGGCATTTTGTTATAGAGAAGCTTAAAGTCAGAGAATCACCATACAAAGAGACCAAGGATGAAATTTATGAACGTGGAAGGAAATGAGGAAACTATATTGTAAGGCATGGTGAAATAGGGTGGCAAAAAAGAGGAGAACACTACACCATGAGCACACACCTTTTAAAGTGCAATGTTGGATGAGAGCTATGGTAGTAATCCCCATTTCTCTGTGAATAATACACCTCTGAGACTCTACAGCTAGATCTTCACAAGCCTAAGAAATACAGTGCAGGGACTCAACGCCCAGCGGTGGTTAAGCAGAAGTGTGGTAAACGTGCTAGTTGTTTGCTTTAGCCCTCTGTGTTAACACAGTTAATAATGGTATAATGACTCTGATTAAAACTCGTTGGCACCTTGCTCACTTTAATAGTGGCATTACTCATTATCATACTTGTAGCTGATGAAAGCCATTCAGTTAAAGAGGTCTCTATAAAGCCATATAATATAGTCATTTTTCTAATTCTACATGGAGTCTGTGTGTGTCATTAAAGTTATACAAGATAAAATTACAAAGATTAGGGACAAATAGGAAGAGACTGCTAATTGACATTGAATAAACAGCAGAAAATCCAAATTGCAAAAAAACATCACAACTTATTTATACATGGATAATGTCGGATGTGGTACCAGTAGGAACTCGTAGATAGTTCGGCAGTGTCTGAGACGCTCAGAGCAACCTGTCTGCCACTAACAACCATGATATTTTCTAAGTTCGTTGAATCATCTTGCTTTCCCATCCTGATCTTGTTTTGAACTTAAGCAGGTTGTCTTGTCTTGTAAAAAAATTTGACTTGTCTTCTAAAAACGGAATAAAAAAGCCCCCCAAAACAAAATTTCATTATACAAGTCCAATGACAATAAAGGGTTATTCTATTCTATTGACCATGTCTACATGCCTAACTGTACTGCTACTCCTACATGTGACTAGAAAAAATTGTGTTAACAAGAAACATATACATATGTACATACATATTTCCTGGTAACCTGAGTCAATAAAAAAATTCAGTTTTTAAACTATGTTTTCATTAATTAAGGAAAAAAGCTATCCAAACCTACCTGGACCAGTGTGGACATGTAATTGCCTCCTAAACCTATTAACTGGTTCTGACACCCTTGGCCGCAAGAACTGCAATCAAGTGTTTGCAGTAACTGGCAGTAACTCCAGTAACTGGAGTCTTTCAGAGATCTCTGAGGAGGAATTTTATGTCCAACCTTCTTTGTAGAATTGTTTGAATTCAGCCATTGGACAGTTTTCAAGCATGTTATTCAGATTTGAGTCTGGACTTTGGCTAGGTCATTGGAAAATCTTTCTTTTGGGTTTTTTTGTGCCATCCAAAGGTGGCCTTAGTGTGTGTTTTGGACCATTGTCTTACTGCATAACCCAGGTTGAGCTTCAGGGCACGAAATGTTGGCTGGGCATTCTCCTTCAAGATTTTCTGGTAGAGAGAAGAATTTATGTTTCCATCAATTACAGCAGTCATCCATCCAGTCATCCAGGTCTGTAAGCAGCAAAGCAGCACCCCAAACCACAACACTACCACCACCATGTTTGACTGTTAGTATGATTTTCTTTTTATGAAATACTGTGTTAGTTTTATACCAGATGTAAAGGGACTGAAACCTTCCAAAAAGTTCAACTTTTCTCTAGTCAGGCATCATCAAGATGTTTTTTTGGCAAATGTGAGATGAACCTTTGTGCTTTCTCCTTGTTCTTTCCCATGGATGCCGTTTTTTCCCAGTTTCTGTTATTGTTGAATCATGACTTTAACTGAGACAGCTGAGGCATGGAGTTCTTTAGTTATTGTTCTGGGTTCTTTTGTGACCTCCTGGATGATTCATCTGAGCAATTTTGGTAGGCCGGCCACTCCTGGGAAGGTTCCCTACTGTTTCAAGTTTTCTCCATTTGTGGATAATGGCTCTCACTGTGGTTCACCGGACTCCAAAGGTCTCAGAAATGGTCTTGTCTTTCCAGACCAATAGACGTCCGTGACTTTCTTTCTCACTGTTTCTTTAGATTGTGGCATGATATATTTCTTTTTAGCCTCCTTCATTTTGCAGACAGGTTTTGACTAATATTCAAATTTGTTTGATCTGAAACATGTACGGGTGACAAATATGCAAAAAATGGCTTGATTGAAAAGCCAGACAAGTGTTGTGTAAAATGTAGCAGAAAGGTGTATTCAGTTTAGTTTATGACAGACAATGTGCATATATGACACACGCATCAGGCAGGTCCTGGCAAGGATGTCATTGAAGTCCAAGGATTTGATTTCTTATATTATCTACAAAAGCAATAGCACTCCTGTCTCCTTCTCTGAAGTGAACATAAAATCTACGTTAGTAACGCTAATCTTTTCCAATCTGCATACTATGCCCAGACAGATTTAAATTTAACTCACTATTTCTCCCACTTGACCAACCTCTTCACAGGAGACGCAAAACATCTGCACAGGTTCTACATTTTTGCAAGGTTTGGAGAAAAAACAAAAAAAAGTTAAGTATGTTGTGCAAAGTTTTTGACAAACCATGAAGAAGGATGAAAGCATATGGCAGATCTGGAAAGTCATGGAGATGTGAGTCGAGGTAAACAAGAGGCTTACACTTTTGGAAAGGTGCGGAAATCAACATCTTACACAAGGAGAAAAAAAAATGGCCCTTTTAAGTCTTCCAATCCACCCGCCACTGCATCAGCAACAAGGGGAAGCAATGTGCAAAGAGGAAAGAAACTAGTGTGTTCTCAAGCTGAAAGGTTGTTAATTAGTGTTCATCACACATTTAGTGGGCGTCATTCGGCATTCTAAATTTAAAGATGTTGCGACTGCTATTCTTGTGAATGTGTTAGAAAAGTGTTTTTTCCAACTGCAAAAGTGCAAGAAGAAAAAGTTCCTTGGGTATATTGTGCAGCACCTCTATATGTTCTGGTCTCTCGTGTGTAATGTATAATTCAGTATATTACTGGCACCATAAGTGTCTGTTCTCCCCACGGCAAATTTAGCGCCTCATGTTGTTTTGTTGACAGCTGTAATATCTGCTTTTCCCCTCTCGCTACTGCTTTCCGGAAGACTCTGGATACAAGACAGAAACTTTCAGAGGCCGTATAAACTGTACTTAAGATACTGTTTCAAATCGCCACAGCGGAGGTAGAGCACACAAATGTCTTAACAATACCGTTGCAGGAAGTCAGTGCCACACGAGTCCTGTAACCTCTTTTAGGATAACAATGTGGGAATTGAAAATGGAGAGAACATTTTACAGCACCGACTACACAAACGTTAAATTCAGTGTTGAGAGTTATTGGTTTGGGCTTTGGTTCCCGTCTGTGCCTCTCCGACTGTGCTAATCACCGACTCTGTGATTCAGTAATATACACAATGGACGCGTCGTTGGTGGGACGGTGACACACAGAGATTTGGTTTTCATCCACTTTCTGTTTTTTTACTAGCTGTGCCCACAAAATAATATTCTGGCACAAAACCAATGAAGTGATGCTGGAGAGTTGGCTCCCTACAGTAACAGCTGCCCCATGTCTGAGGCATCACATTAAATGATGTCAGTGATCTGACACTAATCATGTGTGCGGCTGACTGCTGGCAGTCCAGTCATCAGATCGAGCTGCCTCCAGCACCACATCACTTCTATGTCAACTGATTGTTCCACAGCTTAAGGCTTGGCTTTCTGTTATTAGATAACGCAGCAAATGTTGTGCATAAGTAAACATGACACTAAGGGCCAGGTTTACAAATGGCTTGCTGCTGCACAAAACTCTTTTAACATAAAAAAAAAACAAACAAAAAAACTACTGTCAGGATTTACTAAAGATTATGGGCCTTTGTTTGCATGTTTTTAAAGTTGTAAGAACTTCGGCATTACAAATCAGTTTTAATGGCTACTTCTGTTGAATCAAATCTATTATAGCAACATATTAAAATGTCCATCAAATACAGCTATCAATGCAAAGTGCTGAACGTTAGAGTGGACCAATTGTGCTTTGACTTACTTAATCACTACTTTGTCGCATATGTGCACTGTTAAAATGATGAAAGCTTGCAAGGCCAAAAAATCCCAATCGTAGCCATCAGACTGCTCTAAATGCTCTGAAGTCGCAGACAGTTGTTCATTATACTGCAGATGTGCTTTGTGTGGTCATCTCAGGCGCCCAGCTCTGGCCATGAACAAAGCAGCCCCACCTACATCCAGCCTTCTGATTCTTCCCTTTAAGTTGGTCTTAAAGAAAAAGAGGCTAAAGATAATTTGTGTCAGATAGATGATGGACTGGAGCTGCAGCATGATCCAGTATGAGATAAATAAGAATTATTTTTAACTGTAAGTCAGCGGTTGGTCAAGATCTGGCAGCAACTAACGTTCTGTGTCATTTCTACTCATCTAACCAGTGACTGGAATCCAGGAATATGCCGACACCCTGAGGTTAAGCGAGTATAATGCTTACCACATTCACTATTCGAGTGTTGCAAATTAGCACGCTAACACAATGCTAATTAGGCCAGTATGTTGAGTAAGTATTTGATAAAATCATCCAGCAGAATTTTGGAATCTGTTACAATATCTGTCTGCTCAGTGCAAAAGGCAAACAAATAGATACTCTGACCTAATGATCAAACATGCTCTTTCACTACATCTCTCTCTATATATATATATATATCGATATAAGCCAACATGCAATCTTAGCTTACTGCTTTAGTATGAAGACAAAGATCACAATGACGGACAGCAAAGAGAAGAAACACTTAGAAAAAGGAAAACTTGTTGATTTCCGATCCATCAGGTTCAGACTTCAGCTGTGAGACTGAATAGGAATTCCCAAAATTCAATGCAATGACACGCCATGCTCAAAGCCAGTTGTAAGAGCCCAGGAAAATAGACTTCGCTCGTCTTGACTGTGTGATGAATCCTCCCAGATCATTTCATACAGCAAAGAAACAAGTTTGGTGAGAATGAATCTCTCCTTCTAAGACAACTTTAGAGGAATTCTTCCACAAAGACAAGTATTGATTGAACATTCTTGAGTTTGATACGCAAGTCTTGTCTCCTCAAGTCTCGGACAGATACGCACTCTCACCTCAGTCTGGCACTGAAAAAAGAGTCACATCGTTATACCTAATATGAATAAAAAAAAGAAAAGTACAACAATTAATCTGGATAAGTTAAAATCCAAATGATAATAGAGGTTTCTTTTTTTAAATATATATCGATAAAGGCCCCAAAAAATGGAATTCATTCGTGGAATGAATGAATAACCCAAGCTCATATACGCTGTGGTCACTTTAGCCTTCATGCCTCCCCTGTAATGACATGTCTTTTCAATAACCACTCTCCAGTTCTAATCTCCAATAAAGTTGAGCAGCTGCTTCCACTGGCAGTGTGAAAGGGTCCCGCACCACATTGTTTTGTTGGATCATCTGGTTTTCTTTCCATTTTCCCCATTTCTGTTTCTTCTGGCAATGTTGCACTTGGTGCTAACACAGACCTTCGCTGGCAGTCGGGTGTGCAGCCGGGGCTTGTGTGAGCTCAACCCTGACTGTCCCTCACACACCCCGGGGCTTTGTGAAAAATGAGACCATGGAGAATGAGATAATAACATTGTGGAATGGGAGTGTGTGAATTTGCAGCCGACTTGCGCTCACGGGAATCTGTGTGTGTTTGTGTGTGCGCGCATTAGCGTGTGCACGTGCGGCCTGTGTGGAACGTAATTGTGTCCTCCCATGTGTAAAAACTATTAATCAGGTTCACTTAATGTTATGTCATTATGGGTAAATTAAAATTCCACAGTGATCGATAGGGTATTGACTATCATATTACGCGTGAGCATAATGAATAATCTTTTTTAACTCGTTTCATTCCCAATTTATTCTGTATTTGGCTTTTGTTTGCATGTCCAATGGGAAGCAACAACATGGGCAGAGTGTCAACGCTTCTGAAAGCATGACCAGATTAAAAAAATGGAAATTAGTTCATACCTGAATTAGCATTGTATGCTGACAGATAAGACAGTGAATGGTCCCCCTTGGATTGCTGCCTGTGATTCTGCATGTTAGCACGCATGCCAGAGCTGCTCAGAGTCTCTTTCTCCAGCTAAGGCTGATAACTGTCACGTATACGTGTGTTATTACAAAACACGACAACAGATCAGCCAAAAACAAAGTAACACGAGAAGACGCGCTCTACTTTTGAAGCACACTTGCGGTCCATAAATACATTAACAGTAGTAACTGTTAAAATGATATCTCGTCTTACTTTAACACATCAGAGCAATCACGGTGACTCACTTCGTCTTTTATGTTTCAATAGCAGCACCCAGCTATTAATGCTCCTCATTTCGGGAGCTCTTACAGTCACCGCTTTATCATTTCTACTGTAGCAACATATAATTTATGCGATACTTAAGCACCACCACTGACAGCGGTGTGATTTTTTTAAAAAATTATTATTATTTTCAAAACTCCCATTTCATGTCAAATCTTGGAGTATCAGCTGGTCTTCATTCCATACAGTTTCCCAAGAGCCTTATAATGATGTGTTTGAAAATCCTTCTGGCTTCATTACAAAGTGCTATTCATCTGAGAGAGGCAGGAACAGAGACAGAGATTGAAAGCAAAAGTGTGTATTCCTGAGTGCGCACAGGGGTGTGTGTGTGTGCGTGGTTTCTGCGTGGGGTTGGGTCTTTGTAATTGTGCACATGACACCAACACAGAATGCAAGAGAGAAACTGAGTGAGACAGACAGATAATCTCTACCTGCAGTTCAGTCTGAGCGCTTGCTTGTAAGTGCTTCCTTATTTCTCATTAGGAGTTAGACTGAGAGGAATTAGTGGCACCGAATGAAAGCTTCGCCTGCTTTAATAATATTGCTGATCCAATTTAACATGACCGGATTATGTTAACATAGTCATTACGCACCCAACTCAAATGTAACTTCGCTGAAGGTCTTCCTCTGAATTACCTGTTCTTCCTCAGTCATTAATATGATAACGTGATTTCATCACCAGAGCCACCGATATCGTTCGTTTTGAATAATAAATGGATCTTTCTCTTTGATGAAGCTGTGCTATTTCATTGTATGTCCAAGGCGTTTTCTCTGGGGATTTGGAATAATCCCTGTATAGTTGTACAAATCTTTATGATGAATAAAAACCGCTGCATAAAATTGACAGGTTACCTGCTATTGCATAAACTGCTACCGAGGTGCGTATTAGTGTGCAGAACAAAAAGGGCGCCGCTCGAGTGCAGCTCACAATGCACGGCTCCGACTAGAAAGCGTGAGACAATAGAAAGCTGAATGGTGAATTCTGGCGAAAGAAGAAAAGAAATAAAACGGGCTAAAAATAGACGTCGGACCGTGTTTATGGCGGAAATCCAGGGGGAGGAATGAAAATGTGGGAAAGATTATTCTCTGCCGTTGACAGTGCAGTGTCAGCTTGTTATTCTTGCATACAGTATCTTGATTTCTTTTCTTTGCCTGCCATCTTTCAACCGAGGTGATTACCATGCCAGTTCGAAGAGGAAAGTTTGAGAGAAGGAGAATGAAAGGAGTGAGAGGTGGTTGTATGGTAACGAGATAGCAAATTAATGATGGGTGTAATGTCGCGGTGACGCATGTTAACAGGCTCCGAAAAGGGGGGAAAAAATTAATACAGACTTGTGATGCTTTCTAAGACTCTGCTAGTCATCTAATGCAATTTAACCTCTTAAGCCCCAACGCCCCCTGATACGGGGGAAAAAGGCAGGAGATCAGGTAGGCTTGGGGCTTAAGAGGTTAAATAGCTTTGTGTAATTAATGCTGGCTTAAATTTACCTGTGTTAACTAAGTTCAACAATATGAATGCCTCCAGCGAATGTCTTTTTTCCCTCCCACACTATCTAGGCTTCTTATTCACATTGGGTCACCACAGCAGATCCATCCGCGTATTAGCTTTGGCACAGATTTGCAAACTCTGGATGTGTTTCCTGATGTAAACCTCCATGGGATTTCTGCCTCCTCTCACTCTTGAAACTGGATCTTTTCTGTGTTAGGCAACTGTTATGAACCACTACACAAGCACAGCGGTCCCCAACTTTGTTTGTGCCGCGGACCGGTATAATGCCAGATAATATTTTCACGGACCGGCCTTTGAGGTGTCGCGGCTGTATACAACAAAATAAAATGATACGACCAAGACAAAAATGGTGGTATTTTGTACATATAATGATAAACGCGAATTCACTGTGTGATTGTGTAACTTTATTAGCAGCGCCCTCCTGAAATGTGCCAACAACACTGAGAGTAACATCCTCCTCTCTGCCCCTTAATGCTCTCCGGTCGCTATGGGAAAGTGTAAATATTTCTTTCAAAATAAGACACACAACTACAACACGGGAAAAGACCCAGGAAAACCGAGTTAAAGATAAAAACCCTGAAAACTATCAATTTCACACCCGAGCCTCAACTCTCGCGACCCGGTACCAAACGACTCATGGAGCGGTCCACGAGTCTAAGCTAACCCTATCAGTTAACACTATCAGTTAACAGTGGCACACAGTGCGTACAACCACCAGAGCAACTTGTATGTAGATAGAAGTTAAACAGTTAGAGGAGCCAGTAGCAAACTAACAACAACTAACAAATAAAGCTTTAGCTAGCTAAACTATTACAATAATCACGTGTCTGACGTAATCCTAAAGATTTAATATGATAGATGATAAAACAGCTGTTGTGTATGTGTTCATGCAAGATCAAATATTATCATTTACTAGTTTGTAGTATTTCTCTTAATTGGTGTTTTTTCCTGTCTCTCGTGTTGATTTAAGGTAAAAAGGAGCAACTCTACTATCACAGTTTTTTAATAGTTGACTTAACCTTTTGTGCTTTTTAGCAATGCTGAGTATGTGTGTGGAAAACAGAGCCTGGCCTACATTTGCCTGTGACACTGCATTTGAAAATGAGTCCTTCTGAGTCACTACAAGTCCCTTGACCGAAAGCATATTTGAAACTGACCGTGCCAGCATTAGAGCAAAGGATGTGGGAGATGTTAGCACTGCTCCGGGCAGCCAGGTTGGAAAGTTTTTCCGCTGTTCTGTCCATAATTACACATGGCTGGTGATTTCTGAATAGCACTTGCAAAGCTTTATAAGCAGAAAAACACAGAATGTGATCAAATCTAGCCAACAATTACATCGCTGCTTAAAAGAAAACACCCTAATCTGCAAGGCACGTTTTGATTTTAATTAATGAATTGCTCAAATCTATAGCTAGTAACACGTGTTATGCGAAGTTTGCCAAAGCAAATGTAACTGGAAGAAGCTGCACTCTGGTCATTTGCATTAAAATCGATCTCATTCAGTCACATCCTTCACCTTCACACCTTCGGTTTCACCCCACTGCCTCCTACGCTTCTCCTGAATCCTGACACTGGATGACTTTAACATAATAAATGAACGCACTGCTCTCAGTTATTATTGTGATGTCTCATCTGCGTAGTTTATAATGCAGTTGTTGTGTTATAGTGAGGGTAGTAATGAAATTACGGCCCTTATTTCCTCCTCATGCATCTAAACCTTGAATCCAATTGCAAGGTCATTCCACTCTCCTCGTGCCAAAGGCTTAGCCTTAAGCAGAGCCTGTGATTGCTTAAGGCTCAGAACAAACACGAATTCTATAGACAGTGCCTTCTCCGACCAAGACTATGCACACGCAGTAGCAGCGAAAAAATAAATAAAAACAGCCTGGCTCAAATTTCCCATCTGGCTCCAGGCCTTAATCTGTAACAAGGGACATTTGAGGACACTTTCTCTCCTGTATTTACAAACCTGGGTTCTCAGTATGGCAGGCCACAGAGGACTAATTAACAGTAGTTTCTATTTTGGTTTCGGTGAAGAAAGCACAAGCAGTATTGCACTGGGACATGCTGGAGCAGCTTTCCGTGTACACAGAGCTCTGGTTAAATATGGCGAAGCCTCTATAGATCCACGCTTTTACCACGGTGCAGAACCACTACACTGTTAATGGTCACCACATGGTTAAAAAGAAGAAAGTGGGACACATTTTTAAGGCTTCACGTCAACAGTCTGTTACATTTTCCAAACTACGACTGGATACGGCATCCTTTATTGTGAATGATGACGTATTCGCATGTTCAATTATAACAAATACGAGGCTGAACATAAACGATAAAAAGTTACAGCATGACTAAATGTTTGCTGAATTCCAATGTAAAAGAGAAATTTGACGTTTAAAGAAATAGTGTAAACCTTTTCAATCTTATATGAATGATGCATTAGTAGCTTGTTTTTTTAATCGCCCATAGTCAGAATACTGTGGACATCGTAGGAGTTGATGCGATGGCACACTTGTAAAACTCTTTCTGACCTTAAGACCATCAGTTTCTTTCTTTAAAAGATACAAATGTGACACGTTGTATCTCTGTCAGAGCAGCAATGGACAGAAACCGTAAATAACATTAGGCAGGGAGAAAAGCTAGTGGGATACATTAGATTTAGCATTAAAGGCAGTTCTAACTCGGTCTCAAAACCAATTCTTCTCAAAAATAGATGAAAAAAATGAAATCAAGTTACATGTCATTGGGAGCATTTTCCGCTTTATTTTTTTGTGGCTTTTGAAGAGGTAACAGAAAATATTTGTGTGCGTGCGTGCATTATTCATATAACTACGACCCATCAGCTTTGGCTTTGGTTCTCAAAGTAAAAACCAATAAAGGAGGCAAAGTTACTCAAGAAGTTAACTATTGGAAAATCTAATGGGTAACTTTTTTTGACATCTACTGTCACAATAAAAAAAAAAAAAATCACCCTTTCATTGATTCTTGAAGCACTGAATAAAAAGAAAATGTGTGCAATGTGGTTGTGTTTTCTACATTTGCCCGTTTCCAACCAGTGTAGTAAATTTGCAACATGTGCTAGAACTAAGTAAAAACTGATGCATACCAGTCAGTTTTATTCTTTTCTATCCATAATGGTCGATCTGAGGATGTGCTGGTTTAAGACAGCGGTCCCCAACCCCCGGGCCTCGGACCGGTACCGGTCCGTGAGTGGTTTGGTACCGGGCCGCGAGAGTGTTGAGGCTCAGGTGTGAAATGTATGGTTTTCAGGGTTTTTATCGGTTTTCAGCGTTATTTTGTTATCGTTTTGATCGTTAACTCGGTTTTCCTGGGTCTTTTCACGTGTGTTATGAATAAATCTTCTTTTTTTCGGTACTGGTACTAGTTTTATTTTGTTGTATTTATCCGTGACACCTCAAAGGCCGGTCCGTGACAATATTGTCGGGCATAAACCGGTCCGTGGCGCAAAAAAGGTTGGGGACCGCTGGTTTAAGATGCAAAAGACTTGAATGCTATTATTGTGCCCAATAACATTTTTGCCACAGGAGCTGACCCTGATCTCATCCTTGGGCTCAGTTTAGACGGTTATAATAATTCAAGTATAACTGTCAGTTTCTATCTACACCAAAGAAGCATGCAGTGTTTTAAACTGTATGGTAGTATTGCTGAAGCTTTTCAAGCATATGCTTTTACATTACATACCTCTAAAACCTTGATAGGCCACCCCCCCAAAAAATACATACATTACTGTCACTTTGCCTCCATCAAAACATTGTTTATCGAATCGGCCACAGTGACATAATCCGCTGGCACGCTCTGCGGTGATGTAGATGTACAGTATACATCTGAGCAAGCCGTGAACACAGCCTGTCTCTGCTTAGACTCCCACGAAACATGCTGCTCGATTACAAACAATCCAGCCTGTACTTTATGTGGTAATGCCAGACCGACAGATGGGTTGGTCACCCAACGACCTCTGACATTGAACCCTCAGAGAAGCGAGGCCATGGATTTTGTCCAGCGGTCTTCATCATTCTCAAATGTTCAGCCAAAATGGATGTATGATGCTTGAGCCAACTTGGGCCAGATGCTGTCTCAAAGGAGACCATATGAATTCGGCTATTATCCCAAAAGATGTGATTGGAAATAGAAGAGATTTTGGTCTGGATAAAAATTCAGGCATGAAAACAGCAGTGTGTTGGTAGCATATTCTTATATGTGCTTAACAAATCTATTAAACCACCTTTCACAAGAAAATACAAAAACATCTACTGAAAAATATATTGCTATTTGATAGTTGAATAATACTGAATTCATGGTTCTATGCTGAAATTTGAACACTGGACTTCTTTGAGAAAGCATTAAATTCAATGACTAAAAGCATTTTTTTTCTTAAGTATGCAAGTAAATAACTTTAATTTGGCGTGTTAATCGAAAAATATAAATGGGCTTTGCTATTTTTTCCTGCTTTTTCATGGAAAGTTCACGGATAACATCAACAATCATATTGTGGCAGTAGAAATATCATTTTGATTGAAGAGCTTGTGAGCTTACTGGTAGATTAACCGTTACAAAAACATTAAAAAAGTGATTTTGGCCATTCGTCAGGGCTGATAATTTAGGGCAGCTGTGGCATAAATAGTGGTAGTGGGCTAGTAAATTTGTTAAGCAGTGTGTGTATCTAATCGCATACAAAAAATGGGCTTCTGTTCAAAATTAAGAGTTCACATGTGCAACATGTGCAACAAGGTCACGTGTTTTCGCAAGCCGAGTGGAAGACAAAAACAAGAGATAACAGGATGATGTAGAATCAAGCAGGTCCCCTCATTGTTTCTCAGCCACATTTTGTCATGGCTGCGCCCTTAATCAGCTGAGTGTATTGTGTCAGTCGTTTGACTGCTTTTGTTCGTTTAATGACCAAACCCCGAAGACACAATAGAAAATTATATTTTTGAGGAGCGGGCTAATTAACGCTGCTTATTAGAGAGAGACGTAACATGGAGTAACAATAGGAAAGGGAAGGCTTGGGGGGGTTTGTGTTGGATCCATGCTGCGGCATATCAGAGGTTTTATACATGAGTTGAAATTTAGCATAAAAAGGGTGTCAAAACTGGGAGTGAGAATGAGAGTTAAAAAGCACCGGAGGTGATTATTACACAATGTTAATTCATTCCTGAAGAAAAGAAAAGAAAAACAATGACAAATGTAGTCGGCACAGAAATAGCACTGACCTTGAGGCAACCTTGTTACTAGCCCAGAGAACTTTGGATTTTTTTTTATTTCAGCAAGGGGCCACTCCTTAGACACACGAGGGCATTGATGTTTCGCGAGAGACGCCGGTAATCACGACAACTGCCGCCGCGCACTTCTCCGATCTGCATGAGGTGAGTGTCGTTTTTGTGCACCGTCTGATTTGTGTCCAACACCGTTCTGTCATGTTGGTCTGCAGAAGACGAAGCCACTCGCTCGAGCAAACAAGGCTTTGATTGACGTTCAGCTTAATAGGGATGCAACACATGGAGGAGCTGGTAAACAAGCTCTCCTTCCAATGTTGGAATAGAGCGCTTTACTTGGGTGGTTAGGTTGGAGAGGCAATGGAGGTTGTTAGTCGGAGAGAGAGGAAAAACAACACCCTCTTGACACGGATATGGTTGCTAATATTTCCTTGTGATTTCTCTCCAAATGGATAAAAAAACATTTTATTTTTTTATTTTTTTACCAAGACTGGCAACTGGCAACTGAAAATAGCCTTGAAACTATGAACTAGCAAAAACCAGATTCTGAAAAACAACAAATAGGAAAACAACAGAGGTAGGTAAATAATGGGGTCCTGGGTTAGGTGTAAAGCTAAACCAGGGGATATAATTAATGAATGCAGTCAGTAAACAAATGTCTGGAGAGTTTAAAGGGGGAAAAAGAAAATTAATGAAACAGGAAACTGAGGAGCTTAAATCGGGTGCCCAGTAACCCTCACAACACAAGCACACACACACACACACGCTGCCTTGTGAAGTTAGCATCTGATGCTTGGCTTCAGGACCACTCACAGAACAGGAAGGCAGGGAAATAGAGGGAGAGGACACCTTAATGTGCCTACACCATATGCCGTTAGCTACTGATGGATACAGCTCTCCCTCCAGCTACTGGAGTAACTTATTGCATTTGCTAGCGACGCTTCCGCTGTTGATAAAGTTAAAGATAAGCCATCTGTTCATTACAGCAGCCCGGCTTCACTTACAGCGATAGGTGCGTCCAAGCGAGCTCAAATCTAAATGTTGTCTGCCTAAAAACTACTGTTCCACGACATCCCGAAAGCATCTGCATGCGCTTAGAATGGAAACTCACATGCGTGATCATCTGCCAATGATGAGGGATTATCATGTCAATGTTTTTCTATCGAAAATTCGAGGGGAATAACTGACATGCTGCTACCACAATGCAACGTAAGCAGATTTTCCCACAGGCGGGAAATAAGAGTGAACGCTTGCTGAATCTGTCACTCAAGTGTATGCAAAGGCACACTAACAAGCTATCAGTCACATTTCTTATTAACAACTCAACCAGCTGTTGTTGGGAAAAACGCGGGGGGGGTGAAAAAAGCACAATCCACCACAGGGACCAGTATGATTGACTCTGGGTTACGGCTTCTCATATGCTCGCCTTACAAGAATTCCCACGTTGCCTGTGAACTCCAAATCATTGTTAAAAACACACAGTCCCTCACGTATACCTGCACTTATAATAAAGTTGTCATAAAATGCACATATAAAAAAAAAGTGAAGTTTGTATTTATTCTTGATATTTTTTGAATGATATGCAGCGCGTCGTTGTTGTTTTTTTTTCCAAGGGCATGATAAACACAGATGGAGACTTGAAAGTGCTGCATTATCCATGAATAGCATTGTTCTTATCCTCTGAGAGATGGAAAAAATATATATATAAATAAATAACTTCAGATGAATCCACTGTGGACTATTACAAAGCTGCCAACACTCTGGATGCTCTCCAAACTTGCCTTTTCTAATTTTCACCAGGCATAGATCTACTTTTAGACTTCTACCACATAATGGTATTTGCTTAACTGAGCAGCCAGCAATCACTCTCCTCTCTGCCAGTGTCATATCACTGATCAAATGTGGCTCAGTTCCTGTCTGAAAGGAGGGCTGCCAGACATAATGCAATAATAACGGGAGCACAGCTTGCCTAAGAGAACCGAGGTCCTATTTCACTGCTGACGATGCTGGAATGAACTCTTTGTGCTCTTTCTTTCTCATTCTCCCACTACGAAACCCTTGAGCTTGTGAGAGCATAATGAGCCAATTGTAATTCCTTGCCTATAGCTTTATATTGAAGAGTATATGGATGGGGTGGGGGGGGGAGTGTGGAGGCACTGGACATTTCTACTCCGAGTCAAAAGACGAGGATTCGAGGATTATCTCAGGCAGAAACTGAGGCTTTTTATTTTTTTGAGTGATCATTTTTGGAACAGTTACAGAAACAATCGCCTGTAACCAAAATTTTGGGGCGATGTAGGAGAAAACTTTGCATAGGCAGACACCTGAAAACGTCACACACTAATAAAAGAGGAATCTCTGTCTTAATCTCCATCCTTGCATTAGCAATACAGTCGAATCTGGCTAAAAATTGAGTACAGTGTTCATTAAGAATAGGTTTGTATTAAATAAAGAAAAAAGCCAACCTCCACAGCACTTAGAGACTGTATTTGCAATGGCCCCTACTATCAAGTGATAGATGGATCCTTAAAGCATCCATAATCTAGACATTATTTAAAGCTTTTACTGTAACAGGTGGCTTTAATGTAATGTGAATTGCTGACCTTGTGAGAAAAAAAAGACGGTAAATGCATCAACTAGATGTGATACGTTAAAAATCTAACAGCTTTTAGTCTCGACAAAGAGCACTCCTCTTATCCGGCATAGTGGATGTGAACCTGCGCTGCTCCCCCACAGATGCCTACTGTGATGTTTGACAGATTTCTCCCTCTCCAGCTAGGCTCACAGTAAACGTCCATCTGGCAGCTTCCCATGGGTACTTATTATTCTCAGCTAGCCAGGGGTTTTCTGTTTCCGAGCAGTCAGCCAGTGCCTGCCTCAAAGAGTTGAGAGCAGGACCAGAACTGCTTGCAGATGCTCTGCCGAGTAGCCAAACTGCGCGAGTGTAGTGGCATGGCGCTGGGTATTCAATTACACAATAACGTGGCAGTCTGTCCGAGTATGAAAAGTCAACTGCATTGAGAAAAACTTTGTATCTGAGCCACAACACCGGTCAAGTAAGAGTCGCATCAAGGTGTGCCAGTTTTCTCATTTGTCCAATACACCTCCTACACCTTGGGGGTGAGATGATTGATTTTCCCCTTCTGAACAGATGCTTGGAGCCATGGGTACCACTGAAAAGTCCCGCTGTCCTGGTCTGATGCCCTGCTATGGTAGATTCAGTCATGCAGTTAACCTCCATCACTCTCCTGCAGCCTGCTGAGTGTCTCTAACACACACTGACAAAACATAGGATGCTACACTTCTCTGGACATCCAACAGCCAGGGATATTTTTGCACGTACCCTTCTTTTACGTCTAGGATTTTTTCCACGTAGCACATTTAACAAACTCCCCAAGCTCTCGGTTCAAGGACGGACGATCCGTTAGTTAAAGTAAATCTGCGGATGCTCACTGAGTTGTCCAAGTGCATGGGTAGTAAAGAAAGGTAGCAGCAGTGGAGCTCAGTGACATTACTGGCAGGGTAATGAGTGAATAAAGAGCAGAGTCTGCAGCGATTACAGGGGAACTGGAAACATAAATGCATGCCTATCAAGACACACAAAGACCATATGGGGCCTGTTTAAACTGCACGGCAATCATCCTGATTTAGAAATAGTCGCTTAATCTAGAACATGAGATGCTATGACAGGACTGTTCAATCAGTGTGACTAATCACACCATGACAAATACCGATGAATGATCACTAAATCTGCAAACTACATATGTTGACATCGACTTTTTTTTAAGGAGGAACTGAAGCAGACAGCTGCTACAGGTCGGCATCACAGAGACCCTCTGAGTTTGTTAAAAATAAAAATAAGAAACGGAGCAGGTTAAGTTCACAGATTCAGTTACCACGTTCAGCCCATTCTATTCTCAAGGCTTCACATCCTGCCCTTTGGCAAAGCTGCCGGTGTCTCACAAATGTACAATTGTCCTTTGGTATTTTTGGGTAGGCGGTAGTGGGCTTTCTTTCCCTTCCTAACTGATCACATAAGGATGCTTGAAAAGAACGTGCAAGCATTACATTTAAACACATATGCAGTTGAGCATACTTTTTTGACGCGTGAGGATTGTTGCACAAGTAGTCTTTTGTGCCTAAACAGAGAATCTGAACACAAAGGGGGGGAAAGTTCAAAATATAAAGCTCACACAGTCTTGTGAAGTAGTCACTTCCAGCCTCCAAATGTAGATTTTGTCACTCGCAGTTGAGAAACTCCGAGTTTTAACAACAGTACTATGCAAAAGTCTTGATCCACAACTCATTTCTTTATATTTTTCATCCAAGAAGTCAGTCTTTCTTTTTTTAAGTGGTCTTGAGTGATAGTTCTCGAGGCTTTCAACTTTTTCTTGGAAAATTGGCTGCGTTTTTCAGTTATTTTCAGTCCTGTGATTTAGGGCTGAACGATTATGGAAAATAATCTAATTGCGATTTTTTGCCCCAATATTGCGATTGCGATGCGATATGCGATTATTTTTTAAGGTCTTTGTCTTCTGTATTATTAAACAAAGACAAGCAATACATCATATAGTATGGCCAATACTATATTACATTAATTTTAAACTGTTCTTTCCTGGAAGACAGACCTCTGTTATGATGACATGAGGTGATGCATGAATTGATGACTGACATTTTTATTTAACTTCTTCAATCACAACAGTATATTTGAACATACACAATAGTTTATTTTTAGCTTACAAACATCTGAGCATAAAGTGCTGGCAAGGAACCCTGGTGTAAACATTAAAATGAAAGTCAGTACAATGTGCAGATTGCAGAAATATACATAAACAAAATCAGTGGCTTTACCACACTCAGTTTTTCGACATCTGTGAACTACTAGACAGTCATTCAATTAAAAAATAATATTAAATAAATAAAACTAATAAATAAAAAATACACACATCTTACTGATCTCTGCAGTCAGTAACATTACACATAAAGTGCAAACATAATAGCAATTGTATAAACACACACACAAACACGCCTTTAAAATTTAAAGGCGTGAAATTGGACGGTCTAGTTCTGATTAGCGTCACCGCTGTCTCGGTGGAGTTTAATAAACTCGGCCGTCTGCTTCTTGCTATCTAAAATATAACCAGACACTGGCGTAAATTCTCGACTGTCTCATACTTCTGTTTAATAAGTTTTCTGTTTGACGTTTAGTCAGCTGTGTGAAAACCAAGGAGGAACCCACCCGGGGGATTAATAAAGTTTTATTTTATCTAATCTAATAACTTTAATCTCAGCCAAACCGATTTACTCACGAACAAACAAAACACTGAAAAAAGCCCAACAATAACATTTTTAGGTTGTCTAAGTGACTTATATATTACGTTTAACCCGAGCAGCGAAACTCCGCGGTGATCTGAAAATGATGTGCCGGGAGTTGTGCCGTTCTCGGCCGCATCAGTAACCCTCGAGCTCCCGGCTAGCTGTCGAGCTGGTGGGTAGCAGACGCCTCTGAAAACGTCGAAGCACTTTTGCAAATATGGGATATCTTGATAAACCGAGCAGATATTTGATGTTTACACAACTACTTTCTCACCTGAAAATATGTTAAAAGTTTATTTTGTGACCCAGAAAGATTAGTATGAGTAATTTTAAAACTCAGTAGCGGCCGCCATTGCTGGAAACTGGAGTTTGGCTGGGCCGCGCTATGAATTCTGGGATATGGTAGTAATTTGGACAGCCTTCGGCGCGTCGCTGTGACGTAATCGGTCTACAAATGCGGCCTCAGGAGGATGCAGCCCATAAATTGTATAATATAATCGCAGTATAATCGCAGCCTTTGCGGTTAGAAAATTGCACTTGATCATGTCGCGATATTATCGCAAATGCGATATATCGTTCAGCCCTACTGTGATTGTACCTGACCATAATCAGCCCATTTTTGTTTGCTTCTTCAGCCACTTAACACTGGCATATGAGTCAGTGAAGTTTAGAAAGGCACCTAACTCATGGGATGAGCCAGTGTTGTGTCTATATATAACAGACAACTTGGCAAAGAATCAGTTTTAGGCTGTATCTTTGTTCACTTTGTTAACATTAGCCTAAACCAAAAACACGTTTATTCACATTTGTTAGCTGAATCTATGAAGACAAAAAGATAACAACTTGATAGACATAAAATATTATTTTTTTTGCATCAGCAATGTGATTCCCAAAGAGCTATTACCTGAAAACTTGGCTTATCTTGACACTGTGCCCAGTGTGTCCTTCAAAAAATTAAAGAAACTGGACAAGTGGAGGGCAAATGAAGATGTGACAGACCATCTACAGAAGATGAACAGTTTCTGAAAGTCATGTTCTTAAGAAATAGGAAAAAATCCATCAGAGAAGAGCGCCGAAACGGTTGATCTATGCCACATTATACAAGACTTGGACTGAAAATCACTGGCAACAGGTCTTATGAACAGATGAATCTAAATATGACAATTTGTCATCATTATATCGGGGGGGGGGGGGGGGGGGGGTGTGTACAACAGTGTGTTTCTATAGACATCTGGTTTGATCTACCAATGTCTGACGGCCATGGCATCATTTTTCACCATGACAATGATCCCAAACACACATATATAGAAAAACACACAGTGGAACACCATCAGTCATGGATTGGCCTCCCCGGAGCCCGGACCTCAACACTATTGAAGCACCGTGGGATCATATTGAGAGAACACAAAACAAAAGGCAACCAATAACCAAAAAAAGAGCTTTGACAGTCCTACAAGAAGCCTGGAGAACTATTCCTGAAGACTGCTTCAAAGAATTATGAGAAAACTGACTAGGAGAGTTCCGGCTGCGATGAAGAATAAAGGTGGTCACACTAAACATCAAGCTGGTTATTATTGTAATCTGGAACTTCAATAATCCCTGCACCTATTTCCCATTTTCCTAGCAAAATATAAGGAAACAAAGGGGGCTCAAGACTTGTGCACAGTACTGTGCACCTGCTTTCTGGAACAACCCCCCCTATAACCCTGACATCCACATTCAGCCTCGTTTTTTCTGCAGTTACAATGCATGGCTTTATTAGATAATCTTTGAAGCAGTTTCCACCACTGTGAGGAAAAGTAATTAATGCAGTTCTGACATATGCAGGAAAAAAGCAGCATCCATCAGACCCACATGAGCACAACTGCACTAAGTATGACCTGCGCAGGATAAACGGAATTATAAAGTGAGCCCCTCATCAGCTGTCTTTCTAGGTTAAAAAACAAATGTGGTATTGAGTCGGAATTGAATTATTCTTTCTTTGTGCATCTGTGTGGGATTTCTAATTAATGCTGCAGCAGATCTGAGAACGCCAGAGTGCAATGCAGTTTGACTACAGAGAAGGAGTGTTCAGTGGGTTGGAAGCAGGAGTTATGGCGTCTTTTTTTATGGCTAAGAGTGTAAAACTGCTCCAAGTCTTTTTACCAAGTATAAAAACTTTTGTCCTTTTCAGCTCTTCAGTACATGGCAGACCACCTTAAAAAGAAAAAGAAAAGTTGAAGCATGGATGAACTTTCAGAGGAAAGTTAATTCCGGGAACAAGAAATCCAGGTTTCTCTCACTACATGGCCACTATCCACGCTACCAGCGGTTTCATGTTGACACGTGGACTTGCCGAAACAGCAAAGGGGTTCACAGCTTAGCACATGTGAGATTTCCACACACTCACCATAGAGTGGAAACAAACACCATCCGTTCAATGCTTGTTTAAGTCAACACTGCTGGCGTATTCTTTGAACAATCTGGGACATTTGATTCTCATTTGAATAAAACTCAAATTGAAGGCACAGAGCACACAATCCACTTGCCAGAGAAAGCCACCATTGTTTATTCTCATGCACACATATGGGAAAATGGGATGGGTGGGGATTGCAGGGCATTGCGTACCTTACTGGGCAAACATCAGCATCTCGGTGTTGCGTTGGCTCTTCCCGAGCCCCACCCCACCCGTCACCTAACCCTTTTTCTATATTCATGCATTTGCATCACTTCCATAGACACGTGACAATTCAAACAGCGCTCTCACTCTTGGGAATAGTGCTATGAAAAATGAAACAAGTCTTACCTAGTGCGGAATGGTTGGTCACATCTGTAAGCAAATCATTTGGGAAAAGTGGGGGAGGGGGGGGAGGAGGAGAGAAAGCGAGAAAAAAGAAGAAGAAACGTCAGCAAATTACAATGTACAGCAAGCTAAACTTCAACGCAGGCTGAGGCTTTCTCCGGCTACCCTGAAAAATGATCGTCTCCCAGCATTGTACAGAGTCAGGGGGTTAAGAATAGGCTGTGTCAAGAGAGGGGGACATCATTTATTAATCGAGGGACATGAAACGTCTGAGATAGTCTCCCCCGAGGATCCCGAGTTTGCACAACTTGCATTAATATTTGTCAGTGTTTCAAAATTTTAAAGGTGGAGGCAGAAATTATGTAAGCAGAAACCCAATCCATTACCTGCGAGTCATCGCCTTTTTTTCCCCTTCTTCTTTCGTTCCCCCACTAGTGTAACACAACCACAGAACAAACAAATGTGCTCACACAAACCCACACCCAGAGTGTTCCTCGCTCTCTCTCCATATGTCTCTGAGGTAATTAAGTAGCCCTCAGATATCTCTCACCCTATGTCCTGGACCTTTTACTACACTTCCCCGAGCTTGTTAGTCCGACAGCGGACATCCAAGGTTCCGAAGGCGTAATAAAATGGCAGTCTTGTGCACGCCACAAAGACCCCAGGCAGCACGCCAAAAAAAGGCCACCATTTAGCCACATCTTCACTAGTCACTGCTACCTGACATTCCCATGAGTTACAGAAAGGGGTATTGAGATAGGCCTGGTCCCCAACCCTCCCCTCTGCTTTCCTGTACTAATATTCCACCATGCTGAGAAATATGTACTGGATTTCCATTACACCGTGCTTTTTTTTTTTTTTTTTAACATCGGAAGTGGTCCCTGTACAAATGTACTCTTCTAAAGCACAGTTTTGCTTTCTTGTAAATGTGCAATAAAACACGGAAATGGAGTGAGCTGACAATAACAGGGAATAGTGTGAGGGAAATAGTAGACTCAGGACTAATTCGGAGTTGCTGTTGCTTACAGTGCAGTCTTGTTTTGTTGCTAAGCAGAATTTGCGGGTAATATGATTTATCACCGATGATTTCTATCCCCGCCCCCTCAGCCCCCAAAACTCCCTGCATTCATTTACATTTTTGGTAGGGATGCAGCAAATCCCCACGAGGATCAACAACAAGTGAATGTGATTGCAATATCTGTTTTGTGCGTGAGAACAAATCTATTTTCAGGCAAAAGGCGGAGGAAGATTGGGGTTCAATCTCTGGGACGCTCATTACATTCCGCCTGACACACATCCGTGCTCGCTGCTACTGTTGTTGCTAAACAGAGAGCTCAGCTGAGGACCTTGAAGCTTCATGCCAGGAAAATTGGACCCTGGGGAAGGGGGGTAGCAGGGACTGATGTTGGACTTGAAGTGCCGTGGAGAAGCACCTGGGGTTTCAACGGCATTAGCATCAGTTTTGGGAGAAAGTGAGAGACCAAGCCATGCCAGTAATAGGCAACAACGAAAATGTAAAAGATACAGTTGTTGTGGCAAATGTTTACATGCGGTGCATTTTGCAATGAAGTGCAAATGCTTGAGAACAATGAAGCGCGTACAGTTAGATGACTGTACTTTGTCAGGAAGGACAAGTCCTACGCTCTCAGCTATTCCACATTCCTGTTTTTAACAGAGAGACTTTTTGCAGTGCAGTGAAGATTATTGATTTTTTTCCTTCTGAGTCCTGTGGTGGAAATTTAGGATGCCCAGCCAATCAAAACTAGTGGAGGTAGCGTGGGCCTAAGTGGATTAGACTAGTGGGTATGGTGGAGGGAGAATCTAGAGGGAGAAACTGAAGCTCTGGTGGCTTCAATAAACCCACTCTGTGAACCAGGAAATAGATGGAAGACTAAGACACTTTTTTCACCCTCTCTCACCCTCCTGTTTTAAGCAGATAAGCTGCTTCCAAGGTCTTAGTTATGCTGTGTAGAACCCAAAACACGATATGGAAACTTTTGACAAGTCAAATAAAAAGAAAGAAGCTGAGAAGTCTGTTCCCCGTGTTGTCTTTTCTCTGTTGACAAGAGGGATTTGGGTATGTTTGGAGTGGTCAGTACTGGGGGAATTACAAAAAGCCTCTGAGATGTGGCATAGTGAGCATGTCACAGCACCAACGTGGGTCTTTAGTGAAGGCCCGGGCTCCTTTTAAGTTAAGCCTTGACTAGCCATTGCAATAAAGAAGAAATGGCTTTGCTTTGATGAGCAACTGGCAGCCTCACCGTGAACCCTTTTATGTTTTCTTTTAAATTCAATCTTCTTTTCTTTTGGTTTCTTTTTCTCTGTTTTGTTTCTTTGTGGTTGTGGTGGCAGCTCACTATGACATCACTTGTACCAAAATAGCTTCAAGAATTAGCAGAAAGTTAGTGCATTTCACGAAGAGTCCTGTTGACATTTAAGCTTTCATTGTCTCAAGTCTATAGGTGTATAAATACAGTAGTTGCCAGTTATAGACTCCATATTTATTCCGGTATTTTTGCACTTTGTAGCATTGCACATGCAAATCTGTACATATGCCACACATGTCTTTGTTATCTTTTTTAAGCACACAGAAAGCAAAAAGAGTCCAGCTCCTTGTAGCTGGCCAATAAAGCTGATTTTGATTCTGTGTGTGGAGTGTTTGCTTGAGCTGTATCTTAATAACTGGCTGTTTGTTATTTAGGTCTTTGGTTTTGAGTTTTAAAATTTGGGTGATCATCTTTTACCATCTCAACTCGGGTGCACGTCATAACAGTAATCCCCACACTTTTGTTCCCTTCATACGTCAAACTGTTTTAGTGGGTAAATGCACAAAAGAGAAATATTTACCATCTCTTTTCACCAGAGAAACTTCTTACTCAAAGCAGCGATAATCACAGCAGCTTTAGCTCACTTTGCTGTTGCAAACTTCACAACTTTCTTGCCAGATTTAGCAACTTTTCGTAGTCTTTCATCCTACGGTCACACCCGGGAAAACAGTTGGTATGAGAACAAAATTATCGTGAAACATTGTCATCTTGTTATCTTTGAAATAGTTACTTCGAGATCAGGGACTAATCCTGCAACCCATCGCGGCCCGATGCCATTTTCAAAGTGAGCTTGTTGCGTCAAGGCAATAAAACTACAATAAGAAAAAGAAAGTCTGCAATCAGTTTGCAATTGAATGGGATTAAATTGGTAATTGCATGCAATCTGTTTGTGATAATATATCAATTTACTGTGATAAATGAGCACACAGCTATGTCATTGAAATTCACATTAAACAGAAATTCAAAGAGAGGCCTTGCAGACAATGTGGGCTCATCAGTGCACACTGACTAAGACTGAATCACTAAACTGCCTCAGAGGGACTGCTGTCAGTCTATGTTGGAGTGTTTGGAGACAGACTGCCTTTCACCAGGCGATCTGTGCAAAGGCCTTGCAATCAAAAGTGTCTGCCACAGCTAATTGCAATCAGTCGCCAAATAGGAAAAAAATTCAGTGCTATCTCTGGGCAATAACCCATTTTTTCTAGTCACAAGAAGGTTGCCATCCTGTTTTTACTCTAGTGTGAATATGTCTTGTTTTTCAGAAGATCTAAACCTAGTCAAAAACTAACACTACTAATTGCTCTAGCTTGGAGTCAACTTAGACAATTTTCAGACAACATTGTGGTTATCAAAGTCACTACACCCCTGCGTTAGGTGAAGCTTCAAATATCTGCTGTTGACTCAAGTCTCCGAAGCTCAAAAAGTGGTATTCGGGATAGTCAAAGTAGTTGCACTGTGAACACAGTCTCATTTCATAATGAATTGTTGTGCAGAGAAACAATGGTGCCAAAGATTACCCTTTATACAAGAATTTGGATTAAACTTAAAGAGGCATCATCTGCCCTTGGTGGGATTTTTGGTGTAGGGTACAGTATGGTGCGTCCTCTGAGATTTGGCAGCTCCTGGACAAGGACATCAGTTTCCCCGAGAGAGACTCTGTTTCACGCTGCCAGTGTTGAATTTTGTCATTCGTCTCATACTGCACCACATCACAGAGAACACTGCTGTTTTAGGGGGGGAGTCAGGTGAGCTTTGGTTTTTTATTTTTCTTCTTTTTATTTTTTTCCCCAACATAAAATCCCCCACCACATCTTCTTAAATACATTAGCTCAATATTACAGTGATGTGGTTTCAATCTGATTCGTGGATCTCTCGCAGTACTAATTCCAACAATGATAAATCAAACATTATCAGCCAAATGACTATCTAGAAAAGATTTGCCCGCTGCAGATCAAGCCTTAAAACCCTTAAAGATTAAGACTTCTATCTCTTAACACCAACCGCCACAGTAAATCTTTAAAGGTCTGATCAAATTGCTAAATAACTTGTGGCTAAATTATCCTCTAGCAGCCACTAGAAATTCTGCACGAACCTTTATTGCCAATTTTCAGTCTCTCATAGACGGGCGAATAAAGGTGAATGGGAAAATTTGTCTCTCGGGTCAAGTAAGGCGGAGGAAAAGCAACAGTTTGATTTGATATGTATCTATTACTGTACCTCTTATTGTAAGTATTATTTCCTCTGTAATTATCTATGTTTCCTGTTTCAAATACTCAAATAACATGCTGCAGTATTCTTGCAGCTTATGTACAGTATAATGGTATTGGGTGCCTTGTACATAGAAAAGGCGTTATTGTTAAAACAGTATGTTACTAATGGGACCGATACTGACCAGGAAATCAAACTACCCACCGCCCTATCCCCTGTTCCTCTGTTGTCTAGTTCCACAGGGCACCTTTTCAGTTTAATTGCAGTTAATCAGCGAGTCAGACATCCCCCCCCTCAAATAAACAGCTCCACTTTTTCTCAGGGGCACAAGGCAATACACACATGCACACAGAAAGCGAGAGTAACAGCAAGAGAGAGCGAGGGAAAGCTCGCTCTCCTCAAATCGGCTACAGGAGTGAGTGCCCACTAATTGGAAATCAAAAGCAATGGAGCTGGAAGGCAGCCGAGAAAGAACAGTGAAACCTCAAGCGCCTGTTGTCGGTCAATTTAGACCATGACAAAAAAGGCCCTGCTTCTTGTGTCACCATTTAACCTATTCACCAGTGTGGAATGAGAGCAGCTGTTTTTTTACAGTACCACATAATGGGACAAAATGGCTCTGGTTGGCCATGCTCCAGCTAGCTGCAAAAAGGCTCCGACGCAGAGAGAAAAAGGGAAAAAAGGTGCAAAGAAGATACGGCAGGAGACGGGAACGCTGCTGCCTCGTTATCAGCGATGCAGAGAGAGAGCGCTCACACTCTTCCATCTGAGCTGAAATAAACATTACTTCTTTTTTTTTTTGTGCGTGTGTGTCGCAACAAACAATTAGAGAAGCCACCACAGAGGCTACAGATGGCCTGGGCTCACACAGACTGCGGAAGTATCTAGAAGTTTACACAAGTCAGACGAAAAGCCAGATCGGCTCCAGAGCCGAGGCTGTTCTCCGACTAAAAAAATAAAATAAAATATTGCTCAGTTGTTTTTAATCCCTTTCCGAGTTGAGGTGTGAATAAGTACTTTGTGAGTGACAGCTTGATGAGCGCAGTTATAGAAACTCCAAACTTCATCAGGCAGTTGTCAGACTGGGGGGCTGTCCGGTTTAAAGGCTGCTCAGGCATAACAGTACGGGAATGAGGTATGCTTATGTTAGCACAGCAGCAGATGTTCTGTTTCTGTTCCAGCTGTCTTCTTTTTTGAAGTGCCGTGCTCGGTATATCTCAATCCCAAATCTTTATTACTATCCTCTCATCCACCCCCCCTCGCCTCCCCGGGTCAGGCGGGAGTCAAACTAAGCAATCACAGGTAGACTAATTACTAATAGATGCCTCTTTTTTCCTGAAACAATTATACTTTCGACACATTTGTCACAGAGTTTCAACAGACTGCAAAAACATTGTAAAAAGAGAGAAGAGAGAGATCACTCATGTTTATTCCCAGTTTTTACCTGCTATGCTAGAAAAGCACAATAGAAAAAAATGAATGACATAACAGAGCTAACTCAAATGAAGCCACATGTCTGATGTATCTTCCTGGGGGCTTTGCCCACCCTCTTGTGTTTAAAAAAAAAAGAAAGAAAGGGAAAAAAAGAAAAAAACAAAACACTGAAGGGATTTAAGGGACTTTTTCAAATGCGGCTTTTTTCTGGAATTCAGCCTGGCAGACCTTGATGAGTGATCAGAAGTTGGGAGATCATAGACCCGTGGGCTCTATGCTGAGTTCTGACCCTGGGTTCAGCTACGCAGAGGTGGGATAAAGACTCTCTTGCCTGGGGAGAAGTAGAGGGAGGAAAGGGTAGAAAGGAAGAAATAAAACGAGGGAGCGGCAATAGCCTTGATGCCTCTAGCAGTGCGGCGCCGGCTCGGCCCTTCATATCAGCCACTTGTGAAGACGGGAGGGGGGAAACCCTACAGGCACTCGTATGTCGACCGGCGTGATCAAGGCCAACTAAGAAAAACCTGGGTCTGGAGCTGCTGTTACTTTAGGCTATGGTGTGAGCTGGAGAAGCTCAAAGAGAGAGACTTTAATGATGTTTGACACTTCACCATTACCGCAGGTCACGAGGACACGCCTCACAATTGACTGCATTTCCAATTGAAATTCTTCAGGTCTAAAGATCACAGTCATTTACGGCCCCATTGCACGCTAAACGCTCACGCCGACAATCTGAGGAGCTTGTACGAAGGAGTTCCTTAAATCTCTGACTCAAACAGATAATTAGACATAATGAGTAAACAATGTGGCTGCAAGATGTGAGCGGGCTTATTGCTTTTTAATTGTGTTTCTCTTGGCGAGCTGAGCTACTTCTGCGAGCGCCGTTTACCTGTGTGCGTTGGCCCGTGTGAGGCCAGGTGCAGTCATTACCACGGGACAGATGGATCAGCAGAAGCGTTGCTCGTCTCTCTTGCAAGGCAACATGGTGGCTGCCATATGTAAGCTCATCATTAAAAGTGACCTTTGACCCTCCAGCGGGTGCCTGTCATTCTAATGGAGTTAATTAAGAACGTCCGCCACAGCGCGGAGGATGTGGTATTTTCCTCTCTTTGTGTTTGTGGATGTTATTGGCTCGCAACGACGAGTAATATTAATGTCTGCGCGTTGTATATTTGGGGGCTGGCATCCATTCGCACGTTAGGGCGGTTTGCATGTAGTCGTGCCTCGGGTGTCAGACGTGTTTAAGTTTGGGGGTATCTTTTAATATTGCCGACGTAGCTCCTTTGAAAATTCATTAAAGTGCTTCGACCCCTCTGCCATCTGCGCGAGCAAGAGGTAGGGTGTCATGCAGCTGGGGAGCACAGGAAGATGAAAATTCTGACACGGGCAAAAGCAGGCGGGTGAGCCCCTGGACACAGATTGAAGGCCAGTGATATGCCAGCTTTGAACTGCTGTTTATTTATTCCTAGGCCTTATCTAAAGGTTCCATTCAAATTTAGATTCAGAGATAAAGACTGCTGGCAGCAGTCACACATTTCTCTGGCAAATGGCAAAATGTTATGTAAGCGTGATGCTTATAAAATAAATTTTTTTAAAACAATCCCTTAGAGGGCTAATTAAAAATGCTACACTAATTGCTAAGTGTCAAGCTAAAGTATAATTAACTCCACAATTACATGCAGTGTATTACAGACCGATTACAGCGATAAACCTCAGCTGCTGATGCCAACTGAATATATACAAATAAGCATAGCCAAGCCAGATCATCCTCATTAATATGTCGGGATTTAATGTACATTTGGAGCATTTAGGCCTCCTTGTCCGACGCTTCCTCGTTAATCCGTGTCACTTCTCTATAACTACCAAAAGTCAGGCTCTTGTCAAGCGTTTGATCAGCACGGTCTCTGGCGCACTCTCTGGTGCCAGTTACTTACTCACAATGAAGCAATATGAGTAGCGGTGTTTATGCCCTGTAATCACTTTCTCCTACACCTGATCCCCTCTTCATAAACTCAGCGCACCAACATTATTGCTGTTATAGTCGGAAATATGGAGCTATGTATTATGCATTAACAATCATCTCCCGGAGGGAAGGCACACACACACACTTTGATGCCAAGACACACACACACACACACACGTGCAGCGTCATCACTGGCGAATGTCTGCAGGTATGCTGGAAATGCATGCGAAAATAAGCACGCATAGACATTTCCTTTGCTTTGTCTCCCCCCCTCGCATCAGTGTACACAGATGCGTCGACGCTCGCTCACTTTAGCATATGCCTCGAAGCATTGGGGTGTAATAGAGGCTGCCTGCACTTTGCCTCGTCTCCCCTTCCCTGACACTAATCAACACCTCTTCTGCTATTAAAAATTCCTCTCCATGCCTTTTGATCTGCTAACTATCTCATTTACATGACTGGCGCTCAGCAAACCAGCCTGCTGTTGGGGAGGTGTGATGAGGTGAGGTGGGGCCGGAGGGAGGGGCTGGCGGCCGGGGTGAGAAAAAGGAAAAGTGGAAAAGTGGGGGCAGGGGGGAAGAGGGACTCTCTTGTTACTGAAACTTATTTCAGCTGCTTAAGGAGCAAAAGATCACGTGCGTGAGAGCGAACGTTTCGGCTGTTTCGTGATTTCAAGTTGTTGCAAGCAGTGCAGCGATCCAAAAATAGAGGGGCTGAAAATAACACAGGGGGGGAAAAATCTCAAACAGGTGGAGAAATAAAACAGCCGAACCCCTGCGTCCTCCTCCCCTCCACGCTTCTTCTTCTCTCCCGTTCTCCCGCCTCTCTTTCTCCTCTTGGCTGACTTTGTGTGGTGCCGTGGGGCTTCCACTGAGCCTGAGCCTCTTTGGCAAGAGCTGTGAGGCTGGCATTGAAAAGGCTTGGTTGTAGCTGGGCGAGAACGCGGGAGCGGGCAGGTAGAGAGGGAGAAAGCGGTCGACGAGTGAGGGAGAGAGAGAGAGACAGGGAAGTTGTGGGAACCATTGTAGGTGGTTTCAATCATTCTGATGCCATCTGTTCCACTCCATTTTTCGCACTGACAGTGGATATTTTCCCCGGTGAGACGAGAGGAGTCTGCGTGCGTGTGTGTATGACAATGAGAGATAGTGAAGGACAGACGAGTATAAGCACAGAGCACAACATATTTATCTTTTACACACTATACAACTCAACTGTATAACCAGGTGTCTGAGTCCAAACTTTTACTTTGATGCAACTAATGACCACTTTCAGGACTCAGTAAGCGGCTGTCAGTAAGTAATCAGCTACTGTTCATTATTTGAGGAGATATCAATCATTGGTAAAGTCTTCTTGCTTTATTTTTCAACTAAAACTACTTCATTAGTGCTTGCACATCAGTGCTAAACACTCGAAGCTGATGAAAATATCTAAGGAAAAAACCTAAGGGCATTGCAAAGTATTAAAAAATTCACCTGACAGATGAAAACCTTTAATTATTGCAGTTCATCTCTAATATATGCCAGTGTTTTTACATCAAATCATAAAACCAAAATCAGACAATTCTTTAAAACCTGGACCATGAAATGATTGCCCGAATATTTACGTGTTGAAAATGGAGTGTTTATTGAACCTTGTGAATTTAGTTAATTTAATATTATTTGCATATATGAGATTTAAGTAGTATCATATTTGCTAAAGTCAGCACTGTTTTGGTTTTTTTTTTTTTGCAAGTTATTGCTTTAAAAAATTATCTTGCAACTTATTTAGGCTTTATGGAGAGGGGGGAAAAATCACACTGATTATTTATAAGTCTCAAAAAATCAAACAAATCTAGTTTATCACATATGATACACTTGGTGTGAGAGGATTAAATCAGTTGGATGTATCTTCTGAGGACCATGAACGGCTTTTGCACCAGGTGTCATTGCGCTGGCGGGGCACTGGGTCCTTCATTCTATGAACTTTTAACTCGTGTTTCCTTTCTGCTTAAACATGCATGAAGTTATTTTATCATCCACACACTTTTAAGTGATGACACTCTTCCCTCTCTCTTCCTCATTGGCTCTTTCACCTCAAGCCCTTTTTGTCACTTTCTGTAATAGCCTCCTTATGACCCCCCCCCCCCCCCCACCCTCCTTATTACCTAGCCTGTTTAGCAGGTGTTTCTCTTCCTCTTTGTATACCTCATTTTTATTTCTCCTTCCTGAATAAAAACTAGCACTGAAAATCCCTCTTAGTGTCACCCTGCTTGCTTATATAAAAATCCAACTCTTCAAGATAAAAGGCTACTGAAAATAATACCGGCATTAGGGTTTCCTATTTCACAGCGTTTCAGTTCTGAGGGGTCAGTGAATCTGCGTGATGTGGAATATTGAATATGAAGATGGGGAAGCGCCACAGTGTTTTTTCAGCATGTTTGCTCAGTAAACTCAGTGTTATTGGATCTACAAGTCTGCCGTAGCAGTTGAAGGAAAAGGCCACATTCGGCTTACACTGCACCTCGAAAAGAAATTGGCGGGGATAATGGAACAAAATTCAGGAGAACGTAAAGACAGAATTGTGCAGAGTAAGAAAACAGAGACTAAAGGTTCACCCCTTCAAAACATAACACTAGAGAAATATGAATTTATGCATAGGGAGATATTGCTTTACCCACTGAATTCTGGTATCATATTGTTATCTTCAATGAAAGCAAAAGGGAGTCTACGCTGTGAAAATATAATTTGGCACAGTGGATTTTTGAAATAAGCACTGATATCTATATATCTATATATATCTATATATCTATATCTATATATCTATATCTATATATCTATATATATATATATATATATATATATATATATATATATATATATATATATATATATATATGTATATATAAGGATGCCACCATTCTAGCAAAGATGTTACTAATTTGCTACTATTTCACATTTAATGGTTAGCCCTAAACAGTCTATTGAGAGTGTGGGCAGATACTGAACCACTTGAGTTACTGGAATTCATTCCTAGAGATACATGAATATTTGTATTGAATATTATATTTCGCCATTAAACTTTTAATAAGACATTTATGAAATCTAGAGATATTATCCTAATAGAAACAATGAAGATCTGTTCAAAACTGTATATGAAAAATTCTTCCAGTTCTCCACAGTTAAAATTCTTAACCTGCCTGATATTATATGAAATTTTGGGGCCACATTTATTAATGCCCTGCTCCAGCACAAATTAGGCTTTGGTATAAAAAATAGTGACAAGATTACATGCAAGATGTGGGACATGCAGAGATTTTTTACGACTAAGCCTGTTGCATTTGTATGCAATTTGTATGCAATATAAAGGAGAATATTTAAATCAACCACACAAACTGATTCAATAACACATTCAATTCTTATTTTTTTGCACTTTGTAATGAAATAAGTTGACTGCGCCTGGGTTTAGAAATTAGGGCAGCCTCACCTTTAAAATTAGCCACACCCACTGGTATTTAGAGTAAATCTGGCCGTATGTGAACAGCTGAGAAACACAAAGTCATGACAATTCATCTACATCAAAAAAGCCTAAATATATCTCCCACTACCCCTCCAATGATGAATAAAACGCCAAATCACAACATTAGTCCAGTCAATGCACTTTATTATTATGAGGTCATGACCTTACAAAACCTTAAACCCAATCCACTGATTCCCTTTGAGCAAGCAATTGGCAACAGCAAGGTGACAGAACTCCCTTTTAACATGAACAGACTTTAGGTCTAACTAGGCGACGGAGAGAAAAAGCAGCAACATATGTTTGCAGTAGCCATTACTAACCAGACATCGAGTCAGGCAAACCCTCTTCTCTCATGTGTAAGATCTAACCAAACAACATCAATAGTCACAATACTCCAACCTCCCAGCATGCTGCACTTTCAGCAATCAGAAAGATAAACAATAAGACTGCTTAAGACTAGGAAGTAGTCTGCTGGGACCCAATCCCACCTAATAGTCTAATTAAAGCCATTGATTGCTTATATGAGCACACATAAGCAGTGGACATTTCCCACTAAGAACCACCCACAGGTCTAGTAATTAGCACAAATTCTGAGCTATGAGTCAGATTCTGCTGCCTCGTTTGCAGGGCAGCGGTGTTGTTTTGTTTATCGACGCCCTTTACTGCCACGACCTTTCCACGTCGTTCGCATTGTACTGAATGCACTGTCACTCACCTGCAACTGTCCCTATCAGTCCTCAGCATCTGTGTTGAATCAGTGTTCGAATCTCTGTCCGTTTCTTTCTTTCTTTTTTCTCCCCCCTCCAACAGCCACAATGCTGCAGATGATTTGGAAGGACCAGCTGGGATGTGTTTGTGAGAGCTGTCTGGATTTGATGGCCTCCAGTGACATCCATTGTCAAGATCACAAAAAAGTCAGACGTTTTACCTCTTCAGGCTGTCTTAGGCATGATTTTATATCCTGCTGTTTGTGACTCTTGAACTTACCAAAGGGGAACCATTTTTAATGAATACCGGTTGTCCCGAGAAGGCAAATAACCCCCCCCCCCCCCCCTTTTTTTTGAAGTGAATTATGTGATATAAATAGAGTGTGCTCCAACAAAGGACAAGACCTGTCTTGGGGCAGTATATATCCGTGGACTCGTATCCTACAATTTGAGTTTTATCTTCTAGAATTGATAGTAAGGGGGGCATACATGACGATAACAGTATGATTATATCTGATTACTTATGCGTAACCCGAAACAAGTTGTCTTTGTTTGCTCCTTAACCAGATAGCAAACACAGAAAGAGTAGCGATTGCTAGAGCCAAGCTAGGGGTCACTTATTAGTGAGTTATCTTAGTGGACAAAGGAAAGATTTATTTGAACGATGCGGCAAATTGATCCTTCCAGTCTGAGTTAAGCGTCAAGATAAGAAAACACAGGTTAAGCCTCTACGAAAATATAAATTCAGAATTTCATCACAGACAATGAAATTTAGTGACAGAGGTCAAGAGGATTGTTTTGGCACAATGTGGGCTGACAGTGCCGTCACGAAGCATTCACTGGCAAGGACGCAAGTGGTTCTCTCAGCACTTTGAGTGCTGAATTTTAAAAAAAAAGCTTGTTGATTTATAATACAAGGAGAAATGAAAGAAGACTTAACGGTGAACAAAGAAGACATTTTTTAAACTCCTTCTAGGCTTAAACGCAGCTACAATAAATTCAGCAGCTACAGAAAATGCTTTAATTTATTCTGGATGTGCCGAACACAAGGAGATATTGCTCAAAACTGTAACCGCTGTAATTTCTGCAGAAAGTCTGCGGTAGATTGCACCATTTGCTAGCTGCCATTTATTCAGCAGGCCAATAAACCCTGTTAAAAGTGAAAGCACTTTGATTTTGTAAAATATTACCTACTGTATACCAGCAGTAGATCTACACAATGCTTAATCACCATGTGAAAGAGAGAAGAGAGAAAAGAGAGGTTTGCATTTACTGGCAGAAAAAAAGACCGGTATTATAGCTGAGCTGGGCACTAAGCTGCGTCCAGGTGTTCGACTCTTTCCAGGTGGCCATGTAATACTCTTGCCGACCCAGATCATGGTAATCATGGAGCTGGCGGAGATGGCTCACTGCCGACACCAGTGTAGCGCCTGGGTAATATGCCAAGTTGGCAGCGACATGCCTGAAAAGCAGGCGGGCAAACAGGCAGAGAGTCTCGAATGCTCCTGGAGTGGAAAGATGGTGGTGAACCTTTCATTTTCTTTTCAGAATTCATGAAAATGTCACAGTCTGGTACAAGGCCTGTCTGATTTTGTGACTTGTCAGTGTTAGGAGTGTTGGTACATCATGATCAGAGCTCTGTGTAACAGTAATTGTTTCATCATTTCACTTAGCCTGTCTGCATGGATCATCCTGAGGCATTATTTTCTGTTTTTCTGCTCTGCTGTATTTTTGCGTTTCAGTGACCTACAACTTAGCCGCCTACAAACATATCTTCTGTCAAAGACTGTCAACATGCTATATCATGTTCACTCTAAATCACAGCCAGAGATATGATCTTTATTAGCCCAGGAAGCCAGAGTTATATGAAGCCTGACTCTAGCCCGTAGTGCCCGGGCACTGTGTGTTCCACAGTGTAAGTAGCTTGGCTGGCAGGCAGCCACAGACAAGCGCTGCTGTGTTTCTGCTTGCCATCCTCTTAGTTGACTGCATGGTAATTACCGTCTCAATGCAGGAAGAAAAAGCAGCTTTTAGTAGGAGGATTGAGACAGAAAAGCGAAAAATGTGGGAGTGTGTGGCTTAGCAGCTTAATGAACATGTCAGATGTATTTAAACAAATGGATTACCACATCAGTATACACTCCACTGTATCATGCTCTTCTCAAAAATACTCGTGAATATGGGAAACATCTACAGGAGAAATCCCCAAAATAGCAGGGGGAACTATCATGTCTGCATTTTTCTATTTTTGTGACACATACAGTACTTTATATAAAACTTTACAATTTCCTGCTCATAGGACGCTATCCATTTACACTCCCACCAGGGCTGTCAAAAAAGAAGCAAAAAATAAATCAAAACTGGATGCTAACTGATACTAAAAGTGATTATCCAATTAGAAACCTATTTGCAACAGCATCAACGCCAACAGCATTGTCTTGGTCTTGTCCAGTTAACAAGCATCTTCACACAGCTCTTCTAGCGCTTCACTAGCGTTTTAGCTAGCTAACGTTCTCAACTCTAAAAAAACCCTTTATGAGGAATTTTGAAAGGTCAGTAAAGCACCTGTTTCATCAACTTTGAGGTATTAAACAGTTATAATAAATGATAACCTGACTGGTGCACACATTAACGTTAGCTATTTAACTGTAAGCAATTATCCGATAGCCACATTAGCTGTCTTTTAAGTTATCATTAAGTTAGCAGCTAGTGGCTAAAGCTAATAATCAACCGATAACGTTATCGTGTGAGCTAGGCATCAAGCTTTATCATTACTAGAAAGTCTTAATTCAACAGGATAACAGAATTAGAATTCAAATAAATAAAGTATTATTTTCTGCTGTTCTACATTAAAGCAGAGAAAATTCTACGAGGAACTAGAAAGAAACAGTGGCAACGTACAGCTACCTCTTTAAAAAAATGTCCTTTTTTTCCTTGTATCTAAAAAGGTCGTTTTTAGATACGAGTGAAATTCTAGCATCATGACAACCCTGAACGCCTTGCATTTGCATTAAAACATAAATGACAACCTGCATTTTCTCCAAACAGCAGGATTTCTACTCGTCAGCCTCAGTAAGATTTTTCATTTTGAAACCTTATTTTTATCCCTAACTGTGTTGTTCCTAGATTCCATTTCTTGCAGCTTTTTTGTCCTGACCCTACACGGATGTTTTACCTGAGCTGTCAATGTCAATACATTGACTAAATGAATAATAGATGCTCTTTTGTCATATGCTTGTGCCAAGGCATCTTCTCAGCTCAAAGATGTTCACATGCCAAAAAAAAAGCAATTTGAAAGTTGACCTTAACATTTGTTATGCTGAGAAGTTGTTTTCTTTTTCTTTTCATTACTTAATGGCAATGGTAATTATTTACTAGACAGAGTCCTTCATAGCGTTCATAATCAATGGGGAGAATAAAAGCTACACAGTTTGCATTGACTGTGTGCAGATCTACATCCACAGATATTCCCATTTGTAAAGAAATGTTCAAGGTGTATATCAGTACACTTGGCATTTGCTCATGAACCTCACTTAAGCTGTGGGCATGTATCTCAAACCTTGTTTGTAGCCTCAAGCAATGTTTGTCAAGACGCATTATCACCAGTTGGCTGTAGTAAAATAATGTTTCACTGCTAGTTAGGAAATGTGTAAACGCTACACTTCCTAGCATGTGAGAAGGGCAAAAAAGTGGCTTGGAATAACGTATTTATGTTAGTGAGTAAACTTGAAAAAAATGTAGCTGTAGAGAGCTGTCGTCTCTTACAAATGATGATAGATTATATCAAATATTGATATTTTAATAGAAATGTTAAAGTTTCATCAGAGACATTGCTAATCCAGACTATCACAACTATCATGTTGTAAGCTTTGTGCCATATCGCATGCAAAAGACTTTGACCTCGAAGAGATAGCCAGTTAAACTGACCAATTGGAAGTGAGTGAGCCTGGATGTCTACCTGTTGTGGAGTTCAGAAAATGCCACTTCTACTCATTGCTCATTCTGGACGATGCAAGACCCATTATTCTTGCAGTCATTACTAAGCAGAATGTCAATAGCTTATTAGAGAGAGAGAGAGAAAGAGAGAGACATGGGAAGGGAGATGGATGTATGGAAGAGTGAGGGAGCAAGGTGGGAGGACAGAGGAAAGGAGGAAACCATCAACAGAAACCTGCAACATACACAATTTCTCCCTCAAAATCCCAACAAGCCATTCCCGAAAGATTCACCCAGGTCAAAGCTTAGTGTTTTAGCAGACATGCGACAACAACAGATGTTAAGTTCCATGTTTGTGCCTTAATTTGTTTTTAATGGGTTGATAATGTGCCAACCCCCACATATTTCCCAGGCTTTTACGTATATCCCCAAGCAACACGGACGTCTAACGAAAAATGCCGTTAAATCCTCAGAACGCATTTTCATCTGCGCCCGGTTGCATTAACACCAAGAAACGTCACATAGCAATGACACGACCTCCCTTTTCCTCTGCTCTGTCGCTCTTTCTTTTCTTTTTTCCCCCCGCTCTTTCTCTTACTCTCGCTGTTTTGCTCCCGTGTCTGTTTCTCTCACAGCATTGTGCAAATGTTTCTCTTGTCTAAGGAACCGTTCCATATGTTTGCAATCACTCTGGCTCCCTTGCCTGCACAGATCATTTAGCAAGCTCCCTCATACATTTCAATTAGGCCCACCTAGCGCAGCCACAGACACGGGAAAGCAATATTGATTTCTTGATATCCTGTGCGTGGGTCGGCCCAAATTAACGCTTGTACTGGGGAATATGATATATCCATAACAATTCACTTGTGTTTGTCACCATATGTGTGATATGTTGCATGATTGTTAATACGCGGGGAAATGGCAAGTATTTAAAATCATGTCACTGTCAATGCACTGCAGTGGACGTCAGTGGATACAAACATGAGAGAAGAAAAAACTCTGTTGCAAGTGCTGCTGTATAACGTTCCCTGCAAAAACGAGCATTTATGTCTTTAAGCCACAAAATCTGCCTTCGTCCTGATATATACTCATGATTTAATCATTGCCAGCTATTAGATGGGTTCGGTTGTGGTTTGTTGGGGGAGCAGCTACTTAATGTTGGCTGTCAGTCAGACTCTACCACCTCATCCATTCATGGCTCTCTGTTAAAGCCCCGAGAGAGTGATCATTCAAAGTTCAGGAGATAGGGATATTACATCAAAGTGCTGATGAGACTTTGGAATCTGGGGACAAGGTTGTTTACACTTAAATTCTACATGCTCTCCAACTCTTTATTACTACTCTTGCTTAAAGCTCGGATAGGATACACACTTTTGCCGCCATCGAGGAAAACAAATCCATAAAATACTGAATGGAAGTCTTTCAGGAGATTGTAATTCAAGTGTTCTGAGAGGGAATTCGATTTCTGCACTTCTTTACAGTTTTTTAATTTTTAAATCTAACATATTATTTGAGAGTTTAAACCTTTAAGACCTACCATAGAACCAGGTCCGGCAGAGCTTATATTTTATTTTTACATGCTGTAGTGCCGATTTTGGGAGCATTTCAAGTTGATATACATTAATACAACTGTTATAGCCCAAATTTTAATAATATGTCTGCATTAAGTGCATAGTAATTACATAAATTGCAATAAACTACAAAAAAATGTAAAATCATTTTTGTTTTTTTAACATATATTTCTAGTTAGAGAAATTTAAGAGGCTTATCCCTCAAAACTGTAAATACAAAAAAGATGCACAAAATATTTTCCCACCACAGGAAATTTATTTTAAGTGTCCTCATAGTTTTATTTTTGAAATACACCAATTTTTATATACTGCAGGAAAAACGAAAATAAATATTATAATGCAAATTTCCAAAAATAACAGCATATGCATCAAAATAAACTATTTCCAGCAGTGCAATATGAGTCCTAAGCATCCCAGAAACGACACAGAAAGTCATAAAGTCAAACATAACTTTTAAAAACACCAGTATAGGCTCATAAGGCTCCGATGGTAAAAAACTACATTTCCGCAAAATGACGTCACTTCCGGTTTCGGCCAGGACATGGCGGACATGCGATAGTTCGCGCTGATGGACGTAGGAAGTGTTACAAACAGCTGATTGGATCGGCAAAGCGTGTTTCCGGAATATTGTGTTTTTGTTGCTGCAAGTGCTTTTTATGCAGTTGGAAGGAAACCGTGACCTAGGACAAGCTGATGGCATAAGATGTAAGTACAACTCCTCCGGTTTCATATGCAAAAAAAATTATTGCGCTAGCTTACGTGGTTGCAGAGCTACCAGGATTTAGAAATAGTTAAGCAAAACTGAGCGTGCCCGCTCTGACCGGCTTTAAAGGGTTAACCAACTGGATATCTATTCAGGTCACTATCAAAAATCAGAAAAAATAATCACAATTTTCTTTCAGACACATGACACATAAACAGATTTCCCCAGCATAACGTAGAAAAACTAGTTCAATAATAATCTTGTTTTATTGTCACAAAAAGTCGCGGCTTATTTGTTTACACTCTGCCCAACTCTACTCAGAACAACCGGTGCTAACAGCTGGTTGAAAAACATGCGACGTCATCACTGAGAGATCTCAATGGTGTTTCTTTTGCCTCTTCTTTATACATTTTTTAATTTATCAGCTATTATAAATGCAGATATATCAGTGATTAACTGATAACCCCATTAAATATTGGACTCAAAAGCTTATACCTTATCATACTTCTGTATTCAGAAAAGGTCTTGATCCTTTTTTTAATATAGTTTTTTGCCTGCTATCTAAAACAAGTTAATGACTGAACTATCACGGCTGTCCAGCCATTTCTATGAACAGCATACAGTATATTGTAATTAATTTTAATGCCTCTAATATCTAAAGACATTCCACCCAGACTACCCTCTAGGTTTCACCACATAAAAGCCTGGCCAGCCTCCATGCACTTCCTTTGCATACAGATTATATCAAGCAAAGATATCCATGAATGTTATTATGAATATACTATAAATAGTATATCCCAACTTCTTCTATAGAGATATAAAGGGGATGATATATAGTAACGTAGTGGCATTTAATTGTGTTACTGAGGTCATTTGTAGCTAATGTTGAATAATTGTTCCAGTCAGCTAGACGTCTTGGCACTGCCCTCTTATAAAGATACATGTCCAGCCTTGCGGTTTATCACTGTGGGTTAGATCTATGGGAGGGGGCAGCACACATAGAGTCTGACATTTCCAGTAATTATCTTTATGAAGATGGGAGGCCTCTCAATTAGAGTGGTGCTTGATTAAAAGTAATGGTGCTCCCTCTCAGGCCAGTGGCAAGCTGACAGCCGTACCATCAAGCTCCTTTTTAGCTGGCATGGGACACTCTGTGACCTTAAGCAAATGATATTCTATCTTGTACAAAGAAAAACAGTTAAATTAGAAACTGGTATCTATTTAATGTCAAGATAATATGTAAATGCACGTTTCTAGGAGGAGTCACATGGTAGATATCTTGAGTCCTTTTTACTTTATCCTTTATTCCTTATGTAATGAACACTAAAGCAACTATGGTTTGACTTTATTATGTTTAATAAAGGTAAATATGAGCACATTGTTATCTTTCCTACAACCACAAATTCAAGTTTTTTTTGTTTATAACAACACAGCTTCACGTGAAGGCTGTGTTGTACCTCCCTGCGTAATGACAGTCTTAATGGAAAACAAAACTGGCTCTCTCGGGAGTGTGATGGTCAGGCTGGCCATTACAGAGTCACTCAATAGCAGCTGATTGACTCGCTCCCCTGCTCCTCTATAAGCCTGTTAAGCGGCTACTCAGCGTCAATGCAGTGCTCTGGGCACTGGCAGTATCCCTGGTCCTTGCTGCTATAGGCCACTGGATAAAGTGCTTACCTTGATTTAGTAAACTAAACAGCTGTGGACCTCATTTGGGATTGATAGGGATATATATCATATTACGAGAGAAGATGTGAAAAAAGTCAAGGAGGCCGCAATACAAGCACGAAATTTCAAAGGATACAGCCGACCATAGGATTTTTAAGACCGATACTGATATCTGTTTATCTGATGGCCCTTTTTTTAAAATTCAGGCACAAGACTTAAATAACATTTGTTATGTGTTGTTATTTATGAATTCTTACTAGAATAATAGGACAATGCAGTTTAAAAATAAACTAATTTTGCTGTTATAAGAATTCTGGATTACTCGTGTTGCTAACACGGAAGTCGCAGAGTGCCCTCTGGTGGACAATTACTGAACAGAAACCTGAAAGTGAAGTGCGTTCCTTCCTTTTCTTTGCTTTTTATATTTTCATTTATCAGACTTTTTAAATGCTGATATATTTGCAATTAGCTAATGTTTGCTAAAAATGTACTATGTATACAGCGAAGCAGCTAACACAAACTAGAACATGATAGATAAAAATTGTTTGTTTCAAGGATTAAGTTAAGATGCTAATGTGACAGCATCACGGGGCTACCACAGATTACAGAACGAAGCTTCAAATGCTTACTGCGTGAAGGTTTAGGGACAATAGAGACTGTTATTAGCTGAAGTCATAGCCATGTCCCTGCCCATGGATGCAATTAAAGATGAGTGCTTTGTTACATGCTGCATTATTATGCTGCTAGTACAGCATTGACCATGAAATGGTGCACCTTGTCTGCAATAAAACTTAGATACACTGTTGCTTTAGCATGACCCCTGATTTGTATTGAAGGCCAGGTTTGTGCCAAGGAAACACTCCTGGGACCATTATACTGCTGTGTGGCTCATTTGCTAGAATGCAGGATGAAGCCATGGGCTGGTGCAAAATTTGGTTTATAACATTCAGCATCCTGTGCAAAAGCTTGATAAAAGAAGAAAAGTGGATTTAAATTCTTTGGCGTTAGCTTGAATGATCCCGGTTGATGTCTAAATATACTGTTTTTTATATCTCAATGCCAAGTTTTCCCCACAAAATCTGCTGCCTTATTTATTTTTCTTTCTTTTGAGGCGTTGTGTGAAATTTAAATAACATAGTCTGTGAAGGAAAACAGCTATTTCTGCAATGTTGCCACACTGTCATTGTCACCACTCGCATCATGCTGGTGTTTGTTAAAATAGTGCATGAATTTCTCTTTTAAAAGCATTTCACATTGATGCGTGTTTTGGTGATTTGACTGCACACCTATGGTGTAGAATGTTTCCTGAGGTTTCCCACTGTACGTGTGGTATAAAACCATACCCTGCCTCACACAAACAAACAAACAAAAAAAGCCTGTTCAATTGTGATTTAGTGAAAAGTAATATCTTAATGTTCACCCACAAATATATAGGCATGCATGCGTGCACACTGGGAGATACAGCGGCACACTTTCTGTCATTCCTTTCTCCATTTCCCTTGTTCCTGCAACTTCAGGGAATCTGATCACCTCCTGATGTGAGGCTTAGAAACTGTAATGCAATAGACAGTCAACATATATTTCCCCAGCGAGACAGCCACAGCTAAAACTTCATATTCTTCAGCGACCGCGCGGCTGAGGAAAGAGATGGCTGCAGGACATCAAGAGGAAGAGTCAAGGAGATGGATGGATGGATACATAGATCAATGTATATACATATATACAAGCTACAAGCTATTCTTCAATACTTCAAGCTGAACTCGCTAGCTGATATAAGTAGGATGGTTCAGTTCGAATCAAACAAGGCCAGAGACTGGAGCCAAGCATTCTAAAATAGAGCTGAGCAAGACCGTGAACCTCTCTTACTTGACTAGTGTTTGGCTGTCCTAAAACACTGAACTGGCTAATGACACCCAATCATATCAGTGGGAGGAAACAGAGCTTGCCCCTGCATCGTCTGGCAAGGAGGAAAGTGAAAGAGAAAAACTGAAAGAGAGTGAGCCAGAAGCATAAGGAGCCAGAGAGATGCAGAAACAAGAAAAATAAATAACAAGAAAACAAGAAGAAAAAAGCAGACCAACAACAGCGGCTCGGTTTAGCCTCGCAAACAGGGACACAAAGAGTCAGAGATGAAGATACAGACGAGTCCCACACATAACTAAATGATCATCATTCAGCGTACTCTTTGTAGTTTCTGTGGACAAAGCAGTGCTTTATAATACCCACATGTAGGCAAAATTAGTGAGCTGTTTTGCCATTTTTTTATTTAGTTATTTAACTAGGCGGGTCTCATAAAAACACAAAATATTCAGTACATTTTATAAAAAAAAAGAGAAATAGAATAAATCTGAATAAAAGCTGTTTTTATAACACAAATGTCAAAATTTCCGATTCTCAGCTTGGCAGGTGAGAGGGTTTGCTACTTTTTTTGTGTTCTGTTAGGAAGTAGCATTGGGCATTTAGTAATTGTGACATTTAGAGGCACATAATTGATGGCAATTATGGTAATATCAATCCATCCATAATCATTATGACAACAGCATTTGAATCACAGAGAACATTGTTAAAACTAGGAAAACCCAAAGCCACGTGAAAGCTTTCCAAACTGGTTCCACTGGTTTAAGCATCTTTAGACACTGGTTTTCTTTATACTTGATAACACTTCATCGTTTCTTGACTTGCTTAGATTCAATAATGACACGCTAACACACACACAAACGCGGTTTTAAATAAGTTTAACACTTTGTTAAAGTTGTGTCCCTGTCCATAGACACGTCAAGAGATGTATATGTGTGAACACTGAAACAGACAAAGCATCCCACTCACAATAAGTTGATTCCGACTGATGGAGATAAAGAAACGAAAGTCAGATTATCCAGTGAAGGAAACCATATGTGTGTACGTGAATGTGCGCATGCGTATGGTTCGACGAAGCCTGGTAGTAAGAAGGAGGAGAGAGAAATGCCATCTGAGCCAGAAGCGTGGGAGCCAAGGCCTCACATAATACTTGAGGAAATGCATCGGCAACAAAGAGGAACCAGATGTAATACACTCATGAATAAATATGCTGAGGGCTGGAATTGATCATTAGTGCTATCTGGAGGAGGTAAAAAAAGAAAAAAAGAAACAAGTATGAACAGAGCCCCTGCAATTTGGTGAGTGGTACTGAAGCATGTGATGATCCTTGAGAGATGCTTTCTATTGTTGGTGATGGTACTTTTTGGTTTTTGCCTCTGCAATCTGATTACTGTCTTTTTTTGTTCTATGTAAGTACTATTAGCCAAATAAAAAAGTGTCCCAGCTTTACAGTGTGAATTATAATGGTAGCTTGTGCATTGGTTTGTGTATCTCTACTATTTTTTCTCATACATTATGGTGATGCAAGCACAACATAAGCCACTTCCTCATAGTGCACCACTTATACTTTGTTTCATGCTGCACCAAACCTAAGCTGGACATAAATGCTCCTGGGCCCTCGTGTCATACGCTGTGATGTAAAGCCAGGGAACAAAGGTTGTCCATAGCCTGCCTCAGCTAAAGCGTGGAGCAGCACGGTTCTTAATTGGCGCTCTGATTAGAGCGGGATCTGGGCTTTGGGACCCACAGCGCTCAGCAACACTGTCTTCCCTGAGATGTAAGGGTGTTGCTCCTGTCTGTCTTGATTAATGACCTCTCCCTCTGACCTCTCCTGCGATTCCTGGCAGGCTCCTCGCTGAAGCCAGCTAAAGCAAAAAGTGTATACAGTTACAAAAGCAAGCTTACGTGTCTGTTTGCTGGAGCTAGTATACATGCAGCCATGTAGTTGGGTTTAATGAGTAGAAGAAGTAGGGCAGCGACTCTGTTCGAAAGGGAAACCAAGCTTGTTGGCCATCGCTGACGGCACACGCGCACCACAAACACGTGCGCACTCTAACTTGCATTCATCATCCTGCAATGGGTGCTCAAATGAAATATAGATGACCTGAAATGCACCTGTTGCTAAGCATCTGCGGGAAACTGAAACAAACACTGCACTGCATATTCCCCACGCAGCCCTATTTTGTCATTGGGTCAGCAGCATTTCTGTTAGCTGTTATTTATTCTAAGGTTCCAGTAATAAATCTCATTCCCTTACGCTGATGTACTTGTACTTTGGGCACCAGTGAGCATGAGGCAATATGCAAATTGAGAAGTTGGAGAGCTTTCTTTGGGGCAATCAAACGGCCTACTATGGAATATTTAACTGGTAAATAAACTGCAAGAGATGCAAAGAAATCCAGTTTACTTTCAGTCTTCTAGTATCCCATATTCTCCAGGAAATTTTGAGGTTCTCTTTAATCTCATCCTTAAATTAAAGAATATCAATCACTGTATGATGCATAGTATCATTATGTTGGTTCCGGTGTAGGTATTTAGTCGGCGTGTAAAACTGTATGACCGTCTCTATTCCCATGATACACTGCATCACTTTTTGTTGTTGTTTTTACGTAAGGCTCTAGACTCAGTAGTAAACTGGTTGGGTTATAAGATCTCGTTAAACAAATTCACACTGGTTGGACCGACACCAGCGTTACTCTTGTAAGAACAAAACCAATACAATAGCGCTCCAGAAGTCATTCATTCAAGATAACCTTGGGGTCGCCCCGTCTTAATAAAGACTGCTTGGACTAATTTAATTGAAAGAATCTAAACTGCCCATAGCTATGAATGCGAGTGTGAATTGTTGTCCGTTTCTCTGTGTTAGCCCTGCAACAGACAGGCAACCCGCCCAGGGTGTACACTGCCTCTCACTCTATGACTCTAGTCCCCCCTTAACCATGAATTGGAAGAAGAATAACAATGGATAGATCGATGTTCATAATGTTCAACGGATTTAGAGCAACTTCCAATTCACCCATCCTCTTATCTTGATCTGGGCTGCGGAAGTAATAGGGTAGGAGGGTGGACAGGTCACCAGACTATCACATAGAGACAAACAAATATTGGCACTTTAACACCTTTGGGTAATTTAGAATCACCAATTACCCTTACCTTAATAACTGCATGACTTTTAACTGTGGAGGAAACCAGAGTACGCAGAGAGAGCCCATTACAAACTTGGCCAGATTGTGAATTTGAACCCAGAACCTTCTTGCTCTGAGGCAACAGCACGAACCACCGTGGCATTGAGCTGTCAATACAGATTTAACAAAAGTAGGAAAGCTATGCTTGATGCAGAATCTTTATGGTTTTGTCCTTGACAAGTTAGACCATAATAAATAGTAATACATATACGTGGTGTGTGTATGGTTATCTGCCTCTTATAACCAGGTGATTTCCCTGTGGTTTGACATCTCATGTGATCTTGACAATTTCGTGAGTCCAGGCAACTAACAATCCATTTTTACAGATATATTGGTATCAGCACTGACAAACAGAAGAAACACCCTTCAACAATATTATGAGAGTTTACGTTGTTGTGCTTGTCCACCAGAGGGCACTCTGCAACTTATCTGTAAGCGACATGCGTTTAGAACAAGCAGCTTATCTGAGAATAACCAGGCAGAACGTAAAGGCGCAGTGACTACTTGTAACAATTGTAACTAGTAATAATAAAGTTATTCATTTACTCCATTTCAGGGTAACGACTCATAAATCACTATACATATCAGGGAAATCTGTTTATGTTTTGTGTGTCGGAAAGAAAGAAAAATGATTGGAAGCTGGATATCAGATTTTTAAATCACCAAATATCAGTGATGATATTGGTCTGAAAAATCATAAATCAATATGCTTTTCTCTGATAACAGTTTTATAACTGTAGCCTTGTCTAGCAAAAGCATCGACAGCTCCACTGTCTGTCAGCGCATCATAGCAGACACGTACACATCCAACCAACGGACTGGTCGAAGAATTGGTCCGATTTCTTTCATCACCTTCTGACACAGAAATAAAATGTGTTGTGTAACAGGTAAGGACACACAACTGTTTAGCCATTATGTAAGCAAATTCAGAAAATGTGAAATCCACTGTATTTGCCTTGAGACAGTAACACACACCTAATAAACACAACCTCTATCACAGTAAAAGGAAAGAGCCTTCATCTGTAACGGTGTACACCACCTCCTCCAACCCCCACCTTCTATCCCCTCACCGCTAATTATCCAGAAGATGGATTACATCATGGGATCTAATAGAGAGAGGCACCATTACACAAAAACCACACCAGAAAAAACACACACACTTCCCCCAAGCCCTCATGAAATCACTCAGCTGATCTGCCAATTTAGTTACACATTCTTATTAACCAAAAAGGTAGAAGCCACTCACTGTCATCACTCAAAAACGTGAACATCACCAGTCAAGCCTTCCTATTGTTAAGATGGATGGTGTTCCATGAAATAAAGGGGCATATTTAGGATAAAATACAATACATGAGTTTGGAGTGGCATATTTTGAACTGTTAAAATCCTAGGCGATAAATACGGCGAGCATACTGCATGTCATATATTCTTTTAGAATTCTGGCACGGTTGTAACTTTTAATAAACCAAAAATAAAACTGTAACTGCTACAGTTCTGTTTGTAGACCAAAGAAGATGCACTTTGGTTCTTATATACGGCTTTTCTCGCTCAATTTACCATTTACCCTGGTGAAGAAGGGACATTTTAGAGAAGTGAAGTGCCATTTACTATTATTGGTCCTGCTTCTGCCACCTCTACCATGATGCTGTCCTCCACGCTAATGTGATTATTTGAAAATCACCAGAACACTGCTGGAAAATAGCAACGGGTTGAAAGGAAAAAAAACCTTCCCCCCCCCTTCATCTTCTTTTTTGTCAAAGGTAGGATTGGCAACATTTAAAAAATCTCTTTTTCCCCCCACCAAATCCTCAACTTCTGTTGCCGTAGTAACCAAGAAAGGGTGAGTGAGGGGGGGAAAAGAAAATCAACATACAAAAACCTCATGTGAAACCACGATGTTGAAAAACTCAACAAACTTGGCCAGAGATTTTTATTTGTTTATTTTTTCTGATGCCCCAAGGCAAAAATGACATGCATGACAAGTCGGTATACAGACTTGTTTATCACTTCAGAGCCAAGGCAGAATGCATAATGTATTGTGTTTGCTCTGTGCTGCTGTTAATTCATGCTGTAACTAGCTCTCCAAAAAATAAATAAAAAAATACATTAAAGAAAAAAACTCTTCTTAGAGGAAGGAAGTCAAAGCTAAGCTGTTTGCAAGGAGTCTGCTCCAGTGATGATATAACCCATGTGGGGAAGTACTCACCAAGATCAAATCACCTCCTGTGGCACTTCACCATATCTAGCCTCCTTTCACTCATCTATTATCTCTAACTTTCTCTCTGTCTTTGTATCCCTACTTTTTATAACTCTCTCCCCTTCACTGCCTCTCTGTCCCCTCTATCCCTTTAATCCCCTTATCCTTCGCTCTTCTCCCAGATGAGGTGGTCTGGCCCTGGCCTGGCTATTTCACTCCCTTCTAATCACTGTCCCTCCCCCTCCAGTGTCACCTGATTTGCACACTTCATGAACTGGAACATCTCCACGGCTGGTATTCCCCTTAGCGTTCGCCCAATGGGCCGTCCCCTGTGCTCCCGTGCCACCTTGAACACATCATCGGCCCCGATGACCGTGAACGCGGGAGGCGTACGCATTTGCGCACACGCCGCCATGCTCAAAATAATAATAGTGCTCGCCTCGCTTGCTCTCACCCTTTGTGCCTCACAAAAAGAGCGATCACAGGCACGCTGTCTAAGTTGCCACGGGCTCTCCCTCGCTCTCACATGTGCGTACATCCTGTCGGGGGACTACATGTTAGATGAAGTTTGAAGCTTGATGATCATCATCAGAACAGTCAGAGACGTCTACCTATGTGTTGGGGGAACTAAGCTGCCACTGTCTGTGTAGAAAGCATCTATGGATGAAGTCAGACATTTATTCCCACGTCGAATAGTGGAGGAGGGGTACCACGGCTAATCATACGTATGTCAGAGACAGATACTGAATCCTTCTTTCCTAAAGCAGAGTAAACTGGCTGACTTAAAGCTGAATATTCCATTGCATGCTGTAGTCCCGTCAACGAATGGCTCCCATGCATTTTTCACAGTCCAACCAGTGACCTCTGGTGCTAATTCACCAGTAAGCCATTCACCAAGGACAACAGTCCCCAACGGGCTTAGTGCAGGATGCCTGCTTGTGTTTTTGTCACAGTGGGGAGGTCTGAGTCATTGTTCACTTGGCCTAAGCCAGTTTTGGCCAGGGAGAGTCAGGCTGATAGGATGCACTGGAGAATGCTGCCTGCCTCATGATCCAAGGGCTGGCCTAATTTGTAATTACCTTCTGCAGTGTTCTGGAAGACTGCAGTTTGTGCTTGTCCAGGATGTGGATTATCTAGTGTACTGAGATGGCAGGGTCATGTACATGCGTGCACACATGCACGCACAAGCACATCCACACTCCCCTAGCAAGAAACTGATGACTTTCCACAGCCTAGCACCTGATTGACTGAGGCAGCCATGTTCGTAATTCGATTTTCCTGCCATGGTATTGTTAAATTTTTAATCAAACCTCTGTGTGCTACCTGCATTCCCCACAATGGATTACATTTAATTGTATAAATTGAATTTGGAGCTAAGAACGAGTGAAGAGTAAACTTGTATCTAGGCGAGGTTACCATCTTGGCTGTTCTGTGCAAGCCTTTGAAGTAGAAAATTTGGTCCACAATCCAGTAGATGCTGTTTTTTTTTCAGTTTTTCATTAAAAGAAGACGAGTATGGTTATGTAGAATGAATTGAATCAAAATGCTCCACAGATTGTCTGTTCAGTTCATATGGCTATTAAGCGGAATTGCCCTGCTAAACTCAATTTTTAAGTCATAAGACACTCCACTCTATTATGTGTGTGCACATAGGGGAACTGTTACACAGCAATGAGGCTAGGGATTAAATATGGATAAAGTAGCAGTTCTGTTAAGTCGAATATGTGAGGGGAAACGAGGATCTCTTGATTGATCTTATCTTGCAACTGCCTACCTTTTGATTTTGAGTGTCAGACAAATTATTTGACTGCACTCGAGGAACTTTAAGTGTAGTAAACCATGCTTATTTATAATTAAACGATTTATAGCGACAGTGAACTGTGTTCCTTTTACACTCCTGCGTTCTACATCAAAGGATGAAGAGAAAAACAATTCATATTTGGCAGGTGGAGCCGGTTAACAGAAATCCATCGGCCGAGTTTAAGAAGCTACGACTGCGTTGCAGACAGTTAGAGAGCGAGGTTCGGAGGCTTCCACCTAATTTTAGATGATCGAGCACCTTGTGTGGAAAGAGGAAGGCACTGACATTGCAGCCTCCGGTGGCCTTAAACCAAAAGCAAATATTGCCAGAGAGAACAAAATAACAGGGGGAGGAAAAGAGCATTACTTCCTGGCAGGGTTGACTTCACACATAAGAAGGTGCATGCTGCTCTACTGGCTCTGACCCACATAGAGGCAGAGCAAGGTCTGAGACACCAACAATAGACATGTACAGTAAACGGGACCGCATCAAGAAGAGAGCGTGATGGAAGAGGTGAACTACCAGAGCATGCAGAAACCTAGGGCGTTTCACTAAAGGGAAGGACTCAGCCCTTGAGAGGGCTTTGTGACACCAAGTGTGACACAAGTAGCCCAATTAGCCACAGCGCCACAGTGGGAGACCTGGGAAGGAAAAAAAGGAAGAAGAGAAAAATTCCACAAAGTCTCAGTTATAGGAAGTGCGCGATTAAGGAAAGAGGAAAAGAAAACTGTCATAACATATCCAAGTTCTGCTTTGACTGATTGACTTGAGCTTATGAATTTAGATTTGTTTTCGAGTCTCAGTTAACAGGGGCAACAACCGAAACACTTAAGTAATTCTGTTTCCCATCTGTTATCAACACGATTTTTAATGAGTAAAACCTGACAGTGCGTAGTGTTGAAACCTTTAAAGGATGCTCCACGACTGCAATCTGCTGCCTCGGATATTCACAATAACATCCTCAATTGGCCATTTAAGAAAGTGTAACTGACTGTCTGCGACATTCGGGGGTCTGAAAATCCCAGGGTCAGCACTGGGAGCACTGGGAAAGGCATTTAGCTTCTGCACGTGGTCTCGAAGAGAAGATGCTGGCCTTTTGATTCACAGCTTCATTAAACTGAACGCTCTTCACTGCGAACCACCTGAGTCCCGCCTCCTGCTTCAGACATGTTTAGATGCGTAGAAAGGCGATGAACGGCATGCAGGCCGAGAGTAATTTCCATCTTCAGACAAAGAAATAAATAAATAAAAATCAAATGCACCATTTATTTGTTTATTTTTTTGCAATACAAGGAGTGTTTGTCATGCACTGTATTTATCCGCATGTTAATTAGACTGTGTTGATCATTCCGTCATTCCTGTGAACAAGCAATAATGATTATACATGTTTGGATCCCTCGGCAACTGCTAATAATACCACTCAAGGGCATAATTCAATTGGATGGCATAATTGGCACACAGAGAACAGAGACGCTGGGGAGTGGGCTCCCTACGGTCCGTTCTGGAATTATAGTGTGCCGGCGCTGGCAGTGAGGTGCCCTTTAGCTGAAGCCTTTTGCCAAGATTCTGTCTAAGCTCTGGGACCCTGATGGCATTGCTGTCACATCACATAGTGCTGTACCCCGTATTTTAAAATCCTTATATCATCCATTTGAATGAAGAAAGCCATGTACAGTACTAATAACAAAATTAGAGAAAAAAACAATAGATTAAAAGAAAACAGAATTATATTTTCCCCACACGAGACCCTCTGCTTGCCATTAACAATAGCTCGTAATGTCAGAGCTAGACACACAATTAGACAATGTAATCTTTTTCAGACCACACAGGCATTAGGATTAATTTTGCAGTAGACAATACAGGGATGCGCTTCTATTCAGCAACAGTGAAATTATGTCACTTTGAGCACTATCCAATCTGCTGGCATCCTCTCGTAACCTCACAATTATGTTAAGGTTGCTCGTGCCTCTCAGGAGCACAGGGGTGACTTTGGACACGGGGAGGTTACAATGAGAGGTAATTGCCAAAATCCACGGCGGAATAGCATGATCTCGTTCTGACACCGATGGGAGGCAAAAGACAAAGAGCCTTATGAATATTTAAATTGCAATTTTCTTCATTTTCTTCAATTGACCCTTTTTTGGCATTAGCAGAAGGGAAACACTGAACGGATGAGGGTGTCAAAACTGCAGCATGTAACTCAAGACGGAAACCGGAGCAAAGCATCAAAGATGTAGTTTGTTTTCCGAGACGCGCACAAGACATAATGCACCAGGTCAGATTGCAGAGTGATAAATCCATATTTAAAATAAGCAGTATTTACAGATGAGGTCAGAAGAATGTCTATAGCCACCATAAAACACGGTGGAGGCTCTGTCATGATTTGGAGCTCCATTTCAGCCAGTGTTGTTGGGGATCTTTTCGAAATTTAAGGACTCGTGAACACAAAAAGTACCACCATGCAATATCATCTGGAAAGGCTTAGCTTCTCAGCATGACAATGATCCTAGACACACTGCAAGTGAAGTAAAAGCAAGACTGATACTGGAACAATCTGGGACTCTCCAGTTGCTCTTAGAAGTGAAGAAGCTTCTTGGATGAGAGGTGAAACATCTTCAAGAAACCTAAAGAAGTCCAGACGCTTTTCTTTCCAAGCTCCTTCAGAGACATACGTTCTATGAAATATTGACCACCAAATTTGTACAAATTTAGATTAGTTACTCCATATGACCTGTAATTTTGGTTCATTTTTTGTAAAATTTGGCTTCCTGAGCCTTTTCTCCATGTTTCAATTCCTTATGAATGGCTTTTTGACAGCCACCCTTCAACTGAGATTGATGAGGCTTAAGTGAATGGTAGATGGATCAACTGAAGACTCATTGACATTGTCAGGGCTTCTCCTATTTAAAGTCATGACTTTCAGATACTATTCATCTGCTGTAGATAGTTTTTAGGACAGTCACTCCTTCTTTTGCTGTCCGCTTATCCAGTTTCCTCAAAATTTTCACAATTTTTTAGCTAATAGCTGTTTTGGGAATTTTTCGTAAAAAGACACAAACAAATTACGCTGCCAGAATATTTTATTCTTCGTTGTCTGTTATGTGTAGACACATTGGTTACTGCTTATATGTAGCTTACCAAACAACAAAAACATTCCCTAAAATTGTCAGGTACAAGGACTGAACTGAGGGTGAGTGAAAAAGCAGCCAATGTTCCAAAGAAAAAGTCTGAAAGTCCGAGGACTACTGTTCAAGACCACTTTAAAAGAAATGACAAGAAAGTCTGGCTACTTGAAAGCAAAATAGAAAGAAAGAAGGGCAGTTCAAGACTTCTGTATCATGTCATTAAGAATATTCTTTAATTATTATGATTAAGCCCTGCACACACAGAGTAGAAATTTACACATGCAGTTTTTGTTTCTTTTAAAATTTGCTCTCTCATATGATTGCGCCAACTCAAGGACAGACTTCAGTGTCTTTAGTCAAAGGTTTAAAAAACAACAACAACAACAATAATCATATCAGCAAACTGGCAAACTGTCTTGGGTGTACCCCACCTCCTACCCTATAATAGGCTCCAGCCCCCTGTGATCCTGAATTGGATAAGTGAAAGAAAACAGATGGATGGATAGTGTCATGTAGGAACAGCACAATCACAACAATATTACATCCTTTGAAAAGGAACTTCTAAAACCTTTGCGATTATTTGACTTGTATTTAATTGGGTAATGTAAAGTCTCAAGAAAAGCAGACGACTCGCTGATGAACTATTGATTCCTGCCTCTGTTAATCCCCGTTAGCACCACTGTAAATCTAAGTGAAATTCCCTGATTAACAATGTCATGTTTAAAGCACAATCCGAGATTCAGGGCTCCACTAATTTGTGCAATTACTAATCATATCATCTCCATCAGGCACTAATTAGAGCACATGCACAAGAATGTTGGGGCACAGCTGATAAGGGAAAGGCATTAACTGATACATACTGAAAGTTGCAAGCATAATGAGCACAAGTGCCCACTGAGAGCAACGGAAAACTTTGCATGCAAATATAGCTTGAGGTCAAACTGTGTCTGAACACTCAAAACCATATGTCTCTTGTAACAAGCTTTGGTTTATTAAGACATGTAAAAAAATGAAACATTCAAAAATTATTAGGATTTCTGTTCAATGAGTTCACGAAAAACAGCCCAAACCAAAAAAGCAGTAAAGCGGAGTAGGAGTAGCAGTGACTACTGTTTGGTTATTGTTTATGTGAAAAAGAGTCAAATAAACAATGTCGAGTAACTGATACATACAAGATTTGGCAAGCCCCTTGCTGATTCTGACAGTCGACCTGCGAGACAGTTGCTTTGCCTCGGTTCACCGCATCTGTCTGACGTAACATGACTCGCAAACAGGCCCAGCGTGACCTGGCGTGCTCAGGAACACAAGCGCTCTGTCTCAGTGCCACGGCTGCCTCGCTCAGTTGCTAACCTCAGGCGATGCTCCATGTTACCGTCACGTAATGACCCCACCGGGCCATTCGAAAATGTCTTACCTCTGCACATCTCCGCTTATTTAGAATGAAGAAACAAGCTCATTTGCAAATGCATTTGAATCTCCGGGTGCTGCAGAGACGGAGAGAGGGGGAGAGAGAGAGGGCTTTGCCCCGGGCGGCATTTACTGATCGGCGGCCCGAGCAGAACAGATTAGCAGGGTTTCATTCACAAAATCCAAACTCACTCAGGGGAGATTGCTTGTACCACTGTAAGCATATTGGAATGGCTCCGCAACCGCCGTTCAATTCCTCCCGCGCTCACCAAAATCCCCTTCCTGCCTTGCATTTTTGTGCATAAGCCGTGAATATAAACCGAGAGCGGCACGCTTCATACAAACATCTAATAAATGAAATGCTGGTCGGGAAATAAACTCCATTTGGTTTATATCAACCGAAACCCCCCCACAGTCCACCCCATCAACACTCGCCCGGATAACACAGCATTGTTATTCACCTTAAGACAATTATTTGCCTTCCACAGCTGTTTTGCAGCCGTGTATTGCCAATAATCCTCACAGGCGTGGAGGCCTCCCCGTGCTGTTAGCCCAGCGCAGTGTCACGTAATAAAGGACCGCAAATGCCGCAGGTAAGGCTCAGACACACATTCACACACTTGAACACATTTCCCGGTGAGATATGACAATGAAACACCTTTCCCAAGTATCTGACGCCAGTGTCAACTAGCTGTATAAATAATTGTTTACAGTTGTGATATCTAATGGGTTATTTCTTATTTTCCTCTAAGCTGACAGATGATGGTTGAGTCCAGGTTAAATAGCCATTATAACCATGATGCTCAGGCATAGTCACATATTTTCTTTGGGGTGTTTCTCCCTGTGCTTCGAGAGGATGGATGAAGGTCAAGCCCCAAGCTTAATGATCATTATCACCATGACTCTCGAGCATATTCATAGTTTCCAAGAAGGTTCTCCACTCCAGCATTTTAACTTTGTTCCTTTGTTTTTTTTCCTAAAGATTGTTGTTTGTATTAGTGTTTTTCTTTTTGCATCTCGGCATTCGCTGAGTTAGATTTTGCATTTTAAGCGTGCTGTTTTGATCATGCCAGTGAGCGCATCATTGAGGCATCTCGGCATCTTTGATGTATTGCATACTGATGGCGCGCATGCATTTTCTCCCCGCAGGTTTTAACAATCTCGCAGACTTCCAACTGTTATTTCAACATGTCAATGAATCATCTGCCAGAATGCGCACCCAGGGAACAGATCTGGGCGCTGATGAAGACATCCTGCAAGAGCAATTGTCATTTAAAGTGCTGCAGCCCGGGCTAAAAATGGACATCACAAGGCTTACAATAATTCTGCCTTTAATTAAAAGACAATACGAAGGAATCATCGCACAAGGCGTGGCTTTATTTGAAATGCTAATCATTGTGCGATTTCAAGTGACAGCAATGACATCATGACGAGGTGTAGCAGCACTGGAAATGAGCCTGGTGGTTTATAATGCAGGAATCCGTATCGATCCAGATCTGTGTAGAGGAAAGAGATCAATAAAGCTGATCCCTCTCAGTTGATCTTAAGAGAGCTGAGGTGCCAGGTGAAAAATGATCCATTAGAGGGATGTGAAGCAGTCTCAGTGGAGTGCATTAAGTCACTGTTCAAGGCTTTGCTACTGTCCTGTACAGCTGTATGTGTTTAACCGTTTCACTGCATACTCAGAAGAGGAAAAAGCAAAAAATCTTGCTGATTTATGATTATTGTTCACAGTGATTATTAACAACGCTCTAATATAAGTTACAGTTTTAATATATAAACATTGCTGGTTAATTTGAGTTAATTAGCACTGTGCAGTTGCCAACCTTCGTCCCCATATTAATAAGGATATAAATGTACTGTGCATATTTAAGAAAAATCACTTAATTTGGACACAAGTGTCTTTTAAATCAACACAACATAAAATAAAAAAGTACTGCACCTTTGAATCATACAAATTGCATATAATAATGAAAAAATAAATAGGCTTGCCAAAGTCAAAAGTTCAAAGATAGAAGATAAGCTGGCTTGGCTACTTTGGAATAGTTTCTAAGCACCAATATTTTCATGTAAAGTTCAAACAAATGTATGCTGCCTCTCCTGACACCATCACCATTGGGAGGTGGAGAAAACAGGTTAAAAGTCTTCCATCGATCAGTAATATGACCAAAAATGGAAAAAGCACATTTCACATTTCTGCTACTTTACATTCACGTGTAGCTTCAAAGGTATAGAGAAAAAATTCCAACTGTTCTGGGTCAGTTTGACCCAGTATTTGGAGTTTTCATGTCTTGGTTTGATTTTGTATTTTTGGTTATCTTCTTGTTCTAGATGATGATGATGATCTAGGTTCCAGCTTATTCTGGTTTAGGTTTATTTCTGCCTGTGTAAGGTCCGTGTTTCTTAGTCTGCGTCCTTGTGTATTGTTTCCTGTTTTATTTTGAAGGATTGTGTCTTAAGTTAGTGTGTCCAGCTTCGCTGCCTAGTCTAGTTATTCTGTACTCCCAGTTTAGTTAGTGTTTTTCTGTTCTGCTTCATCCCAGCAAAAAAGCTGTGTATATTGAGTTTCTTCCACCTCCATGAGTCCTGCATTTTGGGTCCTCTCTTCCTGCCTGCCTACATAGAGACATGACACCGACCATTGAATTAACCCAAATTCTAGCATATCTGGCTAAGGAAAAGATTCCGAGATCCTTTCTACTTCAGGAAAATAAATAAATAAATATATATGTTAGAACTTGGACATTGATTTTTTTTTTTTTTTTACTCTCAGGTGTCCAGTTTAAAAAAAAAAAAAAAGAAAAAAAAAAACAGCTGGTGAACGTGAGCGCTCGTTTATCTGTGTGCTAGTGCCAACGCATGATTTAACACGCTGCAACATCTGCCCTGGTGTGCGATCGCCTCGCGAGGACATTTCCTGGACATTAATCTGAGATTAAATTTGAAATCTGCAGCAGGACGAGCAGGGATTACCGTCGCCTCCTGTCAGTTTCACTTGGCACGAACATGGTATGATCAACACCTCAGGTATTATCAGGCCCACTATACCGGGTCTCTGCACGTGGCACTGGCACAATATACTATAGGTGTCTTTTCCATTCGATTGTTTAATGGAAATATGGTTGCATTTCTTAAAATCTGCCTGTAATTTAATGAATACATTTATAATATTCTGTGCTCTTAAGGCCACAGAATATTTACACAACATGGTTAGACTGAAATTGTACAGTAATTTAGAGTTTGTGATCACAAGTAATGTTTACTCTCATAATTTTGGATCCATTTTTATCCATAAACGGAGCAGTAAATATTCTAAGGGCCTAACTGAAGAGGGGAAACAAGCTAGCTAATTAGGACCTCGATATATTTCTGATTTTCTCTCTATAAGAAACAGACTGTATCATTTTACAGCACCAAATCTGACAAAGGAAAAATAAAAGATGAATGAAAACATCCATGCGGGTCCCTGAAAGCATACTTGAGAGGCGATAGCTGGCTCTCTGTACTCGGAGACTGGCAGCTTTGAGAGAGGAATGAAAAGGCAGACATGTGAAAGTGTGAAAATTCTTCAGAAAGATAAAACCGAGAACGAAAGATTAAAAAAGACAAAAAAAATGAAAGGGAGCGAGAGAAAAAAAGCCATGCCAAAATAAACATCACCACCCTCGCTCTGGCCAGTTAGATCCATTATATCCCGCAGCTTCTTTCTCCACCATTCATTCTTGCAAAACACTGAATCTTATCTCTGGAATAAACATGAAATCCCGTTTAATGAAATTTGCTTGTCTTTTCACCTTTCTTTTACTCTTGTTACACCGTCAAATGTGTGCGACACAAAGCAGCGCAAAACACAATATCTATCCGGGTGAATCACATAAGTGCAACAGCTTTGGCCAGACTGATGTTTTAGCCATCGCTTTAGATAAGGGTTCACCCTGCCGTGACCTGGAAAGATTAAGGTACTGCCCACAGATGACGGACCGCCTCCCGACTATTGCCTCCTCAGACCTTCGTTTGCTAAGGATACCTCATTTTGATCATCTTGTGATCTTATTGTGCATTGTTTGCAGACTGAGTGAAGCTTGCGTTAGGCAGCGTCTTGGAAAGAAAAGGTGAGAGAGTATTGATGTAACCTCTTATTGAACAGCTTATTGAACTGTTATTGCAGGGTGGCAGAGAGGTTGCATCGCAATCGGCAGCCTCTCTCTGTTTCAGCAAATGCCTTGAAAGATAAGTGAGCTGTTCTCTTACCTCTGTAATTGTCCAAGAAAGAGCAGGCGGTAATTACCTAATGTAGAACTGATAGTATAATAGCTGCTTCTTTAGTCACTGGGGGTCTGTGTAACGCCTCTCAGTTACAATCGGAAAGCTGCTTCCACTTTTATTTCATTGTGTCACAAAGACACACTCTCGGTTATTTTATTTTTTAATTGTTCACTGGGTTGTTGCTTCAGAATTTGAATTTTGAAGAAAACACAGAAAAGACTCGTTGTACTTATTATCAGTGTCTGTGTACCGTGCTCGAGGCTAGACTGTACCATTAGCACCCTGAGTCAGCAGCCAGCATAGGCCCACGAGCTCATTACGTATTATACAGCACATCTGACCAAGCAATAATTTATCAGCTATAATGGGTATTAATAAACTTCTTCTTTTATTTATGAAGCCATTATTAGTTTTTTTGCAGGCGTACAAGTACTTTGAGGAACTGTATCTCTTTACATCTGAAATAGACATCCATAATCCATCCAAACTCATTATGATAGCAGCCTTTGAATCATAGACAACACTGTTCCCTACTCATTCCACGGGCTAATACTTCATGATTATATTTCTGCTTTTCACGAACAGCAGCCACACACTGACCAGTGGCTACAGCCAATATTTAAAGACAGACAAGCATTAATCCATTGCCTCTTACAGGCACTCAAGGTGGTCCAAGGGTACACTTGATGCTCTGCAAGTAGCCTGCCTGACGACTGCCCGGCTCCTTCCTCAGATCCTGCTCTCTGCTGCCGAATTTGCAACCGCGTTTGCACCGAAAACACCCGGAAAGGAAGAACTCTGACTTATCACGCACCCTTTAGACAAGACCCCATCAATGGCTACCTTGACCTTCAGGTGTAGAGGGAAACATCGCTGCTGTCAACCTGCAGTTATGATGGAATGCTTGTCTTACAGGTCACAGTGACCTAAACTGGGAATATTACAGCATGCCCATATCCTCCAGGGTAAAACACCAAAGACAGAAAATGTTTTATGCCTTACATACAGTGCAAATAATTAAACGATCAGATGCAAGGCTGGGTTCATGTCCGGCTCTAAGCACCTTCCCTAAGAATATTAATAATAATAATAATAATAGATATTATTATTATTATTATTGCTGTTGTTCTCTAATCAAATGTTGAAGCAATAACTCAAACGCGAGCAATTAAAAATTAAACTGAGACAATTATTCATTTGTGAAACACAGAGGGGGGAGGCAAAAAGAAAAGGTATAATTAAAGTTTTTAAATCCATTTTTCATTTGATTCACTTTGATTGAACAAAGCGCTGCAAAGCATTGTTCGTCTTAATGTTAACGCCGCAAAATGTCCCGCTTTCTGGTCTTTCAATCAGTTGCGCACTCGCTGCATGAATAAACAATGACGCTGTGTTCTGTACGCCACTTGAAAAGTGAGTAATTTTAGAGAGTCATTTAATCTAGGATGTGACAAAAAGGCATTTTGACCGAGGCATAACTCCAGGTTTGGAAAACAAAAACTGCTCCCGAATTACTACCGGTGGGTAATTTTGAATTTCCTGTGAAAAGCAGCACAAATTGATATAAAATAGATCAATACAAAAATAAATAAAATTGGTCCATATGAAGGAGAGTTGTTACAATGTGAAGCTTTCAAAAATCGTGTCACTTCCTTTCCCCGCGACTTCGTCATTAGTTCAGTTCAGTTCAGTTCATTTTTATTTCAAACATTTCAAATATGTGCCTTCACAATCATTACACTGTAAACCCGAACAAGTTGACTGAACTTAAAACTTTTGTGGAAACTGATTACCTCAAAAGATTTAAGTACAAAAACTCATATCTTCTAAGTATGGGGTACTCAAAATTTGTATTTATTGTTAACCTAAAATTTTTAAATTATATTTTATATTTTATTAATTGAGCTTTACTCAAAGACTGTATACTTTAATTTCAATATTTTTGTGTTTCTTGTAGTTTATTATTTTGATGCAACACAATGCAATTATATTACAACCTAAACTCAAATTATCTGATTATTAATTAAAAGATATGTTGTGAGTGTAGACTACTAAAAAAAAAAAAGTACGGAAATTCAGTTACTTTACATTTTGTTTATTTAACATTTTTTCATGAAAATTTAAAAACATCACAAATGTTTTTATAAAACAACTAACATGGACATCGGCACCATAAAGTGAGCATTATAAATTCTGTGTAGAACATTTATCTTTTTATAAACTCACAAAGGACGACATCAGTCCTAATTGCATCTTTCTCAAAATACACAAAAATGCAAAACAAAAAGTCAAATACTAATCACTTTTTTTTAAATAGAAATGAAAAACAATTTTTTAAAATGGGTACAAAGATGATCAGCTTCCAAATAACCAGATAAGGCAGTCAAGTATAGGAAAATTAGGTAAACTGATGGAGTTAAATCCACCCAAAGCCTGTAGTAAACTTAAAGTGCTTAAAGTGCTTCAAACAAAGTGCTCAGTAACAGAGTGCGTGTCCTAACAAACATTGCCTTATATTCCTTAAGAGCATGTAGGCAGGGGTTTCAGGGGTTTGCCGTCATCAAGCCCCATGAAGATATTTTGGACTAAGGCAAATGTGTGAACCAGCTTCCTGGGGTAGTCTAAATGCAGAGCATAGATCAAGCCAAACAATAAAGCAAATGCATTTGCAAATCTGGGAATATCACGCATCACCTAGTCGCCTTTCACCAAAACAGCCATGCTTGAGGAAGTAAAATGGACTGGACTGGGAAGCGCCGTCGGTAACCACTGTGAGAAGGGCAACTGGAGTGTCAATGAGGGTCGACTCATCCAATGCGTCCGCCTGGAATACACACAGTATCAGTGGTAAATGGCCTGTATTTGTATAGCGCTTTACACATTCAGTCATCCAGACATTCACACCCATTCACACACTGGTGATGGCAGCTACATTGTAGCCACAGCCACCCTGGGGCGCACTGACAGAGGCGAGGCTGCCGGACACTGGCACCAGCGGGCCCTCTGACCACCACCAGTAGGCAACGGGTGAAGTGTCTTGCCCAAGGACACAACGACCGAGACTGTCGGAGCCAGGGCTCGAACCGGCAACCTTCTGATTACAAGGCGAACTCCCAACTCTTGAGCCACGATCGCCCCAATTAAATAAGTAAGGTTGGTTTGAGAGAATGTGACAAGCATGACCTGTAATCTAGCAAAACATTCAGCAGTGTAGTGGGTTACTTTGTAACGAGTTAGGGTACTCTACTTTTTTTGAAAAATGTACATTAACGTGTTAGCTTCTTGCATTACATAATTTGTATTTTTATTATTTTTCTAAAAAAAAAAAGTAATTTTTTATTTCATGACTTTATCTCAAAAAGAAACTAAATCTTGACTTCAGCCTGGTTTTTGGGCCACCTGCAGCATAGCCATAGTGCTGTGATACGCCTGTGCCCTGCTCCTGACCTGTGTGTGTGTGGGTTTTCTACAGAGAGGGTATTTTGTTTGTACAATTTGGTAGCTGCTAGGGTATTAAATTGTATTTAAAAAAATCCATAGCATTTTATCTTACTGGCAGAATGTAAGTAATGCAAAAATACACTTACATTACATGTCTAAAAGAATTCTGGGTCCTCCTCCCGCAGGTATACAGGAAGGGCACGAAGTACTGCAGTGCGTTTCACATTGATATCAGGCGCCTCCTAAAAAGGGAAAAGAAAAGTTCATTTAACGCAAAGTTTTCAGGTGTCATTCTTTGGGGAGAATACATGTTTATGAAACTGCATGACATCAGACTCTACTAAATTTTGGAGACTTTTCTTTTAAGATACAACCTTTCTGTCTCTTGTGACAGAGAGCATGTTTCTTAATCATTTGACAAAAACCCTACACAGTATTTTAAAATAGTGTTCTCCAGATCAGAGCTGTGATCTATATAGAACATGGGGTTCAAAGCAAGGAAAAATTGTGTGTTTATCAGTGAAACTTTTAATTTGTGTTAATTTTATCATTATCAATATATGAAATCTTCACCTTAAGGGACTTAATGAATGGTTTCTTCAATAGATCTTTCAACTCACCTGTGTTTACTGTCTCCACCTGAAATTAATTGCAGTCTGAATTTTTTTTTCTTCTGTCTTTTTGTCTTTGGCCTTCAGCCTTGGAAGAAAAAATAAAAAATATTGAAAACCTTATCAGCACACTAAATATACAACACCTTGCTATATTTCAATTGTTTTAGATAGAACTTGCCACTGCTAGCTAAGTCACTTTTGAATGATGCTAATGAGACGGAAAAAAAAAACCTGCCGAACAATGAGGCTGCTGTTGTAAAAACGCCAACTTTCTTGCGTTGGCAAGGGGTCGTTAAAATATCACTAAGACCCTTTCTTTATGTGTGATTCTTTGTAAAACTGTGTTTTAATCGGTTAAAACTGTAAAACTGACGACATAATCTATGTTTGAAAAAGAGCGCGAACAACCGCGAACAACTATTCACCACCTGGGTCTGTGCTTTTTAACACAACAGCGCATTCGAAAACAAGTTATTGGCTGCAACATATTAATATACTTGCTTTTTTACGGAAAAAATAAACATAACGAAGGTTCAGTTTTACTTACAAGTTTCTCCAAATGTGTTCTCCAGTCGCTCGAGAAGGGCAGCCATATTGAACAGAATTTTCTGTCAACGTCGTTCAGGTTAGAGAGAAGACGTCATGACGTCATGACGTCCACATGCGGAGCTCGGAAAAAAACATTTACTCAAAAATCATAATTAAGAAAGCAGTATTTACTCTTAACTTCTAAGCCATGTACAATTATAACTGTTTGAATCGTTAACCGAACAGAAAAGTTTTAAGTTGTTTCAACTTTGTGAGGAATTTTAATTGTTATATCCACAAACTTTATAAGTCAGGTAGACTGTTGGGGTTTACAGTGTACAAAATATCATTCCATTATTTGTTTGAAAAGGAGTAGGCTGAAGTATTTACTTATTTGTCCCTACCCCCTCAAGTTTTACCTCTCATTCATTTAATTTTTTTTTTGTCTTAAATTAAACAAACAACATATGAAACATATGAAGTAAAACAAAACATAACATACATAAATCAAAAACAAGAAATTAGCAAGCCCCACCACAGTATAGTTTCTTTCATATGAAAAATACAGAATGTGTATATTTGCAGATACACAAGTTATGGAAAAACAACAAAACAAAACAAAACAAAAAAACAAAAAAGAACCGCAACACCATTACCAGCAACATTACCGTCCTGGGTTAACCCCGTTTTCTTCATTCTTATACTTATTTAAAATTAGGTTTTTATATTTTACTTTAAACTGTTTTATGTTTTGACTGTCTTTTATTTCTTCTGTTAGACTGTTCCATAATTTAACTCCTGCAATTGAGATAGACATAGTTCTTAAAGTTGTTCTAGCACTTTGTATTTTTAAATTCCATTTCCCTCTTAAGTTATACCCACCTTCTCTTTCTATGAACAATTTACAGATTTCTTTGGGAAGCAATTTATTTCTGACTTTATACATTATTTGCGCTGTTTTAAGCTTCACCAAGTCTTGGAATTTAATAGCTTGCATTTTGACAAAGAGTGCATTTGTATGGTCCCTGTACCCTACATTATTTATTAATCTAATGGCCCTTTTCTGTATTATAGTTATTGTTTGTGTGTTACTTTTGTATGTGTTTCCCCAGACCTCTACACAGTAGCTCATATATGGCAGTAGTAAAGCACAGTATAAAATGTGCAGTGCTTTCTGATCCAACATATGCTTTGCTTTCCCCAGGACGGCAATGCCCCGTGCCAATTTCCCCCGAACATAAGTAATGTGTGGCTTCCAACAGAGCTTGTGGTCAATGATCACCCCAAGAAATTTTATTTCATTTACTCTTTACATTGTCAACACATATTTCTACTTCGATGTTTTTCTTTTGGTTTCCAAACAACATAAATTTGGTTTTATCTAGATTCAATGATAATTTATTTATATCAAACCACTTCTTTAATATCGTTAATTCCTGTGTGATCATTTCCAAAACCTGTGGCAACTCCACACCTGAACACAGTATATTTGTGTCATCTGCAAATATTACAAACTTTAAAATCTCCGATACTCTGCAGATATCATTTAAGTACATAATAAACATTTTTGGACCCAGTACTGAACCTTGAGGTACTCCACAAGCTATATCCATCAAATTAGATTTATATTCATTTATTTGTACATATTGTTGCCTATTCCCTACATAGCTTTTTAACCATTCCAAAACCACTCCCCTAAACCCGTACTTTTCCAGTTTTTTTAATAGAATTTCATGATTAACAGTATAAAACGCCTTCTTTAGATCTAAGAAAACTCCGAGCGCATACCTCTTATTATCCATACATTCCGTTATCTTTTCCATTAAATCTATCAGTGCCAAAGCTGTTGATCTGTTGCTTCTGAACCCATACTGACTGTCATTAATTCATATTTTTCCACAAAACTGTCAAATCTTTTTATGAAGACTTTTTCCAGTATCTTAGAGAACTGGGAGAGTATTGACACTGGTCTATAGTTTGTAAAATGATGTCTTTCACTGGTTTTGTAAATGGGAATAACTTTAGCAACTTTCATTTTTTGTGGAAAAACTCCTTTTTGAAACGACAAGTTGAATATATATTTTAATGGTTTTACGATACCATCAATAACTGTCTTTACCGTTACCATATCAATATCATTCCAGTCTGTACTGGTTTTGTTCTTAAGTCCTCTAACTATGTCATAAATCTCTTTCTCTTCCACTGCTCTTAAAAACATTGAGCTACTATTCCTTTCAATATTTTCACCAGTGTCCCTTTCTATTCCATCAACCTTTATTTCTTCTGCCAGTTTTGGCCCTATGTTTACGAAGAATTCATTAAAGCCATTTACTATCTCCTCCATGTTATTAATACTTCTTGTCCCTTCTATAAAGTACCCAGGGTAATCATTATTCCTTGATTCATTTTTGATTATTCTGTTTAATACATTCCATATATCTCTTGTGTTATCTTTATTGTGTTCTAACCTTTTAATGTAATACTCTCTTTTACAGGATCTCATTATATTAGTTAATTTATTTTTGTAAGTTTTATACTTCATTTCAGTTTCTATTGTTCTCTTTTTTATGAATTCTCGATGTAGGGTATTCTTTTTTTTGCTGGCATTTTGTAGTCCTTTTGTCATCCATGGTCTTCCTGCATAGCTGTGTTTCCTATTGATTTCAATTACTGGGCAGTTTTTATCAAGTAATGTGTTAAATGTTCTTAAAAATCCTTCGTAAGCTTTATTAACTTCTGTTTGTTCATACACAATATTCCAATCTTGCTTTAAAAGTTCATTTCTAAGACAATTTAAGGTCTTCTCTGTTCTTATTCTTTTGTAAATAATCTTATGTCCATCGTTGTTCACTTTATAATGGCAATTATAAGATGCAAAGACTGGTAAATGGTCACTTATATCATTGATTAACAGCCCACTTTTTATCTTTCCTTCTATTATATTTGTAAATATATTATCTAATAGAGTTGCACAATGAGATGTTATTCTGGTCGGTCTTGTTATCAGTGGAAATAAACCGATGCTGTACATGGAATCAATAAATTCTTCTGTACTCTTATTATGATTTGGATTCAATAAGTCAATATTAAAGTCCCCACAAATAAACATTCTTTTCTGATTTATATTTGTAAATAAGTCCTCCATATTATCCTTAAATATCTCAATCTTAGATCCTGGTGTTCTATATATACAACTGACAATTAGGTTTTTCCTTTTTTCTATACTTATTTCCACTGATAAACATTCCATCACTCCATCAATAACAGTTGTCATTCTTCCCATTCTTTTGTACTTTAGGTTTTTATCAATGTAAAGTGCCACCCCACCTCCTTTCTTGTTGATCCTGTCTACATGAAGGAATTCATATCCATTCATTTTAAAGTCTTCTTCTTTTCCAGGAGTTATCCAGGTCTCCGATATGGCTATCACATTGAATGGCTGTTCAAACTGTGTTATGTAGTCTTTGATGGATTGAAAGTTTGCATATAAGCTTCGACTATTAAAGTGAACCATTGTTATACCCTGTTCTACCTTGAATTCCTTTTTAAGTTGCTCATTTGTATAATAATTGCATTCATTTGTCTTATTGTTAAAGAAATTACAATCAGGATCTATGTTGCTGTCATACATCAATGTCTTATTTTCAATATCTATATAAGATGAGAGATAAGATAAGATAAGATAGAACTTTATTAATCCCTCGGGTGGGTTCCTCTGGGAAATTCGACTTCCAAAAAAAGCACAGCAACGACCGAAGTTACAGTTACAGAACTGTTATATATATATACACACACACACACACACACACACACACACACACACACACACACACACACACACATATATAAATACAGAGACAAATATAAATAAAATATACAAAGGGGATAAATAGAATAAATAGGAATAAAAAATAAAAATACAAGTGAATTGCACATTTCAAGTATTGAGTCTATTGCACTGTTGACTATTTACAAAAAGTATTGCACAAGGTATTGTACAGTGAGGTGAAGAGGCACTACAGCTTAGTTGTTCCCCCCTCCTTTGTCCTCCTGTTTCCCCTCCCTCTCCCCTCCAGAGAGGAGTTAAACAGTTTGATGGCGTGTGGGACAAAGGAGTTTTTAAGTCTGTTAGTTCTTGTCTTGGGGAGAAGCAACCTGTCACTGAACAGACTCTTCTGGTTGTTTATGGCCGTGTGCAGAGGATGCCCAGCATTGTCCATAATGAGTTGTTAGTTGAAAATTGTCAGACATCTGCGTTGGTTGTGCACTTGGACGGTCCCATCATATTTAGTCATTAACTTTACTTTTGCATAAATTTCAGGGATTTCGTCACAAACGCAGCAGCCCAGAGAGAACAAATCAAAGTATGCAAAATGCTGCCGTGTTACGCAAATAACTGTTTAACAGCAGCCAAGCGTGAGCACTGAAAAGCAGGTTTAAAAATGCAAAAACACAAAACAGAGAAATCCCCTTTGCTGCTTCATTGATGTTTTTTTGGGGTTTTTTTGCCTTTTCATTCATGGAGTCAATCAGCAGTCGCATTTGCTTCTAATTAAACCAAGGTAAGCTCCAAGGAAATACTACTACAGCAGCATACACATCCTCTTGACATTACGTCTCTGAGCCCACAGAAGGGCACTCTTTCTTGAAATAGATGCCTCCTCCTTAGGAGCTGCCCAGCTGTCAAGGAGAAGGGCACTCACTGTATAACTGCATATAAACATAACACAAACTGCCAAGTGTGATAAGAATGGGAAGGAGGCTTCAACACCAATTTCGACAGAAGACAAATGACTGCTGGTGGACTTATCGTTGTTGATTCGTGTAGCTGGAAGAAGCTTTGCTTTTGTTTTTTCTTCCCCTCTTCCTTCTGCCAGGCTGTTATTTATAGTCTGTTCACTCACATCACATGCTCGTTTTAGTTTAGTTTGGGGGGTTTTTTCTGCAAAAGAGCCGAGTGAGAGATTGAATGTGAAATATTTTCATTTTCAACGTCCTTAAATGTTAATGAGCAAATGTTTCCAGGTGGCTTTACAATGTCGCGGATTCGAAAACAAGCCACCTTTCCTCTGATCTTATTCATATATATGCATTTATATACATATGTACAGATTTACAGTACTTCCACCAGATAAATGGCTGACTTTGTGGAGATGCACACTCTTTTTTTTTTTTTCCTTTCTCTGCAACTTTACGCTCTAAAGTCTGACCACATGTGCTGTTTTCACTAAAGGACAATAAGCTGAAAAAGCCCTACTCCTTGGGTTTCGTGCATGTCCAGTCAGGAATACTGAGCAGCCCTCGCTTACGAGGATACGTGATTTTTTTTTAATTTTTTTAAATTCTAGCGCCTGTGTTTTATCTACTCGGCCTGTCAACGCCGCTTTGTGCAGTGACATAGCTACATCGCGAGCAGGCCCCCGAGGCCGCCGTCCTCTCTGCCACTCGAGCTCCCCTTGTTGTTGACTCAGCATGTTGGACATGCTCCCTGGGTTGCTACACTGCCATGGCTGACACACTATTGGTTAGTATGTATGAGTGTGAGCGCGCGTGTTACGAGGTCAACCGTTGCCAGAGGCCGATTGCTTCAGAAACAGGAAGGTTCCCGGCGGCCACCTGCCGTGCAGACCCTCACCGACCCCCGTGCCCTGCGCTGTCATACGCTATCATTGCTAAGAGGAGGTGGAGATAAGGCAGGGTGTTGCATGAATTATGCAAAGCTGCTAACTGATGTTTACGCGGCCGCGCTGGGGATAGCGTCAGCGTACAGTAATGGGTTGCCTGTTGCACTCAAAGTGAGGCAAGATGTAAAAATGCTAATTTTCCTGCCCAGCTACAGTTACATCGGCTCCATTTAACATCACTACTGAATATGTAATTTTCACTGTTTTAACGTTCAGAGTTGGCAAACTGCGCCACGCTGTATGCGAACGGGCTCCTTTCTAAAAAGCACCTCTGGTATCTTAATGAACTACAGTAATGAACTGTGTAAAATTATGCATGCGATTAGAGTTTTGTTGAACAAGCCATTTGAGCACGAGACATAATAGCCCCCAATTTTATGGCTAGATTTACAGGCAGTAATCATCTCAGAGTCTCCTCGCCAAATCTCATTCTGTGCGACTGGTGTTCAAGAGTGATTATTTTTTTGTTAATACTCCTGTAATTAAATGCATGCTTAGACTCGGAGTGATTACAGTTCCTGACGAGTAATTGCTCTGCGGTTCAGATCGCTGCTAAGAATGATAATCAAATCTGCAGAGTTTTGTCCGTGTGTCCCGAGAACAATCGAATGGCATGTGAATCACCGCCCCGCGGGGGCAGTCGGATGATAGTCGTTTGCACCGCTACAAGCGCTGACTGTAGATGCTGCCATTAATCTGTGTTTTACTTTAAATGCCTATTTATTGATATCAATTTCAGACCAATTATTAACCGAATACAAATATTGGACTCCTGCTGTCCACACCTCCGAGCTACCACGGCTTCAAGTGAGAAACAGCCTGGCTGCTTGGTAGTGTCATGCAACACCTTTAGGACACACTGCCCACATAATCTCAATGCATAAGAAACTTCACACACAATTTGTCAATATAAAGGCACAGTGCAGAATGGCATTCTCGGACAACTCAAGGAAGCACACAAACGTGGACACAACCATAGCTCGGTAGGAAAATCTTGGAAGCGAAACATGTTGAACGACTGCCAAAACAGCAGCACAGAATCTAAAGATCTACTCAAAGTGTAACTGATTAAAGAGCAATCCCTTTGGTAAAGACTTACAGTTTTCTTTCTTTTTTTCTCTTTTTTTGTCTATGATATTTTTCAGTAGCCCAGAAATAATTACAACTCTCTGCTGTCAATTCAGCTCTGCCAACGTGCCATTATAAGCTATAGTTTAAAGCCAAGGACTGTAAGTAGGCATCACCTTGACGGTGCTAGAAATCTCACAGCTTTATCAGCTCAGCGAGGGCTCAAGTGGACATTGTGTAAGACAGTAAAGAGGACAACAGAGAGACATAAGGGCGAAGAAAGAAAGGAAATGTTTCAATCGCAGCAGTGTCGGGTACAGTTGCAGGACTGAAGAACGTGATAATGATGTGCGTGTTAGAGAGGCAGATTTGCAAACATTGTGCTGCAGCATCAAATTGCTTAGTTCATTTGCACGAGCATAAAGCGGCAATTAGAATGGGATTCTCTGGGATATTTATAAAATCATCCAATCACATAACCATATTATATGAGAATATCCTTCAATCCTCTAAATGGGGACAAGTTCAGCGCAAAATTATTTGTCATGAGAATGTTTTGGTACAAATGAAGGACTAGAAGATACTTCAGAATGAAACTTTCAGGGTCGGGCCATGTGAAATGTTTCTTTAGCAGGTGTATAAGCGGCTCTGTCGTCTTTCTTACAGTGGGAAACGTTTTTGTTTTTGTTTACAATGAAGAATCTTTTTCTATATGTGTACAGCTGCGATGCAAATTCAGAGGAGACTGATAGTCCTGCACCTCGACGGGTCGCTAATTAACAGGTTATGTGAATAAGTGGAGAAATGAGAAGTTGTGTGCTGACAGAAAAGTTACGTGCTGGACAATTTCTTAGCCGGGAGCAGAAACTTCCCGGAGTCTCGTTGTCACTGTGGAGGTGGATAATCTAATCTTTGAACATAGCCGGGCTAGTTTTGTCCTTCTGTTTCCAGCCTTCAAGCGTCCCCTGACTCCTGCTTCATAATTAGCAGGCAGACAAGACAGCAGCATCTTCTCAAATTAGCCTCGCTGCCAGTAACTGAGCAGATTTACCCCCAAAATGTGGAACTATTCTTTTAAATTTGTTAGTGGAGCCACTTCTTCTTCTTCTTCTTCTTTTTTTAAAGTCTATCTGTCGGTGATTGAGTGAGGGTTGTATTTCAGGCCAAGGTGACCACATTGCCAAGAAAATCTACCTGATGCACCCTGCAGCATTCCTCTTGTCGATTTACGGTAGAGCCAGCTTAGTACTAGACTCGGTGTGCTTTAACTTTACAGTACAGTTGCTTAAAAAGTCTCTCCTCGCTCTATATTGTGAGTCTTGGAAGGCATGGCTTTGGTGAATAAGGCCCTATGTTCGCTCCCTTCTCCAAGCATCCCCAGGGTCCAAGCCCCATCTCTTTGACCTGTTTCTTTCTGTATTTTTTTTTTTCCCCATCAAGGCTCACTCAGCTGTATCTGTCTTATTTCAGCTCGCAGACCTGCTGGGATGCTCTCATTCCCATTGCTCGGGCTACCTTTGACATTATCGATACCTCACCTGCACACAGGTCCACAGATAAAATTGTACCTCGAACACATACGAGGCAAATTATATCTCCACGCGGTGTGAAAGCAGGAATGCGCTATTAAACGCCGCACATTCATCCGCCTGCATGCGAGGAAGAGCGGACATGAAAACCGCATTTTCCGTACAATAAATAACCTGATTTAATGACGTGATAAATTGTCCGGCTTGAGTTTAATACATAAACATTCGACACTGCAAAGAAGCAGTCTGAACATTCCATTTATTTAGTGAAAAGTCAGATTCAATCCGTCAGCTAAAGGGCTGCATATACAACAGAATTATTCATATATTAACTAGGGATTTCCATGCTTCCATTACTTATAGGCTCAGCAGAGGACATGTACTGTGGCTCCACCACGTGCAGTGAATGCTAAGCATGTCGAGTAACTTTCCTTTGAGTGTGACTCCACAGAAACCTTATTTTTCGGAAGATGGTTGATAAGTATATCTCCAGGTAGGACCCCGCCATGAAATAACCACCAGTTTATTACACCCAACACCCTTTCAGCGTTCCCAATGTAAGAGTAACAGGATTTCACGCGATATAATGTCTGGAATGTGAGCAGCAGTAGCAGTGCATCATGATTAAACGCTTGCGTGGGTAGGAGCGAATGATCTCCGCATTTGTCACCAGAAGAGTTTAGCGTCCATCAGAGCTGCCAGCGGAGGTGCGTCTGCCACTGAGTAGGAACAGAACAGGCCAGATTGTGTGGGGAGGGAGGCTTTGGCACATGACCAGGTGCATCTGAAGCCTCCTCTGATCCTCCAATGTGCTGTTGAGCTGCTCTATTCCCTCGACACAACGCCAAACACCTGCTTGGCCCGATTGTTAGACTGAAAGCTCTGTTATCGGCGTGGGCCGTCCAAATGGTGAGGCGCCCTGCTTTCATCAGCACGTAGCATTGAGCTGGGTAGATAGGCAATAGATGTCCGTCTGAGGTTTTCAGTATACGCAGACTTCATGCGGTCGGGGTCGACACCTCGTCGGACAGCCACTGCTTGAAGTAATGAAGCGAAACCCTGAAATGTTGGGAATTCACGTATTTTTTGTGCGAGTGCAAAAGAAGGCCTTAAAATGAACCAGCACTATACATATATGCATATTTGGAAGTAAATAATTTATTAAAGCAAGTTCATTATGTTTTTCAGGAAAGAACGTGCTATGAAATGGAAAACCGCCTATGTGTTCTGCTTCTGTGGATTCCAACACAACATATGAATTATTGGAATGTGCTGCAGTGAAATATTTATGGGTTTATGGTAATTGATTGGGCTTTAATTCAAGGGGCGTGGGTCATCATCAAAAGGATGGACGGTCAACAATGCGAGCTTCCTGTGATGAAACAGAAATGCGTTTGACTAATGAGAAATTCCAAAGGGAGGCATCCATCAGATGGCAACCCGATTCCCTCTCATCATTCGTTGCGATGGCACGAGATGACTGAGGCGCGGCAATATGACATTCTAATTGAGGGCATATTACAGAGGGGAGAACAACAGCGCGCGCTTGGGAAGCCTATAGGTGTTTTTGCCACCATGTTGCAGGGGCAGCACGGGGAGATAGGAATGACTAACGCAGTCTTAACGTCGAGCCTATTGGTAAGTCATTAAATGACAGGACTCCAGTGACAGCCAAGATGCGAAGTCGCTGGGGCAGCAGGCAGCTTTTCAGAGTGGACGATCAGAGCGCTTGGCAGCAACGTAATTGATGGAATAAAAACAAAAGTGACGGGAGTTGTTTCAGCTCAATGGCGAAGATGAAGGCGTGTTAGACAAAGATGTCTGGGGTGGATGGCGGTTGGGGAGGAGGAGGGGTGGTGACAGATAAATGAGGCCATCGCTAGCTGAGGGAGGAGGAGGGGAGGAGAGAGTTGCTAGCGAGCTCCCTCGCGATCTGTACCTGCCAAGTCCCTACCCTGAACAGCTGCTAGCAACTCCGAGGATGTGTAGCAGCTCACACCCTCACCCCATCCATCTTTTGCAGCTTCTAATCCAACTGCACCGAGATCCGTTTGAGGTGTTTGGTGCTGCATTTTTGTACGCTAAGACCTTTGAAACTTTGCCCTATTGCATACATTATAAGAAATCTATGAAACAAAATAGCAGCATTTTTTCTAATTGTCACATATTCTTGGTCATGTGCATTACACAGGTTGCAAGTCTATAAATTCACACATGTTCTCTGTGATCTCTGCTGATAACCCGTCACGATGACGCTCGATGACAAACTGGCGTCCGCCTTCGCCGCTGTGAAAATACTTTACTATTGACTATCATTATCAGGTCTGAATTTAGCTTAAGCATGCGTGCCGATGAGCAACACTTCTCACTTGTCATTCATGCGAAGCGCCCCGCGCCCCCACTCACAAGCTGATGGTCACTTACAAGCTGCTGCCTGCCATTCATAGCCGCCCTCTATGAGACGCACCTGCAGCGGTGGGTTATGTAACAGGCCAGTGAGAGGGCCGCTCGACGTGCCCTGCATTTGCAATGATGCAAGGCCGTTAAAGACGTTCTGTCATCCGGGGCACAGGGGTGTTTTCTTATTCATAAACTCAAAAGGGTTTCAATTAAGCATTTGTGGCTGGCCTCCCAGCGGTTTGCATGTTTAAATGAGAGGCCTCTGTGGGGACGACAACAGAGGAGTTCTCTTAAAAACTGGTCAGAGTCTCAAGATAAAGAGATGATGAAATGTATCTTCAAATTTACAATACACGTGGAGTAATTACAGCCTTATCCGAACATCCCCTAACCACCCAGTTTTTTTTTTTTAATACATGGAAACATTTCTACAGTTTCAAATGATTTCGTTGGGTTATTTAAACTTTAAACAACTTTAAAAAGGTCACGCAACTTTAAAATATTTACGACAAGAAAGAGGTTGATGCTGAAGTAGACTCACCCTTCAGATGCTCTAATTTGAACAGAAGCCAGCTCTATAGTAAGCGAAGCTCCACGACAACATGTAGCACCGGCTAATTAAACTACAAAGGGAGTGGAACGCTGCCACGACTGTGACCCAGATGTTAGCACAAAGAAAAAAAAAGACCTTTTTTTTTGTCTGGAGAGGTTGTAGCTGGGGGGATCAGCCATGTCTCGTACTGTGTGCTATTTAGGAAAGAACTTCTGCATTTAGCCCCCGGTTCACACAGTCTCTACCACACAACTCCTCTGTAGATCCATGGTGCACTTCAAGCAAGGCTGTATTAAGTGGGATCAGGTCATCACTCTGGCTGTGATTGCAGCAGAGCTCTGACCTGAATAGAGAACACTGACAAGACCTTTGTTGTGTGGAGGCAAGAAGACATGTTGTTAGAAGAAAAAGATCAGATGGGATGGTCTAGTGTGGTTGTCTGTGGACGTATTTCAATAGGAGAGAAATGTTAGATCAAGACTATGGAGGATATAAAAAACTACACTAAATTATTGTGATTCTCTGACGAAAAGAAGTACACAAGTGAAGCAAGGGGATTATTGAAATAATGTAGAGGTTCGTGGACATGACGTAAGCCTAATGACAGAAAACAGTTATGAACAATAAACAGTTTATTTTTACTTAGATTGCATTTTCTTCCAAAGCCAACATATATTGTTTCTCTGTGCTGTGTGGTCACTTCGAGGGATAGAAACAGACTTCTTAGCATCTGTTTTGACCTGCTTGAACCACACAGTCTAGAACATTTACACGAATCAGAAGTAATATTCTTAGATTCAAATAAAAACCCAGCATGTTGTTTGTTAGACTCACTAATGTTACATGCTGGGTAGAAGAGGACCTTACTTGTGCAAGTTTACCAGGAAAAACATTTCTGTTTATTGCTAAAAATAAATAAATAAATAATAAGATTCAAAGCAATGGTGCATGATGTTTGATGATACAGCACTAGAGCTCTGCCACTTAGGATTTTTAACTCTTTCAAGGCTGAACACAAAATAATTGCCAGAAATTTTTTGAAAAACGTGTTTATTGAATCTTCTGACAAAAATAAATCAATCAATAAAAATTGATTTAGAGACACGAGTTTTCATTTGTGTCATATTTGTTACATCTGGCATTTTCTGCAATTTAAGACCGATGCCAATATTGATGTTTGGTGATTTGAAATCTGATATATCAGACACACAAAACATGTTTCACGAACATCTATAACGTCTACTTATTTATGAGCCCCTACTAAGATAATATGACAAAACAGTTTAAAAATAAACTTCTTCTGTTCTCAAAAAGATTAGATGGCTTGTTTACACTCTGCCAGACTCTGCTCAGATCTGCTGGTTGGTGAGCAAAATATCAGCACAAGGCTAATATCTACGGAAGAGGATTAGGGCCACTGGAAAAAAAAAGTGGGCATGTCTCTTTTTTCTTATTTTCCAGAATTCTGAGAAAATAGTCAGAATTCTGAGTTTAAAGTCAGAATTCTGAGTTTAACCTCAGAGTTTAATCTCAGAATTCTGACTTTTTCTCAGAATTCTGATTTTTTTCTCAGAATTCTGACTTTTTCTCAGAATTCTGACTTGTTCATTAGAATTATTTTTTTCTCAGAACTCTGAGTTAAAGTCAGAATTCTGAGAAAAAAGTTAGAATTCTTAGAAAAAGTCAGAATTCTGAGGAAAAAGTCAGAATTCTGAGAAAAAGTCAGAATTCTGAGATTAAAGTCAGAATTCTGAGTTTAATCTCAGAATTCTGACTTTTTCCTCAGAATTCTGACTTGTTCATCAGAATTCTGACTTTAACTCAGAGTTCTGAGAAAAAAAAATTCTAATGAACAAGTCAGAATTCTGAGAAAAAGTCAGAATTCTGAGAAAAAGTCAGAATTCTGAGAAAAAGTCAGAATTCTGAGAAAAAGTCAGAATTCTGAGATTAAAGTCAGAATTCTGAGATTAATCTCAGAATTCTGACTTTTTCTCAGAATTCTGACTTGTTCATTAGAATTATTTTTTTTCCGAATTCCAACTTCAATATCAGAATTCTGACTTTAATCTCAGAATTCTGGAAAAGAAGAAAAAAAAAAAGACGTGCCCATCTTTTTTTTCAGTGGCCAGAATCCTCTTCCATAAATATCATCTGACATATTGGGCCCCAGAGATATATTGGTCGGGCACTAATGAGCTTCTACCTTTAGATTCAACTGGAAATTGGTGATGCTGGCTCAAAAGGGTTGTAATAGTGATGTATAATTCAGCTTAATCCTTAGTTTTTTTGCCTTGGAGTACCAGAAGCACGATTTTACAGCTATAATTAAAACATAAATTATAAATAAACTTCCATCTCAGCCTTTACCTGAACAGCTTTAGCTAGATTAGCATGCTTTTACCATGCATTAGCCACTACGTAGCATTATACCTGATTTACCTGCATAACCAACATGAATACATGGCGAATTTGTATACCATTACATAATGCTATTTGTCAGCCTATAGTTACACACATACCACTTACACCAATACAAAATGTGCTCTTAAAAAAAAAAGACTAAACTGATGCCCAGCTAAACTGTGGCTAATGCAACAGCAACAAAATATGTACAGCTATCACAATTTCCCATTCTGTTCTTTGGAAATAAAATCCAATGACATAACTCGTGTGAAGTCAACATATCTGGCCATGACTGTCCTCTGCATGGAAGGATAATAGAAGGAAGTAAATTGGGCAATTAAACAAACGGGGCTTTAACCATTTTAAAAGACAGTTGTGAGAAAAAATAATTGCACAAAGTACCACCTTCCAAAAATCTGACGGATGTTTTGCATACCATTGTGTCCCAGCTCACGGATGATTTGCAAGGTATTATTACGGTTTGTAGAAATTAAAATTATGTTTCCAAGACCTCACCGTAGGGTACGATACATGCTGGCATTTTAGAAACGTGTCTGAGCAGTCTTGGACAACAGTCCTTTATTCATGACTATAATGTGATAGAACTCTAATCCACGAGTGCATCTGCATTTATATCTTCCACAAACAACCCTATATCTGGATCCCACCACCGATTTGCATAATTGGAGATTGTGGCCGGGTGCTTGTTATTCATTGACATGACACTGTAGAGAGGCAGATGGAGAGATGTACTGAACTGACTGTTCCAGTTTCTGTCGGGTTAGGGTAGAGACATTTTTGGCGGGGTGGGGGTGGGCTTGTTTTTCAAAAGGTTTCCTCAAGAGAAAGAAATCTTGCTCTCAACTACTAAAAGCAACACAGAGCTCTTAGCCTATTTATTTATTTTCACTTTATTTATTTATTGAGTGCTGAATTGTAAATTTACATATGGGCCAACATCTAAGAAGCACCAGTCAGAGCAGCAGGAAAACAGCTTAAGCAAAATGGGCTCAGTTCAGCTTTTCCCAGACAAATTTAAGATTTTTTACCAAAACGAACCACGTGGCGTTTACCAGCCAGCCTCTAAATAACCTGAAGTACACAGAGCACCTGACTGAGATGAGACAACGCTGACTGACTGACTGACACATCCATCTCCCCAGCTATCTGTCTGTCTGAGGGAGGGAGGCGAATGGGCCCCTCATGCATGAAGAAGAGAGCACTGCTTATTAGTGAGAGGAGACAGAGAGAGAGCGAGAAAGAAGGGTGGGAGATTGCATCGTCTCAATTTCGGTTTGATGAAGGACACAGTGTCTTCTCAGGATGAGCAGTAATCTACATCATGGCTAAGACTTCAGAGGCGACAGTAAAAATGTGCCCTGATGTCCAACGGTCTGTACAGGACATTTTACAGTGACTCCGAGAAGGCTATTGGTTCTTAGATTTATGACAAAATGTAAAGCCAGTGTGATTGGTAGCCTATATAAAGGTTTTTACTATACTTTACCATTGTATAACAATTGTTTTGCAAGGAAGGGGTTCAGAAAATGAGTCACATGTACGTTTTGTTCCAACCTTTGCTTACCTATAAATTTCATACATGCTGTTTTTACAGACTTGTCTCTGTTTTCTGGTTTTATAACGTTATATGTAATAAATAACAAACCAAAACAATGTGTCTGAGTTCTCCACTCGCTTATAACATGTGCTCAGCGTCTGGATAATAACATTTGATCCATGGGTCCTTGCATTTACACCTAAGGTTAAACTTCTTTCTCATTATCACAAGTGGTTGGCAGGCTCTCCTGCTAAAAATTGTGTGCTTGTTTAGCCATTTAGCCATCCTTTTAAAAACATTTTAAGTGTAAAAATATCGGAATAACTTCACAGCAGCAAGGCCGAAATTAAAAAGGTGAGTTCTATGAATAAGAGAGAATTTTGAAATATTTAAATATAAAAAAAACATGAATTCTCTCCATACTTATTGGCAGACATGAAAAATTTATAAACTCAACCTGTTCTAACCTGTTCTAACTCATTACGTCTGGCATGCCGACAACAGATGAAAAACCTCTGGCATCATTTTTAGAGCCTCTGTTTGCCTAAATTAGATGCAGTGCGACCGCAAGGAAGCACGCTTTGGTAGTGTTGTCACTGGTGCTGGATGTGCGAGCAATATAACCAAGTAAATGGGAAATGCATACCAAGCAGTTTTGGTGCATAAACCAAAACAGCCACTAGTGTAAAAACAGTGATCTTGTACAGGAATCAAAGTCCTCTATGTTCATTGGAATTCATGTTATTATCATTTGGAAACAAAGTGTGCCATTTGGGCTAGCTCTTCTTTCTGTCGAACATGCCATGGGAGTTTTCAAAAATTGCTCTGGGAATTTCCTGAAGGAGTGAAATTAACCGCGGTATCTAAGTGGCAGTCATGTCAAAAGCTGCTGAAATCCACTAAATGCTAATGAAATGTGCTTCATTGCTTCCTTTCTTTTCTCAGTGGGCCAGCCTTTACAAAACGAAAGGACGTTAATGCCATCCCACAATTACTGGTAGTGGCGCTATTCAAAGCCATCAATAACATCCACCATGTTTAGTGTAAGGAAAGTCAAATTCTTTCAGCACCATGGTGGTCTTATTTAAGGTCCTTTAAAAACGTTACTTCACATTATCCATGACGGAGCGCGTGCATAGACATCAAAGACATCTTTCTAACTATATGTCACACTTCACAGATATATAACAAAAGCCCGGCCCGCCTTAACCCTGTACCAGGAGGAAGTAGGAGCAGAACCAGGTGGAGTAAAGTGACCTTTCCATGCAGGCTAGGCATTAAAATGTCTTTTGTTGACACATATTACCCACATTTTGTTATTTTGGTCCAGGTTTGGTTATTTTTTTCTCAAAACGATGCATAAAAGTGTGTTAATGAAGTTTAAACTGGGACGCAGGATCACAGGAATTCTCTCACAAGTTGCTTTTTAGTTATTTTGACATCTAGTGGTTGGTGTGAAGCTGAGAGTATTCCCATTTTTAATGAAGAGAAAACTATAAAGTAAATATTAATGACACCAGGGATAGCTCTGCTTTTTTAAGAAATAAAACATGAGATTCGGCCTCACTGACAATTTTGTACAGTCTCTAATAATTAATCTACTGTATGTTTCGGAAGTAGTCGAAGTGGCATTTAAGGTGATTCGAATCCTTATTTATTGAGAAGATCTACATTTCCCGAGTGCATGCTGTACACACACACACACACACATGCACAACAACTAAGTGAGCAGTAAATGTCAGTTTGCAATATAGCCTTAACATTTTATTATTGCCTAGCCCTGATGGCTGGCGCTTGCTAAATAAAAGAATCTTCCTCCAATGTGACAGCAGAGGTGAGACTGTGGTTTGTGGTCTGACGTATATGTATAAGAGGGCGCTTTATAGTTTCAGAAATGTGAAGTTGCTGCAAATTATTTATAGCGCACGTCCTCTCAGCCAACACACCTTTCAGAGCTACGTTTCCTGTAAAGGAAGCACTAGAAAGACATTAAAATCTTTACCCGGACACGGGTAAATCAAATACATCTTCAGCTATATGTTTTATACATGGACATAACATTTTACAGAGAGCCATCCAAAAAAATGCGTGTTTATGAACGGATCAATCAATACATCTGACCTATTACCTGCAAGGGCTTGTCACGGGTACTATTTCAGGTTTACAGCCTTTCAGCGTGAGAGCGCTATTGATTGCTTGCCTTCAGGAACACTTCTGGAGTGAGGACATGAAGGAGGAAGGGGACGGATGAGGAAACGGTTCGTCTCCTGTTATATTGGAGTTGTGGGGTTTTCGGTCTGAGTTTCAACAGATCCACAAGGACGCTAATTTGTGTCACAGTGTACATTTTAAAGGGTAAAAGTAAAATAGCAGTATTTACAAGATGATGTCATTTGAATAAACTACAGCGGCAAAACTATGAACGGCTGCCAATGCTTGGAGGTATATAGTTACTGTAGTTCCACAAGGGACAAGTCATACAGAAAATGAGAAAGATAAGGGTTGACGAGTCTTGTGTTCTAAAAAGAAAAGCCATCCGTCTATGTAGTTTGACAGTTTGGGTACAGAATGACACTCCACGCTCAGAAGTACAAAAAAAAAGTCTCTGTAGTTCAGAATAAAAGATGCCATCCTTACTGTCCATTCTCATGCTATTTCACAGCGGCTCTTGAACATGAAGCTGTGCACTTCAGAACAAATGTTGTTTTGTCTCGCCCTGGGATGCGGGCACTTTGATGAAATCAGTCCCAGTATGTCTGAGGCGTCATGGTCAGAGGGATGCCTACCTATCCAGCGAAACGCTGAGCAGTTGTGTGCTGTCTGGCTCGGCAAACCATGTTATCTTTCAGATCGGTGATTCCCATGGATAGGCCGTTTGTGTTTGAAGAATCCAGACTGGGAAAATTTGTTTTTAAAAACTGCAGCAGTTCTCTGTTTCAGGCTAACATGTTGGCTTTTAAGGTATGCACTTTACCAAGCATTACTCATTTTAACTGAAATGTTCCCGGATGGAAACTACTGTGTGCTGCAGCCCATTGAAAGGCTGCACTAATTGTTCTTCGTCATACTGGATTTAGTTTAGCAGCCGTTGGTTGGCAGGCCAATCCCCGCCCCCCCAAAAAAAATTAAAGGGCTCTGAAAACAATACCTCCAGCACACACGCTTACACCTGGCAGTTACTGCTTATTGGAAAGACTGGAGGTTGGATTTATGTGCAGAGGAAACATCACATGATTATGTTGTATAGCCACTGTAAACGATGAAAGAAGGAATTATGTCAACAATGACAAAATGAAAGGAAAAAACAAAACAAAACAGTGAAACCAATCAGCCCGGCTGCTTCCTTTATCAAAATATAGGCAAATTTGTCATAAATCAATTTGCTTTTCACTGCCAGTGAAGTAACTTTGAGGCAGAGCCAGTGCACTGTAGAAATAACCCATATGGAAAAGATATATATAAATCTTATAAAGTTTGTATCTGTCTTGTGTGAAACTTGTATGAAAAGCATATAAGTGTGAAAACAGATATAAGATCCCTTGAAAAATTATATAATGAAACTTGTATGTTTTGGATACTTACTAAAACAATATATGAAAGTAATGCGAAAGTGGCCACTTTCATGAGTAAATCATGTAAGCCTTATATGATTTACTCATGAAAGTGGCCACTTTCATGAGTAAATCATGTAAGCCTTATATGATTTACTCATGAAAGTGGCCACTTTCATGAGTAATCACATATAAGTTTTTACTATTTCTTTTCCGTATGGGAAACATCACAAACAAGCTCAAAAGAGATTCTTCAAAGGGTCTTTCAAGCCAAATGGATGGATGAGGGAAATTAGTCTGAGTGAGGAGGACTGGGCGGGGGGTGTTCTGCAAACAAGAGGCACTAAAACACTATTTACATTTTTGCAAGCATTTATTTATTTATTTTTTCCGTTGGTGTGCTTCTCAGCTTGCAAACATTTGTCACCATTTAGAAAGAAATGTGTAATGGTTTGTGGTTTTGTCATACAGCTCTCATATGTACAGTTGTATGTAAAGAGGTGTTGTAGGTAGTGACGATACTGTGGACAGTGTAAAGAACAGTTGGCCAAACAATCAAACCACAAAGCTCATTAGTTATCGGGGCGTGTTTTTCCCAGCTGCTCTTTCGGTGGTCAATGAGGCACTTTCCATCCCATGTTCGTCCGTTTATCTGATCTTGTTCAGGATATTACAGCCCTGTTATTCTTCTCGAGAGTCATTTTCATGCCATTAGCATGTGTACCAAAAGACTCATTCTGAAAACCTCTTACGATTCGAACAAGTTTTCTATCTCTTCCCCCCCCCCCCCCATAAAGCGTCGCTTTATAGTGTTTTATTCCGTCATACTATAATTTTTCTGTTGCATTTTTCTGTTTTTGAAGCGAAGAACAGAAAGAAAGTTTGAAGCATTTAATTTCTCCAATGAAAGCAGCTACACTTGTGAAGTTGCGCCTTGAGTAAAAATATTCCAAGACAACTCCAAAACATTTTAATCGTGGCTGTAATTGATAGGGAGGGCCGACTCTGTGAATTAATGAATCCAAACGGGGCCCTTTGATGTGAGCAGGACTGTGACATTCAGATTTGTGCTTGACTGAGCCTGAACCAGATAGCTCCTCAGAAATAGCTGACTTTGGCATTGGCTGGCCGTCATCCATCACATTTAATATCAGACGGCAGACAGGTAGATTAATACCCCCGATACCGATTCTTGAGAGAAAGGAAGCACGCCTTTACTTAAGGTCAGCACATGACTCTTGCTTCTAATAAAATTAAATGTTTAATGACTGTCACTTGCATATCATTGAATAAGTAGATATCTATATCTATATTTTAAGATGTGGCACTACATGCCCCAGAGATTTTAGGCCATTTTCCACATCTCCATTTAGACTAACAGAAAGAAAATAACCAAAAACACATTTACATGTTTATTTGACTTGGTCTGTTGGGCATTTATGCTAATGAATGCATATTTAAGGAGGTGTCTTTTTTTGCATATTTATAAATATACAATTTTATAAAAGTTATTGTAGGTATTCAACTCGGAACATTTTATGGTAATATCTGAATAACTGAAATATCTTTTATATTAAATACTGGAAAACTGCTTTAAAGGTAGTTTTCTGAATCTGCGCCAAGCTTGAAATCTTCCCTTCAGCAGCATTTACATTAGCAACATTTTCCAATTCTATCTTTATTTTGAGGTTTGTTTATCTGTCATTCAGAGTCCAAACAGTTTCTTTCTACAGACACTGCAAACAGTTCTTATTTTTTTCTTACTTTTTGACAGTGTTTTCTCATTTATGAGGTGATTAAAATCCTCTCTGTAAAAACGTTTAACTTAAAAGACGCTGAACCAATTACACCCTTTTAAAATACCTTTAAAAGAAAAAACTTTTTCTCTTTTGAAATTCTAAGTACAATCATATTTATGAGTCGTCTCCATCACAAAATGTACACAAAAGGATTTATTTGGGTCTTTAAATAGGCTAAATCATCACTAGAGGGAAAAATTGACCACTAATGTAATTTCCAGGTGAATTTAATGAAAAGGGAAAAAACGGACCCAGTTAGCAAACAGGCAGATCCTGGATGGAGGTCTGGTGGAGGATACATGTGGATTCAAAGTTTAGAGTCATGGGCAGGCTAACCAAAAAAAAAAAGATTCACTTATCACTCTAACTCAACCTTAAAATTGCTTCTATTTAACATATTTGTGTATTTACACGGTGACATATTACTGTCATTGGATATCTTGGATTAAAAAGTGAACGCAATGTGATGAAATTAGCACTTGCTACAAGCAATATACATTGCAGAAGTTGCCTGCTGCTCTTGATCTCTTTAATAAGGTTAAGAAAGCAGACTCAAAGATTCCTCCTGATGCAGCTAAAGACAGATGGTAATAGGACATGACCTCAATAACTGCTGAAAGCTGAGGGTGTTCTGACTGCAAAAGAGATCATCTTGCACTTGAGAGAATTCTGCAGCCGATGGAGAAATAAACATAAGTTAATTGACTCAAAAAAAGCGTATTATTGCACTACGCTAAATAGGCAGATGCACAAGTGGAGTTATTTCATCAACAGGTTTGCCACAGGGCCAATTTCCAGACTGCTGGCGGATGTCAGAGCAAATCCTATGTGCACACTCTTAAGGGGGACTTACATCATTAGCTGGATGAGACTGCATGGTCTTGGACATGGCGTACCTCAAGACAGAGCGCGTTTTGGCACATTTAAGGGAGCTTGGCAGCGCGGCGTACTGTATAGCCTTTGGGAGAAGCACGCGCCCCAGACAACATGGGCCATAATCTGTGCTAAGATAGAGGTTTTCTCCCTTATTGGTGGAGATTTATGTTCAAAGTCAGTCAAAGCGGAAAGAAAGGTGACCTTCATTCTCAGAGTCTCCAAGAATACAGCCATCGTGAATATCAACACGGCTGCGTGCATGTTTTTTCGTCCAGGCTGTGCAGATGATTTTTAAATTAATGGAGAGCTTTCTCACCCATGTTTTTAGCATACACCGTATTCCCTCAGAGATAAATCATTCATCCATTGATTGCCCTCTTAGTAGGTGATTCTAAAGGGATCCTGACCTGTCAAAGCTGATTTGTTTCAAATGTCAAAATGCCCACTGAGGTGCCCTGACTTGAACTCTGTCTGATGAGAGAACTTAGCAAAAAGAAAGGGAAAGATTTACCACCAGAGATAGAGTTTAGCAGCTCAGCATAAACTCGATTTATCATCAACACATTATCCTACTCTCTCCTGGAAGAGTAAAGTGGGGGATGTGCCACGCTGCCTCTTCGATTAATGACTATTCCCCAGTGCATTCAAAGGCATAAAAATGCATGTTTTCCCCCTGCATGGCTCACAAACAAAATAACATCTTATATTGTCAGTGATCTATAGGTTGCTCGAGTTTTATGGGCACAAATTAATTTTCTTTAGCGCAGTTGCGAAGCGCTCAATCTATAATTACTCAGGGTTTTTGTTTTGGGGTTTTTTGCTAAAGTGAAGGCTCTTGCGCTCTTTTCTTCTCAAATGTCAAACATCATACTGACCTGGTAAATATCCGCTGTGGCAAAAGAAGTCGTTTAAGGTTCAGCACGGGGAGAAATACAGCACACCGCATGGTTAAATGAAAGGGCTGCGAGCAGACCTGATAGATACACTCATTCATCCCTGAAACCCACCTCACTTTGTCAAGTGTCAAATTACGCTGCAGAAGAGGGGGGGAAAAACTCTCTATCCTAAGCCCTGCAAAAACCTGAATGATCTTTTACTATGAAGTCAATTTTTTAACCATATGAAGAATGAGAATTGTCGGTGCAAAGGGTGGTAAATTGATTTGTGATATTCCTCAAGATTTATATTCTAGGATATTTGGTATAGCATCTGTAAAACTGCACACAATATAAGCCTGTGAGATCTAGCAGTTATAAATAAATATTGAAGGCTGTAACTGCTGAGAAGTGGATGGGTGTTTTTCGAAACCCCATGGTTTTTCTGTTGCACCCAGTAATAAACTCTGAATGGCTTTGTAATTAAAGAATAAAGTTTTTTAACGACTTTCCGCTGAATGCTAATGTTACAACAAAGCAGTTTTTTTGCCAAAATATAATTTGGGTTTGTTTTTTTTTTCATCTCTTGTAATTGAGTTTAAAATTAATATAAGAACATTTCACATCGTTAGCCATACGGAGGGAAAATGACATGATAGCTGTGAAAATGCCAAGAAAGGCAAAGGGGAAAATCTTTCAGGTCCCGGCAGATTTTTAAAGGCCTTGATGATTCTTCCCAGCTAAACTTGGGATTATTTCACGAGTTGGCAGTTCATCACACTTGCATGCGGGAGACGCTGAGGGTGAGAGACTTGTCAGGAAGGCGTTCTGCTGCCAATTAGTATCAATCGGGAGAATATAAGGGCTGCACTGTTGCAATTTTTACAGGGGCTTCTACCCCCTCCTCGCAGCTCAACTCCTCCTGGGGCATTAGAGCTGTTCCCCCCCTTTATCTGAGTGATCAAACCTCTGAGCCACGACACTATCTGTGACACGGTCTGATCAAACCACTCTGTGTGATATTATATTATCACTCATTTGCTCAGCTGGAAAAAGATTTGAATCAAAGTAAATTTCGGAGCAAATTTTAAAGTAGGACCAATGGCGTGACAACACCTGCATTTTGAAAAGGTGCATGCGACTATATTACTTGTGTATATTATATTTTTGTCGCTTTCATTCAATTCTGTGATAGAGTTTAGACACTGCACGATTGCAGACACATGCAAGTACAGAATATATTTTCAATATAAGAACATTTAAAGACTCCTTAATGGGGCGTTGGTGAACAAAAAAATACATTGTTGTGATAGTGCAATACACAATACTGCCATTTGTGCTTGCAAAAGACTATAAAATAGCTAGCATCGTTATAAACAACACATTTCGAATGCTTTTAATTAAGTTATCAATTGTCTGTGAGGAGGAAGAACATTCAGCACATTTGAAAACATTTCAAAGGTACACATGTGTAAACAGACTAGCTTACATTTGGGTTTACATATTGTTCTTGTGATAAGGTTTTCAAAGAGTCATGCATAAGCCTTACGAACCATCAACCAGTATTGGCTTTTTGTCAATATATAGCCAATCAGCATATAAAAATTGTTGTCTATATATAAAAAAAAATATTTATATATTATCATTTATATATTAGCATTTTGATATATTTATCATTTTTATATAACATTTCTTTAATAAAAATAAAAAATAGTAAAGGAGAGACACCCTTCAACTGTGTCATGGATTTCATGGTGTATAGTTTGTCCACTAGAGGGAGCTCTGCAACTTCCTTGTTAGCGACATGAGTTGGAATACTGCAAGCAAAACAACTGGCTGATCTGAGCAGACAACAAGTAATCCCCAGCCTGTAACAATGAAACTGTATTTTTTAAAAAGAAAAAAAGCCCTTTTGTATTTTTTTTGGAAGGACTCCACATAACAAACGTTAGGGAAATCCCTTAAAAAAAAAAAGAAAAAAAATATCGGCTCTTAAAATCACCAAATGAGTGACCCCTAGGACATGTTTGCTGAAGACTGGGATAAATCAGTGACAACTATAAACCCTGTTGGGATGCTTGGGTTTGAGTTCAAATGTTTTAAAAGAGTGCTTTCTCTGCCAGTGTTAGCAGCCAATGTTAGCTCATAACATAAGAGCAACCTACTCAGTTTTGACTCAATAAAAAAAAAAATCCAAACATAGAATCATGTGGCTCAGATACTCACGTCCCCACTTGGACTCATCTCTTCAGTGTTTCCACAACCGTCATCATAACTGCATAAATAGACATACTGTATCTAGTGGGGACTGTCAGCAATAGTCCAGAGGTTACATTTTAATGAGAATTTGGATGTGCCTCTTCTCTAATTTTACTACTAAACTAAAATGATGTGGGCTGTGTGGGAGGCTGGTTCTCTGCTAATACAGGTTCAAGTATACTGTCATGGGTTGACATGGACACACATTGTGCTGTTCCACCTATTGCTACCCCCAATTAAATACAGTGTCGATCTTGTTATATTTGCTTGAGACTCAAGTGTGCTTGGCTCCCAGGATGCCCAAGGTGCATCGCATGCCAGAAAGCAAAGGAATAAACAGCTTCAACTATGGATGGATGCTTCAGCCTTCTGTCTCCTGTGGATTCAGTGAAAGCACGCTGCCCAGTTAGCAGAGAGGAGGGGAATTATTTTGTAGAGGCAGCATTGTGTAGGAGTTGGAAGTATCCCTTTTTCTGGTAATGTGCTTAGCATTTTGTGCTTCTGCTGTTGTAAGCCACGCTAGAAATGACGAAGGCTTGTGCTTATTTGCAGGCAAGCTAGACGCCTGTAATCACATTGATGCATTAAATATAATTTCTGTAAATTGTTGCTATGTCTAATAATAAACACTTCAACATGCATGAGTTAGATAAGGAGGTCAGCATCAGTCTTTTGTCTGTCTAGTACTTTTCTTGCTGGAACAGGCAGCTGATTAGCTTAGACGCACATACAGACTGGAAACTGGAATGAGTAGCTGGGATGCAGAATTTGAAGATGATTTATCAGTGGTGCATTTTATATAAAAAGCTGCCGGCAGGTAGTTTCTGTTATTGTTGTTGTTTTCTGTTACACATAGAGCCAGGTAAGCTATTTAGCCTTGCTCTTTGTTTTGAATCTATGCCACCGAAATGGAGCTCTGAAATCAAGCATTATGCCGCTGAGAACTAGAGGAACCCTATTCTGTATACATGTATTTTGGCATGTCACGATGCCAGTATTGAATATATGGTGCCAGCACTGGTGCATGAGTTATAAGATTCTCAATTTGATACCCAAACACAATGACGAACACAAAAGTCACTATTTAAATCACAGATATGGTGGCAGATCATTTATTTAAAATGTTAATATTATATTTTAGTGACAGGACACAGACTGATAGCTACATTATGTGAGTTTAAGCGTTTATATAGCATTGGCAGTTGGACACCTCTTAACCAATTCAGCGTACTTCATTTCATAAAGTTTGGTGTGTCAGGATAACAAGAAGGAGAATACTTTGGAAGTTGTTAACGTGATTTCAAACTCACTTACTGTGAATTCTTTGAACAGACCCAGATACCGGTCTTTTAGGAACGCCACTAAAGAAGTATTGAACCGATTTACCTAAAAAGCACGATAGCGTTGCTTGAATATGGGCTTTGCAAATCATTTATCACCCCTCGGTCATCCACCTTGAATGCAAAGAACCTCCATACCCAACACTAACACAGAAAAAGAAAAAACTTAAGTACTGTCACATATTCAAAATATTGGTATCGAAAGGTATTAAAAGCACTGGGTCCCAGAGCCTTCTCATTCCCAACGAGTAACATGCCAACGATGTGTCACATAGTAACGTGAAAGGTACCCCTCTGCATCCTTATGAAATGCTCCGGATTCTCAATAGAAGTGCGGCTTTTTATGCGCTTGCCTTTTTGCTCACTTTGCGGCTTTCTCTTGCAGCCCTAACACTAACCTTAACCATATCCTTACATTTATAGATTCATTCCAACCCACTCTAATGCCTTGGAAAGCGTAACACACAGACGGGTTGGGCGCCCGAAAGCGTAACATAGCGACGATTTGTCACATAGCGTCGGTATGTCACGTTTTGGGATGAGAACATATTGTGGGTCCGGTGAGATCCCTTCACAATGATGCGATCTTATATTCCTCCCCAAGTTTAAATTGGTGTTTGTGAACAACCACATGAAAAGGCTGTTGCTCCATTGCCTTTTTTAACCTTTACTGACAATACTTGGGAATCCAAGGAAGGCCGAGATGTTTTACATTCAGAACATGTTCAGTACATTACCCATCTCGCTTTAAATTCTAGAGTAAATGCTGCAATTTCTACTGAGCCTTTCACAAGTGGCTTGTTTGATAAGGCCACCACGGCATCACTTTGCCAATAACCAGAGCACCAACAGCACTGCCAGTGGTCTATTATATCAATCCATCCTTTTATATTAAGCGCTTGACAACATCAAATGAATTCAATAATTCACAACAGAAGCAATAGATTGCCGAGGATAAAACAATTAAGCCTTTGTCAAGCAGGATCAGAATACCAACAACTGTCTCGTCTTTACATACACAACGCAATCAAGTGTAGCATGTGTTCAAAGTGTCCAGAACTCGGTGTTTTTCTGCTTTAGGCCAGTTATTGAGATGGAAAAAGAAGGTCAGGAGGAAGATTATTTTCATGACAGCGCAGGCTGACAGGTCATCTGCCCTGAGTACAGCTTCACCTTCTCTGTTCTGAACTTATAAAATATTCAGTCCACTGGAAGACAAAGGAAGTGCTCCAGTGACATCGACCAACACGAGCTGTTCTCTGTGGCTCTACCTGCGAGCCACGGGGTGCGACTACACCTAGCAACCTTTTGAGCTATTAACCTACCCTCAGTGCCACTCACAAAAAAAGAGGTCAGTCCTGTAACAGGCTATGTGACTGATCATTCAGCTTTTTGAAAATAAATATTAAGTGGCCACAACACTGTTGTTGGACGGCCTTGTGACGAGTGGAATGATGATTCTGGGCTAAAATGGATTATTTCATCGTGCTGCAGGTGCAGAATTATTATGATTTATTCCGCAAGGAGATTTAGACAGGTTATTTAGTTTCATACTGATCAAAATAAAGACGTTGTGTCTGTAAGAGTACAAATTGCTATGGAGATCGGCGGAAAGGGATATGTCACATACGTCGCTCGGTCTGTCAACAGCCGTGAACGCTGTATAATTTGCAGATGTCTTGTTTCTATCAGTTTAATATCATGACTTCCTTTTTTTCTAATACCCACACTGACAAGAAAATATAATGCTTTTCAGCGTGTCACATTCCTATGCAAAGGTGCCATCTAACAGCCTAAAAGCTAAATCCATTGGCGGTGTCACTCAAAAGCGATGTATTTTGGGAGGCAAATACAGCTTTAGATGGCTTCTCGAGTTTGGAGCTTATGATGTATGCAGCCAATGTTTTGGCCCAGACTGTTGATATTCTCAGACTGCTCTGCCGCAGCAAATTGTCCTTGCTGAAAATAAGAATAGTAGAGCGCTTAAACTGTTTTGTGCCCCTAAAAAAAAGTCATTGTGTTGCCTCAGCAGGAGTCAACAACACACAGTAAAGAGAAGGAATTGATTTGTCTTTTGCTGTAAGTCAACAGTAATTGACTGTGGTTGAGTACTTAAAAGACATTTCCATCTGCAGAACTCATCAGGGGTAAGGGAATTAGTAGCAGTGGGTTGTCTTTTTTTGTATCGGTGTTAAATGAGCAAGTGAATATTGAATAAAAGGCAAGTGTTTTAAATGCTCCGGTTTTACCCAGGTTTGTCGGTACAATAACCTCAGTCTGAAACACGTCCGGTTCAGCTGCTCTGCTCCCGATTTCACTTTTGATTTGCTCGGATTAGTACTCCACAGTTTGGACTCTATGCTCTGTTCAACTTTGGTTTTACTGCTCTGCACAGTCTTAACCCACCCTAATCACCATGCATCAAGTCGCACACTTTTCCCCAGCTCAATATTACATCTGCAGTCCAATCAGCCTTATATATAAAGACAATGTGTATCTATCTACCAGTCATAACTAGCTAACTCTGGTGAGTGCAGCATTTTCCACTTATTTCAAAATCACGTCTTCGGCAGTTCTAGGTACAAGTGACATTTTGATGTCAGACCATGACACCAAAATGTCATAGCGTGCCAGTTCACAGTTTCTATTATTATTATTTAAAGCCTGTGTGCATTTCCCTGTGCATGGTGTTTGAGTTCTAGTTGTTTCTACGGAGTTTGGTACTTGAATTTAATTCCTTACCTTGCTTGATATTTTAGTTTACTTTCCTAGCCTCCCCGAGCACTCCTGTGAGTCAAGTTTCTGAGTGTGTTTAATTATCTAAGGAGATTGGAAAGAACAGCGATTGGACCTCTAAGTTTCTTGAAGATGTTTCACTTCTCGTCTGAGAAGCTTCTTCAGTTCTGAGACCAAACGATGGAGAGTCCCAGGTACATAATCCCTAGTGGGAGTTAATCATGTGCCTCATCACATTAGCCAAGATGTGAATAGGGTCGTGGGTGATTATCAGTGGAGGATTCTAGTGAAACCAGTGTGACACCATAAGGCCCATTGAGATCACCTGACGCAGGATGTGAGTGGGCATTAAGGCGCCTGGGAAAGGAATCTCAAAACTGGATCGTAGGTGGAAGACAGTTGGTCCAGTCGCTTTCTTTCCAAGCTGAGAACCTACACAGACATTTTGCTTAGTTATTTACTTCCTGTGTTAGTTTGCCGGGTTATGTCTCTTTTGTTTGCTTCTAGTCCCAATTTAGTTCAGCTGTTCCTCGTTCCCCACCTGTTTCCTCATTCCCCTGATTACCCTCATCATGTCCGTGTATAAATAGCCTCAGCCTTCCTTTGTTACAGCATCTGTTTGTCTGCTCGTCTGCTCCCTGTCCAGTAGCAGAATTAGTTTACTTTCTTTGATGGACCTTTTTTTTCCAGCTTCTTCGAGTCTGCAGAACTTAATGACGCTAGAATCCTCACTATTTACTTTCTTTTCTTTGTTTTGTATGGCATCACTGACAGCAGATCTCCTTAAAACCATCATCTCGTGCACTTGGTTATGCCGATGAGCAAAGGACCACCCACTCACCTGTGGGTCAAACCATTTATCTGAGAGGCAGCCAATCAGAAGAAAGAGGCTGCACAAAGGCCCAATAAACTGAGATTCACCCAATGCTACTTTAACAGGGTCCATGAATAAAAAATATAGAGATAACAATTAGCATAATAGTTCCCTTTTAAATTCAGAGTTTATAGTACATGACATGACACTTCTAACAACTTTGTAAACTACAAAATATTTCCTGTAAAATAACTACAAATGTAGCAAGAAGCTATTACCACGGTCTCAGTTATTAGTACTTTACATCAGCGCTTTTTTATAACAGCATTTAAAAAGTGAAATAAAAGAAGAATATGGAAAGAGCATAAAAGTCATGCACTGTGCAAAGTTTTCAAAGTTAGCAAATGACAAAATGGCTGCATCCTCTATATTTCCCTAATTGCGCCTGTTAACTTTTTTTTGTTGTTTCAGCACTCCCATGAAAACTTGTGCAATTAAAAGATTCAAAAAATAGATAGCTCTGATAAGATGTCCTTGGCAGCAACAATGACCATCTTTGATCTCCGCGTGCTGCTCTCTTGGTGGAACGACTGGAAGTAGCTTGTTAACTCTGCAGTCCTATGTTTCCTCAACAGTCGGCTATGTGATTCATCTCTCTGCTCTTCGGCTACCCCCCTTAATCTCCTTTTCACACAGTGCCCTTTTTTTCCATGGGCCTGCTGGTGAGCCGGCCAGCCTGCCTGTGCCTGCTGATGTTTATCATTAGTTCATTAGGGCACAAAATGGCTGCCCACATCCAGACATTTCCTCACACTCTCCCAGAATTCCTTCCTTCCGCACAACACAATTAAAACCGTCACACAATCCCGGTTATATAAAGTATACCCAACGCTTTGTTCTTTCTTTGTTGTCCTTTTTGTCTTTCATATCATTCACAGCTTTGACTGTAACGCATTACACGCATAAATTAGAGTTTAAAAAAAAGTCTCAATCTTGCTTATTACTTTGAATGCTGAGACCGAATTGCTGCTCTTGTCAACAAAGTGATCAAAGAGACGTTTGAAAAGAAGAGGCTTTCTGCATGGGATTCAAATCTGCTAGCATCTAATTGTGCTGTTCTGTGAGAGCTTTAGAAAGGCTGCTGGTGGCTCTCATTTTCTTGTTATTCATTCACAAGTAGGATGTATTCTGGCAAAATATTTATGCACTGGGTAACATCAACATCATTTGTACTGTGCCCGTTATGCAGAGATGATATTTGTACTGCTCAATTTCCTTGTGCACTCCAAAATCACGTTTTTTTTGTATGTTGGTGATTTGCAGCAAGCTGATATTTCTATTTAGTTGAATGGAAACAAATTATTTAAATATCCCTCCTGTAGATATGACACTATATGATCAAAAAAGGACATGATGTAGTGTTAACAAGGTGTTTTTTCCTTAATTCCATAAGAAACTACAGAAAAATATTTCATGGAATAGTGATGCTTCTGCGCTGCCGGGGTGGGAAAACTATATATAAAAAATAAAGTTTGCAACAATTCCTCAGGCCTGTCGGGATGTGAAATATTCTTTTTGCTGTCTGAACTAGAGATGGCACGATACCACTTTTTTATGTCCGATACCGATACCGATATCATAAATTTGGATATCTGCCGATACCGATATGAATCCGATATAGTGTTTTTTAATCAACAAAACTGTTTTTTAAAATATCTTGCTGCATTTTGCAAGTCTGCAAGTTCATACTCAAGTTTAAAACAACAACTACACTAAAGCTATTCTGTTATACCTGTATACAAAAAAAATATTTCATAGTTCAGCAATACTGATCAATCTAATAAACTTAGACCTACACCATCCTCCCTATTCTGGTATTTTAAAGAGTACTTAGCGTAAATATTAAGCAACCTAACTAATAGGGTTCCAACTCCCAGCAACAACAAAAATAAATAAATAAAAAATAGGGAACCACCCCTCACGCTCCACCTCATGATGCTTAATCAACGTAATCAACCTTAATTTGATGCAGTGTGAAAAAAAATGCACAGAAATCAATTATTTTTCAAGAAATATTAAATAGATTCAACATCTTTCTTCAACAAAATTGCAGACTGCACAGATGGTACCTTCCCAAAGGAAAATGTACTATAGCTTACTAGGGTATATATATTAGACTTAATAGTCACTATATACAGTAATTGACTTCTATTCATTTTACATCAAATTAAAACTTTGGGTGTCAGATAATTATTTATTAAAAGCTCGACATTTTAAATGAGAATAAGAAAGAAAAGTATGTCTTTGTGCCCCCTTTTCCCAGTTAATGCCCTATCGGCCCCCCTGGCTAAACTTTGCTAGATCCGCCCCTGCACAGTTACCAGCCGTCAGCTACGTAGAAAAAGATCCTGGTGTAGAAAGTAATATTAAATAAATTCTAACAACAGCTTATCAAGCTTAAACGTGCTGCTGTTGTTCAGCCGCTGGTTTCCTCTTTCTGGCGCAAAGTGGACCAAAAACAAACAAGAGAGACTCACGACAGAAAAGCCGATCAGCTGATCATTAGCAGTTTCACGATTGAAGTAGCAGCCGGAGAGCGAGAGGCAGTCGCTAGTTAAGCTTAACGTGGGAATGCTTTACAAACATTCAGAGATGGACTTACACACTTGCTTTACTTCTCTCGGGGATAACTTTGTCGGAGATGAAATGCCAGGTTGCTAGCGAAGCTCCACATGCTATCCAGACCACCGACAGGTCCGGCATGCCACAGCTGCTCTATCACGTGATGCATACTGCTCCGACGTTTTGAGGCGAGTTACGGCGTGTTGCAAGTTTTGTGAGGTGCTTTCGTGATATTTAATGGATCGGATTACATTTTTTATTTTTCTCCGATATCCGATCCAGTAATTTAGGTCAGTATCGGACCGATACCGATACGTAATATCGGATCGGTCCATCTCTAGTCTGAACATGGCTTTTACACAGCTATCATCCTACTGAGAGTCTACAACATGCTGCTTTGTCTTGGGGCCTGAGTCTTCTGCAGATAAATACCAGATACTTAGAACACAGGTTTAACAAGAAAAGCAGAGCTGGACCTCTCACTCAGGTTCAGACACAACCAATATCCCTGAGCATTCAACAGGGGAGCTGGAATAAATAAAATAAAAAAAGCTGGAGTGGAAATATATTTCCAAGGGAACACACACACAAGCAGAGAGGACAGGACAACCCTTTGAAGGGCTCTTGCTGGCTTGCTAGTCTGCCTGTCAGCCACCCTCAGCACGTCACAACAAAGTGGAAGGCATTCCATATTCGACTCCAATTGTCTTGTGAGTCATTACATTCCGCTCAACATAGGGCCCATTTCACTGCTGACACGACTTGCTGTCACCACTGAATCGCATTGACATTCACAAAGTCATTCTCCACTGGGACCACAAGGCCTTTACATATGTGTGTCTGTGTTTGTGTGTACGCGCGTGAAAGACACAGCAAGGCTGTGTCAATTTTGAACGTATCTGGATTGGGGAAATACTCAAACAGTACCTATTACGGCTGTTTAGCAGTCACTCACTGGAGGCGGTAGAACACTTGCGGACTTAACGAAACTATTTCCGTAGATTTGCAGTGATATTGCTGGACGTGCCCACTTGGGTGACCTATTGAGGAACGTGAGACTGCAGCAATACTAACCCATGGGCCTTTTACATGTGGATGTGTGCAACAATTAATCCATTATGCATGAACTTCCTCCTGGAATGTCAAAGAAAAACTTGGCCAGAATATGAACATAGTATTGCAGAGTCTCACTCACTGTAAAGAACCACTCAGTCTCATCATTTTAAAAAGACAACCAAATCAATAAAAAAATAAATAAGTCGTATTAATCTGATGGATACTGGGCTGCGTAATGAGTCCTAAGCTGCAGAAAATATGGTGGTGATGCAAATGTTATGAAACGGGTGCCATTAAAATAGGAAGTCTGAAGAGATTCAATACATAAATAAATATAAAGCACTTTTAATAGAATAGCAGGACTTTTCTATACAAAATAGCACCATTAGAACATTGGATATGTGCCAGTCTATCAGTATTTATAAAGACCAACGTGTTTGAAAGTAACAGTGTCATAATCTTTTTGAGCTTTAATTTTTTTAATTTGAGGTCCCAACCAGATGTTTTTGCTGTATAGTTTGTCCATGAGAGGGCGATCTGCTATTTCCCTGATGGCCCAACAAACACAACAACCATCTGATCTGAGCAGAGTGTAAAGGAGTCAAAAAATAACTTCACAGAACAAAAAGCTAGGGAAATCTGTTTATGATTTCTGTGAGTGGAAGAAAAAAATATTGGCCAGTATATCGGAATGTTTCATATCACTAAATATCGGTGTCAGTATCAGTCTAAAAAATCCTTTATCGCTCAAACTCTACACAAAATGATTGATCAAACGTGATTAAATATTTTTCATTTTCCAGTTCAGGAGCATCCCTAATGTCCTTTATTTGGGAAATCAGTAACAAAGATCATTTATACTCTAGAAAACTATGCGTTCCCTGAGCCTGGTTCTACTGGAGGTTTCTTCCTGTTAAAAGGAAGTTTTTCCTTCCCACTGTCGCCAAAGTGCTTGCTCATAGTGGGTCATGTGATTGTTGGGTTTTTTTCTGTATGTATTGTTGTAGGGTCTTTACCTTACAATATAAAGCACTTTGAGTCGACTGCTGTTGTGATTTGGCGCTGTATAAAAAAATTGAACTAATTTGAATTTAATTGAATGTGTGTGGTAAACATGGGGCAAAATAAAGCCTCCCCATCATAAGCAATATTTAGCTTATAATGGATTGGTTTTACATGTTTGCAGACCATTTTTTGATTCATATTGTTTTATATTTTTTTGTTTTTCCCCCAACTATGATCATTATCATTCTTTTTTGCATATTTCTACTTAGAAATCAGTTATTTAACTGTTCAAGATAATTGTACAATTAACTGTTGTGCATAACAAATCATTTTAAGATGCACACAATGGAAATAAAGGTATAATAACGACATAGAATAAGGCAGGCGTGGCGTATGCTTAAAAACACAAAAGCATGTTAACCAAACTCTAGAAAAGACAATAGAATAATTGTTCACCTACACTGCTAGACTTGTACTACATGGTAAATGGCCTGTATTTGTATAGCGCTTTACTAGTCCCTAAGGACCCCAAAGCGCTTTACACAACCAGTCATCCACCCATTCACACACACATTCACACACTGGTGATGGCAGCTACATTGTAGCCACAGCCACCCTGGGGCACACTGACAGAGGCGAGGCTGCCAGACACTGGCACCACCGGGCCCTCTGACCACCACCAGTAGGTGGCAACGGGTGAAGTGTCTTGCCAAGGACACAACGACCCGGGGCTCGAACCGGCAACCTTCCGATTGCAAGGCGAACTCCCAACTCTTGAGCCACGATCGCCCCATTAGGAGCATCCCTAATGTGCATCCCTAAAATTTTGATGCAAACACATGTCTGTGTCTGCATCACAATTTGTGAGCCTCTAAAAATTACATTCCCATAGCATTCAGCATAAGAGGGCAGGAGGTGGGTTGCTGGCATAAGGCATCAGACTATCATGGGAAAATTGAGTGTGACTCTTACAGGATGGTTATTTTTTTAGCTCACTTTCGCACAGGTCACTCGTGGGAGAATTCCAACTCATTTTCACTTTTGAAGTCACTTTAGGGACATCCTAAGGATTGGGATAGAGTAGGAATGGGAAAGCAAGAACATAAATAGCAAAATATATATTGAAAATAAGCATTTGTAAAAAATAGAACTCATAAGAAAATATGTTTCTCTCAGAGTATAATTGAGGAACCAGTTTAAATGACATATTTAGGACGCAGGGCTCCTGTTGTGAACACATCATCATCACAAATCCACATATGCAAAGAAGCAAGTTATGCAAAAGCCTTAACTAACTTACACTGACACATTTAGTTTATACTGCACTCGTAACACCTTAGCACCTAAAACACTAAAACCAAACACTGTCATCAGCTTAATCTTAAAATGGAAGCAGTAAGAAGATTTCAGCTGCACTGTAAAGTAAGCAGAGTTGTCTTTAGCACTCCTGAGAAGTTGTAAAGGTATTTTCTAAAACACACTGTAAGTTTTTGTGCGGCACAGAGCAAGACGTAAATCCCAATCACTATGCTATTTTTGTAAAGGTACTGTTTAACGCCATGGGAAATAAGCTTTCGCTATCACAAAGATGACTCTTCCCTTTGAGCTGTGACGGTACTAATGCCTGTAGGTGTATCATGCTCCAGAGGCACCGAGGGGCATCATTAAAAAGTTAAGAATTATCTATGGATCACAATGAAAATTGTCTACAGTTCATTTACTTCTTCACAGCACATCTGGACATGTTTAACCTATTCCACTGAGCACAAAGTGTAATCCACGGGGCGTCTAAAAAGGAACTTCAAAGAGGATGGCTTTTTTTTTTTAAGATATCCTTAAAATCACACAGAACAGCATGAATCATACACCCAGTTAGCACAGGAAGAAAAGTGTAGGGGTGGGATAGCATAAGGTGGATGTGAGTCACTGGATGTGGAGAGTTCTCCTGCAGACAGAGAATTCCACAAATGGATCACGGTAGCCCACAATCAACCACTACTGTACAAATAAAGCAACAGCCTTTCTAGTTAAAATTAAAAAATGAGCCTTTGAGCGCCTCGACAAATTAAAATTAGTCTCATGCTTTCTTTTGTATTGTGGCACCGCCGCCTAGATGTGTGGCGAAATCCCGAGCTAGAGACGCCTGTCAAGCTTAGTTACATTTACTAAGCTATCACCGGATAATTCAGCTCAAACAAACAAATTCAGATGGATGATTGTGCTCGTTCATTTGCTGCCACAGAGGTGTTTGGTATGCATCACAACTGTATCTCAGGAAATTAACTCACGCGAAAATAAAGTCGAGGATGTCCCGACACTTAGAATTTGTCTGTGTCACTTGACTGAGGTAACATGTTTTCAAAGAAGACCTAAAATGTTTTTTTCTGATTATCTGTCATAAATATGCCGTTACAGCGGATGCTCGTATCAAACGTGGCTAAAGATTCAAATAATAACGTGAGCAAATATACAAGTAGACCCCGACCCACAATACCTTGCTCCAAGCTGCTCTAAATGTTGGGTTTTAGGCAGTAGCACCCACCAACCAGCTACTGAAACCTTCTGTTTACACGGGGCAGCCAATCAGAGGAAGGCTGACAGGAGGGAGTTAAAAGGGCTTCGAACACAGGATAAAGGGAGTGTCTTAATATAATACACAAACCCTTTTCTTGCCCGCCAACGCAACCTAACTTGGCACACAGGTATATCTTAGTTCCTGTCATTTTGTTGCCTAGCAACCACCTAGCAACCTGTTTTTTTTAAGCACCTGTAATGCCTGATAAAGGCATCGTCATGACAATAATAAGTAATTCAGAGCCTTTACATTTCAGTTATGCATGGCAAACCATGATGGCATCACGTTCATGCAAAGCTGCTATAGTAGAGTAATAATATGGAACTGAAAGCAAGTAAGTATTCCCATGAAGGGACAGAGAAGTACACGCAAAATGTTGACAGGCGAGTGACAACAGCTCGGGCTTCTGAGAGTGTTCCTTCTTGCAGTTTTCTGTATGAGAAAAGGAATTAGAAAGATGCTCTAACTTGTGAAGTCCATTGCCATGTCAGCTACAGGTGATGCAACACGAGGTTAGCAAGGACACTGCAGCGCTGTTGCTGAATGTCGGAGTGCTTTCTCAGGGACAAGCACTCAGAGATCATTCACTGCTCCATATTGAATTAAAAGCAAAAGTGCGACTAACCCCACTTTCACTCCTATTTTCCTTCAGTGTGCTACAGTGATTGCATTTACACGTTGCCAGCTTATGTACTTGTATGAGACTGACTCAGAGCAGCATTACAATCAATCAGTCACACTTTTTATGCGGCAGTTGGTCTTTTTTTACTCTACTTGCCTGTGTATTAGTTAGTGTGTGTATGTGTGTCTGCTTCTTTGTGTGCATTCACTTTGCAGACATGCAGGCAGGCGGCCATCCCAGCAGGAGGCAGGCTGGGGAAGGTGGCAAGCGTGGGGGGGGGGTTGTATGAGGGCTGTAGTGCAGAAGTACAGAGAAGAATTATTGTTAGCTCTTGCCGTGTCAGCTGTGGCTGTGGCGAGGCCAAAACAGCTGCAGTCTATCCACCCTCACCTCCTTCTCCCGCTCCATCCCACCTCCCCGCTCCTTCTCATTCCTCTGCGCTTCCACCCGACATCAAAGGAAGTCTGTGACATGGCCTCGGCTGAGCTGGCGGGTCGGCTGGAGCTGCTGCACTTAGGGCCATCTACGGTTTCATACCGTGTGAACATCCAACAGGGAAGCTGAAAAGCCAAGCAACTTTGTCCTTTTTTTTTCTTCGAGTCTTGTCATCTTCCACTCTGGCTGTCTGACACACGCTAGCATGCTCCCAGCCACTTCGCCGCCATTTCCGTTTCTCGGAGATCATGGTGCAACAGATTGTGTAATAGCCACTTTCTGGCATTGTTGGACACGCCATCTGAGAGACGGGCAAAACCTGCAGTGGCAAATGTTGCCCCAAACCTTTCTGTGATCTTCACTAAAGAGGGCTTGTGAGGGAGGGATTCTGTGACTCAGCATGGCCATCGAGTTTTTTTCAAGGATTAGTCATCTTTGTAACCCCACACCTGGATAAAACATGCCTGTCTGCAGCGGCGACAACATGGAGAATTCCTTCAAAGGCCAACTCTGAAGAAGTTGCACTTTGTTCCCCCACAGTTTTACGGTTTTGTCACAACGTGGTTCACATTGTTCAAGGGTTCCAGCTTAAGGGAAGTGAGGTCACTTCAGTGCACCGTGAGAGACACAGTGTTTCTTTAAGGGAGGCGCCAGGGCAGTCAGCCAGCCAGGCACCTGCTGGGAAAATGAGAACGCACCTGGGGTTGAACTGTAGTCAGTGTTCGTTTGGGCTGCTGCTTTTGTACGAGGCTGCGTGCACGAGTCACAGGTGGAGAAGCGCATTTTGTGAGAATTCACATTGCTTAAATGCGACAATTAAAAACATTTTCTAACAGCTGAATGTTTAAAATTAATACTGCATATAGAAACATGTATGTCAACATACTTAAAGCGCAAACTGTGCAAAAACTGTGACTGACATATATATCTTTTTAAATTTTCTATCAGTTAGAACTGATTCAATACTGGGAAGGGTGAGAAATACAAGCCCTGGACCAATGACTCCAAGTAGAGAGGTTATCTAACCTGGTGCTTGTTCATCTCGTTTGATGAAGACAACACGAGTGAAAAGACCTTTACAAAGGCAGACAGACAGATGCTTTTAAATTTCTTAGCCAATGCAGAATTCATGGGAAGATTACACAGAAGTGCACATCAGCAGAAAGGAAAGCTTTTACTCTTTTTTTTTTTTTGAAGGGATAAGGGTATGGGGGGGGAGAGAGACTTGGGAATATGAGAATCTTTCTGTCAACTGTTCTGACACTGGTAGGGATGATCGATGGCGAGGTGTAAGCTTAGACAGGTACTATAGGCTAGACACAGACTGAAGAAAGAAGGATATGTTCAAGGGACATTGCTCTGCCAAAATGAGATCTCTTTCTTTGTCTCAGCAAGCGTCAAAAATGTGTCATAGTAATGGAGTTGCACTACCCTTTCATTAATTAAATTTCAACACCTACATAATTAAGCCCCTACTTTAATGAAATCTCTCACGCTTGGAGCTGTGAAGAGAGAACGGGAGACAGCATCTATGCAGTGATAATGAGGGGGAAAATGTTCATCTATAGGCAAAGTCTTAACAAGGTGTTAAAATACAAGATCTTCATTTTCACTTAGGAGTAACATGAAAGGTTCCAGCAATTCTCGCAAAGTAAATCCATTACAGAAGATGTCGGCTGCTCCCGATTCTGACTGATCTACCAAGATCGAAAAATGTAATTTTCGGAGAAAATATGTCAAATCATGTGAAACTAATTAATTTAAGCAGGGGAAATATTCTTCTTTTCATGTGTCTTGTACCGCAACTCTTAAGTGTTTCCCACACTATTATATTAACGCCAGCCCGAGTACATTTGGTGACTTATTTTATCTTTTTTTTTTCTCATCCATCTGAGAGCTCAACACCATCTGGGATCAATTCAGTGGACAATTCTTACACTCCTATTTTAAAAGTTCCTCTAGCCCCGTTGGTTCCTGTCTTGTGTTTTCCTTATGAGCTGGATCGCTGGCCAACTCTCTGTACTAGCTGTCCTTGATATTTCTCTGCTACTTGTAGTCTTCCTTCTGCTATGCAAATCTACAGTGAGCTGGAGAGCCGCTCTGGGAAACTGGTTCATATGGCACTATGCCGAGCTCACTGAGGTCGCAGAGCAGAACAAGGACTACCAGCTGCAGTCCGAGAGCGTGGAGTGAAAGTTCATGCACGAGACCAGAGACTTGCTGGAACTGAAGATGAGTGTCACTATGTACTTGGAAATGACAATATTTCAAGACAAGAATCTCATCTAAGTGAATTATTAGGAGTGCATGTGCCTCCATTCATGCAGATATAGCATTTAAAATAAATCAATTAATAAATAGCGTGGGGGGGGGTTCAAGTGGTGATAAAGTGTCTCTTTCCGGAAGCTGGCATATGAAAGTGCAGCTAAAGACTTTGGGCGTTCTTATTTCCTCGCCACAGCTGATCTAAATTACGCAAACAGGTTACCATATTGACTTTACCATTAGCCTTCAGCCTCCGTGTCCCACAGCAGCTGTTGCAGTCATGTTGCATTTGTTATTGCATAGAGGGGGGTGGGGGGAATTCATTGCATTTTTATGCTCCATCCCGTCATACCTTTAGTGACTTCTCAAGAGCAGTTAGGATTAAAAAAAGAAAGCAAAGTCAAGATCCATTGTGGGGCTGTATATATTTGTATATGCCTGTGCATGCAGATCTTCAAAAATCCCTGATGCTTTCTTATTATTGCTGACTAGAATATACTTGAGCTCTGTAATTACTTACAGTTTAATGTATTATACACTGTGTACACGTATAGGATAAAGAGCATGAACATAGCGCAGAGTGGTAATATATATACATAGACAGGTATATATGTGTGTGTGTGTGTGTGTGTGTGTGTGTGTGTGTGTGTGTGTGTGTGTGTGTGTGTGTGTGTAACCTTGCGTATTCTTCTCATTTCCCCAGTTTCAGCTGAGCATTGCCTGTCTGCGTACACCCTGTCACACACGCATCTAATCCTAGGAAGGGATTGTCAAGAGTCCTATGCATAATGAAGGTGGATATTTCTCCTCTCATAAGTAGGCCAGGTAATATGAATTGTAGCAATGTGTTGCAGTTAGTGCACCTTACGCAGCTACACAAATAAAGTGTTGTTTGATATTAAACATGAGCAGGGATGGAGAAATGTAGGAAGGAGTGCATGCAGCGGTGTGAGAGGATTATAGGGCTAGGCTCAGTGCCCATTCAGCACATTGCAGCAAGTTAAGGCTCGGGAGAGCTACGGCGCACAATAGTGCATGACTGATGATGTCTCTGAACAATGGGTTTCAGTCAGTTCAGTGAAATGAGTATAGGTCCTCTGTATTATGCAACTGATGACAGTTTTCCTGTGTATACTTTCACCCTTAATGAACACAGAGATAAGGGTGAAGAGGTCATGTGTCAGGGGTGCAGATCTCCAACCTCAAATCCTGTGCTCTCAACAGAAGGACATTTGGGAGTCAGGACGTAATGAAAAGAAGGTCAAACAATGGAGACAGAGTTCCTCTGAGATAGGTTCCACGTGAACGATTGGGCAAAAAAAGGGATCTCAGGAGAGCCAACTCTGAGAAAGGAACCTGCTCAGGAAATGAGACAACCTATGACCCGAGCTGTGTGCGAGTGGCACATGGGGTTTTCCATTTCGGCAGTAAGAGAGAGCCAGCGCAGAGGTCTCGGGAAATATTGCCATTGGATAAAAGTTCAAAGCTCGGTTGAGCCTCCCACCAAGGCATTATATTTTGGTCAGTGGGTACGTCCCCAAACAAGTAATCCAGACACCCTGAAACTGAAGTGGAATGAGGTTGTGACAGTGTAGAGAAAATTTGCAAGGAGCCTTTATGTCATAAAAGCAGTGGGTTGTGTGAGTTTGCTGTTGTTAGTTCACAATGTATATGAATATTATCTCAGTGGGATACGGTGGGAAAAGGCAGGTCCATGACCAGCTCCATGACCAGGTCCATGACCTGCCTTTTTTCCACTGTTACTCCGAAATGGTCCTGAATGGCAGGTTCAGGACCATGGACAGTGACTGAGCTGAAAAGTCCTGCTGCAGTTGTTGTTCTTCTCTTATTCTTCTCTTATTATCATTATTATCATAGCTAGTGTTTTAGGAAACAAGGAAGACATGTTTATAAAATTAATAAAACTGTAGTTCTCCCAGCTGGAGCATCATCTGCCTCTTTCACAGCATATCGATGCAGAGAGTACAGCAGGATCACAGCAGCGGTGTTTCTGTTATGTGCAAAGTGAAAGCTGGATGGTCGTGATGGTATTGGTGATACTTGTCCAAATAAATAAATAAAAAAGAAGCAATAATAATAAAAAAACAAAGTCATATTTTTTCACATAAACATGTATCTAATTATCAGAGACTTACATACTGCAGACTAGGAATATCTAAAGCTGATTTGAATTAGCAGATACTAAATGAATTCAGCCTCTAGCAATTTGTTGTACCGGCAAAGCATTTAACTTTAAAAAAATGAATGCATATGTAAATTATTTCATGAATGAATGACTTTTACAACCTAGAAAATGATAAGGATGGGTTATAATTCGAACACATAAAGTGTTTTACTTGAAAGTACACTGATGGATTACTTATAGTAGAAGATAAGCAATTCACACAGCCTAAATTTGTCAGTGAACCCATATATAAGAAAATAATTTAACAGGACTTTCTTTCCCATAAGAGATCAAGCCAAGATGTTGAAATGCACATCACAGCGAGATGTTACAAAAAAGTGGGTAAGTTGCATTGACTCTAGCAAGTATTTTTTAATTAATCTGTGAGATGACAAATTTGTGTGGCCTGTCCTAAATAAACACGTTGTCCTACATACACTTCCTGGAGCTGTATTGACACATTTAGCGCAGGAGCTTTCTCATTAGCTCAGCCACACATACAATTTTTCATTCAAGCGTGCACATCCTAGATGAAGGGTGTGAGTACAGGAAGCTCCTATATTCAATATCCTCACAGATGCTTCTTATGGGAATCCTTCTCACCCCTTGGCCTACATTAGAGAACTAAAGTGCCCTGATTGTTTCTGGCTCATTTGAGGATGGAAACTTCAACTAAGAAAAAGAATATGCACCCCAAAATCAAAGTGTCTGCTCAGCTGGGCTGTGTACTGGAGCTCACTGCAGGGTGCTTCAGGACCTCGGACAGCACACCTTCTGAAATGTATGAATTCTGTGGGCGAAACGCTCTTAGCATTTCTTAGACCATGTTAGCATTACACTAGGTCTCCTATTACAAGGTCTAATCAGAGATTAAAGGTGAATTTCATTCTGAGATGTGAAAAAGTCTTGTGTCATCCCCTTTTTCCTTATATTTTGCTATGAAAATGAGAAATCAGAAGCTTTCCGGACAGTACTCAACAGCGGATCAATTTTCAGATTTGGATTCATCACTCCATCAGACCTGTTGCCACTGATTTTCAGTCCAGTTCTTGTGTAATTTAGCATACCTCAGTCTTTTCTTCCTGTTTCCCTTCCATAACAATGGCTTCTTAACAGCCACCCATCCACTGAGGGCATTTCCAAAGGTTCAGATGGATCTCTCAGGTCCTGTGTCAGCTCTTTGCTGATTCCTATTTCCTAAGAACAAGATTTTCACACACAGCTCATCTTCTGCAGATAGTTTTTAGTTCTGTCATTTGTCCAGTTTCCTCAGATTTTTTTAAGGATACACTGCACACCATGCTTAGACATCCCAAGATTTTGGCTAGTAGCACTTTGGGAATCACCTTTTATTGTTGTTATTGTTGGCTTTTTTCATAGTTTCAGCTACAGATATGGGAACAAATAGTTTGTGGGGTTTTGTTTTACAAGGTGCTAGGCAACAAAGTGCCTAAAGATACTAAAACTGTCATATGATATGTGCAGACACAACACCGGTTCATACTTTAAATCGAGATGAAACACTACACATATAAGGCTAATTTACAACACTGAGCCTTGATTTCACTAACTAACATAGATGTAACACTGTCTGTAAAACTGGATTTAAGAAATAAGGCCTTAAAGTTGACGTTTTAAAAACACATGTAGTGTAGCGCCATCTTCTGTCAGTACAGGACGCTGCACTGTTTTAAGTCCACTTTAAGTTAGATGCATTTTTATGCTTGAATGACTCAGAGGTCAAAGCCTGCAGAATTATTGCTCAAAAACTAATTTTAAAAATGACAACATAGTCTGGCTCCTCAGAGGCAAACTATAAAGAGCTGAGAGGAGGCTCAAGACTTTTGCGAATAAGCTAATACATACTTAACCTAATTCATATTAATATTGATCAAGACTGCTCCTGTTTTCTTTGCCAGTACATCAGATACATACATACTGGGTTGCTTTCTTCAAGTACATTCACACACAAGGCTTCTATTTGTGAGTGACTCATTGGAACTGATCAACAGTGGACACAAAAGAAGCCATAAGCCATATTAAAGTTATTGTTACTGCCCTGTGAGGTTTTTTATATTATTCTCAATGGTTTTTGATTGCTGTGGCAGACTGCCGGTTTGACTGAGTTTTTCAAGAGCTTTTCAAAAACTTGAAAGGGTGATTGGCTATTTAAAACATACATCCAGGACCTATTTTACCTGGGGGAAAATGGAAGACTCAGGAGTGGTCCATCACAATAGAGGCCAAAGGAAACAAGTGAATAACAATAACAACAGGCATAAAAGCTAATGGCGACAGAATCTGAAGAAAGGGACAAAATGAAATGAGGGTAAATTGGGTATAGTGAGAGCGATAAGAATATAAGAGTAAGTGGGTCTAACAAAAGAGCGAATGGTAGAAGGAGGAGGGGGAAGTGAGCCTTTCTGCCCCATGTCACAAAGAGTTAGTGAGCCGTTAATCCTCCCAGAATTAATAACCATGTGATTTGACCATGTGTGTATAACTGCACGCATACAGTAAAGACCTGTGTGCAATGTACAGCTGAGCTTGGCAATTAATATTTAAAAAAAAGAGTACAATCAGTTGAACAACTGCTGCTATCAACTAAGTTTGATAAAAGGAATACTCTCTGATAAAGGGAATTTCTTGAAAATTGGGTTAGGAGTTAAAACAGGTTGACACAACCACATTACACACAGTATAATATATAAGCTAGCTTAGTGGAAAAACAGGAAAGACAATCTGGCTTTGGCCAAAGCTAAAAAAATCTAGCTACCAGCATATCTAACCCCCGCTTTCTCACTTCCAGCTCATCACTTTCTCTCATCATATTTAGAGAAAGAGGGCACCTCTTTAGAGTCACTCTCCAGTGCACAGGGGTCTTTCTTTATTGTTGATTTCCCAAAATAATAATATTAATAATGATAATTTGGTCCACTTCTGGAGCCAGGTTGCACAGTGGACAGTGCAATCATGTAACCCTCCAACCAGGAGACATTAAGACCAAGTTCTGTCTGCGACAGCCATTTTCATTCAACTGTTTATCCGCATCCATGGTTACCACAGTTGTGCATCCCACAGCAGCGACGACGCAAGCAGAGACTGACTCACGTTGTCCATTTCTGACGTTGAGGGGCTGAAGTTCGCGGCACTCCCCTGCATGCTGAAAAATGCTTCTCAATAAGCACCCAGTGCAACTTAGGTGACAGGAAAAAGGTTAAACCTCACTACAGGCTACTTCTTGTTTGCTTCCAGGCATATTTTGTGGGTATTGGCCAAAATGTCCATCAGTCGCTTTAACATTTAAACCTAAATTGCAGACGAATCAAAACAGCCATTAACACTGCCTTATGAATCAAATTGCCCATGACCATTATTTACTGCCCAGTGGCTACAGCTGCGATACAAGCTGCAAGTGCACCAATGTGCTATGTGGCTAATTAAATTTTATATAAAACACGTGTCTACTTAAAATTCAAAGTGGAGGTGACACGGAGGTGAAAAGTGCAGTGCATCTGTATGGGGATAATTCAGGCAGGCAGAATTAGGAATTATTTAGTGTAAAATCAGACATGGTGGGGAAAGATCTGGAAGCCAAGTGTTAAAGCAAGTGTTTCGGTTTGGAAATGGGTTTATAGATAAACATAAACAAAGCCAACATTAATGGTTGACATTTGTACAGGGAAGCTGAAAGTATGACAAAAACGCTCCAAGAGTAGCCGTGATGGCTGAGTAACTCATGAAAGAAAAACATGCAGCAGGGCTGCACGGCATTGTCTTCGAGCCGTCCCTGGGTGCTTTCCTAAGTGCTCGGTCTTTTCATGTGGTTATCACCTGTGTTGATAATGCTAAATGACTTTGTTTTCGGGTGACTGCAGAGAGAGCACGCTGCGTACATGCCTCATCCTGTCACCTTCTGATTTTCTGAAGCACGATGAGGGGCCCGGGGAAAGGAGGAACTGTTGTGTTTGCGTGTGTTTGTATGTATTCAGGGATTTGACTGTGGCACACTGGGAGGTGAGAGGAGGTTATACTTTTGCTGGATAATTAGCTTTTGGGTTTGAAATTTAATGAAGGCCTTGAAAGCATGAGCCCTTCACATGAGTGTGCTAACAAAGTTTGTGCTGATGAGTGGGAGTGACTGACGAGCAGAAGCAAAAAAGAAGAAAGGCAGGAGGTATTTCTTTCTTAAATCCATCTTTTCCATTTTCTCCCTGCTGCATATATAGTTTTTCCTTGTTTTGTGACCACGTATGCATTTCCAGAAATACACTGACTGTAATTTTTTGCCATTTTCATATTGGAATTGTCTTTCCTAGAACTCCTAGTTCTCCTTCCTAGAATAACACAAATTTCCTTTCTTATACCGAGGCTGGTGGCTTGAAGCTGGCTCTAAGCCCCAGGTTGCTTTAGCTTTAACCACCAGGCTCTATTAGCTTCTTTAAAATGTCCATTTTCAACTGACTGAAGGTGATATAAGTGTCAAATTAGCTTTATCAAGGCGATCCCAAACAGTTTACGTTTTGGGGAACCTTGTGACTTCCCTCTAGGGATGTCACAATACCAAACATTTAGTAGTCCTTTCCAATGCCAGTGCAATCACATGATTATCGATACCCAGTTCTATACTAAAACAAAATGATCATCTCATGTAATGAAATTGAAACTCCTAATTAAAAATTGAACAGTGAAGTTGTGGCGGATAATTTAGATAAAATGTTAGCATAATATTTAGTCAATGGTGCACTGACTGAACCGTTCGTTGCCAAGTAATCCACTAATGTTACAGTTGCATTATGTTTGTATAAGCTTTTAATGTAAGCCCCTGCAAATATATTTGATTACACAATGGCAGTACTGGCTGATACCAACTGGTATTAGCATCAGCATTACCTAATAACCAGACTACATCATACTGCATAAAAATAGTGACTTATGCCTCTGAAAAAAATAGATGGAGGAACCCAAAATATTCAAAGTGAGGATTTAAAAGCGACTTCACAAACCACTGGGTCATCACATATATACAGTCTTTAACTGACCAGACAACAACTTGCAAATTCCACCAAATGCAACTGTTCAAATCTAGTTTATCCAATTATTAGTATTATTGTTATTGTTATTAAAAGCACTACTTGTTACATTCCAAGTTCATATTTTATTGATGTCAGGATACACATTATTAATTAAAGGTTACAAATTGCTAGAGCACACACAGAAATGATAAAAAAAAATGACTCCTTTTAAATGTGGTGCTTCTTCCAGTGAGGCAAAAGCTGCTAAATCAAATTCCAGGATTCAAATACCCTGACTACAAGGGAAATGGACAATAGAGATGCAATAAAAAACTTGATGATATCAATGCTCAGGGCAAAAGAAGCTCATAAAGAGAGCAGTGACTTAAAATGTGGGCCACTGTGTTTTTTCTGAAGTAATGAGAGCTGTAATATAGCTGATGAAATCGAGACCCCATGGGCTGGAATTCAGAAAGAAAAGGCATAAAAGCCTTTGATTACAATGCCACAGGCTTTTTCCTCATAATGCAATAACCTAAAATGCTACTGAAATCAGGTAGATTTTTACATTCATGGCATCATTTCTGCAAGACGGGTCACATAAACTCAATCGGTACTATCAGAACGACGCTCGGAATTCTAAATCACTGCGTGGTTCGCCTTGTTTGAACGCCAAGTCGTCGCTGCATGCATCCATCCGATTTTCTCACCATAAAAACCTATTAAGAAAAGCCAGTCTCAGGATGCAGCGGTGAAAGAAGGCAGAGAGGATTGTCTTCTATCCCACACATGGCAGCCCAGTCACCACACTGAATTAGACGTGGAATGAGATGTTTTGTTGGTGTTATTATGCTCACATTACGCGGATTGCTAGATCTTCCCCACTGGGCCCAGTGGGCTCGGAGCCTGAGAGAGAGACAGAGAGAGTGGCGAGGAAAAGGGGTCGAAGGGAGGAGAGAGGAGGCAAGGGAACCTGCCAAAAAAACAGCTGCCTGGCAAAATGACAGAGACTCCAGGTTTATTTAGGCAGGGGAAAGGAGGGAAGGAAGCAGAACTGGGTATGGAGATGGAAGGAAATTGGAATAATCAGGTCCTAATGTGCTGGGGCTGGCAAACATTTCTGCCCCTATTACACTGAAGGAAATAAAAAAATAATATTGTCAGGCTCCTCACTACTTTTCCCTAAAACATTAAGATGATTAAGCCTCTTCAGTGGTGGGGGGAAAAAAACAATGGCACTTGAAATAATCTGTGGCAGTTGAGCCATGGTCTTGGAATATTAATTGCAGCTTGAGCGGCCAGGGTTTCAGTTTTGTGGGCACACAGCTGTGAAGCTTTTTTTTCCCTTCATTTCCTTGCTCGGCTGTTTGTTGTCTTCGCCTGATTAATTCTATTTCTCTTACCACTGCATTAGTTCTAAAAAGGCACTTGTGTTTTAATAGCTATAATGGGCATAAGTGCATACATTCTGCAGGGATGACACTGATATAATTGAACTACTTCACTCTTTCTCTATTTATTAACCAATTAAAGTCCCAATCAGCTATCATACTAAACTGAGGTGGATACTAAAGAAGAAACTAAAGCGGAGCATGGCTGTATCTATGCAGCCATGCAGCCATGCTCGACAGAACAGGCGGAGAACACAGACTGGCACCGAAGCGCTCGCTCACGCCTTTGCTTCAATACAGCATGTTTTGTGTCACTCAATATTTAATCAATGCCAACTTCAAAAAATAACTTTGTCATGCAGCACAGAATCAGCCCCTGGGAACTGTGCTCAGCGGGGACAGTCGCATTTGGTATTATTCCTCACACCCGGTGACTTTGCAGGAAATGGTACCCTGTCTCAGGTGAGGCTGGTTATGGGTCCGATTACTCCTGAGCAATCACGTCTAAAGCAATAGCCTGTGCATTTACGATAGGGTGTTCCACAGGAAAAAAAGGGCCAGACAATTATTTTTTTATGATTATGCCGTCATGGTGGATGTGAATGATAATCGCCATTCAAGGTGAAAGAGAGTTTTTTTTTTTGTGTGTGTGAAATGGAAACCAGAGGCTGTCACCGAGCAGTCACTTCTCACTGAAAACACTTCACTTGTGACATACATACAAAAAACCCACCCGCAGCTCCTCTTATGGAAGAGGGGAAGGGGCGGGGGGTGGCTGTGCACTTCAATGCTAAGAGATGAAAAATGTCCTTAAAGGAAGGCGAGCGGTGTCTGGCACTGGGCCTGTTAATTGGGAGCCATGCAGGACTGCTCGTAACTTACCTGAGATTCCCATCGACAGAGGGATCCTTCAGCGGGGGGGGAGAAGGGGGGGAGGGTGACAGGGTGCGGGGTGGGGCAGGGCGGGTGTCCAGATGCCCTGATCAATGACTGCCATCTTTTACACTGCAGGAGGGCAGAGCCCACAGTGATGAAGACCGTGAGAACAAAATTATGGCTATTTGCACGCAAGAGAGTAATGGGAGGAGAGGGGGTGGGGGTGGGGGTACTGAGAGAGATGGAGACCAGTGAGAGAGGCCCCTCCTGGAAAAATCAATGCTAATGACTGGTGAGTGTTGCCATACACTCACACACTCAGACACACACCCGAGTGCACATGCTTGTATACACAATTTCAAAGGACACATTATGCAATTATACCCATACCCTGTACTTAGGGGCACAGATTCACACACACACACACACACACACACACACACACACACACACACATTATTTTGTCTTTCTCATGCAAGCACACAGAGCAGAGTCTAGGTGGGTTGCTGCAGCAGCAGTCGTAATGACTGACATCCAATTAAAACACTGTTAAGGAAGCTGTAGTGATTACTGTCTCTGGAGCTCATCGATTGCTGATGGGCGCAGCTGTCTCATTACGCTGCTAAGTACCGCGGCCTATTTTTATTTATCTATTTCCTTATTTATCACTCCCTCCTACACGCACTACAGCTAATGGTGTGGCACTGACCTTTTCAACACCCTCTGCCACCTTTGACTTACAACTCTCTAACTCTGCCCTCCATCTGCGACGGCAGCATTAGGCCGGAAAAGTGAAGAAGGGTTTAAGTGGCAGGTGAAAATTGTTCCCACCTCCTCGCTCGGGTCTGTTGGTACAGCGAGCGGATGTGTTGGCGAATTCAGAGGAGATCGATTGATGTATGCACGCGCTGCTTTTTCAGCAAACTCTCTCGGAGTGAAGAAGAGCCCGAGCGGAGTGACATAAGAGAGGCGAGAGAAAAGAACTTATTTAGCACGTTGTCCCATATGGACAAAAATACAGATGGAGAGAATAGAAAATCCGACTTCCTTCAAGCATTCATAAATTTAATGAGAATCTCCTGAAAAATGAACTTGCGGAGAGATTGCCAGCAGGTGGTACACAAAATCTGCAGAGCTGCAAAGAAAGGCTTTAATCTTTAGGAGTCTAAAGCTCCACCATAACATCATCATTAATGCCGAAGCACAGGTACAAGCAGTCCAACTTTAAAATTAACGAGACTTCGTATAGTCAATATTCAAATCAGTGTGTGTGTGCGTGTGTGTTTCACTCTATGATTACACTCTCCACTGCCCCAATTTCTCAAGCGACAGAAAAGAATCAGCTGTTTCCAGTAGTCTGCTATTTCAGTCTCAGCTAACGTAGCTCTCAAGACAAAAGACCTTTGTGCTAATAGTTTATGCAAATATGCTAAACATTTACTTGCCATTACGTATGCTGTATCACCTGCAACAATACTGTTATCTGTTTTATGTGATGGACAAATATCCTATTGCGATATCATTGTTATAGCCATGCGTTTACATGACCTAGTGTGCACGTCTGTGAGTGTAAGCTGCCTTCAATGATGATTTAGCACCTAAAAAGGAAGCTACTTCAACAACACACCAATTAAGTACAATAGTCTGCCAAATATGCCAGGAAACCGTCGCTTGCTTCTGCACTTAAGCCAAAACCACATCACAGTGCAACCTGGATAGCAGCTGGTGATGTTGCAACCCAAATGTAAACAAATGAGCGTCACTGGAGCACTCACTAGCTCCACATGCTAGCTGCAGTTGCTAGCTGCACTTGCTAGTTGCACTTGCTAGCTGCACTCCATATGAGAGGAATAGCAGGACTTTAAGCATCTGGTTAAAAAATTAGAACCAAGATACAACATCCCAGGCAGTTTTATTATGTGACAATACTGTGCAGGCTCCTGACCAGCTACATGACTAAGTTAAGCAGTCATTTTATACTTTACTTAAAACTTCCAGGGAGAACACTACCTAGGATACTTTTTGTGCTTACATTTGATGTATGCTGTCACTGCTATTGCACTGTAATGCTGTTGCTGCTGGCACCTTGTCTCAGTAGATTCACACTTAAAATTAAGAAGTGTGTCATCATTGACAGCAGCTCATTAGAAAAGAAGTATGGAAAATACTCTACATTTACGCTTCTAAATGCTGCTGCCTGCAAGCATCAATAAAATGCTCTGTATACTTTTTTTAAAATATTGTCAGAAGTATTGTTATCCTATATTTTACTTAAATATCATGAGGTAATTTAGAGGCTGTATCGCCCGGCCCTAGAATGTAGTAGGCAGGAGCCAAAAACACATTATTCAGCTATAGGTTTGAAACTTGTGATAAGTGCAGTGGCACCTGCAAAAACCATTTTAATTGGGAACAAGGCCAGAAACAGTTCCAATTCCAGTGCTGGTTTGCAGCCGTACCTTAAAATTTAAACATGTAAATGTACTGACATCTATCAGAATGAAACATTTGAACCCAAATATGTTCAGCAGATGGTGACAATGCATCATACTCTACAAAGCTGCACAATTTTCTGGTCCACAGTCCTCACTGACTTATAACCCTTTTCACATCATTTCTTAAGACCAGACATTTCCGTCTCCTCAAATTATGACTTAGACTCAAAACGACATAATTGGCTCTCGGGAACATATTTACAGTAGAAATAATGTTGCACCTCAGGGCTGCACACTAGTAATTATTTTAACCTTTTATTTCTCTGCCAGTCATGATTAATAATTTGGTCTCTATGATTTTAGAAAGTGCAGAATTTGCCAATTGCAATTTTCTGAAGTTCAAGGTGACATCTTCACATTGCTGATTTTTTTTAAAGCAACAGTCTAGACAGTAGTAGGTCTAACTGATGAATCAAATTAATAATAATAAATTCAGCTCCACTGTGATACTTTTCATAAAGTTGGTGTGGACACTCTTGGCCAATTAGCAAATGATCCATTGATTTTAAATGGTATAAAAGAAGCTACACTGACTGTTGTTACTATAAAGCCCACTCAGACATCACCTGACACTGCAGTGTATTAATAGTTCAGTGCATTATGGGGTTTTTTTTTGTTTTGTTCTTACACTTAAAGGATTTGTGCAGATATTTTCCTGCAGTATGTACACCAGTCTTGGTTTAAAACAACCAGTCAAAGCTGATGGCCGCTTCCATCTGAGCCCAATTCTGTTCATACTGTTAAAAGGGAGTTCTTCCTCCTCACCATCACCAAGTCCTGCCTCAGTGTCTGCCCACTGGGGTTCTCTCTTTTATAATGTAGCGTCTTTACCTTACAATATAAAGTGCCTCTGGATCTTGACGAGTTGAACTAATTTTAACTGAATTCACCTGCCTAAAAGGGTTCAATTCAAGCAAACTATCCAAAAGAATCACGCTAGGTAAGCTAGGGGCCTGCTACCTCAACAACTAGTTAATGACATTTTAATCTCACCAGTTTGCTCATTTAGAGGTTGCAAGATGTCTGCTTTCTTTGTTTAGCTCCTGCAGCTTGCAGGTTTAGTCTGGTTTAAAACAGAACAACTATACCCTACCCTAAAAACCTTTAAGCCCATATTAAAATCTGCATTATGACCAGGGGTGCACATTCGCTGTCAAAATAAAAGACGCGCACCGGATAAGAAGTTGCAACGCGCGCACATGTGCACCCCTGATTATAACCACTTTTATGGTTTAATTCTTAACTAATTTAATTACAAAGACCACTGTACTGAGGACTGTTTCTTTTCTGTGATGCCTGCTGTGTTTGATTGTGACAAAACCTATGAACTGCAGGTCAAGAAGAGAGCATGAATAATATGATTTAATAAAACTTAAAAAGTGAAAATATTCAGTATCTGAGTGCATGTGTGCAAACATTTGTCACACAGCAATTGTTGGGTACAATACACTTCTTGCTAACCTGCTGTTGATCAATGTGCAAATTGAAATACCCAAACTACTAGCTGCTAGTAACTAGACTTACACTATTAAAGCTATTTTTCACAGATTCAGTTGACAGTTCCTGTCAGTCACTTTGTGCACAAATTTATGTGTTAATAGCTTGCCTCTGTTTGTTTATTAACAGGGATTTCTCATTTGAGGGTCATGAAAAATTACCAGTTCATGAAACATTAAGTTAACTGGCAATTCAAATGAAAAAAATAAATAAAAATAACAAAGAATAAAAAAGCAAAACTAAAGAATCAAGAGCACAACAGCACCAGTAATGTGGTTTTGTCTTTTGTGAGGCACCTGAATAATTCATATCCACACAAAAATATTTATTTCTTTGTTCAGCTTTCTTTGCTGCTCATCCACCTTCCATCTTCCTTTTTTCTTAATTCCCTACCCCCCCTGCATGCTCTCTTCACATCTGTCTGTGCAAGCCCAGGTACTAGGTGGCTGACTTGGATGCAACCACGGTTAGTCAAACATGAGCACATGATTACTGTGCAGCAGGAAGCACACAATTACGCAGCCCACCATTTCGGCATTAGCAATTGTCACACTTAAATCTGAAATTTGGCATTCTTAGTATAACTGAATGAATATTTAATCAATCTGTGGCGGTGAGTGAAATTGGGAAATGAAGGGGTTTTAGCCCGTGCTATAAGCTTGTTGCAGAAAATGGACAGTGAGAAGACAAAGAATGCACGTGTAATTAGAGGGAGGGATTGCCAAAATGGCTTTGTGAGGCTGGATGCAGCAGCGGTGGCCTGAGGCATTAACACAGACATTGTCATTGGCAGGGTTAGTATTGATCTGCAAGCAGGTCCAGTGTAACTGAAGCAGCAGTGGAATCTAGTGACATGCTTTTTCTCTGTCAGATGGTGTGACTATAGACTATTTGTCTCGGGTCGGCTAAACACAGAGCTGTAGGGTTACAGGTCTGTGCGGTCACTCGCGCTCCCTCTGTTCAGGAGTTTCTCAAACTTTACGTGATATACACACCAAAAATCTTTTTGTAATATATGCGATTACCTTCATTTACTACAATAGGAATATGTTTGAGCCATGAGGCCTTAAGCTATTTACACAGTTTACTCAGTTAAATACACCGACTATATATATATATATATGAAGATAAAACCCTATAATAAAACACAAGTAAAGAATACCATCCACCCCACATCATCCACCTCATTTTAAATATATTTCCTGCTGTGTTTCAAATAATCACGCTAATTATTTACACTTCTAATTTAGCTTAAACCTTGGCTCTTACCCTTTATCTTTTATCTCTTCCTTAAGACGTATTATCTTGTCTATCTATTCAATTAATATATGTTTATAAAATCTCAAATTGAGACTTTAAAGTATAAACAAGAGGAGCACATGGAATAAATTCAGTGGCTCGTGTTGCGCCACACTGGCGACCAATCGGTTAGATTACAAACGCGTGTCTCAGAAATGTAAGAAATTGCATTCACTTAATAGAAGTCAGCTCCATAAGCCACCAACTTTTTTTAATCCCAGCTTTTGGCTTTGTTGCTGCTGTTAGCCAGCAGCAGCTGTGGAAAAACTTCCCAACCTCAGCAGCTTAGCTGTTTCTCCTCCCAGCTGTTTTTCCCCTCCAACACTCCCTGGACCAATCTTGTTCTTTTCTTCTTCTTCCTTTTTTTTACACGATTGATAATTTAACAGTAAACAACTGCTGGTTATGCGAGTGTATGTGATATGGTCCAAATAGTCTTGATTATAGCATTCTGCACATAAGCCTTTGAAAGAACTGATGTGTTGTAGATATTATTTATTTATAAAGTCTGGCGAGGGCATTAAATGACACTAAACAAAAGTCAAGTGATATTGGTTATCAATATTCACAAGGGCTTCAAATCAAACATATTTCTTACTCTGTACAGTTTGCAGCTATGGAGCTCTGAGTAAGCTACGTAATTGCTATACAGCTGTAATAATAATAAATGCATTACCTGGACTGTTCTAAAAGTCCCAGAAATAAACCCCATGGTAAGTTAACTGCTTTGTTTTTCTGCTCGCACAAAAGAACCTATGGTTATTGTCAGACTATGTTGTAAAGAGATGTAGAAAAAAAATGTGAGCCGAGCTGGATTTAAACAGAATCTCGTTTCTTTTTTTTCAAAGCTGCAGTCACAGCCTTTATTTTATCAGGAAAAAAAATATTGTGAAAAATATTTTTGCGACTCTGGACTCAAAATTAGGTTGCAAACTTTTTGACACTGCGAAAGATTAGATATGTTTTGCTTAAATGCAGGGTCTAAACACTGAAAGGCGTAAACCTTGCAAAATATCAACTACCAACAAAAGAATCACATCTAAAAACTCGTAAGCTAACTTGTCTGTTTAACGATTTAGACCTTGAGTGCTAGCATATCAGAATTTAGAGCCCAACCAGTTTCTCAGCTGTTTATATTGTTGGCCGATATTAATTATTTGCTATTCGCTGATCTACGGGTTTCTGTATTTTATATTGGTAAATAAATCTTGTTTTGTTGTTTTAAAAAAACAAAGACGGGATAGGAGAAACACCCTACATCTATTTTATGAGTGTTGACGTTGCACAATTTGCCCACTAGAGGGCACAATGCAACCTCCACGTTGGCAACAACTTCACAAACACAAGAACGAGCTAACTGAGCAGAGTGAGGCCAAGCTTAAACAAGTAAATAAACAACAACTACATGATAAATATCAGTGAAATAAGTGTATATTTTTGAAAGAAAAAATATCAACTGATATGTCAGATTATCGAGTTTTTGGACTTAAATCTTAAACAAATCTTAAAAATACTAAATTGGTCGGCCTCTATCATAATTGGCATAGTTAAATATGTTTGGCCTTTTTTTCTTGATAAAGCAACGTGGATCCAACTACCCCTTGCCCTTGTCTACAGCAATAGCTCCATTGAGACCAAGCTATGTGAAGAGGCTCATCTGTCCTTAAAATTAAAATTTCTTTTCTTTTTTTTATTGATTCACTATGCGGTAAATATTAGCTTAGGCTATTTGGGTTAAAAAGGCTATTGACTCCAGACACGGTAGCAGTAGGTATTCCAGTTTCACTCCGCTGTTGTCCACAGATGCCTAAGGGCAGATTACACTTATAGACTTTCACTCTTTGCCTAATACAGACAGTATCAGGACTATTAAAAATAAAGCCTGCTCAATTTATACCACGGTGGCATTAATGCTAATTAGTATATTAGCTTCAGTCTGTCACTGGGAATAAGAGGCAACATTGATCTCTCGTCATCATGCTCATAATAGATTTTTTTCCCTCCCTCTGCATATATTATTGTCCCGCTCTCCTATGGCTTCCTCGGAGAGTTGCTTTCACATTTTAATCTCTCCACTTTAGGAAAAAGCGAATGCGCTTCTCTGCACAGTCGATGCTAATCACAACAGTTGCTGTGCAGCTTCTTTGCATGTATTTTTAGTTGGTTGTGAATTTGTATGCAGTGCAACCTTTGAATTATTGCTGGGATTCCTGTTTAGTTCTTCCTTACCGAGAGCTGTTTAGAAAAGTTGCTGCTGCTAAATCAGCGGGAAAAGAGCAATTTGAAATTTAAATCCCTGAACAAGACAAGGCAATGTCATTATATGTGCTTCCTTAGTAACACTTTATACAGCGATGTAGCACCTGGAAACTTTAATAATCTGCTAGTGAAGCTATACTCACGAATAACTAAATGACCCAAAACGTCTATGCGGATGGACAGTGATCACGTTCATTTTATCTAACTGCACTCCTCAGTTCCTATAATTAACAAAAATGCTTCAATTTTTTTCTGTTTTTATTATATTATTGATTTAAATATATTATTAAGGCAAATACAACCAAAGTCATGTCAATTTAACGTATTACTCTAATCATCTCAGGGCGTATGGTAAAAGCCAAAGACCAACAGTGTCTGCAACAGTATAGCACACAGTAATGCATTCAAGTGGGTTTGCTTGCTTGCTTGCTTGTTTGTTTGTATAAGTGCATCTAATTAAGACATCCTTTTAATAACAGCATCCTGCATCTCTAAATTATGATTGGATGGAAAATTTAGCAAAACAAAAACGACCGTCGCTGATTGAGCTGTATTATTTTTTTAAAGGATGATCTCCTTTTTGTGGAAACACTCCTGCCCCCTGTTATCTCTTAAACACACACTCAATGTATTCTCTATGAATAATCACTTTATGAACATCACCATCAGCGTAGCTATCCACTTAGCCCAGTCCTTGATTGAGTCTATTTGACAGACTGTAGAGGACAGTGAGAGTTTTGGCCTTACCCAAGGGACACACTTGGCCCTTCCAGTAAAAAGAGGCCACTAATGGAAGCAGAGGCCCTCGTCTCCACTCCACATTTTTATGCAGGCAATCCAGGCATTTATGGTAATCATAAAGTGGGGCCAAATGGATGGCAGGGTCAGCTCTGAGCACAGAAAAACACTGAGTGGCGAAGTCTTGTTGACAGCTGCGAGTGCTGCCACCTCCCTGTAAGTTCAGCTACAGCATAACTCTCTCCACGCTCGACGCAAAAAAACATCTCAAGACCTCAAAATGGGACCCCCCGCCCACTCCTCCTGTCTCCTGCTAACGCAGTTTTTCTTGCTCTCACTTTCGGTGTTTATGAACCTCTGGGGACAGTTTATGAAAAATTCATTGGCTCAGTGGGGCAGGTAGCCGGCTTAATGTTGGATCTTTCTTCCCTGCCTTCCTTCCTCCCTTTCACGACACTGCCCGTTTGTCAAGTGTTTGAGAAAACACCTTGCTTAAGACAGAGCAGAGGTGGAGCACGAGGGTAGGGAAAGTGTTTCTGGTGAATCATTACTGCACTTAATTAATATGCAAGTGTAAATGTGAACGCTAGTGTTTCTCAGCTGAGATGCACCATGATTGTGGCACAGCCTGGAGCTGCATGCTAATTTATTTTCTCATCTTCCCTGGCTTGAAACTCGTAATTGCTGTTAGCGCACGCTGGCCTGCCAAAAACCACAAGAAGCTACAAACATTTGTCCTCAGTGTGCCTCAGCGGGTTAAAGAAGTAAACAGGAATAACCTCTCCAAGAAAAAACAAAGAATGAAACCATATTTTTGCACACTTGTGTCGTTTGCAAGGCACCGCCGAGAGTGTAGATTTTCCAGTGTGTTACTGTTTTAAAATTGCCTCTGCTGTGTGCTGATGCCTGGAATGCACATGACACATTGATGTCTCCCGATGTGACGGATACAAAAAAAGCAGGAGGAAATGTTTGCAGTGTGTGTGGGAGAAAATGTGCGAGCCTTAAAGCGTCATTTAAGAGCATTATTTTCAATTACAGCAAGTAAAAAAGAAATAATTCACAGTAGGTCAGCATTAAATAGACCGCAGTGATGATTTTATAGTGAAGGAAGCATCGTGAGAAATTATGTCATGATACAATAATCTGATGTAATTCAATAGAAAAAGTGAGGGGGAGGAAGGAAAGTAGCTAAAGTCTAGACATCCCTGTGGGAAGTCTGTGTGATCGGTGGAGGGAAAAGTTCCTTTGGAGCTTATATTCTTCATGGCTTCCTATTGCTTCAGCCAGACAGAACAAACAGCCAAAAGTGTTCGTCGACAGTTTATGGGTAAAATAGTTTGGAAAGCCGACGTATTTATGTTCAGTAAATTAACGAGATTTCATCGATACCTGTCCAGACATATAATATTATATAATATTAGGCAGAAAAGACTTTAAAGGAATTCAATAGCAGGGAACCACGAAGATGTCTATCACCAATTCAGTAAATTTAATTGTTGCCAGTTTTGTGAAGTGCTATGATACCAGAGTAGAGTCTGACGTTTGACCCTTTTTATTTGGATCATCATTCTCTCCTATTAAAATATCATCGGTTTTACTGTGTCCAGCTAAACCGTGAAAAAAAAATCAAGCGGTGCAATAGTTTTTCAGCTTTCAAAGTTTGTCTTTAAAGATTGTCCATTTCTACAATCATTTTAAGTCCTTATACCAGACCATTTTCAGGCAGTTTTTTTCTTTGTTTGTTAAGCCACTTAACACTATCCTATGACTCATTCAAGCACAAAAAAATGCATCTAACCACTGTGACTAAATATAATGAACAACTTACTGGCAGTTTTTGTTTATAACTGAAATTTTGATATAAAATAGTGTTTTTCCACCACTAGGTTGAATTTCTCAGCATGTTGTGCATTGTGTCAACCAAGTACTAGTCACCGAAGTGTCATCAGAAATGGTCTCAGTGGAAGGGTGGCTGTCAAGAATGGCTGTCATAAGCCATTCTTAAGGAAGAGAAACGGGGAGAAAATGCTGAGGTAATGAAAATTACACACGACACCTGGACTGACAATCAGAGGCTTTATGAAGTGATGAGTCCAAATTTCAGGTAAGGAGGGAGGTACAACAGCGTATGCAGCCTTCTGTAAAAAAAGTCTCTGAGGTGGCTTTCAGATACATATCAGCCTGTGGTGTTGGGGATGTTGTTGAGATTGATGGAATTATTGATGCAGAAAAGTAAGTAAGATTTGGATCCATCATGCAACAGCATATGGAAAATCTCTGATTGTCAGCAGCTTCATTTTTCAGAATGGCAATGATCCCAAACACACTGCCAATGCAGTAAAAGTAAACCTGGATAGAAAAACACACGATGGAGCGCCATCGGTCATGGATTGGCCTCCCCAGAGCCCGAAGCTCAACATTACTGGAGCAGAGTGGGATCACATTGACAGAGAATAGAACAAAATGCAGTCAACATTCAAAGAAGAGCTCTGAATGTCCTTCGAGAAGCCTGGAGAACTATGAGACTGGTGCACAGCACTGTATGTACCGAAGTAAATAGTTGTGTGTGGAGGAGCAAAAAGTAAATAAAAGGCAAGAGGCAGGAATAGTAAGCGAAACAAAACGACTTCCAAGCCAGTTGCCACCAACTGCACTACTCTACTTAATAAGTTTCAGAGCTCTTGTAGATAAATTATGAGAGCAAGGCTTCATTTTGCCATTCGCAACAGAGTGACAGGGCCAACAGCAGTGCGGTTTGTTACAGCTGGCTCTTATCGGCTGAATTTTATCTTAGTCCAGTGGAATTACATTTAGAGACCAATTCAAATATACTGTTAGACAGTGTAATCCATATCCATGGCCTCACAAATCCCTCAGAGCATTAATTCATCCCATACATTCTACAAGATTAATAGCAGGACAGGGCAAGATGTGATAAAGCTAGCAGAATACATTGTCCCACTGGCCAACAGTACAGAGACTAATTTGTATGGTTTTCAATAGGCTCACACAGTGGCCATTGTTAAGACTCCCAAAATTCCCAGGCACTGGTGTTATGATTAGCTCGAAGAACAAGTTTAACCCAGGTTAGTCCTAAAGGCACATGAAAAAAGACATTAAAGACTTTTTTAATTCTAAGGGCAGACAAGGTCGAGCTCTGTGACAAACAGTTTAAAAACTGACCAAGTGAAACACTTAACAGAGTTTGTGATAGCAACCTGTTATATCATTAGCCAGATTTTAACATTGTCTCCACAATGGCCTGTTTAATTGCGTCTTCATTGGTTGACCTAGCTTCTTTAACAGCATAAACTCACATTTTGCAGTAAAAGAAGACTTGTTACCATGTTTTAAATATACAAACTATAAAGTTCACACGGCATTCCATGTATTTCAAATAATAGCTTACATGTTTTCATGAGAATTCATGTCCCAAGTAGGTTACTGTGATGCAAACTTAGCCAAAATAGCAGAAAAACAAGAAATATAAGGAATTTATTAGTTAATAGATATCTAAAATTAACATTCAACTTCTTTGTAACATTTAGATTTATGTTTTTATTCAACTGAAAGATTTAAAAACTGTCTTGATTTTTATTTGAGTCTTACAATACTACTATGCTACTGGGCTTATCTTTGAACAATAAACCCAAAGCTTAACTGAGATTAAAATTTCTCCTGCTTGTCTGAAATCGCTGTATCAAACCAAAATGACCTGATGAAACAAAATGTAATTTGTTAGGCTATAGCACGCAAGAGCTAGGCTAGCTGTTTCCTTCTAGTGCCGGTCTTCATTCTAAGCTAAGACAACTGCTTGCTACCAATAGCATAATCTTTACCATATGGAATCAACAGCACTGTTTATCAGGTAAGTAAAATAGCCAATAATAATAATAATGCTTATTATTAATAACTGTCTTGATTTGTATTTGATTTTTACAATACTAGTATGCTACTGGGCAGCTAGCTTATCTTTGAACAATAAATGGTAAATGGCCTGTATTTGTATAGCGCTTTACTAGTCCCTAAGGACCCCAAAGCGCTTTACACATTCAGTCATCCACCCATTCACGATGCCAAGCTACATTGTAGCCACAGCCACCCTGGGGCGCACTGACAGAGGCGAGGCTGCCGGACACTGGCGCCACCAGGCCCTCTGACCACCACCAGTAGGCAACGGGTGAAGAACGACCGAGACTGGGCTCGAACCGGCAACCTTCCGATTACAAGGCGAACTCCCAACTCTTGAGCCACGATTCGGGCCCCAATATGCCCAAATATCAAAGAGAAATTAAAAATGCATGCCGTGGAAGAGTTCGGGTCTTAGGAGGTTAAACAGGGTTGCAAAATGCTACATTGTTACTACAGTATAAAGCTTCATATCATTTTAAAAACAAACACAATCACAAAAAAAGGTAAATAAAGGTAAATACAATATCTAATTCCATGTATGGACTTTATAGCAACTATGCTATGAGTGTTCGTGCAATAACTATGGTCTCAGTTTTTACACAGGCTCGTACAGTCGGTTATGTCCACTAGCAAAACTGCCAGATGTACTACACCCCCACATCACACCAACTGAAAACAGTGTAGCTAAACAGGTCTACTGTTCCGTGTGTGCATCACAGAACAAGAGAGAGTTGAGACGAGGTATTCAAAGCAATTCCCAGTTTCTGGTTTAGGTGGGTAGCCTCATACTGTAGTACTGATAAGTATCATGCTTCCAAAAGTAAATTGTTTGTGTGCGAGTGTGTATTTGAACATATGTTCCTGTGGGTCATGTGGTGTTCTCTGGTGTTTAACCCTCTGCCCTTTCTCTACTTAATGGACTCCTTTGAGGCCTAACCTCTCTCTCACAAACACACACTCGCATACACACCCGCTCTCCCTGACTCCGGAGGTTTCATAATCCTCTCTGCTTGCTCGCACACTTAGCCATATCTGATGATTTTCTGCAGTAATGAAGTTAGCATTGGAGGGAGCACTGCTGTTACATTTTAACATTGATTTGTTCGATACGTGGTGGGTAGTGTATTTGAGTCGAATTGTTCTTGTAAATGCACGGGCGTGTAAACAACATGACGCTTGATGGGTGATGTTTTAATTTCTCGATGTCTGACAGGGACAGGTTAAGCAGGGAGTAAAAAATGATTGGGCCCACAGTAAAGGCAGAGAGAAAAAACTGCCATGTGCATTAGTATGTAGCATGCAGTGTTTTTGGAGGCTCTCTGAGGGTCACAGTATGTTTTGCATCAAATGCAAAATGAGGGCAAGTTCTAGTGCTTCAGCCTCACTCGAGTGTGTGTGTGTGTGTATCTATGTATTCCCACTCAGTGGTTCAGCACTAAGATACACTGAAAAAGTCCCCACAAGGAAAAAAAAAGATGATGAACTGTTTGTCAGGTAGTTCAAAGGCAAAAACAATCCCACATTCAGACCACACTACGTAGTAGTGGAAAACACGCATTCAAGTTGGAGGAGAAAAGAAAGAAAAAAGATCTGCTGTAAAGCCATAAAATACAATTCATCTTGTCGCGGTCCCTGCAAGGAGCGTGTAATCACAATGACACACTGGTGTAATCCATTTAAAACACTTTGGCTCAGGCCTAGGCTGCTTTGACTTCCTCTGCAGGCTTGTGCCATCATCTTCATTTCAGATACGTTTCCCTGACTGCCTGCTATTAGCGAAAATATGTAAGCTGCCTTGTCGTCCACCTGCTCAGGCTGCCAGGCGAGCATCTTGTCCTGGATGCATTACATGACCGGCGAGAGCACACAAAAAAAAAAACCACGAAAAGATAATAACCGGCTCATCTGAGGCAGAGGTGAAGTGCAAGCCTATTCGCTTGTCCGCAGACATGTAATCTGTCTCGAGAGGTGCTCTCTCTTCTGGCGCCTTTGTGCTTTGACTTTCGGAGGCAGGGTAGACCCACCCAACCTGACTAGGCAATGAGCTTAGAGTAATGGTGTCACCAGAGCGCTGAATCTCATTGAGAGTTGCTTGAGCAAACATTATCTCACGCTGAAACCACTGCAGCAGTGTCTGGAGGGGAGGCTCCGGTGAGTTATTACACAGCGAGTTTTAATCTTACAGGAGGAAATACACGCTTGCCATTTAATGTAAAAAGATCAGAGGGCAACCTGGGTGCATTCTGCATGCGCTACTCCTTGCAGGGTTGAAAGTAATTGAACTAATTAGGCACTCAACGGGACCAAGTTAAACATGCAGTTGGCATTAAACCGTGGATGATTTATATTTACCTATAAACTTTGCCCAAGACTGCTGCTCACCACCGGACTGTTTTATGCATCGTTGGTTTAATTATGACTATTTGTTAATGGGCATTCTGAGAGGCCTGGCGTACTGGTTAAAAATATTCAGGGTTGTTCAGGAATGAAAAGAATGATAAACAGCGGTTTAACAAGAGCGGCGAAAACGACCTTTTTCTTCACAAAATATAGCCAAAAGTGTAATAGATTTAAAATTGTATACAGAGCTCAATAAAGACGCGTTCATTGCAAAAAATAATGACAGCACTGCACGTTTGATCAGCATTAGTTGTGACCTTGCACACAAGATGCTATCAAAACAGCTTAATGCACGAAACTGAAGCGCTGTAAACAAACTCCAACTGTACGAGGGAAGCCAAATTATATGAGGGAAGCCAAGCGTTAAGCAAAGTGCAACCACTGGATTATCTTTACACCTTAGGGCTGTGCGATATGACCAAAATCTCATATCCCGATATAAGAATTCTAACGATATAAATCATAAAAATGTAACATTTTCTGTAAATTATGTGAATCTCGGGCAGCTCGACTTGCGGGAAGTGTTTCCAGCTGCGCGTCATGTAGCTGGAGTTTGAGTCTAAGGTCTATTTTTTAGCACCTGACGGTTCTTTTTTAATTCTCATCCGTAAATAATCTGCTCTTTCACGTGATTCAGTTTATTTTGAAAAGTCTCAACAGGATCTTGAGCTTTATTGTGAAAGGTTTATGTGGAACATAAACAAGCGGACACGCGATGGTGTCGTTGTTGCTAACCACAACACATAAAAACAGGCGCTTGTCCGTCCGTAGTGTGGTTATATAAAATATAAGAGAAAGAGAGAACTTTAAAAAATTAATGCAGCCACTACAGTGACCATCAGAACGGTGAAGAAATATTGCCGTAAACAGTTTATTTTGCGACACCACGAAACAAACGATAGCGTAAAATGAAACAATAGACGTTTTTATATATCGTCATCCGATATATATCGTTATATCGAACAGCCCTATTACACCTATTAGAACACAGCAATAACACCGCTAGGCAGTGGTGGCCACCACAAAGCTGTTTTTCTTTCTTTTTTTAAACTACTCATGTTGTTTTTGGAACAGTCCGACCAACTCGGAACGCACTAACGGCTCATCTGTGTGCTAGTCCGGTAGCTTATAATGTGCCAGAGCTTCTCAAATAATTGCACTTATCTCGTGAGCTATAATGTCAACTCTCTCTTTTTTTTCTTCCCCTCTCTCAGAGCATATTGCATTCCCCAAGTCAACAGTTCAATCTCACCTTCCCCGCCCACTTCTCTCCGAGCAGCAGATGCCATAATTTTTCTTTGCCCCCACTTCTCTTTCTCCTCACCCACCTTCCTTCTACCCACTAGATGGATCAGCTCTCTCTCTCAATCCATGCTTCCTCTGCACCTCCTCAGACGGGGAGATTGATTTGTCTACAGGACGCCTCTGACCTTTGATATGATCCGATAAGGGACGCACGGCCCTAACCGAATTAGACAATCAAAGGGGAGGCACATTAGAAGTGAGAGGAGGGTGTTTCCCTTTTTTGCTTGCAACATGCCGCTGCTTTTTTTTCTTTTCTATGACCGTTAAATCCACTGTCCATCTCCTGCCAGCCTCAATCAGACACCCGGGGGAAAATAAAAGATGTGTTTTCAAATTGCACTCTGCCTAAAGGCTCTTTGGGCCAAATTTAATTTTCACCTTGCATCGATTTTCCCTTACTCCCAACTCAATGGATCCTAATGTTATCTATGGTGTATTTCTGTGCTACGCAGGAATAAAAGGGAGGCCTTGTTCTGGACTGCTGCATGTCAGAAGACACTGCATGCAATATGTCTTCCTCGTAGCATCCAGGGACCGAAATGATTGAGAAGCTGCCCTTTTCTTTGTGTCAGTTCTGGCATCGCTTTGTGTCTTTGGGATATTTCCCAAATCAACTTTCATCCGCATGTATTGACTTGACTTGACTTAATCTTCCAGTTTGTCTTTAAAGCTGATGTTCAGTACTGTAACTTTTAACCAGGAAAAGATATTTGCTTAACGCATCATCCGCATTTTTCAGTCCAGATGCATCCGACTGAAATAGCGGACTTCTGTTGTGATGCCTTCTGTTGTGAAATCTAGACGGCACACATGCAGCGTGCTAGATGCTTTTACTAAAAATACACCTGACGTCAAGGGATGGTAGGCTTTTGTCTTATCTGTAGCTGGATGCAGTGTTGCCATCCCTGTTACAATGAGTCTTTGCCTGAGTTGGATTGGCACCTTTGGGCATCCAGGTTAAAAATCAAGAAGCCTCACCACCTTTAATCACGATTAGGTAAGTTTGTCTCTCAGCACAGATTGTGAATGTGGTGTTTGTTTTCACTTTTTCTTTTATCCCAGGCTTGATTTCTGTAGAAATAACTACAGAAATAGCTATTTATAAAGATACTTAAACTGGGTTAAGCACATCTAGCTCTATTTATAATGCTTTAATAATTAATGAAAGATAATTTAATTCCTCGGCAAGCTGCAGTCAGGCTATGATGGGAATCACATCGTTAGAAACGCTGCATCGAGTGGAAACAGAAAACACTGATGGGAAAAAAAGCGAAATTAGATTATCCAAAAAGGACAACGCTTTAGCGTCCGTCTTTTTCGGACGTTTTTAGAACCACTCTGGTGTCGAGGCTGAGGGAACCTTTGCGGCAGCTTACCCTAAAAAACCCGTTAATAAATAAATAAATAAAGATATTTTTGGGGGGGAAAAACAGCTGACAAGCTGGACAGAAGAAAGGATAGGTTTCGACAGATCCCAGCCTTCTTTCACTGGAACATATGAAGAGGAAAACAAAGAGTGAAGAGGATGACGAGGAAAGGCAGTGGCTTCAAAGTGGGCTACAGCGTTGCAAAGCCAACAAATGGCGTGAAAGCACACTCGACTTGCACGGATACACATGAGACCCAGTATCACAAGCCACAACACATAACCAGGCGCGGGTATGAACAGAGGGAGGGTGTTTGTGTGAAGGGGGGGATGAAGCAGTGGGGAGAGCATGAGGAGATGCAATCCCTCCCACCCACCCCTCTGGCAACGTCGGTATCCTCGGTACCATTTGTTTGTCGTCTTAAACTGGCAGAGAGCTCAGGAAGCCAGGGTCTTACATAAACCCTACCCAGTATGGCTCTTTGCTGGGGAACTGATCCCTCCCAAAACCCTCATTGTTATTCTCTCATGATGCCGAGGGATCTGCCGAGCACCCACAGCCAAACCTACAGCAGGACTGAGTGCGAGGTTGGGGTGCTGTGTTTACATGTGTGCTCTGTCAGGGGGGACTGAGCTAACTGTACACACAGGATTACAGACAGAGTACAACTTTTAAAGCTGAAATGTCACTCATTTATTGAGGACGTGGTCATCGTTTTTCCCTCAACTTCAAATCGCTACACAGGGGGCAAAAAAAATCTTGTTCATTAATCCTTCCAGGTCTGTTACATTGCTGACTTTGCGCGATCATAATCGCTTAAAAGACTCCATGAGACAGGTCTTCTTTGTCAAATTGAATTTCCTCTCCACTATCACCAAGTGGCAGATATTCATCAAGGGGAAAGGGGGAGAAAAAGATTTCAAAAGGTACAATATAATAGGCTCGAACACACTTCCAGGGATGTCCACATTCTCCTACGTGTGGAGATTACACTCTGCAGCCACGGAGCTGCTGACTCTGTCAGGGGTTTGATTTAAATGTCCAAGGTAGAGCTTGATCAAAACATGTCCTTTTTCAGTCTGATCAAAGACAATATGGCCGCTGGGGTCTATGAAATCCATGCTGTGCACTCTCAACCTCTGTATTTACAGAACAGAGCTCAGCTTCATTCAATAAAATATGCATAAAGCACGAGCTGCCTCATGTGATTGCCTCATCTCCGGCAGCTATTCAAGAATTTTCTCTAGGATTTTTTGGGAAATTCACGTATAGAGTTGAAATATCTATTTAGTCAAATTTGGGAAGTGGACTTTACGGGATCTCTATATTTGCCGTGGCTCTGCATATTCTTACATTACACTCGGGCTGTTCTTTAGCTGGCTGTAAAATACTATTAATAAATTATATGCTGTGGATACAAGCCTCACTGATCCTACCACAGTGGTTGGACTATTTCATATCCAATATGAAGATTTTTTTTTTTTATCTTAAGGCACCTGAGACAGTTTCCCCCCCCTATAAAAACCAAATAAAAACTTTTCTAAAACTAAACCCTTAAAAAGTTTAACTTGTTTCCTCTCTTCAGCAAAACAATAATGTGGAGCCCATCACGGTGTGCAGAAGAAATATTGTTCACAGTGACCTCCAAGTGACTACCGGAATGGGTTCAAGGTATGAATATAAAAATCTAATAGTGTGAATCTGAGGCTGCTGGGACAACTGAGATTTCTTCTATTTGCAGCTAAGGCTTCATCAAAGTATCCTTTATAAGGTGCATTTTTGTCAGCCTTTCTTTTTTCTCATTACTGACCTGAAAGGACAGTAAGAGAAAAAAAAAGTTGGCATCGGTGTTGGAAAAAAAGAGAAAGAGAGATTGGAAAGTGTCTGGAATCATAATCAAGTCTGGGATGTACACAGAGAAAATGAATCTTATCTTTAGGTCAGAGGCGGATGATCTGACAAAGAAGCCCACAAGCTGCCACTCGAGTTCACTTTCCACTTCTGCTACTTTCTTTTTGTTTTTTCCAAATGCTTTGATTCGCTCTACCCTTTCCCATGGTGGAAGTCCCTTGGATAGCAACCGAGTAGGTCTAATTGATTTCTCTTGTTCATGTCGGGTAGAGGCAGCAGCATCGAACTGTGCAGAGTACCCTGGCTCCAGCTTGCCTGCATTATTCCTTTCTGTTTTCTTCTTTGCCTCCATATCCCAGTAGACTATAAGGCCAATATTCAACATACCAGTGCCCTCTAAACTCTCACAAGATGCCAGATGGCTGAGGTATGCCAAAGCAATCGCATGTATGGAGGTAAAATAACACCTTGGCGCTGTACACGTGGCTTACATAAAGGTCAGGCTGTAAGATTACACTGGCGTTTACGCTTCTGAAATCACACCAAGTCGTTATCGCAGCTAGACGCTATCGTGCCGAAATAACTAGCGGTAAAGGCGATGATATCATGAATGCCCATTCAGCCAACTCCAGTGCAGCAGCTTTGCAGAAAATAGTAGCTTTGTAGAATTATTCCAATCATTCATATTTCATTACTATAATATATTGATTTTTTCCCGACAATTAAACAAAAACAAGCCTGCAGTTCCAATTGCTTTTGCATTTCTTTGCATGACATTCAGGAATCCTCGCATTCACCCTACTTCAACAGGGATTGTGACTCAAGGCAGCACATCTATAGCATTTTCCTCTTGCCTTTGTCTTTGGTCGGTATCCATCAGTTTTGTCACTTCCTGCCATGTCAGGGGAGCAAGAAGGCAATGCTTTTCTATTTAATATTTTTTTCTGTTTGTTTTTTCAATTTTAACAGCACAATGCAGACCAGATTTTCCTTCTACAACAACAATACAGCCGACAGTCGAGCAGGGAAGGAAAACATCCACCACAACGTTGGCGGCTGAGATGAATTTCTAATCACGCATGATTGAGCTTGGATTAGAAGCACTGCTAGAGAAATTAGGTAACAGCAAATTTACAACAAAAGCGCTCTAACCAAACAGTGTTTTCTGCTGGTTCAAGATCAAGACAGCCATGGTCAAATTAAAGCTCAGCAGAAATACAAGGAACATCATCTCACAGATAGCATAACTGCCATCATATGGTTGTATAAAGAATACTTAGCACTGCTAATGCATCATGAACCATCCCTGAATAATTCATTGAAATGCCATGAAATTTACATATTACAGAATTGCATTTGTGTAGGTCAAAAATATGACACCCTTCAGTACTGCACGGAATACTGTGGACTAGCCAAAGATTTACATCACCAATGGTGGAAGAAATTAAAAGCAACTTTATTGACAGATCACATGACGGTATAGAGCTTGCATCATCTTTTAATAGAGGTGCTGAATTTAAGCTTCATCTTAAATCATGTATTACCAGAGAGTGGTGGCTGTCATATATGAGTAATTAATGCTACAGTTAGCAAAAAATAATTTAAAAAACCCATAATAAGTTTGATTAATTGTGCCTTTCCTGAATATAATAAAATAATAAAAAATAATTTAAAAACCCATAATAAGTTTGATGAATTGTGCCTTTCCTGAATATAATTCCATCAGATGTTTGTCTGCTACAAACATCTGCTATATAATCAGCAGCTTATGGTGGCTAATGCTAGCTGTTAGCATACATTAGCTACTTCTTCAGATAACACTGAGTCAGTAATGCATGTGTTGACGTATGCTTTGGCTATCAGTGTAGCCAAAGATTACATTACTCTGTCATGCTTCAGACTGTTATAAAAGATATCATATTTCTTGGACAGCTAACACTGAAAGCACCTATCATAAATTTACAGTCTTTTTAATATAATGTGCAATTTCAGCTAAATAACTAAATGAAAGAAAACAAGAGTAAATTCATCCTTTCCAGATCCTGAAAACTAGTTTTATTGCTTAAATAAACCTTTTTTCTTTCAACTTAAACTGCTCTAAATTTAATCTAAAAATGATTTGCAGACAGAGAAAACCAAATTCACCTTTGAAAGCAAAATAGCATGCTGTTTCATTTACTCGTTGTTAATTAGGTCACTCATTAACATGATATGCTTTTTCTCAGTTTATTACTAACAGTGATTTGCTACAATCGTACTTGTTTTGTTGCAGTACAGTAAGCAGCTTATGGTGGCTAATGCTAGCTGTTAGCATGCATTAGCTACTTCTTCAGATAACACTGAGTCAATGATTTGAACTGTTTGTCTTTTAATAATGCATGTGTTGACATATACTTTGGCAGTCAGTGTGCCCAGAGTTTTAAAAAGAAAGACTACATTACTCTGTCATGCTTCAGACTGTTATAAAATATATCTTATTTCTTCGACAGCTAACACTAGGAGCACTTATGCTAACTTTACAGTCTCCATAATATAACATGATATTTTTTTTCCTCAGTTTATTACTCGAAGCGATTTGCTACAGTCTTACTTGTTTACGTGCAGTATAATAAGCAGGTTATGATGGCTAATGCTAGCTAACGGCACATTTCATCTAACAACACTGTCCATTCAACAGTTTTCTTCCTTTTTCCTCTTACACAGTCTGGTTCAGGGTGCAAAGTTGGAAAAACATTACGATACATGACCATGCATCAGATAGCTGCTGCTACTGCAAAAACACACACACACACACACACACACACACACACACACACACACACACACACACACACACACACAAAAACATGTTGTATAACCAAGAACAGGTCTTGCACAGGCCAAGGACATCTTTTGAAACTTTACAGTATCTTCACAATAATACGTAATTTTGCCAGGAAAACAGATCTGTACATTCCCTTGTAGACTTCAGACTCAGTGTTTTTTGTTGGCGTGTTATGATGCAAACTTGTAGTCATTAATCAAGGCTTACTGGGCTCTAACCTGGAGAAGGCAAATATTGATTGCTCTCAGATAAGACTTGACATGTGGTTACCCAGCTATCAGATGGCAAAAAAGTACATTTCATCTGTGCCACTTATATAACATCAGTCTATCCTGATCACTTGTAATGCCTTTTTTTAATTTATTTTTTTATTGTTTAACATTAACTTCAATATCAACGCTGGGCTTTTAAATTAAAATGTGACCAGCGTGAAGAAAGAAAAGGATTAATAAACCGCTCTTAATTGGATAACATGAGCAATCTGCAACGGCTCACCTTCCTACTGTATCACATACATCAGACTTAATAGCACTGACATCTCCTGCACGAGGCAAAAGTTGTTTAACAACTTAATGAGTGTCTGATTTATGACTGGAGCCCGGTGTCTGATAAATAAACAGCACAGGTGAGAGGGTTTCATCTCACAGAGCGTTTTCTAATCAACAGCTAAGAAGAGACGAAACATTTAAGGTTGTACTTGTGTGCATTGGGCCTGCGAATAAATGTGTGCGAGTGTGCCGGCTTGCTGAAGTGAATTCCACTCATCATTCAATTCTTCCAGAGTGTGCATAAAATAACTGATTAGTTGCATCTATCAAATTCCTAAATCTCCAATATTTCACGTACGTATTGAAATATCATCAAGGAAGCGCAAAAGGTCAATACACACACTGTCGCGGAGGGAGGGGGGGATAAATATCATCCTGTTCTTATTAACAGTCATGTGACAAACCACATCTGAGACTGTGTGACGCGCATATTCGCGCACATCCACGCGGGGAATGGGTTTGTATTGTCATGTGGCCGTGTGTGAATCTCAATGAGATGCATTTTGTGCCAAGTAGCCAAGGGAGTTGTTAAATGTGACGGCATCAGAACATCCAGTTTCGGAGAGGCTGTGTCCATGAAGGGACAGCGACACCCTCATGAGTGAGAAGCTCGCTCTGCAAGAGACGTGGAACTTTGGCAGCCCATGCATCAGCTAGCACAAAATGAAGCCTGCCTCATCCAAGAGCATTAAGATGCGGATAAATAAATAAAACATTGCCACCATGAGAGGAGAGGCAATGTGACAGCGGGATTTTTTTTTTTTTTTGTGCTTGCTTTCATGTTGGCAGGCGCAGGCATTTTATTTTGGGATGAATCAAAATTTCCTGAAAACGCCTGCGCCAGGTGTATCTAATTATCTGACAGTGCATCCTCATTATAAAACGGCCCCTGGGAGCCGGGCGTTCGGCTTGCCGAGCCTTGGACCGCAATCAAGGTGCTCCTAACAGCAAGCGCACGAAGATAATATAGACACTACGTTTCCATAGATGTACTGAGCCCACTTTTTTTTCTTTTTTTTTTGCAGAGAACTAGCCAGTGTTTGCACTTTCACGATACTGTGTGTGCCCGTTTTCTTTAAAAATCCATATATACCTACACGAATGCTGTAGTTTTGCTTGTTTGCGGCGCATCCATGTGACAAACACGTGTCAGTACAGTTAGACAGTCTGAGGAATGAAAGGAAAAACAGCTATACATGTATTAGCAGCTGTTATGACAGCCCCTTGCTGTCTCAGCCATGCCCTGATTATGTCACCTGGATGAAGTTTATAAACCATAATTACAGCTTATTCCTGATTCTCTCCAGGGACGTGCAAGCAGGCAAAAGGAAAAGTGGGTGTGTTGTCAACACGGTCACACTAGAGCAAACTATGTTAGGGCATAATTAATGAGAGAAAAGGATCTGCAGAAGTGGCAGAAGTGCAGCTCTGTAGCTGGCAACGCTGGATGCTGATCTGGTGGGGGGGTCACCGTGGAGGACGCAACTGTGAGCAAGCCCACCTGTCTTTCTCCTGCTTATGATTTCCGGCCACAGCTTAAATCCCATCCAGCAGTGATTGATGTGGGCTTGGCGAGTGGGTCTGGGAGCATCACTCAAAGGCAAGATGGAGGAAAAGCTGCGGAATGTTTCCAGTTTATGAAGTGATGATGGCGAGGGAGGAGGGAGGGAGGGGGCAATCTTACCTAGGACTAATCTGTGGAAAGCTTTGCAGCAAATGATTCAAATCCGCTTTATGCTCAAATGTGTGTTTACTCACAGGGACACCTGAGCTGCGTGACCACTGACTTTCAGCATTACTTTTTCCCATATTGCAATTTGCTGGTCATCTAAAGAGGGTGTGAGCACTTCACCTGATGTTCCTTCTAGATTTGGCAACATTATTACCTTCATATAATTACTTCTACTAGAGATGTTTTTTAATGATAATACGTGATTACCTTCTAATTTGAACTGGTTTAAGAAAGAAAGACACAAATATTTAAACTGACAGATCATTAGGGATTAGAATAATGATAAGCAACCCTTAATTACATTCCAAACTAGGATGAGTAAAGTCTTTTTTCAATAAAGCAGCTTAATATTAAGACAAACTCATCTGCATGAATAAAAACTGTGTTGCTGAGCCACATTAGTGCCTTTTTTATGCGTTACATTTTAGTGGACCCTGTGTCACAGTTTCCTCTGCTTACCCATTTAGTTCCTTTTGAAATGCAACAGTATCTCTTGCACTGCCTCATGACTGGCAGACCGTAATGCTATTACCTCTCCTTGATGGTCATGCTCACTTAGCCCCCTGTCACTCTACACTAGCCAGCGAAGACACATCTCTCTGACTGGCTGTCCTTGCCCTCATTTGCGAATGCTTCTCTTTGCTACAAAATACCGAGGAACCACAAACTTTTCACTTCATTATCTTGCTTTTTAGAGGCTTTCCACTTTTCTTTTTTTTCCCTCGGGCTGCAAAGTATGAGTGCAAATCACGGGTAATTGGCTATATATGAATCACTTGTCAGTAGTAGTCTGAAAAAAAGAAAAACTCTTTAACGCAGGAAAGGGATCGCATAAATTATGGAACGCCCAAATCAGGCAGTGATGGAGGGAGGAAATAAAAAAATAAAAAAAACAAAACAAAAAACACAGGCATGTCCTGACACACTACTGCGCATGAGCCACTGTCAGTCACCAGTCAAATCTGGCATCAAAGCCTGTCAGATAACAGCAGCAAAATGGGTAAACTGGGTGAGTCACAGCCCACCCACCGGCTACACCACCTGAGTCAGGAGCTCTTGGGCACGCATCAACGCGCGCGCACACACGCACGCACGCATGCATTCATAGATAGACTAAGCAAATCGTCTCAGTTTGCAGAAGCAAACATTACACCAAACTTTCTCAACACGTCCCACAACTATGGCACAGAATAACCCCCCCTTAACACACACGCACACATTTCCAGCTTGTTTATGCGTGCCCGCGCATCCTCCGGAGCGGGCAGAGCATCGTTCGGGGCAAAGATGGCTCTCTCCCCCTGTCTCTCTCTCTATTTCTATTTTGTGTGTCCGTGTGAGCGCAGTACGTGTTATAAATGTTGACGATATAAATTCTGTTAAATATCTCGCCGCCATCTGGAGTGTAACAGCGAGCGGCAGCCCGGTGCACGTTGCGTTTGCGCCACATTCTCCACAACATCCCTCCAAAGCAAAGATGTGCAAAAAATGAAATTAAAAAAAAAAAACACCCCGGGCTCCTACTCACATCGCGGCACGACACAGAACTTGGAGCGGACACAGAAAAAAACGACACTTTATTCCACACATGGAAAACATGACGAGCCGCTCTCGGCTGCAATTGACAGAATACGAAAAGAAAAAGTACTACTTACTCTATACCCAGGCGGAAGAATGCAAAGCCCTCGCAACTGTAGATAAAAAAGGAAAATAAAAAAATGAGGGATGCGCTTCGTGTTGTTATTTTTCATTCAAAGAGACCAACTTAGTAATGGATAGCTGGGTGTCTTCTCAAACGTGAAGCCTTTTTTTTTTTTAAATAAATGTATATGTACATATCTCTGTGTACAAAAATCTCCACTTACCATGGGCTGTCCGAATAAATTCCTTAGGAAATTCCAGAGGAGTCCCTTCTTTCTTCACTCAAAGTCAGAAAACAGCAATGCCTTTTTCTTATTCCAAAAACAGGCCCCCGAATGAACTGAAAGAGAGAAGAGACCGAAAAAAGGAAGAAGAAGAAGAAGAAGAAGCCACAACAAATTCCGTTAGAACCAGGAGTCCCCCCCTCCCCAACACCAACACCACCACCACCCAAAAAGTGTTGACCTAACATCTGTGAAGGAGAGCAAACAATAAAAAAAAAAGGCAACTCGCAATAAATTGGCGGAATGGACAGATGGTACCTGCTCTCTTTATCACTGCCGACAAAGACAATGAGAGCGGCAATAAGACGGGCACAAAACTGAGAGCTGAGCTTTCCTTAGGAAACGCAGTCCCGGCGTGCTGTCGGATTCTACGCGCGCGCGTGCACGCACGCACGCACACACAGCTGCCGACGACGGCGGGAGCGAAAGCGAGAGAGGGAGGGAGGGGGGGAGAGAGGAGACCTGGGATGCTACGCTCCAAAGCTGCACTACGCAGTCTGGCCGCTTGATGGCCAGCTAGAAGAGCTGCAGAGACTGGGATGTTTCCCAGCACTGTGAAAAGCTGGAGCCAAGTGTATACCCTCATTATCAAATGTTTAAAAAAATCTCAGTGTTAATGTTAAGCTGCCATCTGAGCTACGAGCCCATCATTGTGCATGTTGTGCATTGACAGCTCTAAATTGTTCAAATAAACCCTGAAGCAGGGGCCTCACTTTAGTTCAGGAGCTACATTTAGCAACACAGATCACAAGCGGGTCAGCGAGGGAGACGCTTTACCAAACAGGCGACGCAACTTCTAAAATGTATTGCTGGTTTTTAAAGCATGCTGACGTTACATAACAATTTAACAGCATTACGTACCAAGACAGTGGGGAAAAGCACCAAACTTTCAAAAGTAGAGTTTTTGTAAGTGAAAGATTCAAAACAGCAACAGTGTTTCAAACAACTTCCCCAGATCTAGAAAAATACTTTCCATCTAAGCTAACGCTATCATCACTAGATCAGGAGCAATTTATTTTACACTTTATTTGAATTAGACAAGTTTATTATGGTGATTATGTCCTTGGGCACAGTTCAGGGGGACGATATTTTACTTTTATATGATGATAACCCGAGCATGATGGTGGCACAGTCCATCATCTGGGCAGGGCCCCATCTCTGCGTGGGTTCTCTCCAGAAGCTCCTGCGTCCTACCAGAGACATGCATTTAGTTTTTCTGTTAAATGGTGATTAGAAATTACTTGTAAATGTGAGTACAAGAGTTTTCTGTCTGTGTTTTAGCCTTGTAACAGGCTGGTGTTCTGTCCAGGGTGTACCCCCCCACATCAGCACCTGTGGCACCTGCGATAGGCTCCAGCCCCACAGTCTTGAACTGAATAAGCAGAAGAAGAAGAACTGATATATGTTAATATTGCAGCTTTCATTGACTTTAGTGATTAGGATTTCACATTCAAAGAAAATAATGACTTGCGATTTATCGTTATGTGCTGAACTAACAGTCATCTCAGGGGGGAAAAACACTATGCTTCCAATGGATGGATGGATAAGGAGTCTGGCAACACAGTGGCGTTTACTGAGAACTGGATCGCGCCGTAAGACTTGGTCTAAAAGTAGTTTTGACATGTTTTTGCCATGAAACTGGGTCAGCAATAAAATCCAGTGTTACTTACACTAAGTAAATTCAAGCCCACTGCAACTACTGTCATCTAGGAATAAGCACAAGTACAATTTTTCCAAAGACAGTGTGGTGTTTGCTGTCAAAATACAACTGTTGGGTTAGTATACCTTTATAATGATGAACATTGTAAAGGTATACCTAATATATTTGGAGCCCGCCATTGGCTGGAAATCCATGCAGTGAAATGCTCCACAGATAGAAAATACAAATATATATTATGGAAAATACACATTTTTAATAGTATTCAGTAAGACAGAATAACGGCACAGTGGCCTCTTGCATCATTTTAGTATATGATACAACTAGGAACACATTAATGACTACCATTTTTTTCACATTAAAGTCAGTGAATCCTTAAAAATTGCAGTGAGAAATGACTTCATGTATCTGTCAGTACTTGAGCAGCTAAAATGTAGTTGACTGTTTCTTAAGTATCAGTCCATCACAGGTTTTATTGTTTTCATCACAATAAAACCTGATGAGAAGTGAGAGGGGAGAAGTTCTTGCTAAAATGAGAAAAACACAATTTGTGATGGTGAATAGCAAAAAATTCTCAGTATCCTGGAAGAGTTCTTTTCGAGCAAAGATGGCGATTATTTGCTCATTACTATAGAAGCTGACATCGTTCCGCTATCAAGTGCAGCGTTTCCATTTATTCCGTAGCTCACCAATTCACAAGCACTGATCTCGAGCTGCTCCCGAGGCCTCGCTGAAGGTGCAAGTTTTTTTTTTAAACTAATTACGCTGCAGAAAATTCCTACTGAGAAAATACTTGAAAGTGGAATCATCTGATCTCTGCAAGTGAATTTGTTAAAGCTGACACTTTAGATAGTTGTAATTCGTGCTTGCAAATGATAGCTTAGTTTAGGCTGTGGATGAAAAGGCTTACTTTATCATCTTCTTTAAAAAACATAGCGAACTGGGGAATATATGTAGCCCATGTTTAAGTTATCCAAATTAATCCAAAACTATAAGAGGTAAGACTAAAGGTAACTTTAACCACATGAAATTTCCCCTTGTGGGACTAATAAAGGTATCTTATCTTATCTTATCTTATCTTATCTTATCTTATCTTATCTTATCTTATCTTATCTTATCTTATTACCTGTGCAACACGCAAACTAAGGATCTTACAGTTGTTGCATAGACAATGCATAATAAAACTAAAAGTAAACCTTGAGGTGTTTCTAGACCTTGAATTAAGTCAAACATTGGAAAGTTTGAAAGAGAAACTTGTCTGCACACAATATCTAACCCATGCATCCTGCTGGACTTATGTGTAGAGGCACAGATATGAGGAGGGCTACAAAAATAGGTCACGCTGAAGGTTCCCAAGACCACAGTAGCCTTCACATTTCTTAAATATAAGTTCCTCGAAACCGGTTGCCTGCAAATGTTGGAGAAGTACCTTAATAAATGATGGGACCAGGAACTTGGTCATTCTGCCTGAGCTCCAGAGATCCTGCTTGGAGATGGGAGAAAAACTTCCAGAAATGCAATCATAATTGTAGGCTTTACCAGTCTGGGCCTTTTATGGCAGATTTGCCAGACAAAAGCCTCTCCTCGGTGATAGACTGAGGAGAATGAAAACCCGCTTGGAGAAAAAGCCCCTAAAGGACTTTCGGACAGTGAGAAACAAAATTCTCTGGTCTGATGAAACCAAGATTTCCTTTGGGAGTGCACTGGCCCCACTACACCTACCCAATAAGTTTTGCTTTATTTTGTAGCTGCAGGCAGATGAAGGTGGATAGACTCAGGAAAGAAGCTGAAGAGATTCCACGTAGTGCAGGTGACGAATGACCTGCGCTGACTTTGAGATGCCGGTTTGGTGACAAGAACTCTGCTAAGGTGTGTGGGGTCAGCGGTGACCTTGCCAGTTCTTTTCTTCTTCAACTCATGCTAGTTTACCACCTGCACTTTCTTCAACTCTGCCAAGTTACAGACTTTACATCCTGTAACCAAAAATAAAGTGCTGAAGTTACTGTACACATTCTGCAGGCAACTTAGAGGTCAATCTGTCTGAAGCAGAGTAGCTGTTTGAAGTTTGTCTTTTTTCTTTTTTTGTGCATTCATTGACCCAAAGGCATTTATGTTCACAGTATGTATATTAAAACTATCAGAAAACACGAGGTACTTCTTAGTTTTTAAATCCACTGACTATAAAGATTTTCCTGTTAAAAAACAGAAGCCTTTGTGAGAACTGTTAAAGGTTACCATTAGGTCTACGGCTCAGCTTGAGTCTGTTTTCAGGCTGTTGGCTTCCTGCAGGTTGGGATGGGTCTGTGCCTACAATAATCAACACAGACTCTGAAAACTGTATTACTTTCATCTTTAAAATAACTTTCAAATTAAAACCTTATGTCTTAGCCTTGCATCATCTCACAGTCACTGCTCTGCGGTGGACTGATTCCTTTTGCTAAGGCACTATGGTGAGGTTTACCTACCTTATTTTGCCTTATTACATGGACAGATACATGTTTTGTGTGTGTGTGCGTGTGTGTGTCTTTGTACAAGTTATTAAATATATTGAGATTGGAGAAGTACAGCAAGCAAAAAGGCATTAAGGAGTTTAATTTACATGCAGCAGTTCTAGTACTCGGTTGGACCCCTTTGGCTTTCAGAACTACCTTAATTCTTCATAGCAGATTTAATAAGTTGCTGGAAACATTCTTCAGAGATTTTTGACCATATTAACATGATAGCATTGCATAATATCTGAAGATTTCTTAGCTATACGGCCATGGTAAAAATCTTATGTTCCAGCCGCATCCCAAAGGTTCTCTATGGGATTGAGATCTGGTGACTGTAAAGTCTGAGTGAACCCATTGTTAGGTTCAAGAAATCAGTTCGAGATGATTACAGCTTTGTGGCATGGTGCATTATCCTGCTGGAAGCAGTTATCTGAAGATGGGTACACTGTGCTCATGTAGGGATGGGCAGAGTCAGCAATAATATTCAGGCTGTGGGGTTTAATACATGCTACATGATGCTAAAGGAACCAAAGTGCAACAAGAAAACTTTCCCAACACCATTACACCTCAAGTAGCATGAAACACTGACAGAAAGCAGGGTTGATCCATGCTTTCATGCTGCTTATGGAAGCTAATCGGGCAGCGTTTTGCCAGTCTTCTATCATCCAATCTTGGTGATCCCATATGAACTGTAGCCTTGGTTTCCTGTTCTTAGCTAAGAGGAGTGATCTTCTGCTGCTGTAGTCCATCTGCTTCAAGATCTTGTGCATTCACAGATGCTCTTCTACATACCTTGGTTGTAATGAGTTATTGTTGCCATCCTATCAGCTCACAGCAGTCTGGCCTTTGTCCTCTGACCTCTAGTGTCAGCAAGGAACATTCACTGAACTGGAATATTTTCTCCTTATTTGGATCTTTCTCCGTAAACCCTAGAGACGACTGCGTGGGAAAAACCCAGTCGATCAGAAGTTTCTGAAACAGTCAGAGGAGAAAGGCCAGACTGCTTTGCAACGTCCATGTCAGATTCAAAGTCAAAGTCACTTAAATCACAGTTGTTTCCTATTCTGATATTCAGTTTCAGCTTCAGCATGGTGATCACCATGCCTACGTGCCTGAATGCTAACATTACCATGTGATCCGCTGATTAGCGAGCAACTGAACAGGTGTACCTAATAAAGTGGCCAGAGAGTATATATTTAGAAAAACCCCTAAATGTGAGATAATGTTTGGTTTTACAAAACAGTTTGAACATGAAAGAATTTTTGATAATGAGCCACGTATCACATCCTGCTGTGTGCAGTCACCACTCACTTGCTTAAAGTGGATAATATAACCTTTGTTTCCATTGTCCAAGGTTGCGCTCGCCATGCTGGAGAGCTGTGTTACAAAAGCCACCTTTTCTTCATGTGTCATGACTCGTTTCATTTCCTGAGCCTGCCAAGCTTGACTGTTATGTGATTTTTAATCTTTAACCCTTATATTATCCACACCATAGCACATTAATCTGCTTTGCACAGAGGGGCGAACATTTTGTATAAGCATTTTAAATGCACTGTACAGAGTACATATGTATAGAATTGAACATTATACGCTTTTTATGCCCACTACTTATTTTATTTCAGGGTTAATGCTCTCACAGTACTGGTGCAACAGACAAAAGGCGGAGGATAAGGGGATTCCTTTATATTTACATATGTATATATCTTTATATTTTTTTGACATTATTAGATTGGGCAAATATAGCTGAAGTTTTGCCCAAATGTGCAATATAAATACAAGTTGAGTGGGTGAAGCTATGCTCAGTGCTTTGTATCTGGTATTCACTTTGGTTCACAGAAGTTAGGTGATATTTATGAGTCACTGCATTATTCTGGGAGACAGGAATGATTTGGAATGTTCTCTTGCTCACACCCGCTTCAAGAGGCGCACTTCCACGACTCCACAGCTCTTTAATACCTCTTGTGATCACTGCTGGATTATAGGACAAAGCAGATTTGCATATTTTTCTTGTACCATGAAATAATGTGGCCATTTCCAGCATGCCGCATTCCAGTGTACAGTCTGTGTAGATTTACTCGGAACACTGTCGAATGTCTGATGTGAAATACAATCACGTGAGCTGAATGGGCAAGTACAGTAGAGAGGATGTAGATGAGAAAGAGGAGGGGGGGGGGGGGTAAAGAGATGGAGAAGTATACTACTCCTGTGATGCTATCATTAGCTCTCTTTAGATTAGGGAGCTAACCTCGCTCTGGCCTTGCCTGAAGAAAGAACGATGAGAGAAACTAAGAGATCAGTTGGCAACGTGCCGTGCTAAAGCAACAGCACAAATGCCTCTATGATGTTGGGTTTTTTTTAACAAACATGTTCATTTCAACAACAACAACAACAACAAAAAATTCACGCTGACAGCTGCAAGCACCAATGTGAAGTCGCCTGTCACAAGCAATTACAGTATATCAGACTGAAGTTCCTGTTGTCCTCAGAGATCACATCTCATGAGGCTCAGGCTGAAAGAGATGGAGAACAGTGACAAAAACATTCAAAAGCCCGTGCCGTGTTTGAACGTCCGCGCTACGTTGGCTAAGGGGAGCTTATAAGCCTCCAAGGCAGCCATACTTATTTGGCGCCTAGTTGGACAATCTGTATCTTTAAATCACGCGTTCTCGCTTCGACGCTCAGCAGGTGATCAGCGCTCGGCCGAGGAATTTTTAATATTTCTTATATGATGTTAACGTGGCGTCTACTGCCAGTGCAGGAAAATCTGCTACAACTGCAGCTTGGCTTTGTTTAGTTAAATGACTAAAATGAAATATTAGAGCTTGGAGTAATCCATTACATACACAGCCATCCATTCTTCTCCAAGCCTCAGAGGCCTTCGGCATAATAGGAGTCCTGCGCGAAAGGATCCTAAATGAATGAATTGGGACTGTGATTGATTCTAATTGGACGGGTCTTTTAGAGCCTTTCATCTTAAAAAAATAAAAAAAATAAAAAATTACAATAGTTGCCAGACAAACTTTTTCTCCAAGACACTACACAGCAGTCGGAGTACTTATAGCCCACACGATTAACCTCTTGATAGTGGCATTGTAAAGACACTGTCAGTTAAACAGCAAATGAAACAAAGTTTTTGCCGGGGGGCTGCATAGATCTGCACCAATTAGATGACTACTATCTGACTCCCTGTCACGTAGCGAGGGTCGTCCCCAGCTGTAGGTTTCTCTCTGTCTCGTTGACTCATTAAATGTGATTTGAAACATTTTTGGACAACGAGTCTTGCCCCCCCCCATCACAGTCCTGAAAGGACTGACAAATGAAAAGTGTTCTCCAGCCCAGTTACTTTTTTCTCTTTCATTTGCACGTCCAAAAGTCACAGTTGACCAGGCATTGTTAACAATGGCTTAATGAAATGGGATTACTCGTATGCCTTGCCAGAAAATGTTTACATGCTGTTTAATCTGAGCCAAGACCCACTGTGCAAAAAATTCCCAGACACGATGACATAATCATTCTGCACTGTACTGTTTAAATTGTATATGCGTTTTCATTCATGCAATATATGGATTTTATCAGTTTGCCTAACCAGCCTTAAAGAAGTCTTTAGAGTTGTTCACCTTCTATCTATTGAAAGTTTCACATTCACAGCAGTCAGGATTAACCTATGTTAACATTTGTTGGTCAGTGGCAGAACACGAGGCTGCAGGAGAAGATGTCATAGTCAGATGACATCAATCTTTTTGGCCTTACCATGTGTGCCACTTTGGGACTGAACCAGCAGTGCCACTTCTGTGTTGGCACGAGCACTCCAATGTTGGCTTCTTGGAACAGCCAAGCAGACTTGGTCCAAGTGGTTTGAAGCCCCCTAAGCTTAGACTTCAAAGGCCTACTTATTTGTCCCTGCCCTGACAAACTGCTGCAATTTACCCTTAGGCAGAGAGGAACAGCGAGGACTCGGCTCGTTTCTGACTCTTGATCGCAGGGGTGTCAAGTTTCTCTGCTATCTTAAGGGGAACCCCAACTCCGCAAGAGACACCTCAGTCCATTTAGTTGACAGCTTGGCCGTCCACTTCCATTCTGGCTGAATGGCTGATGTGTGAGTAGCATCATTTCCATAAAAAAGAATACGCTGTAATATGTTTTTTTTTAAAAAAGAGGAAAAACATGAGATTAAAGTACCTAGAATAACATCGGTATCAAATGAGAATGATATCAAATGTTTTTCTTAGTGCTGCAGATCCAAAAACTTGAAATTTCCACACTGACATTATGACAATGGCAGCTTGCAGTGTGTTTAAGTAGATGCAATTTTTCTAAAATAGAAGAAAAAATAAAGAAAAAGAGAAAAAAAAGTTTTTGTAGACAGAACAAACACATCTGAACTTTAAAGCATTTCAGTAATCAAAAGAAAGTCACCCTGGTGCCTTTTACTACTTGACTTCTGGCTTCTTGCATGCCACTGAAAGCCAGCTTCCCCAAGATGCCTTTCTTCTGACACTTGCCTTCCTCAGTCATTAAGGTTCAAGGGATGCCGTGGTTAAGTTGATGACTCATAGGAAAACCCTCATCTGGAATAAAGAAAGCATGAGTGGGGAAAGGAGCGGCTGACCCAGTGTGTGTGACACCCAGACTGTAAACGCTGATGGCCTCCCAGCACATGACCTGCACAGCATTACACAGCTACATTAACATTAGTTATTATTATTATTAAAGCTGTTATTATCACAGTGCTCCTGGTGTATTAAGTCGCCACTATTATTTCTATGTAATTATACGTTATAATCAAATTGTTACATATTGTGGGAAGTACAGTAGAAGGTAAGGTAGAACCTAAATTAAGATGGCGATAAATTTAATAAGAAGTGGCGTGGTGCTGTTTTTGGAATGACATTAGGGACATGTATCAACATTGCAAATAGACGGAGATGTACACTCTAACAATGTTAGTAAAATAGAGATACACCCAAGTGATTGCATTCATAATGTTTGATTTAATTATATTATAAGTGCCTACTCCTGTTGTTTATCTGGTGTTTTCTTGGAAAATGGATAAAAAGCTTTCCATCTTCCTTTGTAGCATAAATCTATCTTTATTGTTACTGTACCTGAAGCTAAAGATCCTCACATTGCCCGTTTATTTTGGTGTGGCATGGCTGCAACAGCTGCTGCTCTGTGGAGGCGCTTTTTCGAGGAAACAAAATCTTCTTCATGCTTTTCTGGGTTTGTTGGGGGGATGCTAGAGGAAGATGTTATCAGAACATACTGATATTGGCTGCCAGTCATTATATTCAAATAAAACCCTGGAACAACCAGCTAAAATAAGTCACGCAATGCCCACTTGCAACCTCTCATTTGCTGGCTTTTTTGTTTTTAAAGCATGGCTTCGACAAACTCCTACTTTCACACACTGAGTTAATTAGGTCGCCCTCCTTTTTTGCCGCCTCCACACAACAACAACAAAAAGAAGAAGAAAGACAAAAAGTCTTTATCTCCGTGACATTAACACTTACTCGTTTCTTCTCAGTCTCTCGTCGGGACACGACCCCGAAGTAGTTCTTGACTGCAGGTGTGAGCGTTGTCATCTTTATGACATTACGCACCACGCGCCAGCGTGTGAGTGTGTTGGTGAATAGGTGATTTGAAAGGCTGCACTTTGTATATGTGCAGACATTTGTTGATTCTATTATTTCAGTCTTTTAATCGTGTTAACTTTATTCTCATAATCAAAGGCGGTTAGACTGTAACATAGACATCCATACTCAGGCAGTGGAGATAAAAGGCTGTTTAGTGCTCACCAGTCAAAAAGATGATTAAAAAAACAAGGAACGACATGAGCAACATTCCTTGAAATGTTCGTATCGTGCTGATGGATCTCTGCAAAAAGCATGGATTATAATGACCCCAAAAATGTACACTGATGGCATAAATTAGAAAAAACAACTTCTGCTAACTACGTGACTTAGACAGAATTAAACAGCAAATCAGATCACACTGCATTAAGATTGCTCTCCATCCATTATCTGGACACTTAATATGAAAATATACAACGACTACCTACAAGGAAGAGCTTAAAAGTCTAAATCCATTTTCCTCTGTGTGTTCTGCGAATTCGAAATGAGCACCTGCGAAGCTTAAGGAAGCCTCCTTTGCTTAGAGAAAGCCTAATTATCAAACTGTCACTTGCCAGTCGTTTGTGTGTATGCAGATGAAGTGCATCTGCTGCATCAGCCCAACGTACTGTTAATTTTCTTCCCCATCTTTTTTTTATCCCCTGTATTGATAAAAAAAAAAAGAAGAAGAAGATGGAAATGTTGTTTGTTTTTTTTTCACTCCAGCTCGTTCTTGATGTATTTGCAAGTGAAGTGAAGAAAATTTGCATACTGAATATTTTCCAACTTTTTAATATCCTCCTATAAAACTGCCGGATATCACCTCACCCGTTGAGATCAGTTAAAAACGTTATAGAACCATTAATTTTCTTACCTATAGTCAATTTAGCAGCTGCACAGACTGAGATTATATTTTAAATACAGTAGCTTCAGCTAATTTACTCCAAACAAGAATGTTTTAAGGGGAGATCCCAATTAATGACTAATAAATAACGCTTCAAATTAACCATCACCAGAGTAAATGTTATTGGGGCATATTATACTATTTCTATAACAAATTAAGTTTCAAATGTTCCTAAATAAGTGTTTAAGATTTTAGCATAAACTACTTGACAGATCGTTCATTACACAGTCCCTGTGTGCCACTGCTTTTTAACTGGGCTGTGTGAGTGCCTGTAGCTGTAAATCCACTTTTGCCCACACCCCTTTCAAACAGATTTTTGTGAGTTACACAGAGGAGCAACCAAATGGGCCAAAGCATACAGGTGACCTCAGGGTAGCAGACACTATACGAGGCATTTTGTCACCTCTAAAATTAGACTTGCGTGAAAGATGGGTGCGTCCTATGGATATGCGAAGTGAAGTCATGTGTGGAAAATGCCCCAAACCTGCATTCTTTTCAATGCCGAGCAGGGGACGACTCTTCTGGTCACGAAAAGAAGTCAAATTCTACCAAAGTCTGTGGGAACGGGATTATTAGACAAAAGCACTGGGCCCACCTACACATTACACCTACAGGAGCTGCTCAGCCATGAAACCCATGCCATGAAGCTCCTGGTGCACCGTTTTTGTACTGATGTTAATGCCAGAGGAGGTTTGGAACTCTGCAGTTACCGAGTCAGAAGCACTGCAGCACTACTTTGCAAAAACAATACTTTCAGCTCATCTTGGAAGATCTAGGAGGGATGAAATCTTACCAAATGACTTGTTGCCACGGTAGCATCCTATTCAGCGAGCCCTCTGCAAAGGCAGACAGCATAGCTAGGAGCTTGACTTGAAACACCTGTGCAATGAGACTAAAAACACAAGGTTAAGAGGTGTAGCCATATAATTTGTCCATATAGCGTTAAAAAAGTTAAAAATTTCGTTTTGTGGTTTTTAATTTTGAGTATTCGATATGGCATTTTTGTCTTTTTTTTATAATAGAATGAAAACAAAATCGCTCGCACACAAACACTTATATACACCCGTATCTAATATCAAAGTGGTCTTAACGTTTCCTCAAATACCCTGCTGTCCCTCAGCATTACAGTGCTGTCCAGTGGACAGGCTACAAAGCAAATGATGAGGGTGGACGCATGAGCTGCAGGGTGTGCTAACAGTCCAAATTTCCTGTTGTCGTGGGGGCATCTTCGTTCATCTCAGAAATCAAAGCAATCCACTTCACCCAATCCATCCAATCTATCAGTTAGTATCAGTTACTGAGGAAATTAAAGCGTGGACTGTGGCTGCTCATTAGGTCTGTCGTCCCCAGGTTTTGCTCACCAGCAGGGGGCTAAGCTTATCAAGTATTCATGTCAAAACTGGCTGAAAAGCCAAACAACTCGTTCAAAAACATATTTAATGACCTTTGAAAAAAACGGAAAATGACCGAAATGGTTCGAGCTTTTTTGTCTGTCTCTAGACTCACTGGGAGCTCGTCATAATGTCCCTTTTAAAGGTGTAGGGCCAATGTTTTTGAAAAATGCATCAGAATATCAGCACCGCTCGGTGAGTCCACAGATACATCAAAACCATTTCAGTTCATAAGACGAATTAAGCAGTATGGGGTAACAATTAGTCAGCTCTGGTAGCAATGAAATATTTGAGCTTTCTCTCTTGCAACATTGGACGGAGTGCTTTGTGACATTTACCAGAGGCATAAATACATCTGCACAACTGATAATAGCACGGTTTAGAGCTTTAATGACAGAACAACCCATCGTCTTTAAAGTGATGTTCGTGTCTGTATGGGAAGTTTTAGCAGCACAAGTCATAATTATATTTTGATGGATGGTTATTAGGTGTTTTTCTTCGCTCTTTAGTTACCCTTTCCTCTAGCAAAGAGTCACAGCACACCAGCAGATGTTTCAGTTTGCTTGCAATCGCTTTTCACAGAGAACAAGAACTACTTCTGCGCTGGCGCTATAGACATTATGGATTCGCTAGACTAGAGCTTAAGTGTGTATGTGGCCAGCAAAGATCAGCAAAGGAGTGCTTTAGACGTGCTTGATAATGATACAAGTTCTCAAAAAGATGCTACAGTTGAGGCTATGTGACTGAATGTATAGATTCAGAACACTGTTCCACGGTCCATTTAAAGCAAGCGTATTTTATTAGCTTCTGTGGAAATATCAAGTCCCACTTAAAGAAAGAAGTCTTTAGTCCTCAGTTGTTGGAATCGTTTAAGCTTTTCACTGCAGTTAACTGTCAACAATAAATTGTTTTCACTCAAGTAAGGTCGTATCATGTAAGTTCATTTCAAAGATCAATGCTCAGAATGTGGTGGATATGCATTCGTGAAAGAAAAACTCACTTGTTTGCCTAACAGGGGGTTCTTTAAATGTATAAATTAAAACCGACTGCTCTTTCACGAGCTCCGGTTGTAATAGAACAGTGCAATCACTCTATGAGACAGCCCATTCAGCACCCTGGCTTGCCGCTATAATCTGAAAGTACGTGGCTTTCACGCAGATTATCATTCATGCACATCATCGGGCCCAGTCGTAAGACATGTAAAGCGGAGTGTGAGGTAGAGATGATCACATTTGTAGACGGCACTTTAGGAGGAAAGGCTCGGTAGCACAATAATGTACGTCTCTTTTCCCACATACAAATGCTCTCTGTGCACCCCCGCACCCACCCTTTCCTTGACTCTCTCTCACCTCCGAGCTGAACTCCAGCGACCTCCTTGCTATCGATATTGTAGCATAGCCTGTGTGCGTTCAAACCTCTTGGTTTGGCCAGTGCACCAATCAGCGTCACCCGTGGGCTTTCACTCCCTTAACCCCTGGAGCCACTGCCCAGCTGCTATTTGATATAGGCATGCTTGTAAGCCCAGCAAACATTCTCTGCTCTTTTCCCTTTACCAAAGAGACACATGTCTCGTATCGCTCTAAAAATCTAAACCCCCGGTTGCAATATAAAATCAAAGGATTGACAGAGTAGATTATAAAGTATCGCTTTATATTTTTTGAACTTTTGCCGCAGAGCCCTCAGATCTCTGCTATCTCAGATTCCTCTCGAGTGTGTGCTATAATGTTTACATGACGCCAATAGCCTTGTATTTCACCTAAGCCTGCAAACTCTTTGAGTAAACTTCAATAACTCCTGTGTACACAGAGAGCGGGAGAAGTGGGGCTTTTTTTGAGCCAGTGCACAAGTTAAGGGAAATTAGCTAAGTGGATTCCATGCGGTGGATAGCTGGAGGGCAACCCCATAGTGCTGAAGATCCCTGTCTTGCCTGGGTTTTGGCTAAAGTCTTTGCGCATCTTTGCCATGGAGTGGAGCAGGCATGTCAATAACCTAAGACAAGCTTCACTTTTCACAGTTCTAGGTGCTGCTCTGCACAGCATATCTCCATTACTGATGGGTGATGTGTCCCACTCGTGGCCACATAAATCCAACATGAGCGCTAACTGTCTTGGGATCCTTTCGGTGTAATCCCTCTGACCAAAGTTCTTTGGCAGATCTCGAGTTGATGGACAACTTCCTGTCAAACATCTGTGAATCTGTCAGCGCAATGCCACAACTCGGCACTGACATTTCGACCTGGCACAATGCCAAGTTGCATCAATCCATCCGCGAGCTTCTCGGCTCTGAACTGCCATACGACACACTTTGCTACGCGGCTGTCAACTTCCACGGAGCAGACGCAGCCAGAGACTGATGCATATTGCGTGGCTGCTGTCCGCGGGCAACACGAGTACAACCTTGACCGAGAGGCAAAACCTTTAGCCTTACTGTAGTCTAGCAGCAGAGACTTCCACCTAACATCTGGACACATCTGTCAGCAAGAAGCTGAATAAGCTATCCTCGGGTTATCGCCGCAACCTGAATCCCTGAACCCTAAGGATATTTTGCAGACAGCTTAAAGTCAGAACCGTTCAACTAATGATTTTTACATGAACTGCAACTGATGTGGCTCTTTTTGGAATCTAGAACATAATAATTAAACATTTAAGAAAAAGTTGAACCAAACAACATCTGCTCATTCCCCCCCGTTTGTTGTCCAATTTCCCAAAGCTTCTCCTCTACTGGATGAAGAGATTTAGAGTAAACAGATTCACTTGCGTGTGGAAATTCACCGAGAGGGGAAAAAAAAGTGCTGGATAATTTGTATCCGTTCTGTCCAGTTAAAGAAGATGCCAGACAAACTAGAGTCATCAGAGCGACATATGCCACAGAGGTTGGCCTCCACAGCTAGAGGCTCTCTTATTAATAGCCTGTCAGAGGCGGTTCTCAGGTGTGCCCGTGGCAGATGGCCTTTAGGGCTAGCTGAAGTGGCTGCTTGCATCTCTGTGTGCGGTTACAAAGAGATTGTGCGTGGCTGTTTTAGATATTCATCTGCATGCACCAAAGCTCTTAATTATCATGTCTAGGCTGTCTTTTTAAATATTTTTTTATCGCTGGCTCACATTTTCCATTTTAAAATGTGCGTCAGACACATATTAATATACTGGTCACTTTATTTTATTGCATGTGGATCTTTTGTTGTTGGATTTCAGCTGCGCCGGCTCCCCCATTAGTTTCAGAGTCCGCTTTAAGATTTCGATTTTGACTTTTTGGAGCTCTGCATGGACAAGCTCCAGCGAACATCAGGGAACTTTTACGTCCATACATCCCCCCAGCAGGTCCCTGAGGTCATGTGATCGGGGCCTGTGGGCTGTGCAGCATACAAGGCTGAGAACTAACGCAGACGGAGCTTTTGCAACAGCATCTCTCAGACTCTGAAACTCTCTCCCACTGAGCCTGAGATCTGTGGACTAGGTGATCTCTCTCTCTCTTCTTTAAAATAAAAAAATGTAACAAAGAAAAAGGAGCTAAAAAAAATCTCCTTTTCCAAACTTGCTTTTGGGTAACTTTTGATGTTCTAGCATTTTCCTTTTTGTTGCGAAGCACTTTGTGATATTTATCTTGAAAGGTGCTGTATAAATAAAAACGTTACTTACTTTTTCATGCGTTGACGAGCTGTTCTATCGCATCCTGTTTAAACCGTGCGCTGATAATGCCTTGGAAGGGACAGATCAATTCAAAGCAAAGACAGCGAAACACAATACCCAACCGAATCTGTACACCTGCGCTGTTTTTAAGTCTAAATAATTTAGCAGGTATTTCATATTTCACAGCTGAAATACAGAGATTCCAGGAAGGAAGTCTCTCAGATAGTCTAACTTTGATGTTAATGTGCAAGAAGTTGAAGCGACGCATAATATCGATAGGTGGGGGACAAATTAAAAGACAAACCTGGAGCCCTGACCACTACAGTGAGGAGATGTGTCTGATATCTCTGTTGGAGTGCTGGGGGAATTTCGCCTTTTGCTTCGAGGTAAAGGTCACTTCAAATCAATACAAAGTTGTTCTGAGTGATCATCATTATCCTGTGATGAAACCCCTTTCTTAAAAAACAATGATCAGAGTGGTCTCTTCCAGGAGAGCTACATCCACAAGGCGTAGGGAGTCACTGATCGCTTTGATGAGAATGAAAAGGAGGTTAAACGTATGTTATGGTCACCGGATCGCAACTTAAGTTAATGCAGAAGGAAGAGTTTGAAGCTTGACCCACGTCATAATTGAAATTGTCTTTTGGAATAATGGTGGTTGTTGCCTCATAGCAAGAGGGCTCTGGGTTCAAATCCAGCCTGGGGTTTGCATATTCCTCCTGACCTTGCGTTGGTTACTCTCACAATCCAAAGACATGCATTGGGTTTGATGACTCTAAATTGTCTGTTGGTATGCGCTTACCATATAGCGCTTTTCTAGTCCCTAAGGACCCCAAAGTGCTTTACACAACCAGTCATCCACCCATTCACACACTGGTGATAGCAGCTACATTGTAGCCACAGCCACCCTGACAGAGGCGTGGCTGCCGGACACTGGCGCCACCAGGCCCTTTGACCACCACCAGTAGGCAACGGGTGAAGTGTCTTGCCCAAGGACACAACGACCAAGACTGTCCAAGCCGGGGCTCGAACTGGCAACCTTCCGATTACAAGGCAAACTCCCAACTCTTGAGCCACGATCGCCCCTTACCTGTCTCTGTGAGTTTGCCCAGCGACAGATTGGCAACCTGTCCAGGATATACCACGCTTCTCACCCTATGTCAGCTGGAATGGTCTCCAGCACATCCCCATGACCCTGAATTGGATAAATGAAAGAAAATGGATGGATGGGTTTCACTGCTCCAAAAAGAATCAATGCTGAGACATGACTTGAACCCATAATATGAAACTCTTTGGTCCTTTTTTTCCCTTTAAATTGTCACCGTATCTGCAGTATATTCACATCTGCATGAGTATACACTGCATGAGAAATCAGTTAAGGAAAACAAGAGTAGAAAAAAATGGCCGTTAGATGTGGGATGTTTAACATTTGCACGTTCTTAGAGAGGTGAAATCAATTTTGCATTAGCGTTGTTATTGCAAGACAACGGTGGACCGAGGTCACAAATGGCCTCTTCTGCTGCATTAGGTCATTCGGTTGTCTGGCAGAAAAAAGAATGACAGAAAAAAAAGAGCTCAGATTCACACCTCTTAGTGCCTGACTTATGGGGAGACCGAGGGTTTACTTTAATAATGCGAGTTTATTGCTTTTAGTAGTGCATGTCATTATTGCTAGGAGTCATGACGGAAAACCCAGGGCTGGAGCGAATACCAATTGTTTTGGATGTGTGAACTGTCAGTCACATGGCCAAAGGCAAACAGTCATGAAAATGGCTGAAATTCCCTTTTGTAGAAATAAGGTCTAATAACTGGATGGGAGTTCGGATGAACAGAACTGATGGGTTGTTTCCAACATACACACACATACATAAAAAAAAAAAACAAACCACATCTCATAACAGATTGATTGCATCTTATTGCTGAATAGGTCCTTGAGTGTTCTGAACAAATGGCAGAGCTCAAGGAAAATTAGTTGAGTAGAAAGTATAGAGCTGTATTCAGTCATTTATATAAATTTTAGGCACCTCTGTCAGGCGAGACATTTCAGAAAGTGGTCGTATTCTCCTTTTTTTTCTTTCCTCTCAGCTCTATTAATTTTTTGACTTTTAAAAGCTGTAAATAAGAGTGACAAAATAATCCTTGGAGAGTGTAAATGACTTGTGACACACTGATGATCATCCAACTGTTCATTTGCTTTTATTTTTCACTCATCTGTGTCCTTGTTATGAATTCAAAGAGAAGAGCTTTTCACCTGTTTCTTTTTTGTGTGTGTTTTTTTTTAGAGCATTTTACTCCATGATATGCTCATTTATCTCCTCACTCAGTTTTCTATTTTATTTTTTTTACAACAGGATGCATTAACAGACTCGGATGAATTTCTCTGCGGGTATAAAGGAGCGCTCCACCCCCGGTGCATCTCTGTGTTCGACGCTTTGTCTCGAATCAGAGCATGACGGGGTGAAAAAAATCCATCTGTCTCACACATGACAAGACACTGAAAAAGATCCTTTCATGCTTCCCTGTCAAAATAACCAGAGGCGTTTGACGTTTATACGTAACAGACATTACGCGGATTAAGGTTATTACTCAGAGATATTCCAGAAGTCATTTGCGCAGCAAACCCCCCCCCCCCAAAAATGCAGGAACTGAAAAACCGATGATGGATTTCACAAGCGCCAAAACAGCGTTGTTTGTCACTGTCGCTCAAGCAATACAGACCCGAGTCAACTCTTTAAAAAAAAATAAAGATGAAAACAGCCACCCTTGTGTGTTTACAGAGGTCCTGCCCTTCCATTTGAGAGACATTGAACCGAGCTGAATATACAGCACACCTACTTTGCAGCGCACGGGCGATGTTTCTTTGAGCTCCATGGCCAGCATATATCTCCACAAGGTCAAGATGAACCACACTGCAAATAAAGCACCTCGGGACCCATGCTGACGCCACTTCCCAGTAACTTATTCTTGCATTCGTCCCACCAATGACCCACACACATGCTAATGCATCACATGACTGCAGAGTTGTTGTTATGGCCACTTGAGGGTATTATTTACATTCTGACACCTTCCACGATAACAGTTTTCACCCTATTTATATTTGTGTCAAGCAATGAAGCACCTTCCACTGCGTTAAAGTCTACAAAGCATAATGTAGTGCTGCTGCATGGAATCAAAAGGTAAACTGTGTGATTCTGGCTAAAAAGCCTCACGCCCAGATATATATATATATATATATATATATATATATATATATATATATATATATATATATATATATATATATATATACATATATATATATATATATATATATATATATATATATATATATCCCCCCCGTCAACATCTGAGGTAATGGATCTTGTGTTTTCCTGCCTTTGTTCATTCCTTCCCATGTTTAATATCTGATGATATTGGTCTGAGTGTTGGTGAAAAACTCTTGAGCAATATCTTTTCCAGCCCGCCCTCCACCCCTGTCAAAAATTCAATAACATACCACTAAGTTGGATCTTTGAAGTGACTATATCAACCGGCAGAGGTTAGAGGAGAAGAAGAAGAAGGGGGTGAAAAAAACAGAAGCTGGATGATGTGGAAGGGCTCATACGGTTTCCTCCATAAGCAATTATATCAGAGAAATGTGTCTAATATCACGTCAGAAGATCAAGCACCGCACTCCTCGCCAGGCTTCTCGCCAAGACTTGTCAAACTGTTAATGTAGAGAGTTTATTCTTGCTCCCTGTTTAGAGCAGTTTTTATTTTTATATCCTTTTTTCCCCTCCCTCTTCTATTTGCAGCCCACTTGCCTTTTTCATTTGAATATCAAAATGAAAAAGGAATATATTGTTATGCACGTATAGTTCATTACTCAAGGTTGTGTTTTGTTCCAGGGACTTTACTGTGCCACGAGCGCTGCGATCGGCTGAGGCATAGGAAATTAAATCTCTCCTCCCCACTCCCATTCTCGCACACAGTCCCTTTACTTTTTTCTCCCCCTCCTCCTCTGTGTGTCTCTCTCTTTCTCTTGCCAAACATTTACTCTGCTGGGCACACTTTCTGAAGTGTGAACTGAATTATAGATTTCTAATTTCATCTAAACTTGAGGCCAGTAGGCCTTTGGTGAATAGCATGGATATTTTATCACAAATGAAAAAGTAAATAAAAATACAATAGCCTAAGGGCCTCATGAAAAAAATCACACTTTTTTTCTCTTTTTTTTGAGAGGATAAATGAAGGGAATTTTGACAGTAACAAAGTGAAGGAAAAAAATGTCCATCCCGGTTTTCCCTCCAAGGCACGAGCGATAAGCAGAGTTCTGTCCTTTCCTTCTAAGATTCCTAATTATTTAAAGTAACACTCAGGTATGCCATTCAGCGTGTTAGTACGAGCTCGGGAGCAGCTTGGGAGAACAAGAAAACAGAGACTGCTTTAGGTTGCCTTCCCAATCGACTCAAAGGTTTATTAAGTATACAACAGCTTATATAGAGAAAAAAAGGTTCGTGTGTCAGCTTTCCCAGTTCAAACCGGTACAGACCAAATAAGGAAACGTCTTCCTGCCTTGTGAGCAGAGAAGTATCCTTTGTGTAGTTTATCAGTTCAGCTACAATTTATGATCATCCCAGCAAAATACACTCCTAGACATAGAATACAGAGTTCTTTCATTAGTGAATTCTGAAACAAACCACCTGGCCTTTAACGAGCCTTTTTCTAAGAGATAAAGAAAAAGGGAGGATGGGAGTAAGGAAGTGGTCTCGTCTCTGTGGTGTTTTCGACCTTGGGGTACCAGCCTGTGAGTCTTACACATTAATTCTTGGGTCAGAGAGAAAGAGAAAAACAACTAGTAAATGGGCCTTATTGAGTAACAGTTTTCACTACAAAGCAATATCCTGTAAATGCTACCGTGGTATCAAAATATCACAACACAAAGTTTCTGTCATTTCCTCTGGGTTCAGTCCAAAAATAATACAAGCAGGAAGCTGGCGCACTTCCTTATGATGTACAAACATAGGGTCACAGCTTAGACCTGTTCCCAAGGCTTTAACCGTTTGGTGACTCCTTTTACAACGCAGCGCGAAGGGAAAACGGCGCTAAATTTCCTGTCCAACAAGAGACTGGTCCAGACTGATGCATGACTAATTAACCTACCTGCAAATCCTGCTGGGAGGTCAGCTTAAGGCGACTCAGTGGCAGCCAATCGAGCAGGTCTTTGTTTTACATGAGCTTGTGGTCTTTGGGGGGAGGGAAAGCTTTGAGTAGTTTCTCGGTAAGCAGCAGCGTTAATGGATTGTTTTACTCGTTTCTTTGCCAACTGAGAACACTCAATGGGTTGTTAGCTAGCCTATGTCGCAGCAGCAGAAGCCCTAATTAGAGCAGCGCGCGGAAACGAGCATTAGCATACAAATATTTGTAGATGATACGGTCGAGTGTGTGAGACGATGACTCCGAGGGGGCTTTCAGAGCGAAACAGAAGTGGCAGAGGCAGAAAGACAGTAGGTGAAATGACAGAAAGAGACAGAGCAGGAGTGGGAGGGCTTTGAGTTGCAGAAGCAGGTGTACGATCGGCCTAATAAATGAGCAATTTGCATTCAGCTTCCTGATTGTGCCGCACGTGTAAACATTTGAATTCAATAAAATCAAAGCTTGTTTACAGAAAGCAATCAAAACATTGTTAACACAAATCAGAATCAGAATCAGAATCAGAATCAGAATGGGGTTTATTGCCAAATGTTGAGCAGGTTTACAACATTAGGAAATTGCTGCGGTGCTTCAGTGCAAACATGCTGTCATAAATAGCACTTAAATAGACATGGAAAAAAATAAAAGTAGGGATAAGAATTAAAAGTGCTACGTGGAAAGATATGTGCAGGAGATATACATGAGATATATACATGAGAATAAGAATTAAGAGTGCTACGTTGAAAGATATATACATGAGTGCAGGTGGTGATCAGTGCCAAACATGGAATGATGCAGTGAACACAGCGTAGGGTCATGTGTTAGTGGCGGGTACAGTCATATGGTTATTGTTCATGTGTCCAACAGCAGAGGGGAAGAAACTGTTCTTATGGCGAGAGGTTCTGGTGCGAATGGACCGGAGCCTCCTGCCTGAGGGGAGCAGCTCAAACAGACTGTGTCCAGGGTGAGAAGGGTCAGCTGAGATCCGAGCTGCACGCCGCAGTGTCCTGGAGGTGTACAGGTCCTGCAAAGATGGGAGTCTGCAGCCAATCACCTTCTCAGCAGAGCGCACAACACGCTGCAGTCTCTGTTTGTCCCTGATAGTGGCTCCAGCGTACCACACGGTGATGGAGGAGGTGAGGATGGACTCGATGATTGCAGTGTAGAACTGCATCATCGTCCGTGTTGGCAGGTTGAATTTCTTCAGCTGCCTCAGGAAGTACATCCTCTGCTGGGCTTTCTTGATGACGGAGGTGATGGTGGGCTCCCACTTCAGGTCCTGGGTGATGGTGGTACCCAGGAAGCGGAATGAGTCCACAGAGGTGATGGGGGTGTCAGTCAGGATGATGGGGGGGAGTGGGGCTGTGTGCTTCCTGAAGTCCACAATAATCTCCACTGTCTTCTGGGCATTTAGCACCAGGTTGTTGTGGCTGCACCAGGACACCAGACGTTCAACCTCCCTCCTGTAGGCAGACTCATCCCCGTCCGAGATGAGTCCAACAACGGTGGTGTCATCTGCAAACTTGATTAGCTTGACAGACTGGTGGGTGGAGGTGCAGCAGTTGGTGTACAGGGAGAAGAGCAGAGGAGAAAGAACACAGCCCTGAGGGGAGCCGGTGCTGATGGTCCGGGAGTCCGAGACATTCTTTCCCAGCCTCACATGCTGCTTCCTGTCCGTCAGGAAGTCAGTGATCCACCGGCAGATGGGATCAGGCACATTCATCTGGGAAAGCTTGTCTCGGAGATGGTCTGGAAGGATGGTGTTGAAGGCAGAGCTGAAGTCCACAAACAGGATCCTGGCGTAGGTTCCTGGGGAGTCCAGATGCTGCAGGATGAAGTGTAGAGCCATGTTGATGGCGTCGTCTACAGACCTGTTGGCTCTATATGCAAACTGCAGGGGGTCCAGGAGGGGGGCCGTGAGGGTCCTGAGATGGGAGAGAACTAGGCGCTCAAAAGACTTCATGACCACAGATGTCAGAGCCACGGGTCTGTAGTCATTTAGTCCAGTGATCCTAGGTTTCTTGGGGACAGGGATTATGGTAGAGGACTTGAAGCAGGCAGGCACATGACATGCCTGCAGTGAGGAGTTGAAAATGCCAGAAAACACTGGGGCCAGCTCGTTTGCACAGTGTCTGAGGGTGGCAGGAGACACGCCGTCTGGGCCGGGAGCTTTCCGAGCATTCAGGTTCTTAAACTGCTTCCTCACATCTGCTTCATGAATATGAAGAGTTGTGGTGGGAGGAGGTGGTGTGAAATCCTCTTTTGTGTGGGGTGAGGAGGGGGGTGTTGTAGGTGAACGGTTTGAAGGTGGTGATGGCTCTATGGAGGGGGGAGAGGTGGGGGAATTAGTGTCCAAAGTGTCTCTATTGTTGGGGCCGTTGGAGGTGTGAAGGCTGCCTGATGGCTCGTCAAAACGGCAGTAGAAGTCGTTAAGGGAGTGTTAAAGAAGCAAAATCAGATGTGGTTACTAAACGCGTGAGCGCGTAGCAGGAGTAATTACTTTGTAATAAACTAACGGGAATCAGCGGTGGTGTAACCATGTTTCTTAGCCATTCTAGTCTGATATCCAACCTCACTGTCAAGAAAGTGCTCTTTACATCAGACTCTCATCACCGAACATGCACCGTTGAGCTCAGACCAAGTAATACGTTTTTTGCACCTTTAGCCTGAAATCAGGCAACAGCAAAGTATCTGTAAATCGGTCACGAGCAGTTTTTACCTGTGTAAATTTCTCACTCTAACATCATCTCCTATGAATGAAAGTTGGAGTTATTTCGGCAACATAAAAAAGGAAAAAACTGAGAAACTTGTTTGTTTTCCATCTGATTATCAAACATTTGGACTCGCTGCTGCTCTCCGGCAGCAAACCAGCACTCCTCTCATGCGCCAAATGTTGCACAAGGACTAGGCTCTTCCTCTAAAATGTCTCGTCGTCTCTGATCAAAACCTTAAGGAATGCTGAATTATAGATTTCCAATTATGTAATCTGTGTCACAGACAAAGCATTATGTGACCTGGCTAACCTGGAGTGAGAAGAGGGCGACTGAGGTTACAGAATCTGTAATATATGATTAACGGTAAAGATTTGAGACATAATTCCTGTTGGTGTGGGCTAATAATTAATGCAAAATTCTACCTAGAAGGTGAATTTCTACCCCTGTATACATATATGTTTAGTTTTTAAGTAAAGAAAAGCTATGAATGTTCTGTTGTGCTGCAAACAACAGATAAAGGCTGCAGTGAATTTTACTGCAGCTACTATCAGTGAGGAAAGCTGTCACGTCTTCGATTCTCTTTGTATGAGTGCCGAACAGCGCTGCAAACTGATTAGTCTGGATAAAACCTTTGTATGTTTTTCTTTCTTTAATCCAGAAAGACTGGCATTAAAAACCTGACAAGTATGGTCCATGTTTTCAGTAGACAAAACGCTTCCTGTTATCGCAATCTATTTTTAGATGTGCTTGAAAAACCTGGCTATGACATCATGTGGGCCACGTTTTGGCTGGATACTAGTTGTGTGGATTGCTTGTATTCTTCACAGCAGAAATAGGTGTAATAGGTGAAAACTGCTCCGTGCTCAATTCAAGATACATGTTCTTTTACATACTCAGTAGATGTGCATCTTTTCATTGGTGTTTCAGGAGCTGGGCCTTATCTCTACCACCTCATCATCAAGTTTGCTACATTTGAAGTGGTTTGACCTCAGGGAGATATTATGTGTTTCCTTGCTTTCTGTTTTATATCTAGTTGTACAATGGCGACCATTCAAATGTTCAAATAATAACATCAGTGTGTGTGCAAATAACACCTGGGTGGGACCCAAGCTCAGCGTTAAAGGGCCTTAATGGTACATCTGTGCTTTGACACCCATTATTTTCCGTGGCTTTGGCCACATATATGTGGTTTACCGGTATGTCAAGCAAAGTAGAGTAAAGTACAAGTATGCAGTTAATAAAAGATCTCCATCTGGTACCAGATTAAAGAAAGAAAGCCAAACCAAAGGCTCCAGTGAGCTCCACTGCCCAGAAAACCGAACTCAAATGTGTTAATTCCATCCCGTGCTCTCAGGACATCCAGGTGGTCCCAAACTTTAGCATCCTGGATGAACAGGACTTTCCTCCACTAACTGGACCGGGCTCCTGAAAGAAACCTGCATCCCCACAGGCTGTTAAAGAAACACCTCAGCTCCAGCTTCTCCATCACCTCCTTCCTTATGCTCCATCAACAGTCAGGCCGTTCTGTGACCCAGACGCTGATCCCACCTTGGTTCTCACTCTGTCCTGCTCAACGGGGTTAAACGGAGTTTCCAACTTCTGAAAAATCAGGACAAAGACACTAAAAATGAACTGTTTTCCTGGTGCTTGTATTCAGGTATTAACTGGAAAAATCCCAGCGATTGCACAGGACCACCCCGAGTCGAAGGAAGCTGTAGTCCATGTGGAAAAATATTATATCCAACATCAACAGTCTGAACTACTTAAAGGAGACTTTTTCCATCTGCTCAGGGTCCTTGAGTCTCTGAACTGCCACGCTTTCATCTCTGGACCAACTCCTCCTCTGTGGGTTGTTTCAGTTGCCTGCTGAGCTAGCACACCTGGTTGTCATCAGTCTGAAGTGACTGCACGGTGGCTTTTATAGATAACTTTATCTTGTTTAGGGAGCACAGAGGGTTTTATTTCTTTACTCTTATTTTTCTTCCTCCCCTCACCCCCAGCCAGTTGCAACATATGGCTGCCCCTCCTTCAGCCTGGGTCTGCGGGAGGTTCCCTTCTTGTTAAAAGGGAGTTTTTTCTTCCCACTATCACCAAGTGCTCACTCAAAGGAGGTTGTCTGACTGTTGGTGTATTCTTCTGAACACTGTGGCGTCTCACCTTACAGAAAAAGAGACTTGAGGCGACATTTGAGTTGTTCTAATCTGGTGCTATATGAAAACAACTGAACTGCATACAATTCGATGATAGAGATCATTTGAAAGAGATGACAACGATTTACTGTGACACAGAATTCGATGAATTAGAATTAATTAATTCAAACTTTCTGTCTGGCATGGGGCAGCCAATCAAAAAGAACTTTGGCTTAAAGGGAGAAGGAATGGGGGTGGAAATGGCTCGTTACAGAGGCATGAAAATAATACTTCCTTTTTCAACCATCATCAAGGTGACCATGTAGGTCAGGGGTGCCCAATCCCGGTCCTCGAGAGCTACCGTCCTGCAGCTTTTAGATGCATCCTTGTTCCCACACACCTGAATCAAATGAATGGCTTGTTATCAGGCCTTTGCCAAACATGATGGCATGCTGAAGAGGTAATCAAACCATTTGATTCAGCTGTGTTGGAGTAGGGATGCATCTAAAAGCTGCAGGATAGTAGCTCTCGAGGACCGGGATTGGGCAGCCCTGATGTAGGTCATGGTTGCCTATAGGTTACAATAGAGACACGGAGAAACACTGCATTTATTTAAAGTCTGGTATCTGCCTGTCTTCCAGATACAAATGACTTGTTTACCATTGTGATGTGTCTGAGATCATTCCTTCTGCTTTATTATGTGAACAAATATCACAATTTTATATAAAATACACTTTCCATGCTTTTACAGGGACCACAGAAAATCCATGGGCTCATTTCATTAAATTAGATTCTGTAATGTCCACATAAATAACGGAGAAATGTAAAAAAAGAAAGAAAAAACAACCCCCAATCGCGCTTAAAAGGTAGCATTATTTTCAATAGGGGCATTTAAATCTGAGCGCATTTAAAGACGGCTTGCAAAAGTCTGTATAAAAGCTTCCTCCCCTGCTTTTATTGGTCTTTATACACCATCAAATCTCTATCTATCCGGCTATCACATACCACCTCTTAATGTTTTATTTCTCCATTTTCAACAACTCCCTGACCAAGGTTGCGGCAGCGCCTCTTCTTTCTCAGGAGACTGAAAAGATTCGGCATGAGCCCCCGCATCCTCAGGACCTTCTATCACTGTGCCATTGAGAGCATCCTCACTGGATGCATCACCACCTGGTATGGCAACAGCACCGCCTACAACTGCAAAGCTCTCCAGCGAGTAGTGCGGTGCTCTGAACGGATAATTGGAGGTGAGCTTCCCTCCCTCCAAGACATCTACAGGAAGCGCTGCCTGAGGAAAGCGGGGAGGATCATCAAGGACTCCAGTCACCCCAGCCATAAACTGTTCAGACTGCTTCCATCAGGAAGGAGGTTCTGCAGCATCCGGTCCCGTACCAGCAGACTGAGAGACAGCTTTTTCCATCAGGCCATCAGACTGCTGAACACGTCATAGACACCTCAGCTTCACTACTGGAACTTCAACATTATGCACTCCACACTGTATATAAATGCCACTTGTTTTGCACATATTCAACTCTGTATATTTTATATATTTTATTATTATTATTATTATTTTATTTTATTTTTTTACTATTTAATTTGTAAAAATGTGTACACACACACACACACACACACACACACACACACGTAGGAAAATATTTAGTATACACATCCAGAAATGCATACACTATTATATATTGTACATATATTTATTAGTTTCAGGTTGGCCATTCTTGTATTTTGCTCGTTTGTGTTGTTGTGTTTGCACATCTCTGTTGCTTGTGGGGCTCGCACACAAGAATTTCACTCGCATGTGCTGTGCCAGTGTGCCTGCACATGTGATGTGACAATAAAAAGTGATTTGATTTGAAAAAGGTTCTTTTGTCCACTTAGCAATGAAATATAATTGCATTATGAAAAATGCCCCAAAGCTCGAGACTGCTGTTGTTACAGTGTTGTTACAGTTACAGTACTCGTCTGTGTTGCACATCATTTTATCATCCATTGCTTCCTTTGTAAGTCCCAGCTGAGCAGCTGCTTAGTGTCCCTTTGGGCAAGTTTCAGGGACCGGAGTATCTTGCAGTGAAACAAGGTGAACAGATTAGGTTTAGTATGATGTTAGCCAAGGTAAAAGGGGTTCAGTGGTGCAGTAATGCAGCAAAGTTGCATTATAATGAGGTCAGTTTCTCTTCCCGTGAGAATTGAAGAAAGCATGATTTCCGTGAGGACCAAAGAAATTCTTTCACGGTCATTGTGTCCTTAAAAGGCCGGAAAGTGGCTGAAATAACCACGGATACGGGAAATATTCTGCTTTTCAGAACATCATTTAAACATCTGGCAAAGCAAGACTTGGCCAAATGTTGTACTTTTATAGCTGAGCTCATGTTTTGATGATTATCACTGGAAAAGTCTCCTCGCCAGTTAGTGGAGTCAATACCAGAGGCTAGACAGAGCCACACCACTGTTTCTACCAACCTATGAATGCATTTTTTTTTTATGCTTCCCCATATTATTGATTAACTAATCCACTAGGAAGCCTGGCTCTCCTTTTCTTTGGCTCACTGGATACCATAACTTAATAGATCCCTTTGGGAAAAGCACGCACTGAACTGTGAGACAAAATGTCAGCCCGCGATTGGCCTTGTGAAGGCCCCGCGTAAATGAGAAGAGCACCGGTGCTCGGGTATATTCTTGCGCGTTTGAGAAAGTGGAAGGTGGGGAGAGAGGGGAGACAGAGAAGAAGAAAGAGGATGATTAGGGTGGAGTGTGTGTGTGCGAGTGTGTGTGAAGGGGTCGGAGGGTGGTGGGGGGGGGGGGGGGGGGGGGGATAAGACAAAGAAAAAGAGGAAGAGATTTGAGAGGTTAATGAGACAAAACCTTGCTGAGCCATGAAGAGCTGAGCCAAGAGCGATAAGCTGAGATGTTTCAGACGTTGCTGTTCTGCCATTTGAATTTTGACCCCACTTTGTCTGCTGTGTATTTTTTTTGTGGGTTGTTTTGGGGGTTTTTTTTGTGCTCTGATTCTCTCCCGTCTCCATTTGAAGGACTTCTCTCTCTGGCGCGAAAGCAAACGTGCATGCCAAAAAACCGAGTGTGTGGTTCCTCGTACTTTTGTTGACAGTAACAGAGTAAGTTTTTATGAGCTGGCCTCAAAAATCACAGCAATTTATGATTAAAAAAACAAAACAAAAAACCCTTGGCTTTTATAGAAGCATGCCTCCAGCATGTAGATAAGAGCCTCTGTGATGAAAGGGTGTTCAGGATTCTTTTTAAACGAGGTGGCATAGATATTTTCAGACCTGAAGATTTGCTGAGTTATGATGATTTTAATTATATAAAGATGAATCTGGAAAAGTGGCTGATCTGTAACTATATGGTAGCTGGATCCAAGAACAAGAACTGCAAGGAAATGAAGCCAGAAAATAAGTGAGAGAAGTAAATATCGATTTCTCACGCATTGTTTTAGTTCACAGTTGCAACTCACAGATGTTGAGAATATTAGGCACTGGACCAATCCCCTATGAGCTGCTCCACGCTCTAAGGTGTGTCCATGTAAGTCAGTTTTTTAAGCTCAAAAATGTGTTGTTTTGCACCAAAAGCTTCAGTGCATACTATTACTCAAGATTATATACATATACTCATTCAAATTCAGTTCAGTTCAATTCAATTTTATTTATAAAGCGCCAAATCACAACAACAGCCGCCTCAAGGTGTTTTATATTGTAAGGTAGACCCTACAATAATACATACAGAGAAAAACCCAACAATCATATGACCCCCTATGAGCAAGCACTTTGGCGACAAAGGAAAAACTTCCTTTTAACAGGAAGAAACCTCCGGCAGAACCAGGCTCAGGGAGGGGAGGAAAGGTGATTTAAGTGATTTTGAATGTGGCATGGCTGTTGGTGCCAGATGCGCTGATCTAAGTGTTTCAGAAAACTGCTGATCTACTAGAATCCTCCCACACAGCCATCTCTAGGGAAAAACGTTCCCCGATCTGACCAGCCTCGTTTTCTACTGCGGCATTGGGTTGGTAGGTGAACAACGTGAAAGCATGGATCCATCCTCTCTTGTATCAACGGTTCAGGCTGCTGCTGCTGGTGGAAAGGAGTGGGGGATATATTTTTGGCACACTTTAGGCCCCTTAGTACCAATTAAGCATCTTTAAACCCTCATAGCCTAAGTGAGTGTTGTTGCTGTCCATCCCTTTATGACTACAGTGTACCCATCTACTGACAGCAGGAGAATTCGCCTTGTCACAAAGCTTAAATCATTTCAAACTGGTTTCTAGCAAGGCGCACCCAATAAAGTGCCCACTGACTCTATATTTACAATAAATACCCGCTGTTCTTTCCAGAAACAATCCTCCTGCTGAGATTATTGCTGTTTTATCGTATAGTAGAAAACACATTAAAAGAGTGAGTGTCTCTATTGCATATGCTTTGAAGGCAGGCCCTACACATTCCTCTGAATACAAAATACAATAATTGCAAAGCTGGGAGATCAGTGTTTCTCTGTAGCCTCGTGGATAGATTTGTGAAGCCATGATTCCTTTTCAGGCTATAATAAATCTTTCTCCCTCATTTGAAACACTAAAGCTGTCTCCTGGTAGACATGTGTGCTGTATCTCAAATGGCAAGTTAACAAGGATGTGACGTTGACGTACACTTGAACCAGGGAGAATATAATAGGAAAATTTAGTGCTTTATGATTAGTTCAAAAGAAAATCATGTACTTTTGGACTAAAACGACATTTAAAGTGATTATGATCTTAGTCATTATCAGCATCAGTGGCAGCAAATAGCTTTACTGCCCCATCTTTCATTATCATATAAGTCAGGGGTGTCAAACATAAGGCCAGAATCGGCCCAGCAATGACTCCAATTTGGGCCGACTGGTTGATTTTAGAAAATGTGAAGACGTGTTTTCATTAGTTTTAGAGTTTTTACTGTTGATAAAGGCCTCCCACATGGCCATTCACACTGCACCAAAGTAACTGAGTGATAAATAAACATTTAAATTACAGAAAAGTCCTGTTTTTGTCACAATGTATTGTAAAAATGCAACTTTTTTGTTTTGTTTTTTTTATTACAATCGGTCCACACAAAAAGGACTCAGCAGAATGTTTTTGTGTAATCTGAAAAAAAGAGACTTTTTCAAGTTAAAGCCCAACGAGTTGAGCTGACAGATTTTGGTCCTTTACTCCAGCAGGATTTCTTTATCATGTAGAAAAACTGTGGAACTTCTTCACACTGGGAGAAACAAGAATTTCACCAGTCTGCCCCACTTGATATCAAAGTGGGCTATAGGTATTGTGACATCCCTGATATAAGTCATAAGCTATAGGTATTGGTTTTTCATCATAAATGATTTATGTCATTTTGTCCTTGGCCGCTATGTTTTTAAGGGGTGAAGAGTGTTGATGTGCTTAGTCATGTGACAAGCAGTTCATGAACTTGCAAAATGAAACCCTCAGACTTGAAGTACGAGCATTTATTTGATTATTTTTTGTAAAGATGCAGTGAAAGAATAATGAAAACATCTCACCAATAAATATATATATATATATACCCATATTATACTGCATCCTTCAAGGATTTGGCTGTCGCTCTGATGGCACAGCAAACATTAATTGCTTCACTGTTGAACTAATGACTATTTTTATTTTCGCCTTAACCCTCTCAAGGTAGGCGTTGCAGATTTGCAACAGTTAAAAACTAACAACCTGATCACCCCACATACATATTTTATGAGTTTTTTTTTTACTCAGAAGTACCACTGCAGGACTTGGTTGCGCATTAGCAACAAAAAGTATAATTTGAGACTGAGAGGGTTAATGATGGCAGCAGTTGGGCACATAGAGGAGACCATATGTCCTTTTACCTTGCAGCCTTCTTCAGCAATCCAAGGTCTACCTCATGGTCACTCCATAAGGACACATCTGGATAATCTGTGAACTGGAAACAGGCAATAAGGAGGTCTTTTCTCAGAATTAAACCTTCTTAAGTAGCACATCTAAATGTTACAGGTTGCAAATCTTTATATGGAGCTCGATCCAAAACATCTCCATTAACATCTCTAAAATTCAGCATCTTCTCGGCCACAGGCTACAAAGTGATCGATGCTTTTTGGCAACACATTTAAAGAGAAACTCCTTTCCAACTACATGTGCTGTGCAAAAAGCTAAGCTAACTAATGACGCTTTTACCACTACTCTTAATTATGAATCAAAATATAATAAACTCACCAAGCAGAAACTGGGGAATAAACGGAATACATCTGTTTTGAAGGCATCGGTTTTCACACGGACATCTGATAACCAATCAAAGAGCTCAGTTACTGAACTCTAAAGATATGTCAGTGACGTCAGGCCAACAAGATTCAAATCCTTTTGCATTCAGGGTGATCCGAGTTCATAACTGTGCCACTGGGTAGCTTACTGACTACTCTAGTGTGCAGAACCACAGAGATGGACTGAAAACCCTCCAGTTGCAGCTCTGCCTCCTGTTAAGAGGGGCAAGTCTCTTGGGTCTGGGAGATACTCAAAGCACTCCTTCCATCTTTTAATTACTTTTCCACCACTGATGACACCAATTTCAAGCTCTTACAGGAAAGCCTGGGCATGATTTGTCCTCTCTCTCAGCCTCCAAATGATTCTTCAGAACCTCTTTAAGGCTACCCAAGTGTCTTCTTTAGTAATCTTCCCAAATCATGGAGAAGGGAAATGAATAAAACCCGACACAAATAATGCCCCGCTTAAAGGCCTGTGCCATTAGAATCTCATTCGACTCTCAACTGACAGCTATTCTCTTGATTACTTGATTAATGTGACATTTGATAAATGTCAGAAAATAGTGAAATATGTTCATCAAATTATAGAAGCGAATGCATTTGTTGCTTTTCTGTGAAAAACTCAGAAATATAGCAATGACACCAAGCAACAATAACAGATAGGAAATCCTGCTTAATTGGCAATTCTCCTTGGAAAAACTCATTACTATTCAACTCGAGCGGTCGATTTAGTTTTCTGTTAGTCATTAATAGAATTAACATCACCGGTTCATTAATCCAGGAGCTTTAAATCAAACTTTTTGGTAGGTAGGCAATTTCTGCATTAGTTTTTCAGTATTTATGCCTGCTGTTTTCATCTAATTGGTAGGACATATCAGTAGCAGGGATATTTTTATTTTTAAGCAAGTTAAAATATGAACATCTCATAATTCGCCTTCAAAAAAAGCTCTGAAAATGCCCGGCAGCTACTGTTAGCCTGGCAAGATGGTGGTCCTTATCTGTGACTGTGTCTTGGCTCTGGAGGTGAAAGACACAGAGCCGTGGATCTCTCAGACTGCAGTGCTAATTAAAGGTATCAGTCACGAGGGATGCGTGTCAGTTTATAAGACGAAGACAGCGGATAGAGGCCTCATTTGTCACTGCCCGGATTTATATCCAATGAGAATTCAATTGCTTGGCATGAATGCATGGTTTGATATATGGTTGAGAGGACAGGAGGGAGAGAACAGGAGCTTCCAGAAAGAGAGCTAAGAACAGCCTAGTCTCTCCTCACCTTAGTAATAAACCAAGCCTAAACCAAGCTATACTACTGTGTATATAAGTGCAGCACACTTACCCTGGCCATTGATAGGAGCACTCAACCTCAATGATAGGTTACATTGAGATGAGCCGGAGAAAATGAGACCATTAGAAATGGCTTCGGCATTATGAGGCAAACCGGCGAACATGTACTGCATTAATGAGTAAAGCAGGACGATAAGTGGCTCTTTCCACTGCTAATGTGCACACCCCTATGATTTGCAGAGAGAACACAGAGCACCACATTCAGAATCGGTTAAAACAACTTGCAGCATGTTCATGTCCCTTGCAGTTTTGTGCCTTTGCACTTTTTCTTTTATTTTTCTTCTAAATTTCAGGCCACTCGGTCGCGCGTTGTACTCCGTGTTTCCTCTTTGCCGTCCTTACCGTGTCGTGGTCTGGGTGGTTTTCCACAGCATCAGCTCCTCCCCACTGGGTGGAGTCTTTGTTGTTCCTCACCTGATGGCAATCGGACCAGCAGTATTTATGACCGGCGCACTCAACTGGTCTTCGCCAGATTATCTGCCAACTTTAGTCAGTTCTCGGCCTCACGTCCGTTCCTTGGTGACTAATCGTGTGTATTAACCGTATCTCTGTTTTTTTCGTCAGCCTCTGAAAACCACCTACCAAGCTCTCCTGGATACCAGTTTGCTGCCACCGGTAATCCCTCTCCGTTTTGGAGCTGCCATTTTCTCCTGCCTGCCTCCCTGCCTTGCATGCAGCACCCACCTGGACCTCTCCTGCCTCCCCCCTCCACGCAACCCCCACCTGCAAGCTTGTAAGACAGCTCAGTGTACTATTTTTTAGATTCACTCGCAACCCTCTGTGGGATTCCCCTGACTGCTCTGTCCTCTGTTTCAGTGCCCGGGCCCGCCACAGTTTTCCCTGCCCAGTACCTGCACCCAGTTATCCCTGCCATCTAGTTTTCACCACAGTATTTTTCTCTCGCCTCAGACATCTAGTTTATGTTCATTGATTCTAGTCTGCACTTTCTGTTAGCCTCTGAGCATTGTAAAAATAAAGTCTCTTTTCGTTACACCTCACCCCTGGCCTCCGGTTTTGAATCTGCGCTTGAGTCCATCCCATGTCCACGGGCCACTGCGCCTGACATACCGCCCTCGTTCCCGTGAAAGAAAGAAAGTTGCTTTATTTTAGTTTTTTTCTTTTTCTTTTCGTGGAACACCTGCTGTTGCTTCTTGTCAGGGTGAATCAGTGTGCCCTCTCCTGTCCCACTGAGAAGAAGTTGCTCACAGCTTAGGTAAACAGATGTTAGTTTCTGTGTCTGAGAGCAGCACATGGGTATATGCATAATAGCCATCTGAGTCGGTGATGACAGATTAGACTGTGTGGGCTGTGCAGCTGAATATCTGCTACTACCTCTCGCGCTCTGCGACTTCACGCAACTTCCGCATCATGTCTTAACTTTGTGTGTCTGTTGCTTGCTCAAACTCTTTTAATTGCTCCATCTGTTTGTTGTCACTCCCTCTGGGCGCTCGGATTGTAGGATGCATCTTTGAGGCTGTGCTTTTATAGTTCGACTAATCCTTGAAAGGCCCGAGGTTAGAATTAACATGTGACATATCAATTCCTTCATGAAATCTGCATGCAGTTTCTTAGTGGGGGAAATATAACATGTAATGCTTCACTATTTGTGTTTCATGGTCATTATCTTAACGCTTCAACTGTAAAATTGAAGAACGACTAAAGGGGAGGTGTTGCTAGTTTTGTTTTCACTTGGTCAGCCCATCACTTCCATTAAAAACTGATGACTTCTACTTTAGCTTCTATCACCATCACGAGGTTTGCATTTGTGTGAACGGTGTTAATATATGTAAAAATCTACAGTGTGCTGCTGAAGATTGTTAAGGTTCAAAATATTGGGGATGGAGACAAGAGAAAAACCACAATAACAACACTGGTCCGGTCGGGTTGAGTCAAACGATGATTTAATGATCACACACGTGGGAGATGGACACTGATGCAGACAGCCTCAAAATCTCAAAATGGTGGAGCATTGCTCAAACTTTTATAGCCTCTGGTGCCTCCACCTTATCATACAAAGCCTAAACATTCACATGCTTTCTCTCACACAGCGCCTAAGCTACGACCTTGGCTCCCTGTTTATCTGCTCCTGCTGAAATGGGGCAGAAAACTCCAGCACACTCTGTTCTCTTCTACTCAGACAAATTAGATTTCTTATAACTCAGCAGTATAATGCATCATAAAACAATATCATTCATTCACAACAAGTCAGCAGTTTAATGTAATGCAAATCAGTTTAACTAATGCAATAGTTATCAGCTTCTTCTAATTCAGGAGAATAATGCAAACTAAAACTACATAATAATTCACAATCTTTAATTAGGGGTATAACATGGCATAAAATAATATTATAATCTAACAAGATGTTCAAGATCCTCGAGAGCATCTTGCATAGTGTGAATATCTGACCTCTGACTTTTTCTATAGCACCTCCAGCAAATGAAAGTTTTCAGTGAAATTCAGTAAATATTACAGTAGATCATTTATGGTGGACATGAAAAAATAATAAAATATGCAGTAGAGAAACTGGGGATATGTTCACCTCTATTTTCATCATGAGTTTTAGAATTTAACTTTTGAATTCCTTGGAGGTTCCTGGATTAGAATTTCTCCATCGCTGGGCCTTAAAGAACTGTGTGCAGGTAACACATACTGGTTTAACTTATACGCACGATCTGATATCCTCGTGTTGGTGTTGTTCCCAGATCATCATACTAATGTTGTTCCAGGATCAACATTGCAAGTGACCAATCAGAATGTTGTGACGTCATACTTTTTCGACTTCGGGAAAAACCGCCGTAAAAAAACTGTACTTAAGCTGCGAGAAACCGCTTCTGTCCGCCGATCAACGGACCCTAACCCTAACCGTAACCCTTTAATAAACGGTAAGCAGAACTGATATTGTCCTTGCAACATTGGAATTTCATAAATGCACGAATGGCTTGGTGCGCAAAAGAATGATGATCTGGGAACAACACCAACACGACGATATCAGATCATCCAACTTATACACAGTTCTTTTATACCTAAAGTGCATCGCTCTGTGGTACTGTTCCAGTGATCACAGATGTAGATTTACTTAAACATAGCCTTTAACTAAAATTGCCATTTTGACTTCTCTATTATGCTAGCTGTTAGCTGTTAGAAAGTGCTAGCAGCTAGCACACAACCCATGACTAAGGGTGTAATTCCTGTAGAATTAATGGAATGGGATTTTTTTTTTTTACTGTATTTGATCTGAAATTATGATGTATTTTTATTTACCAACACATACTTACTGGTTAGGTACATGAGAATAAGAAGTCTTTACAAGAAAGATGAAATATTTATACTGTAATTCATAAGAAACTTTCGTGTATTTTGGTGTAAATGCAAAAAATATTTCCCCAACTTACACTGTAAATATGCAGCACTTTTATATTTTAGAGTGGCTTAAAATCAGAGTTTATGCTTTGTTTTAGTGAGCATGGTGGATTTTTGACTATTCAGTTGCACTCTGATAATGCATAAAAGAATGTGATATGGACCATTTTCCTTTTCCTATTTACAATTTAAAAACAAATGAACATTATTATCACCATAATATAATATTACAAAGAAAGTACTGCATATTTAAAGTGTAAAAATGTGTGTTTTTATGATAAAAATACATAGAAGTTTCTCTCTACTTAAAATGATTTAATTGTTTAATATTCATATTATTTCCTGTAAGATACATCAAGTCAACCACTGCATAAAAATTCTTACAATATAAGTATTTATTATTAATAATTATTGGAAACTACTTGGTAAATATGATTACATCATACTTTCAGATAAAACACACTGATTCTGTGTAATTCTAAGGGGATTATATTCTCAGTAGCAGTGCCACATTTCTTTTTATGAACTATGATCCATTTCCTGTTCGTAGTCCAAATATTCTAATAAAGTTTGATTTGAACCATCAGTGATCCACCGGTCACCTTCATCTATGCTAGTTTTCACTGACTATTGATCACAAGGGCTCTGCCTTTACATGACCCAAAAAAATATACTTGGACATGCTGTACACTCCTGAAAAAATACACCTCACATGCTATGGCATTTTGACTGGCTCCTCATTTCGCCCTTGTGGACTTGATGCAATCAGGAGTAAGTCATGAGGAAACCCTACACACTGTTTGTCACCTGCTGTTGTTGATTCAAATGATGGGTGTTGATTTCCCCTGTGGCGTCAGCAGTTTTGGTTAAAAGGATGTATGTGTTATTGATTGTAAACATTCCTACTGTTTTCAGTAAAGAGATCTCTTCCTAGTGTGATTCGGCTGTAAGTGTCTGGGTTATAGTTCGGTGAAAAATGTCACCGCAAACAAAGTTCTGTGTCAGTGTTTGTGAAATGGAGAAGCCATTCTTTGTTATTTCCTGGCTGAGCTCATCGGGAGAGATAGCAGCATTTGGACGGAAGTGGCCGGTAGACACTGCCAACATTAATGTCTATTTACTGATTTCTTAGATACCCATCTGTGATAAACAGTGCTGTAATAGAGGCTAATGTGGTGTTGGTTTGTGCTCACAAAACTGATGTCAGATTGAATCAAAATTGGAATGTATGTGGGAGAAAAATATCTTATGAATGGCCCAAAGACAGAACTATCTCATGCATGACTGGGTGTCATCATTATGTCTGGAAGAGAAGTCTAAAAAAATCCCAAAGCAGAAGGATGATTTTTGTTTTGTCCTTGTGCGGGCAGACTGGAACCTCTAACTGGGGTTTCCACTCCTTTTAAAGCCCCCACAGCTTTGTCCTTTCACGTCACCTTTATCGTCTTTATCTTTTAATGCATGCGTTATCCGAGCTCATTTGTAACATAGCCTCCATTTTTTACCATTTCCAAGAGTTATATGTGATTGGCCAACTTAGCAGAATTACTCTAGCAGTTATTAACCAATTTGCAAGGAGATTTTAACAAATATGGGACTAGTTCCACTTTAGAAATGCAGATGGATCCATAGGATTTTTGAAAGGATTCCTTACTCTTAAGCAAAGCTGACCTTTTGCATCAGATCTTTACACTTGGTCCTACATAGGTGGATTTTTCTACCTTGGTGGAGGTACGCAGTCGGGGATTGCTCTTGTTAGCAGTGCAACAACGGACATCCACGGACTGCTGTATTTTTATTTTTCGTCCATTTTGTTTTCACCTTGTTTCGTGAATTTTCCTTTTCAGCGCAACGAGGAAACCTTCAGCGAGGAAAATGATCAAGTATTTAATTCAGCTGATAGCCTGGGGCTACGTTTGCTTACTTTATTCTTTGCAGCATGTACATTTCTATGAAATCTCTGCCAAACCAGGAAGCACAAATTTGAGAATGGACCTAGACACAGCAGGTGTACTACACCACAAAGACAAACACGGAAAGCAATATTACACCACCACCAGTGCACTCTGAGAACACGTTTATCTTCACAGAGGTACTGTATGTATTTCAGTGGCAAATACTGTGGTGTGGTTTTTGGTGTGAGGCAAGTAGGAGGAAACTTGTGTGTTCAGCTTGAGGCTATTTTTAACAGCAGCTCCCTGCCAGCACAAAGTTAGATGGAAGCCTGCACGCTCTCCTTCTACCTAAGCATTGCTCTAATGGAGTCTAGCAGACACGCATGCAAAAGCCAAACATATCTGACCTGAAAATGTTAGTGTGTGTTAATGTTAATCGATAAGTGAGTAATTAATATTACATAAATCAGTCAAATGCTAGGATAAACTGTCATAAAAAAAATAAGGTCATACATAACGTGTCCTAGAATTTGCCTAATTTGCTGCCTGGTCAGTCACAAACTGCAGTGTCTCATTAATGGATGTTGTAGCCACTTGGCACCATGGTTACCATGAAAATCTTTAGTGGACAGGTGCAAGTGGAAAGGACTGTGGATTTGGTCTGAATATATGTATTTTGATGCATTTTATCAAACTGATATTTATTGGTTATTCTCTGATTTTATGACTCGTAGTGAGAGAGAAGAGACCATAAGGAGTTGCTCAGTGATACCACCAACTGCACCCACTTTTCTTGCATTCAGTGATCAATTGCAAGTAATTCCTGCAACCAAATGATCCCCCAAAGGTTGAGTGTGCAACACTCTTAACCACTGGGCAGCCGCTTTTGATCTCAAGGTGAATGCCAACACTTTGAAATCAATCTGAGTCGGTCTGTGCTGATGAACACAACTCGTCTGCAACTCGTCTCAGCTGGTTGCAAAGCTAAGACAAACTGTCTGAACTCTGAATGAAAGTATTTAATGTGATTTCAGTTTAATGTAAACTGATAATGTATGTAAACCGCAATAGATTTACAATAGGCAGCATTAGATTTGCAATTTTCAACAATTTATAACAATTTACCGCAAACTGATTGGAGACTAATTCGATCTTTTTTCTGTTTTTTTTTTTTGCTGTCCTGATGCCTCAAAGTAGATTTGAAGATGGCGAGTGATTCCTGGTCTCCATCTTCTACGCAAACATTTTAAAGGGAAGACCGCGGCCTCCAGGCACTGTTTTCCCTAGTGTGATTGTATCATTACAGTTAATTCAGATGCAGAGTGTTTTTATTATGGGGATCCAGCTCTATGTTCGTATCAATTATTCCAGCATTGTCAGAGGTGACGAGATGGCAGGCACCAGATGAAACTCGGATGATAGAAAAGCAGAGGTCTAATGACTTTCAGTCGTGGTTTTATTTCCACCTCTGCTTTTTGGAGATTGTGTGCAGCATCTAACGTAAGTATGTGTGACTGAGGAAAAACTATTTTGAGTGAATACTGTTGTCAGCACTGAGGCATGCAACTCAGAAGGTTTTCTGATAGGACGGCGTTTGCTGCAAAAATACCATGAAGTCTTTGGACTTTTTAGTTTTTTATTTGTTGGATTTGTGAGGTTTTTGCATTTTTTTGCATTGATATTTATATGCCTTTGAATGTAAAACTAAAATAGGTACTGATGAAGCATGACCTTTTTTAGTGGCACCTTTTGACCTTAAGTTCTGAACAGCTGGCAGTAAAATGTGTAACAGAGTGTCAATTAAGTCAGAGGTGATGATTAAGTGAATTGCTGGGCTGTAATAACCAGGCTCTCTTAGGTTACAGAAATAAGCATGTGTGATTTTTGAGACTTGTAAGAAGAAAAAAGTCACTAAAGAGTCTCAAAAGTCAACAAATCACCTAAGAAATATCATCAAGCTGACAGCTATAATATATTAGCCAAATTGGGACTTACTAAAAGTACACTTTTTGACTTTGGGTGAATCAGGTTTGACTTACAAATGATATCAAAACAGGAAACTGTAGAAGTGTTGCGTGTTGTCTCCTATCCTTTCGCTGTTCATATTTCCTCCTCCTTCTGTGGTCTGGAGAGGTATTATCAAAACAGGCCTAACAACCTCAGCCTGGTAAGCCTGTAAATTATTCACATGTCTCTGGGCATGTATTTTGTGTTTCCACATCGTGTGTCAAGGGAAAGGCCCGCGTGCATGCGCACACATACGCAGATTTCTGAAATTTGGGAGCCTGCAAATAGATCCCGTCTGCATAATTAATCCGAATGTGATTAAAAAACATACAAGACATTGTTGCATCACTGCCTGTGTTGACGTCACAGCTCTGTCTTATCATAAATACATGTTCGTTGCATAACTCAATTTTTAAATATTCATTTGTGGGTGCGCACAGCTTCGTTTGTGCTCCTCATTTAGTCTCAGTGTACCAACTATGTCAGGTAAAGGCAGAGAGCAGGGCGAGTCGATGACAGAGGCTTCTGGGTAATTAAAAACAGTATTTTGATTCTAGAGAAAACATTAAAGTTTTTTGAACCAAAGAACTCTGATCAAAATTAACAAATAATTAAGTCATTCTGGTAACTTCCAAGATTTCTAAGGCTTTAATAACTGGAATCTGCTGCTATTCCCAAACTGACTGTTCAGTCCAGTATTACTTATAGTACAGCGGTTCCCAACTTCCAGGCAACAGACCAGTACCGGTCCATGAGTTGTGTGGTTTTTAGCATTATTTTTTTTATCGTTTTTATTGTTAACACGGTTTCCCTGGATCTTTTCCTGTGTGTTATGAATAAATCGTCTTTTTTGGTACTGGTTTCATTTGTTGTATTTATCTTAAAGGCCGGTCTGTGAAAATATTATGACATAAACCGGTCCGTGGCGCAAAAGAGGTTGGGGACTGCTGACTTACTATACCTATGTAATATTATTCTTGAACTCTACTAAAGTGGCTTTGTGTGATTCACAGTTCAAAATAATCCTATTTACCTCATGCTGGGCAATGATGCAGACCCTCACATCACCCACTGTCGAAACGAAGCTCTCCTCCCTCACCCTTGCTTTAAGGCAACTTTCTGTGTCCCTATCATAAACAGAAGGTTTGAACAGCAGGTCAGTGGTGCTCAGAGTCATAGCTGTGGGCTCTCTCTCACTGACATCATTAAAATTCAATATTAGAAAAAAAACACACACAAAACAAGCGTTTAGAGCAGTGTGAAGCCCCAGGTTTTTGGGTAACAGGCATTACTCGGGCAAACTTGTGCCATGTTTGGTAAGCTAAGTAGAGCCTAGGCTGTTTTATCCCCACCGATATGATGAAGTGAAGTCTAGCTATACTGGTCAGGGCTAAGTTTTGGAGCCTTCCTGTAAATGGCATTAGGTCTTGGAATAGAAACTTAATGTGATAATAGTGATGCATTATACTGCTATACATACTAAAAATGAGGGCTGCTACTTCGGGAGTGTTTGTAGAGAATTTAAGCTTAATTTAATACTTGAATGTGATGCACAGTCTGGCAAAAATCACTGCAAGCTGGAATCTCTGAAATAGAGGAACAGAGGAATCAACCTGTGACAGTATTATAACGCAAATATCATTTGCACTTGTTAACTTTTATCTTAAAGGACAGTAAAGTTACTAAGTTGCTCCTTTATTACCTTTGAAACCTGCATGGCCTGCTCTTCTTTCCATTGTAAAGACTATCTTGGACAGCTGGCCTACGTGTTCACCCTCTCTCTTTCCCATCAATCTTCTTTTGCATTTGTACCTTCAGTAGCTCCACAGGAAATATGACACACATGCATCCATTACTCACATGGGTGGCTGAATTTCACACAAAATCATCGCTTTTATTAAATTTAAGTCGATGTACGTAAATGTGTTGTGTGGACCCCAAACTTGTTACTCTAACAGCGCCCATTTGTAACAAGAGGCAGAAGTTGTGTCTCTGCTGTAATTTATCATTTCAACAAATATACCGAATATACTCTGATGCACTTCTTACACAGGCCCTTTTGTCTCATATAGACATTAAAGTCTTAGTCATAGCGTGGCAGTTGCAGCACAACTATAAATAATTTTACCCAGGGAAATGGCTGGATGGGTACATAGCACTTATTAACGCACAAGAAACACCGTGTTTTTTCCTCTCTGCTGCATGAAAATACATGAAAAGAAAAATATGGAGAAAACAATTTGACATTAAATCAAATTTTTCTGTGTGATATTAACAAAAAATAAGAACTAAAGCACGTCTGTTGATCCACTGAGAATCCACAGCTTACTGTGCAGTTCATTGTTCTGAGTGTTCAGTGTGAATAGTTGCACAAGTTATTGGTAGGGAGCCAAAGTAAACATGGGTCTGGTAATTGCTAATTACCATTTGACAGACCACAGATAGCCAGGTGATTTCCTCTGGGAATGGCAAACCAAATCAGGGATATAACATCATTATAACTTCTGTTTTAAGACACTTTATTTTGTTGGGTATTCCTACAGCCATGCTTATAGCACAATGGCTATAGGACTAGCTAATTGGGTTTGCAGGCAGCTGGTCATTCCTCAGCTAGAGCCACTGTAAAATATCTTAACAAGCCCTTGAGGGATGGCGAAGATATTTTGTAGGACATTGTTGGTCCCCAGAGGCTTCATTGTGCAGAGTTTTAGGGTACAGTGACATTTCGGAACCCTTGGGTTGCACGACTTGTAGGTGCTTAAAGTAGCCCAGTTTCTTTATTTGCCATCTTAAATACAGTTATAATGTTGGACACACATAAAGTATTTAGAACAAAATGCATATCTTGGTCTAAATACTTGTTTTCAGACAGCCTTAAATTCACCAGATGTCTCAGATATGGTTATCCTATTCAGTTGCTCCTCTTCTTTAGTCAGTCAGAAGAAAGCCGACTTCAAGGGAGGCTGTGTTTTTGAAAAAAAAAAAGGGAGCTGAAAGGGCTTATTTCAGTCAGCGGAGAAACGTATCCAAGGCTGTAACACACACTAGGTATAGTGAAAATATAACATCAGCAGTACCAATTAAGAAAAAAACATAGGAAATTAAAAAGTAAAATTAAAACTGAGGTGATGAAAACAAAGTCATAAGAAACATTAAGCAGATATAAAATCTGTCTAATAACAAAAAAAAATTAACTAACTCAAAATTAATTGACTCGAACTCTTCCACGGCATGTATTTTTAATTTCTCTTTGATATTTGGGCTGATTGGGACCCGATGAATGTAAAAATAAAGAATTACCAGATTTTTTTAACCTGATTTTTGTTTCTAAGAAAAATGAGAGCCACATATGAGGATATTCGTTTAAAATTTCGATAGATCAGTGGCAGTTTAATGTCCTCGTAAGCTTGCTAGCTTGCTGCGAGACCTCACACCGAGCACATCTACTGCGGGTGTGGTGCCTGTTATCAGACCCGGTGTTAGCAACATCCCCCAAAAACCCGAAGAGGAGAGTCCTGGCCCTAGCCCTGCCAGTGTAGCAGAAATGATGACAGATGATGATGGCAGCAGCAGCAGTTATTCTCTGCGTGAGTAGCTTAATGTTGTCCGTGTGTAATTTACGTTGAGTAGGCTAACCACGTTATTACATTAATGCATGTAAGGTGAACTAGCAAACACCGTCGTAGCTACATGCAGCTGTCTTCTTGTTTGATGGCAGATACTCCCTTCACCCTGGCCAAAAAGGCTAAAATGACCAAAGAAAAAGTGGGAAACAGTTAAACACGAGAGGTTTTTGGACAAAGTTTGTGTTTTTTCCATTGATTAAGCACTGCTTCCAGCCAAGAGTGATGCCATATATGCCCTATAGCTGCAGAAAAGGCTAACATTGTTATCTTTTTACAAAAAAAAACAGCTGAACATGAGAGGTTTTTGCACCACTTTTGTGTTCTCCATTCTTTAAGCACCGGTTCGAGCACCGTTTAAGCACCGGCACCATTTCAAAAGTACCGGTTTGGTACTGGTATCGGATAAAACCTAAACGATACCCATCCCTACTCATAAGTGGATATCAGGCCCTTGTAGAGCAAAATTTAGTATTTTGGTCAAAATAACCCAAAATGTGACGTCCACATATGTGGACGCCAGGTCCTAGGAGGTTAAATCAAAAGCACATTTGAATCCATTTAGTCTGTCATACCACCATCTTAGTAAAAGTACAAACTTTCTGTACTTACGTAGAAGTACAGATACTTGTATTAAAAATATTTTGGTAAAAGTTGAAGTACTTATTCGGTTTCTTTACTCAAGTGAAAGTGAAAAGTACAAGCCCTAAAGTAAAACGTAGCTCTATGAAGGATGTTTCTACCTGCTATTTTCGTGCAAAGCTAACTGAATTTCGAAAATAAAATGATTTTAGTATATGGGAATATAGAGTTCTAGCAGTTCTGACCATGAACATTACAGCTGCTGTGCACCAGTGTTTTACTATGAATTCACAATAATACTGCAAGCTAACCTGTTCATCCTGCAGTAAACTACAGAGTATTTTCACACAACCATCGAACAACACACAGTTATTATACCTCAGCACAACTCGCATTATATTCAGATGCACTAATTTTTTAAAAAGATGACTTCACATGTAAGCTTTCAATTTCCAGTTTATCAAATCTCACTGAGCAGTCCTTACCTTTAAATATAACGTCTATCTCACAGTGAACTTATCTCCCACTCTCTTCTCTCCCTGTGGAGTAGAGCAGCTGGACCTTTAGCAGACACAGTGTGCAATAAACTGCAAACACAAACCGTTTTATGTGTTTGCCGACATAAGCTGAGTTTGAAAGGTTGCATTTAAAATTACCTGCCACTTAAAAAAGCGTTACCCTTTTTGTGCTTGCGCCTCTTCTGTAGCACCAGCTAGATACTGAAGTATAAGGACCTTATGGACCCAGTGGGTCCAAAAACGCCCCCCTGGGTCATTCTGGCTCACTGAGGATGTTTTTATTTCATTGATCTCTTTTTGTGTAACAAGCCTTGGAGATGGCTACGCCAATACGAGTGCCTTGTATGTGTTAATGTTCCCTCTGTTTAGTCTGAGATGGGTTTGATGTTTGAAGGCGTGCGGTGATGTGAAATAAAAATCTCTCTCAACTGTGTTAACCCAAAGGTAACAAGCCTGTTTTAAAAAGGTAAGAAGCAGAAAGTACAGATATTAGTGTCAAAATGTAGAGAAGTATCAGAAAAATAACCTGAAAATTGTACCTAAGTAACATAAGGAAGTATTTGTACTTATTACGTCCCACTTTTGCAGCTTAGCATTCTCATGCTAACAGTGGACAACAGGGCACTGCTCTTTCAGGTCAGAAAAGACCTGAGAGCACGTACTGTAGGCATGAAAATAACCACTTTTCACCTGCTTAATTGTATCCCTGCTGTGATGGTGGAAATTAATCGAGACCCACACAAGCACAGCAGGCACATGCCAGGTTTAAAATGAGAATAATACATTAAAACAATGGAGCCACAGGAACAAAAAAAGGTCAAAACAATGGGGGAATATTTTCTTATATGAATTTCTTTGCATTTAATGTATTCCACTTACTGGTGTATTGGTTAAATGAAACTTCCAGTCTTGTTCTGAGTCACCCTGATCAGCACTGCCTCTATTTATACACTTTATACACTGTGCTGTGCTGACTGTAGATTTGGTGTTTTCTGTGAGACCTCAGCACGGCGCTTTTACTGAAATAAAGACGGGATGTCACACTGGAAGTCAAACACAACAATTTCGCTGATCGCAGGGAGCTGGCGAGGCGTTATGAAACGCTACACCATCCTGAAAGGGGATATGACCCACAAATAGTCTGGTTACCTTGCAAAATGGTTTCCACTACTGGGTGCCGCTCACCCATGAAAACGCCATCTCCCCTCCATGTGTCAATACACCCGCCGTTGACAGGTGAAATGAGTTGTGGTAGTGGCACCTTGTCAAGTCTGCTGCGATAACTGGGACGTCTGACTTATATTCAAACCGTTCTTTTCCCGGATGAATGAGGGTTTTTTTTCCCCCTTTCCTTTCCCTTTTTCTTTTTTTAACGTTTTTTATTTAACTCACTATGAATTCTGTCAAAAGGCCGATTATGTTCAGAAGCATCTTGGGTAAAAATAACAATTGGTCGCCCCAAGGGTACATGGAGAAGAGAAACAGTGATTGCGTGAAAATATGAGAATGGCAGAAAAGGACAGCAATTATGCTCATTTTTGTGTTTGTGTGTATGTGTGTGCAGAAGTGTGTTTTCATTAATATAATGGAAAAAGAAGAGGAAGGGAAGGAAAGCTGCAAATGGTAAAGGAGTTAGGCGTGACAATTTAAAATCAGTTGAATGCAGCGACTGAGGATGTATCTGAAAAAAAGACCTAGAAAGGCTCAAAATTCATTGAAGCAGGAAGAAATCGTGAAGCACGTTTATGTTATAGCATAAGCTTAATGAGCATTATTCAACCGAAATAGTCTTTAGAATAAACTTTTAGAGCTGCATTGGAGAAAAACAACTTTAAAAACAACAGTGTTTCCACATCAAGGTGACATGCTCCGTACCGCTATGGGAATCAACACCAACTTTGCAAAGAACACAGCAGTGCAGCCGGCCGAGTTTGTAGGTTGGAGTCCTAATCCTGCCAAAACAAGCTGTCATCCAATAATCAAATAGAGGCTGGATCGATGGTGGCGGAGATCAACATGTCAACAATGAGCCTGTCTGATACCAACCGCTAGTTCAACATCGAAATTGACCGACGCTGCCCTCACTTTGTCGAGACTGGGTTGGTGAGAGTGGGAGTGGGCGGGAGGGAAAACAAGCGGTTGTTCGAGGGCTAAATGCAAACTGCACAAAACTGCAGCCTAAGCACGATCAAAAAAGTGTACACGGAAACCTTTAAAGAAATACAGTTTTGTCCTCGCTGCAGGGAGAAGCAATTTCCCTACTTCTCACAAATGTACACCTGATTATTTTCGCATATTGCACCAGATGACACTCATTAAACTTGCATTTTTTTAGCTATCTGAGCATCCTTCTCCTTATGTGATCCTGTTTGATACTGTAACCATAATACAGCGTCTGCTGGTGCAACACGCGTCAGCATTCCACATTCTCATAAACAGATATCGAGGCCCGGCAGGATTTCCAGACGCATTCTGTTTTTGTCCCTAAAGTGGTAGCCAGACAGTCCAGAGCCAAATAATCATTTGAGGCGCGTGGCGCGGAAACCGGCCTCTTCCGATGTCACTGATCCATAGATGTGTGGCATTGCTCGGGGTCGTTATATCCCACTGGAAAGTTAATCTTGCACCAATTAGTTCCAGCCCAGGAGGTACCACCGAGCGCTGTGCTATGAAATGGTGGTATCCTTTGGGAACCCTCCTCTCCGACTCTCTCTCCCACCTTTTTTTTCTTTCTTCCCACACATCGACTTCTACACAATAAAACACACATACACATTCTCGCTCCCTCTAAGGTTTTCTGTATTGATCTAGCCATCATTCTATTTTAGCGCTGCAATTATGTCTGGTGATATTACCAGAGGGTGTTACATGACTCTTCTAATTGGTGTGTCGATATGACGTCAGGGCGTTTGCTGCTTTATGATTTCAGTTCCCACCTAAGTGCCTCTGATGTAACTTTTTTTCATCTTTCAAAGGGTAATTTCTTATCGGTTTTGTTCGATGCTCTCGTGCTTTTTAAATGGCCAGCCTGTGTAGCTCATTAGTATAAATAAATTCCTTTTTCGAGTGCTCTGCGTTTTATGCCGCGCGTGATGTCCTACAGTAAACTGGCCCTTGTCTGTGACTCACACGATGTACTTATTTTAAGATGTACTTTGCTTGAGCAAAAAAAGGAAATCAAAGTTAGAGCACAGCCAAAGATTAAGAATAATTCCGTATATATGCTTTAAACATAGCATGTGTAAAAGTGAACATAATGTGCTTTGTTTTTCTTAAAATAAAGATATATAGCTGTAGCTGTACAGCTGTCTGAATCGCATTGAAAATGGGAGGTTTAGCTTCAAATTGAAAGCTGTCTGGTATTCCCTGCCACTTTGATTTGGTGATTTTCTTTACCTTCTTTCTATATTTTCTCTCCGATCTCCCACCCTGCCTTCACATTTCTTCTCTCTTTATTTTGCTCCCCTGTTTATCCCACTTGCTTTCATTTCATCATTGCTTGATTTCTCACTCCCAGCCCCTGTTGCCTACTTCTCCCTATCCACTTTTCTCTCAACAACTATTTTCACATGTCTGTGTGACATGACCGGGGGGCCTGTAAACGGGGATTGTGACAGATGCAGATGAGTGTGTGACACAGAGAAGTTCAGGACTGCTCTCTTACATATTGCCTTTCAGCATGCAGGCTGTCATGCACGTTGCATTGATATCATTGTGCGACTGCTTCTTGACATCCTAGAATGCACCCACGAGTCCTGTTTTTTCAAGAGTTGATTGTGCATAAAATACTTTGGTATTGAGAGGTGCTATACGGATAATAAAGATGCCTGCTAACCCTCGCCTTAACGCTTCAATTTTTGTGTTAATCCCGGAAAAACAACAGACTCAAAGCAGCACTTCATGACTTACTTGTATAAGTATGTTTCATGTGCATGAATTTCAGTCATTTGCTAAACTATATTGCCAAAACTATTCGCCTGTCTGCCTTCACACAATTTCAGCGACATCCCATTCTTAATCCTTAATATGATGTCGGCCTACCCTTTGCAGCTATAACTGCTTCAACTCTTCTGGGAAGGTGTTTATGGGAACTTTTGACCATTCTTCCAAAAGCACATTTGTGAGGTCAGACACTGATGTTGGACAAGAAGCTCCACTCCACTCAAATTCATCCCAAAGGTGTTGTCTTGGGTTGAAATCAGGACTCTGTGGAGGCCAGTAAAGTTCTTCCACACCAAACTTGCACATCCATGTCTTTATGGACCTTTAGCAGTCATGTTGGAGCGGAAAGTCAACATTGTTGGGAGCATGAAATTGTCTAGAATATCTCGGCATGTTGACCCCGCACCACCAAACTTTACACTTGGCACAATGCACTCAGACAAGTACCGTTCCCCTGGCAACCGCCAGCCCCAGACTGTCCAATTCAGGGTCCAGAGGGGCTGGAGCCTATTCCAGTCATAGGGTGAGAGGCAGGGTACACACTGGACATGTTGCCAGTCTGTAAGGCTCATAGTAAACATTATACATGCTATCCAAAAGAGTAAAAAGGACCATTGTGCCTAAATACTATCAAAGTGCAGTGAGCTGAGCTGGTTATCATGGCTGAGAACCTACACAGACAGCCCCTCCAGTGAATGCACACTGACCTTCACAATGAGCCCTGTTTTTATGCTGTAAAAAGGACTGTTCTAGTTAACTGCCAGTAAGATATGCTAATAATAAATTCATAAATCTAGTTTAATGACAATTACAGATGCAGATACAAATGTGGTCCTGGTTGCAGATCAGACTAAATGTAAGAGCTCCGTAAATACTAAGCGATCACTGGACCGTACGATAAATGCCACCGACTGTGTTATCTCCTCCTGGATTTTATGAGACTGTCTTTTCTTTTTCAACATAATTTGCTCTGTAGAGTCAAAACAGCCTCAGCAAATTCAACATTTTTACTGCCAACAGGAGAAGAGCACACTGATCTGACTAGGGGGGGGAAAAACTGCTGCGTGGACCTAAAAATATGCGAGAAATTATTAATTTTCCAGCATGCTTCTCTACATCTTTATCTCCATTTATTTTTCTGTATTTTGGTTTATGGCTGATTGCTGCTTTGACTGGGAGGACATTCAGACTTCAGTTTGGGGGCCTCTCTGGACACAGATATGTGCTTATGTAGAGAATTGCTCATGCTACACTGGAGAATCTGGCTGTCTTTGCCAGCCAAGCCTCATCATGGCAGATTTGCCGGCTCCCTCATTGTGTCTAATTCCTTTTGCTGGCTAAAAATCCTGCCCAGTCGCAATCGAGACCCCCTGAAGAGCCAGACTTAGCGGGTTTCCCTCTAGACCCTGATGATGGTATTCTCGTGTAAAGAGGTTCGAGCTGCTGGGACAAAGCACGAGTGAGCCACTTTCAGCAATTACCCTCTTTTTTTTTTGTCTCGTTATATCAATACTGAATGGAAGCGAAGTACCCTAACATGTCTTGCGCAAACAAGATAGATAGTTGCAGTCAAATGTCAGTGTCAAAATTTGTTTTATGCTTCAATCACCACAGAAATATAGTCATAAATATGCCATTAGTGTCTTTTTTTATCTGCTGCATGGATTGGTAAAGAACGCCTCCCTGATATACCGCAGTGCGAGACAAAAAAGTTTGTATAAGTATACTGTTATTACTTTTAAAATATTTAGCTCCTGTCATACAGGCGAACTCTCGTGGTGACAGAGAAGTACAAGTACATAGGGATGAGTCAGACATTTAAAAATAACACAGTTTCTCACTAAGAACTTCCCTCCTCCTGCCGACTCTCACACATTCTCACTCAGAATTTGTTCTCGAGTGAACCCATAACACTTGAATATCACACATGGAAATTTTCTGAATATCTTAACTCTGAAAGAATTATCATTTAACCTGATTTTCTGAAAAGAGTTTAATCACATTAAAGGTCTGGGAAATGAAGTCAATTAAATGAGTTTTTAATTAGGTTTTATCATTCTGGACATGCTGTGGGTGAGTTGTAAAAACTGGAGTGCTGTGATTGTAACCTATCAAAAACAAATGGAAGACGCAGCAAATTAATGCAATAAAATCAACTCCCTAGATGTCAAAGACACACTTCTCTTTGTGTGTCTGTTGATGTGAACTCTATTTCAACCTTATCCTCGGGAGAGTCCTGCTGTAATTGAAATAGGAATAGTGTCTCCGAGCCCGGTACCATCGCCTCATCCGCTATGTACAAATGGATTGTTAAATGGACATGCAGCAAATGTTTGAGTTGATTTTTGTCACCCACAATCTGTCAGGGCGAACATTCATCAGGGGACATATTGATTTAGCAATATGGGTGAGATTGGCTGGGAGTTAGGAAGCAGTATATCAAACCACAAATCAAGAGTTCAGAACACTCAGGAACAGGTAGTGCTGGACTGAATCCTGAGTGAAAATGCAAGATTCGGTTAGTGGTCACAGTTTGCAATAAGAATTAACAAATATTACAGAGGATGAAATGAAAATCAGCAGGTGATCGTATTTTACTATACAATAAGTAGCAGTTTTAGTCGATGAAAGATCTAATGCGATGTTTCAAAGACACTAACAGAGCTCCGGTGAGGGCAGCTCATCTATACCCAGGCCGCATCCGCTTTGGTCAAAAACTGCTAAATTAATTAAAATGTCAAGGCAAACAGTCTGGAAAATTACAGTAGGTTGTCATTTCTACTAATGCCACCGAGTTAACATGAATAAAATTGTGCTCTCGAGGCAGATTGACTAACTTGATTTCCACTGGCTTTTCAAGCCCGGAGTCAGTTCAGGACAAGTTTGTTTGATGTACTTGTTCAGGAAGATAAGGAAGAACAGTTTACAAACACACTGGGTGTTCAAACTGTCCAGTAATGGTTCAAGACTGTTCGGCAAACTCACTTGATCACTCGGAGCCAATAGTGCAAAATTACACTCTTGTTTTTTATCAGTCGAGCAGTACAAGGATAATGTACTTTTGTGTTATGTTTCTTTGGCTGCATTTGGTTGTGCTCATTGGTTCTAAATGAAAATAACATTTTCTGGTCCTAATTGGGTGGATTTGCTTTTGAACCTGTCACTGCACTGCAGGCAGCACCTTCTTTGGATGTATTGAAATCAAAGTAGACTTCTACAAAGAGCGAGCGCACACCTACGCAGCGAGCGAAACTCAAACACAAACACACTGTCATAGAATATACAGAAATTCATACGTTTGCACATTCATAGACACACGCGGTAAGAGCACGCAGCGCTCATCTACACAGTGTGACTTTAGCAGATTGTCAGCCTTTGCAGACAGAGACACATCAACATCACAGGACCCCCCCAACCCGTGACAGGCGTCTCCATGGCACCCTTCAGATCACTGTGGCGCCACTGCAGCAGCTCCTTACATTTCAATCTCCCCTCTTTTCTTCCCCCACAACTCAAGCACCGGGGTCTGGAAATACATTTCAAAACAGAGCGGGGTTTTGCCCACACACGTACGCGTACCTGCACAGAGCTCACTTGCAAACTTTGAGAAGAAAGGAGCATCACCGTTCTCGATCCGTGCGGTGTTAAAATGGGACGCAGCCAGTATAGGCGAACATGTCAAATCAAAGTAAGTATCGTGCGTTGCTTGATACTTGGGTCACTCCACCTCAGTATATCTTGGTGACAACATCTGCATTCTCTATGTTATCTATTTTCTTTCCTCTGTGGAGTGAATGTTGGTAGGCATAGCTGCTTTGTTTGAATCATAATGTAATTTGTGATGATTGTATGAAAACCCAAATGAAAACTGTCAGATAAAAAGGGGAAAAAACAGCTAAATAAAATGCTTTCTGCAGTTGTATTAAGTGTACAAGATACAGAAACAAGAGCCAAATCAATAAGAACAAGTCTAAACAGAAGTGAAGTCATTGCCCATCATACTTCAGTGTAACTTTGTCATCTATCCAGATATTACAGGTATTTATTTAACTCTCTTGATATTCATCTTTGTATTGTGGATATATGAAGACTATTGCTGCAATCACCTCTGGCTCTATAAAACAAAAACCTTTAAGTGTATCACATGTATACGTTTAAGAGTATTAGGTGCAGACTGGAGCATGTTACAGACATTAAATATCTTCTATATCTAGTTGAACAAAATCAGCAATATGTCTGTGAGTCCAGACCCTTTTCTTTCCAAGCTACTTATAAAATCAGCAATATAATACAATGTGTCATCTGCATACAAATGTGCAGAACAATGATCAAAAATGGAACTATTTATGGTCCTGGACCAAGAACCAAACTTTGTGGGAAAAACCTCGGTCATAAGTAAAAGACTGGAAGAAAATCACTTTCTGTAGTAGTTCCAATATAATTGGTAATTACAGAAACATTTGCCTAAACTGAAACCAAAACTATTTACAATATATAAAAGTACAAAATAATTATCTCATTTAGTGCATTGACAATGTTATTCATAAAACAATGATTCGTTATTGTCAGAAACCAGATTGATATGAGCTTAGAGCTGATTTGTTGACAATTTTAAGTTGGCATTGTGTAGGCAACTGCATAATGTTGTATAATTTACATATTGGTCTGTGTGGTTGGGTTTTCATACTAGGGCACATTTGTCATGGCCCTGGGCCATGTGACCCTGTATTCTGAGTTTCTTGGTGTTTTGTTATTCTTTTTAGTCTAGTTTCATTTCGGTTTATCTAGTTACATTCTGCTTCATGTTTCATGTCTAAGTTTTCTTTGTTTGTCAAGTTCAAGTCATGTCTGGATTTCCTTATGTTTCCTGTTTTATTTTGAAAGAGTTTTGTGTTTATTATGTTTAGTTTCACGTGTCCTGTCATTATGTTAATTGTTGTCAGCTGTTTTCCCCATGTGCTTCTACTTCCTTTGATCATTCCTTATGTGTATTTAGTCTGTGTGTTCCACTCAGTCAGCGTCAGATCGTCTGTTAACCTCACCACAGTTTTCATAGGTTTACTCCATTGTTTCTCTGTGTTTTATAGTTTCCTCAGTGTTCACAGTTTGTCATCGTTTTTCACTGAGTGTCACAGCCTTTTTGTTAACACAGTGTTCATAGCCTCCTTAGTTTCCCTAGTTCCTTGTTTTTTCTTCTGCAATCAGCCAATAAAGGCTCGCTTTATTTTTGAAACTACGTTTTGTCTCCACCGTGTCTGCATCTGGGTCTACCTCTTTCCTCACACCGGCGCACCCCGTCGTGACAACACAAAAAACAAATGTAAATAATGGAAAATGTCCTTGTAAATTTCTGCCAGAACATTTTTTTTTTTTTTTTACAGAAGTTTATTGATATAAACCCAAAAAGGAAAATAAAATGATACAGCAACGTGTACTAAAGGTAAGGTAAAACCAATGTGGTTTTGCAGTAAGCACGTACCCAGCAACATGGGGAGGCAGAGAAGCAGCAGAAATGCTGTTATTGGATTTCACCATCTGCCAAAAATCCTGCAGGATTAAATGAATAAGAGGTTGAGACCAAATTCAAGGAGTTTTACTCACAAGGGAAGTTTATTACTTTCTAATCATTGCAAACAAAGTCCAGTGGCAAGGTACCAAGCTTTCTTTATTGACAAAAATACTCTATGGAAAAATATGAACTATGGTCTGGGTTGATCATTTTAATGCCATAATTATTCACAACAGTAACAAATGTTGGAATGAATGAATAAAATAAATGAAAGATGAAGGTCACATTTTTTTCTTTTTGTTCTTTAATATTGCTGTAAAATAATCAGTGAGATGGTTCCTTTACTAAATCGTTAATGCATCATGGCAAGATGTGAAATAGACGCACCGGTTCCACCATGCAGAAGTTGCATTACCAGCAGGGGGCGATAACATATTGAAAGCGGTATTGAGCCAAAACACATGAAATACACACCCCATGGTCCTTAATCGCCAGAAATGATTAAGCTAGGCAGACATGCAAATGTGTTAATGATGTCTGTGTAAATGCTTTCTCTGCTGTTACTGCAGCTTACTGCAACTTCTGCATGCGTGTACATTTCATGCTTTTGAAAGGCAAAGCAAGAAATGGACACGGTGGACCGCTGTGTCTATTAGACATTTTAAGTCTGTATAAGAAGTCAGAATCATAAAAAGTAGGCCTGGTTTTAAGATTATTTGAGAACATGAAGCTTGAAAAAATCTCCATCAAGTAGTCAGAAACATTAGTCAACCAAGCAATGTGAAAATCTCCAGAGACTATCCTTTTAGTATACGAAGAAAAGTAACTCTCAGGATCCGCTATACAGGAAGTGTATAAATCTCCATGACTACAATGGAGTTATTACACCCACAGTTTACCATTAAGGGAATGAAATAAAGACATTTGGGCACAGTAACAGCATAACAAATACAAGACGAAAAACTGGATTTGACAGGGAAAAAAACATTAATGTCAAAAAGCTATTACAAGAATGATTTTTGCTTCTCAAAATACAGAATTTTTGCATCCCACAGTCCAAAGGTATAAAGGCTGTTTGACTGAATCTCCTAAACGGCCCCCAGGAATGAATAAGTAATGGTCCAATCCCAATGTCCGCCCTCACAGTGTCAAACACTTTGATGTTTGTTTTTGATATTTCTCCAGAGGGGCTCTTGGTTATTCACATGTGGAAATGACAATTGTATGAAGTGTGTTCCTGACTGTTTTTGAGTCTTTTAAACAAACCACTTTGAACATGTGGTAAAAAATTATGGAATGAGCGTTCAAAACAGACCGACATGTAGAGAGCATATCAGTGGCATGTGGTTGTTTGTCCTTGTATGAAGTAAGTTTAGAAAAAAATGATTAATTCTATCCAGTAAGTTTAGTTTAATTACTAACAGACAGCACATAAGGACTTCCCAGTCACTTAAAGTAAGAGAAAAGCTTCTGAAAATCAAAATATTTGATATCTAAAGTGTTCTTTCATTTTTTTTTCCCCATTACCTTTTAAGGACCTTACACCTTCATGCAATCATGTGCATTAATTGAACATTTACTGTAAGAGGCCTGAGTTTGTGTTAAAGTTGGAGGTCTACAATATTTGGACAAGATGCAAATTGTTCCAATTCCTAAAGTCTTGTGCATATTGCAGGATAATAGTAATAATTAATGCATTTTTAGTGCAGAGAGGGTATGTAAAGATGACCAATACTTTCTTTTTGACAGCAGCTGTCATTAACAGGTCACTAGTGTGTCCACAGTTCTTCCACAGAAAGTCAATGACATTAGGCATCTTGAGAAATATTTGAACTTTGTGTCACAAGCAGATTTTTCCATCATAGAAGCTCCTGAATGTCCCTGACTTTCAGAGATCTGGTCGCAGCATCACTGCCAGTCCCCTGCTGCTAAACTGTATCCAAACACGGAGCGATTTGCTTGTCACGCGTCGTTTTGAAGCTGGTCACTATCGGACATTCCAGGCTCAGACTGTCTAAGTTCAATAAGAAAGATCTGTATTGACTCATCTCTCTTCTTTCCAGGTGTTTGGCCTCTAGTCTATGCTTCTACATTATTTCCACTCTCCAATGCTGTAAAACCCAATGCTGACATCTCTGCTGTAGTCAAATCTCTGCTTACTTTAAATTGCACTCTTCATTTTTCCTTCTCCCTTGCTCCTTAATGCAACCCACCTTCTTCCCATCACCATCTCACACAAGTCATTCCATCCAAGCCTTCATCTTATCATCATCACCACCAACATCTAGACCCTGGGAGCTCCTGCCCTGATTCCTATCACTGCTGGGATTTCATTCTGCTATGATGGGCCATCGGAGTCTAATTGCCAAATAGCATGATTGAATTGTGCAGATCAATAAATGATGTTTAATACCTTCCAATGATCTCTCCTTATTGAATTGTATTTACTACCCTGTCATAGGTCAGTCAACAGTATCCTGCGCTCTCACTGGTAATTGCTTGAAACACTTTCCTCAAAGTTCAGAAACATCTATCTGATGATCCACTTACTTCATGTGGGTTTTATTCTTTTTTTTGCCAGCAGCTGCTTAAAGTCACTGAATGTCATTGACTTTCTATAGGCTCTGATTGCCTGGTCACAGCCAATTGCCTCCTGTGTGGACACAGCTACGCTCGGGTTTCACTGTGGTCAAGATTGTTTCAGATTGACTTTGACTTTTGATTTCATAGATTCCAACTGGGCTTGAATAACATGTGTTTGGGGGGTTTTTTTTGTGTGTGTGTGTGTGTCTCTCTTGTATTCCTGTTGCTCGTAGTAGCAGTGAACACACTCTGGCACGGTCATCCCAACTTTGCTACACTTTTTTTGTCACGTTCAACTTTTGAACTTCTACCATAGTGTGGCGGTTTTAGAGACACAATCAAAGATATCGCCACAGTTCTTCCACACTGATCATCTTTCATCTGGGATAGCCCAAAATCACAGTGTTTACACAGCATAAAAAGCCCGTAGGTGGGGAACTAAAATGAGCTTACTGGTAGGATGATGACAAACAAGGGGTTATTTATGGCTTGGGGTGTTGCAGCAAGCTGAGTCAGTACATGAAATATGGTTATGTGTTCTTCTGATATAGAAAACCATATGAAACTGCATGCTAGAAAAACACAAAAAAAAGAAGCGGGAATAGCCAACTATATGAAAGTTTTGTACCAATTCATCATGTGCATGTTGCTTATTTAAAACATATTTTATTATATCAGATAAAACGCCTTAAAGTATGAGGCAAACCCAATGAAAAATGAACAAATACAAAGCACAAAGGCAGCTCAACTAATAAATGATGGATTCTATTGTCATTTCAGTGCAGTAACCATCTAAGGCAACCTCGAGCACTCCTGAGGTTTAAAAAACATGTTATTGATTTTACAGTTGTTGCTCTGTGCAGCATGTTAGTGGCATATTTTGAGGCACTTAGAAGTAGAGGCCATCACCGTGGCCTCTTGTGTCAGCGGGAAATGAACCCAACAAGGAAGCTGGAGAACAGCAGCATGCAGGCCCCTGGGGAACTTACTTATTGTGACCTCGCATGGCCCGCTCCACTCGTGGCTGCCTCGCTGAGAGTCGTGTTGCAATGGTCATTCGGTTTCAAAGAGCTTACCACCGCTTCACAGATACCTGAAAAACAAAGAATTAAGGAATTACCATACAAAGGATAAGCATGAGCACACTTCAGACAGGAAGATATATAATTATGCATATACCCTGCTCACTGAGATTTAATTATTCCTGGCTATGAAAGCAGTAATCTTACTTTTCCCTACACGTGGTGACTATAAATGCAGGTTTTATTTATTGGTATGTTTAAGTATTAATTAGTCAGTGTCACCCGTTGGTGTGCTGTCTTCCCAGTCATTTTTGTTTTCATTCACCTAACTTGACCTTTATATTTTCCACAGCTTTCTCAAACTCCTGATTTTTTACGTGTTTTTTTTTTTTTTACACTCCGTGAGAAGAGAACAGCCTCTGCTGTCGCTCAAAAGTCGAGGCATGCTGTCAAAGATGTTTTATCTGAAATTTTTACTTTGTTTATCATCGAGTGTGTGGGATGCTTTTCATCCTCTCAGCTCAGTGAGTCCTCAATTCTTGTTTGTGTGTGGGTGTTTGTGTGTGTTTACACAGCTCGTAATGCCACAGAACTGCCCCTCAGAGTAATTAAGAGCTTACCCCGTGATCCACTCAGGCAACACAGGGGATTGGCTTCACTCAATACTGCCGGGCCTCCATCACTAGACGAGCGAACGAGGAGCAGAAACACTGAGTGCTGCGCAACAGACAATCAATTCCTTCATATCATTCTCCCTTAATCACATTCATGATCGTCTCTCTGGTGAGCAACTGGTGAGACGTGGTGAAAGGCGTTGGAAATTGAGGATAGAAATGAAGGATAATAATAATAATAATATGAATGGTGGGCACAGAAGCTCCAACAGGCTAAAACTATCCCCCACTTATATTCAGTGGGTCTCTGTCACATGCACAGTCACAGAAACCAAACAGAGACTTGCTCACTGACTCTTGCATTGTGTTACGTAGATGAGATGAGCCTTCATTAGACAAATTAAGCTGATCGCCATCTTTATTGGAAAGGTGACACATCACACTGTTTTTTTTAGCTGTTTCCTTAAATGCTGAGTATCCGTTGTGGAGATGCAATGACCTAAAAAGACCTCCTATATCCGGGTACAGATGCTCATTTTTTGTCTGTCAGGAGTACGTTTGGCTCTTTGAAGTGTTAATTCACTCTCTGACCTCTTCACCAACTATCCCCACTGAGACCAGGGTGAGCAGTACAGTACCAGAAGCTTTACATGACAGGGAAGGTTTTTTGTTGTTTTAAAGCTGGTCTAAGGTGGCTTTGCAGATTTATTTAGCAGCACTGGTTTGCTTTATGCCAGCTTTTCCCAACCACTGTGCCGCGGCACATAGGTGTGCTGTGAGAAATGATCAGGTGTGCCATGGAAGATTATCTGGTTCCACCTAATTAGTACTCTAAGCGATCGGCGTGAGTAACGGGCAGAACAATTACATTCTCTTCCACTAGAGGGCAGTACAACTACCTGCTCTAATTAAATGGGTTGCCAACTTCCAGTAAAACAGAAGAAGACAAAGAAGAACTTACATGATGGTCATGCTGTGAGATGACACAGCGCGTAATAGCAATAGATAAATATTTGAAAAGAAAAAGTAGTCAATCTGACCTGGGTCAGGAAGGCCCTAGCATGAGTAGTGGTCAGAAGAAAGCAAAAAAGGTATATTGGGAACAAACCGAGCCAATTCCTCTATGCCTGGTGCTTTTTGAGACATTTTTGTTTGGTGGTGTACCGTAGCTCCAAAAGGTTGGGAAACACTGCTTTGTGCTACAGTCACACAAGTGAAAACAGCACTTGGAGACTGGCATAACCAAAATTATTGTGACCTTGTGCAAAGAGCTGTGATCCTGTTGCCTTTGAAATGATTGCTTCGAAGGTGAGACCAGGTCTGCAACCACTTGCAGTAAGCTCCTATCAAGATGGTGATAAAGCGACAGGAAGCTGGAGTCAGTCTGCTATCACGTTGCTTCTGAACGGGGTTGATTTGTCTACGTACGAAGTCAGAATCCAGCCAGAACCTCATAGATCTGAAAGAAAGTCATCCACAAATAGAGATCTAGGTGCTGCAGGACAGGGATTTAACTGTAGAAACCACAAAAAAATTCATAAACCCAATTTCTGAAAACGCAAAACCGTAAAAAGAAGATTAAAAAAACAGAATGTAATGATCTGCAAATCTCATAATGCCATAAAGCCCAAATTTTTAACTGAGAAAACATGCAATTTTAAGAAAACTATTTTTTTAATTTGATGGCTGCAACACATCTCAAAAAGTCTATGATTCAATATCAGCAGTCCTGGGTTTTCTTGACATTTTTTTGGCCTTTACCTGGACCACTCTAAAATCTGTATCTACCTTTTGGTATTGATGGTGACAGTCCAGTTCAAGTTTCCAGTTCCACAGACATACCATCAAAGATGCAGAGATGTTTCTGGCAGTCTGACAACAGGTTGGATGGTCCCTCTCCCCTTTAGTCTGGATGATGCAGCAGAATTTCAAATGTCCATTTTTCTGATCACAGAACAGTTTTCTATTTTGCCTCAGTTGATTTTAAACAGGTCCAGAGAAAACAGCTGAATGTCTGGCTCATGTTCACATGTGGCTCCTGTTTTGCATGACAGAGCTGTAATAAGCATTTACGGATAGGACAGTAAAGTCTGCTCACAATCATTTCTAAGACGGTCACTTCTTTTGATGATATCGTGTACTGTAGATGATGAGATTTTCTTGACAATTTTACGTTGAGAATTATCGTGAAACTGTTCCACAATTTGTAGATGCAGTATTTTGTTTTTTTGTGGATTGAGTAATCTCAGTAATCATTACTTAACTATGTGACTCTTAGATGTTCTTTTTATACCCAATCATTTTATGAACCTGTTGCCAATTAGCCTATTTAGTTGCAAACTTATTCCTCCAGTTTTTTCTTTTAGTAGGCTACATATCACTTTTCCAGTCTGTTTTAAAACTTTTGTTTTAATGTCATCAAACTCAAAATGATCAAATTTATAAATTAAACATCAAGTATTGCAGTTCTTTGCAAAGCTCTTTGAGAGTGATTCCAGTCAGACTAAGTTGGTACATAATTGTTTGCCTCCCGTCAGGCCACCTCTGCAATTGGCTTTCAATTGAAAGTTGAGTGTGTAACACCTTGAACTTCTGGGCAACTGGCTGGCCTTCCCAATTGCTTGAAGCTAGTTGCAAAATAAGAAACCAGTTACTTTTAAATAAGAATAAATGATAATAAAGTTCATACAGTGGCAAATGTGCCCCTGTGTTTGCTAATCTTGCTCACTGGACATTTTAAATTCCAATTCTTCTGAGCTCAGTACTATGTTATGCTTCCCAGTTTGAAGGTAGTGAGACTTAATCGTTTTAGTTCAGACTGCTGCGTCATGTCGCATTATGATATTAAAGCTTGGTTAGCCTGTCACTTTGTCCATTGCATCATTACTAGAGTGACATTTCAGTTACTGTGTCTTCTGATGCGACTGCTTTGTGTTGTTCCGCTCTTTAGAGCTGCAGTCATTTGATCTTTTCTCTTCAAGTCTTCAACGATTTAAAGATGAATATAGGATTTAAGAAAAGACAAACCTAGAGTTAAAATGCACAACTCATACTTTAAACGGAAATGTCTTCTCAACCAAATGTGAAAGGTAGATTTAAAAACTTCAAAACTTTTTTTTTTGGAGAGTCTTATCTGTAGTCATCTTCAATTCGTGGCATGGTGTGACGGATTCTAGTGATGACCCAGTTTCAATGTTAAAAAAAAAAAAAGGTTTGTCTTAGAAAGGGTCTCATGCAAAATACATAATATTTTAATCAATGCAAGTCTGAAATCAAAGACAGTGGATTGCTGGTTAATAATGACTGCTGTGGAGATGGACGGATCTTTGAATTTATCCCGTTTTTGACACATTTCAAGACACATACTGTCGTTATGAAGAACAAAGAGCTTGGCGAAGGAAGCGCTTTTGGCTACAGATTGATTTGTGTGTACACAGACAACACATACATACAAACTGTCCCCAAAGCTCACACCAATTTGAAACAGGCAAGGTTATTCATAAAAAGATAGATGTAGCTTTTTGCTTCTGCTGTCATTTGACGATCCATCTTAATGCATGATAATACCGGCTGTTGAGTTTTTCCCTTTGCCGGGCTCCACACCAATGCATCCAGTTTGTCTGTTACAGAAGGCTGATGATAGAGACAAATTACCGCTCATAGCTGGTTTACTGTACTTCGCTGTGGCCAAAGAGGTGGCTGGAGGCCACAACATTTTAAACGCAGGGAGCCGATCAGCTGATATATGTGAGGTTATCGGGAGGGGGAGGCAAAATTGAGGAAAGGGGCTTAAGCATTCGTAATTTTGTTATGCCATTGATTGCAGGTCACATATCTAATGTTTGCAGACTGAAACAAGAGGATTTATGAGGTACAGCGTAATGGAAAGTTTACTGCTATTCCACTCTGAGCCAAAGCTTGTCTTCTTCTACCATTTAGCAGGGACAATATACGAGGCACTAATGGAAAAGGCAAGCAAGGCATGTTAAATATCTTGCTCCTTATCAACACAGGGCGTGACAGGTATATGGCGAAGCATTACAATGTTTCCCCCCTTGATGCGAAATCAATACTGCGACATGTTCAACCGCACATGCCGCCACCGTAGTGTCCTCTTAATTGAATGTGATGTAGCATCTGCTGAATTTGCACTTGTGTTCGTTTTGCAGCAGCTTTACATTGCCTTTGAAAATATCGATAGCTTCTCTGTACCTCTGCAAACCATATAGGACGCATCCGTGCAGTGTGTGACTTTTATCAAGCCTGATGACAAGGACAAATACTGTAGATTGAAAGTGTGAGTGCCTAAGTATGCACCTAAAACTTCATTACACCACTGCATTAGACTAATGTATGTAAACCTTTTGAAGTTTTTATTTTTATTACTTGCTGCTAAGAAAGCATAATCTACACCTGTAACTGTCACTTAGGCCTGTGACAGACTTTTGCACAGGTGTGGAAATGGCATGCATTACGAAATGCCCCGTATTTGTCACAGTTTTGGGAGTGAAGCAGGCAGTTGTGCTGATGCCATGAGGAAAGCTGGACAGTTTTTTGTCCTGCTGCCCTGCTAATGAGTGGCACATTAGTGTAGCCTTGTAAAACTTTCCATTGTCATAACAGGCAGATGTGTCCTTGTTACTGTCTATGTACCAAATCTGCTCGCTGCAAGAGGATGGGAAGAATTTGTGTTCTTATTCTGTCTGACTGTCCTGTTCATGGCTCCAGAAATGCAAAATTAAGCAAATGTAACTAATAATGGGCTGCTTCCCAAAAGCGAAACCTGCCAAACGGTGACGTACATGGATAATTGTTAAGACAACATTATTTGGCATAAACATCGGTGGCTGTGGACTGTGATCTTGCACGTTGCTCGGTTTGACTGTAATAGCGTGTTCCAAAACCCAAAAGTGGTTAACAGCAGGAAAAATAATCTTTTGAATTTTAATGATCTTTTTTTTTTCTTTTTAAAAATGGATTGTGTGTATGAGGGTACGAGCCATAATGATGATTTTTTTTCCCTCCTCTCTTGCTTTTGCAGCTTACCTCATGTCTGCCCTTAATGTCCGTGCCTCTAACACTTCAAATACCTTGTTGTCTGAGCAGGACCATCATCCACCCGCCATCCTGCTCTCATTTGTCTTTTACAATCTCAGCTAGTACATGTCAGGTCATCAGCCTGTTTGTCCTCCCCCCCCTATTGTTACCCTGAGATGCGTTCAACAGCCCACTGCGGTGCAGGATAAATGCAATCATTTGGGATTTAGCACATGAGCGGCGGATGGAGTAAACGAGAGGAGAAGCTGTTGTGCTAAACTTTCATGTATTTCGATGAAAACTGGTTCATTCTTAATTTGCTAGAGTTGATTTTAATGTTGTTTATGTGGTTGGATTACATTATGATGCTGCAAAAGCTGCAAAATGAGTGTTAATGAAGTCATTCTAAAGTTAACGCACGCTGTGATCCTGACATGAGGTTAAGGTTGTCTTTGTTTTCTTTCCTTGTTTTTTCTGTTTTCTGCATTGTGTAACCACTCTTGAAGATATATTTGGATCTGCTTTAGCAAATGAAATAAACTTGAAATAATTAAAAGACAAAGCAGAGGATTTACTTGTGCCAAGGACAGCAGCGTCTATTTTCAAAACCCATAAACCCTCATAATAAAGTGTCTACATGTGATAGATGCGATAACGACTAGGAACACAATAAAAGCAGTTATACCATACCTAGTCGCCTTGAACCATCCAACTGAAGTTTTTTTGTGCTTTTGTGTGTTGAGACTTCAGTGTCAGCACTCAATCCTAGCAATGAATCATTCTCACCTTTTCCAGTCCATTATACTTATGTTTCGCAACTGCGTTCATGCTCATCGTCAATCAAGTCACATGACAAAGCAGTCAAAACAAACCTTACTTTTAACATTTCCTTGATAGAGCTTTGGTTTACAGAGAGGAACGGGGGGAAACTGACCCCCCCCCCCCCCCGGGCAGTTGCTCAATGTCAAGGTCAATGGCGAGTTGTCAGAGCTACAAGGAAAAATCCATTACCGCGGCAGGGGAAAGGTGTTATATTTGTCATTCTCAAATGAACAGCAGCTATTTGTTCCCCATTGGTCAAGTTTGCACTCGTCGGGAGTTTGACCTGACTATGGAAAACATTCAGGTCTCCCTTCTGTGTAGGAAAAACTATCACTAGTCCCAGTCTTACCTTTCGATTTCTTCTTCTGCATGTGAAATACTCTGTTAGGGAATTTGGATGGAAAGTGGTTTTTCAGCTAAGTACGAGTATGCACCACTCATTATATTTTAATTAACGAAGAAGACTTTTCAGTCCCTTTCTAAAACTGTTATGACAAGGCAGTGATTTCTATACGGGATCGGGCTATTTGCGAAATTCTGGTCTGGTCTGAAAATATGTTTGACTGATGCATCTTGACACTAAATGAGTACGAGAACAAGGCCACCTGAATTTCACCCAAAAGATGTTGACATTTGAGTTCATGAAAGTCAAATATCATCAACCAGATATTTTTTGAAAAGAGTCCATTCAGATCCATGGTTATTAATGCACTGCAGCTACGTTTTTTTGGATTTTTTTATATCAAGCACTGAAAGCTTATAAGTCAAAGAAACAAATGTAGAATATGAGGTGGTTTTCCCTCAATGAAACAAGCAAAAGTGCTGCATTACCTCACCCAGTAGATATTGCTTTACCTGTTAATATGGTAATTATGTATGAAAGGGGCCACACAATAGGAAAAACTCCATTGTCAGGCAGAGAATACATCAAAATAAAAATAAAAAAGGAATATAGTGAAGAGTCAGTGCCCCTCTTTATCACAGTCCTATTGTGTAATGAGATGAAATGATTGCACAAGAGAGGCATTTAAAACTGGGTTACGCTGACAGTTCCCTCTGAGAACTGCTTTGACAAACATTCAAAATTTAATCTGTTTATATTTAGCTGCTTCATGATTGAATAATGCATCCCTCTTACATGCAAAAACAACTGCAGGGTGTCAGCGATAATGAAAAATGGATACATTCAACATAGTTCCACGAAAAAAGTTCTCTTCTGCATTTCTCTTTTGCAAACTCTGCCAACCAAATCCATCATTAACAGCATTAAATCCATAAGACATCAACTAACCCGAGGAGGAATGAAGGGAAAAGCCAGCGGAATAGCTTACGATTAATTCCATCACTGGCTAAATCCGTTTGTAAAGATTTATGGATTTGTAATTAGCATAAACACGAAGGAGATCGATAACAATGACATTATCTCTGCTGAACTAATCGGTTTATTCACACATCAAAACAAGGCAGAGTAAATCTTTTGTTTAAAGACGCTTCATCTCTGCAGTGTGTTTGGGTTTTAAGATACTTTAACAACAAAGTACGACAATAGCGAGAGCCCACATTGTCTTCACGACGCTTGTAACGCGCCATTTTGGTGCTCTTATGTTAAATCAAGGAATCAAGGAAGTGGCTGACATCATTAAACCGTCAAATGTGCTTCATGCTGACAGGTCCTTCCATTTAGTAAAAATGCATGTTAAGTCATATCAGCCACAATCATTTTACATGAAAACAAACTCTCTGAACAGATCAAACGGGACTGGAAAAAAAAGGGGGGTGGGGGATATATTCACAGGACCTGGGATGGTTAGGGATTGCTGTGCCATCTTGTGGACTGCACAACTGTGCAAGGACCCTGCTTTCCAGAGAATCTCTGCACCATCTATTGATTGACACAGTGTCATCTCCCTGTCAGGCGCAGGAATAGAGCTCAAGGGTCGGAATCCCTGACGGCTCGGAGCCTGAGGAGAAATGCCAGGGAGCCAGCAGGCACTTGTGTTTTTAATAGAATCCGGCCAGAAAAAGATCTGTCATTTCCTAGTGCACTATTTGGGTGACTTCTAGAGGCCATTAAGAGCAACTTTTCCCCACCTTTAACATGCAACCACAACTACCCATGGCACGCACTGACAGGACTGAGTGCACCTGCTGGAGGAGTGCTCCATTTTCAGATAGTAATTCATTTTAAGGAATGACTTGCAAATGTTATGCAAGAGCATCTGTGCACATTTACATATCACAGTGTGCATGTGTGCACATGTAGATGTATGTACATTGGCTGGTGATTAATGAGAGCATTCGGAATTTCATTCACCTGCTTTTCATTTATTTGTAGAAGCTGCATTATGAGGAACAAAAGTGAGATGGAAAGCAGCTTTGTATAGTATATATGTGCATGTGTAGGCACGAAGTTTCACAGTCAGACAAAAGAGAGAGAAAGGGTAATAGAAAATGAGACCCTTGAATATGAAGTACAGTATGTGCAGGTACAGTATTTCATTCTCAAATGAGTGCCGCTCCATCTCTTGCTCTGCTCGATAATGGTCTATTTCATCACATAATTTGTGTAATTAGGTCCTGGACATGAATAATGTTTCATTTATTATAACAACAGCTGTCAGCATTTGAGAAAGAAGGGCATCCGTTTGTGAATTTGTCAGAGAGTTAATGCAAAGGGAACAATATGTATTGGTTCAACAGCACTCCCAGGGTGATAATTTGGATGTTCTATAACACAGAAACTGAGTGACATGCAGAGTATATTAATAAAGTATATGAGGGGTTTGAAAGTTAAACAAATAAAAAGCAGAATCAAGACCACCAGCTGACTCTAGGAGTCTTCCATCTGTTATTAAAAACCTGCAGCTTTATATGGTTGCCCATGGAGTCCATGTGTGCAACCCCAAAGCAAGATTTACACACATTTAAGGATGTGCCATAACAATTAGAAGTTCATTCATTTTCATTGTTACTGATTACTAAACAGGAAACAAGATTGCAATCTGCTCATGTCTATCCTTTAGAGATGTAGGTGTGAAATTGTGAATTAAATTACAGTAACTTGGTGTGAAACTTACTTTGAAAAGTTACAATACTTCTATTGCAATGTCATTTAATGTATTTAATGTATATACGCATTACAGTCCCGTACTGTAAGCATCATATTATACTACTTTGGAAACTGATTAGAGTGTGGTAGCTCTCCTTGTGAGTTCATTAAGGCAGGTCACCTGAAATAATGAAGCTGATTAATTTCTCAAAACCTCTTAGCAGTAAAGTGTTTGTCTATTCAGCTGCACCCCAACAGGAGGCCACAGACACCGTGACATCACCCACTGGTTTCTGGCTGGCATTTTGAAGTCTCAACATTTGCACTTTGGACACCATTATTTTGGGATTTAACAGATTGTCTTTAGAGAGCTGGAGCTTGTTGTGCTAGGTTATCAGCTTCTTGCTCTTGGACTCCACCTTAAGGGGCCACTTAAGGAACTGCAGCTTTTAGCACACTCTAAACTAGCTAGCAGCTAGCTAACTTGTATTTGGGTGAGGAACTTTGGTAGGTACTATTCAACTTTCTTTGCAGATCTCTTTCAAAGGAAGCTGCTGTAACACAAGTGATTTTTAGGTCACTACTTATGGGAATTCAGATTAAGCTTATACTTATTGCTAAAATTCTGTATTCACTAGGATTTTGCTGTAATAATGAACCATTTCAATTATTCGTAGGATATGAGCGCCGCGCTTGTCATATCAATTTCTTTTAACCATCTCAGGCTCAAATTAAACTTTTTGTTGCTAATGCACAACCAAGTCTTGCAGTGGTACTTCTGAGTAAAAAAAACTCATAAAATATGTATGTGGGGTAATCAGGTTGTTAGTTTTTAACTGTTGCAAATCGGCAACGCCTGCCTTGAGAAGGTTAATAATGCCAAGGGCCTTGTATTTCAATTAAAGTGGAATATCCATGTTCAGAATTTAAAAATCAAACACTCAAATGTCTTTTCTAAGCTCTTCAAATGTTACTGTTGGGTAACCCCTCTAGTTATTTTGCAGCACACCCTCTTGCAAGCGTGTGCAAAAATTCTTTCCAGCCAAGCAAAATCAACTTCTTCCTCCATGATGATTCCTCCTCAAATTATTGGAGGGGATGACATACAGAAGAGCCGTGGCGGGCGGCCATGAACCTGCCTGCATTTGCTGACTCAGAAAACGACATTAGCATACAGCTGCCATTAGCCAGGCTGCAGCTGCCTTTTTTACTTTACTAAGAGGAGCTCTTGTTGGGCACAGGGACCTGTGCATGAGCTTCCCGTCTGCTTTGATGACTGATAATGTGGCGCTCAGTCTGCAAACATTTACAGTGCTGTATTGTATGAATTACTTAGAACAGGACATAAACAAAATGTGAATCCTGTTTTGAGCCAAATATAGATAGATACATGTCTTTGCTGGCAGATTCAATCACAAGTGCACAGAATTTTGGTATTTGTGGTTTCAGCCAAGTTCCCTTTAACGGTTTTTAAATTAATTCTGCTTGTACCAGTCCACTCTAAAGGAGAACTATCTTTTCATGTCTAGTTGAAGCTGAATCGCATCCTGTCAGGGTTGAGGTGATGTTGCAGGCAGATTGCTTATCTGTCAAGATCACGGCAGACACAAACAGGTTGCTGATGCTGCTGCTTAAACCTGTCTCAGTCAGGCCTCGATCATCAAATCTGTCCCTGTCTCCCATGATATATTGACAGCATTGCATTTGTCTCCCCCTTCCCCTCCCAGCTGAATTCCTGACCAATCCCGTGCCTGGTTATCAGCCCATCATAAAGAATGTATGACAGGACCTTAGAGCGGTGAGAGATGGTTTCAGTGAAGCCGGGAGGGCTGGTGAAGATGGAATCAGAGCCGGTGCCGACCTCCCTGAGGCTTGTAAGCAAATATTACCAGGGGGCTCTCCCACCTGACCCAGGAGCCATGTAAACTATTTGCGACTGACACACAGTTACACCATACACCCCAGTGTTCCCAATACAACACTTAAAAGAGTTTGCTTCATCTGCTGGTTTGAGGACAAGCAGACTGATAATCAATGAGGTTTAAACAAACAATATTATTAATAGAAACAGAATGCAATAATTTTCAAATTATTTAAAATTATTATTATTTTTTTTAAATTACATTTTAAAAGGAGAAGACTTCTCAACAAACGTGGCATATCCTTACCCACTAAAAATTCCTCACACTCTATGTTTGTCCTTGTTTGACATTATCTGTTTTATGGCTTCATTTCATGCAAAATTGTGTTTTCATATTGCATTTTTTTCATTTTGCTGGAGAGACAAGAGGGCTGTCTAGACTGACATAAAAGGTGTTTAACAGTCACACACATGTGATTTCTTACACAAATACATCAAATCTCTGTTTGCCCTTATTGTTGTTTTTGGATTCCAACTCGTCCTAAACAATCAGGACTTAAGAAACCAAACATAGCAGACAGACCACTATAGGTTCTCATCTATGTCACAAAATATGACAGCGTCATATTGTTGCCTAGCAACCAATTAGCAATGGGCTAAAATGACCTGATTTTAATATTTTTGCATCTGCAACACCTTATACTGTGAAAGGACAGTTTTTTGTGTTTAATGGCAGCATCGTTCATTTATATTAAGACTTATGCATATTATGTTCCCAACAAGCTGCAAGGCAACCACCTAGCAACGGGCTAATTGACATTGTCTTTGTGTCCCTTTATGCACTTGAATCACAGATTCCTGTGATTTTAATTTCATGACAGTAACATCTCAAAGAGCTGAATTTTATAAGACAATACAGTCTTGTTGCCTAGAAACCACCTAGCAATGAACTAAAATTATCTTTGCATTTATGTATCTCCCCTACCTTAAAAATCATTATATTCATTTTAATTTCATGGGGAAACACAATGAAGAGGCCCAACAATTCTGTATCCAGGGCCTGTACTGGCTCTTCAGAATCTTTTGTGGAGAACTCTTTGTATGTGCACTAGCTGTCTGTACAAAATGTGCCCAGAGAAACTATAAGCTAGGACAGAGATAAAGTTTATAAAACCTACTGACATCAAACACATTTACCTGACTTATTTACTTTTGTTTTTTTTAGGTGTTCATTTGTAATCATGCCACGTCTTTTGAGAGTAATTTCAGATCTATCTGGTAACTGAGGTGCTTAGCCAGCATTTAGTTAACTTGTGCACTGGGCCAACTTTGAATGGAAAAACACAGGTGTGGAGTCACCTAGACGTCGCCCACTATGGACACTATTTGACAATTTATTGAAATTAATCAAAAATAGGTAGAAAATGTGTGAAAAGGGTCGAAAAGAATAAGTACACCTTCAATTTAACACCCACACTGTTCAGGTTTGAAACAATTCCTATAGGGAAAAAGAACAATATTCCAATTAGGTTTTAATGTCGTAAACACAGCTGATCTGTTCTTATTTGTCAGTTTAGTTTTATCCATGGACAGACAGATGGCTACATGTAGCTCACCTATTTATCAGAGAAGCAGAAATTCCTTTTAAAAAAAAGTGTTGATTGGACATGGTTGGAAAACCTTAAACTGCAAGTGTGCTTTACAAATTGCGATCTCCAGAGATAAACCTCAGACCTAAATCAATACAATCGGCAGGATAGTGACGTCAAATCTAATTAAGATTGCTTTTGTGGCACAATGGTACCAATCTGTGTTGGGTGGGCCCAGTGTCAGCATGGGCTATTGCAAGGTTATTTTTCTTTCATTGTTTGAGGCTTAGAGACACCTCCAGAGGGATCCCTATAGCCAAGACACTATTATCTGGCTAAGGTTTGGGACAATCACACTGTCCCTCTCTCATTTCTTGTAAAGGTCCCTCTTCAATTAATCTCAGAGCCAAATCTTTTTATTCTCTTCTGTACCAACCCCATGAAAAGAGACTTTTTCAAAAGAGATTGTGAGCAGGTTGGCTTTCAGTGTTAAAGGAGAACAAAGAGGGATTATGTCATATAAGAGTAAACTGGGGAAGAGAGGATGTAGCCGGGCGATTCTGATTGTGTATAGATAATGCTGTGCTGTTACATCTGACAGAAAGTGTTTGGCTTGGAAGAAACATTTCACAGACTGATCTCTACATTTCAGTTTGGTCCAATTTTTCATTCAATTTAACTAAAACCAATCCCAGTGTGGCGTCTGTGTGCAGATTTCACAAACTATGCAGTCAGTGCGAAAAAAACTGTAACTTTAAATTACACAATACTTAGTTTCTGGGCTAGGTTCTATTTTCTAAATTCTATTTTCATTCACTTTCCTATGCAAAAATCCGAGAAGGACCTGGACCTGTTATATCTGCAATGTAACATTGCAAATATAGTGTTGCTTGTTCTGCCACCAAACTCTCCAAGCTCCTCATGGCATGATTACTTTCTGACGTTATTATTATTATATATATATGATGCAATCGTTACCTTAGGACTCATTAATACATTTATTTTCCAGTGTGTTGTGTTGTTACACAATTCCAACAAAAACAGAAAGAAATGGAATAATATCTTTGCAGGCATAACTATTTACCTATATTTACCCATGTAAGTATTTCCGCATTGTTTGAATATTTGACTATGCTCAATATAAACATTCCTATTAACATTATATAACTGAGGAAAAATAAGAAAAAGCATGAAAGGGGCACTTTTAAAAAAATCTTGTCATAGATGATAGATTTCTCACCTACTTTTGTAGGTTTTCCTATTGTTTGTCTTGGTTATGAGTAAATGCTGAAGTCTGCAAAACCAAAAGTCCCAAAGGAAAACGGGTCACATGAAACTGTTTTACAGATTTAAAAAATCCGCTGTGTGAGTGAGTTTGCTGAGAAAAATAAACCCCAGAATACATATAGAGGTTATTAATTTTTCTGTCCAGTGCTGAGTTATTAGCTATATTTCAGATGCGATTGATTTCATTCCTCCTGAACAAGAAAATATTAGATCATTTAAGCACATAGGTTTATCTGAATATAAACTTCAGTGAGTACACTGTCAGCCTAATCATTAGAAATTGCTCCTGCTGATTACATTATCACACTTATGTAAACTTTACCAAATTCAAACACATTCAGAAAATCATCAAAATCAAAGGAGTCCAATACAGTATCGACTAATTCTAGTATTATGGTGTAATGCTCCTGTAATGCTCCATGAGAGTTACTCAAAACATATTTATGCCCATATGCAAGCTTTAATTAATTAGATTACATGTAAATTTTTCCTTGTAATTTTGTTACATAAGTACAGTGTAAAACATTTAAGGGATTCCTGTCACATGAAATTTACTTGCCTGTGATACATGCAGTTCACGCCGTGGAGAAAGGTGGGATAGAGAGAGACTCATTAAATCAAAGTGCTGTATAGAGAGCACATTTTCCTTAATAAATAATAATTTGAGTAAATAAACTTTCGATTTAATATATTTCAGTCACATTTCACTCAAAATCTCCCCTTTTTCTATTTTAGTGCAATTTGTGTTTTTCTCCACAAACTTTTATTCGACTGCTGTGTTGCCTCAATGTTCCAACTTGTCACACTGCCTTAACTGCTAAAACTCATTTTACTGATAATGCAATTTATAGACATTAATCATCACACAGAAATATACAGAACATTTATACACGAGTACCGTGCAGTGCCATGGAGATGGCACAAATTGAAACTCAATACCAACTGTATTACAAACTTAAATATTCATCTCCCCATTTCAAGCACTTGAACAAAACAAAATCAACAAAACATCTTGTGTTCATTTGTTAACTAATATTTTTTCCCTAACCAACCCTGCAGACATGTAATCAGTTCAATACAACCTTGAAAAATGCAAACAAGGCAATCGAGTCGGGGCGATTAATTCATTTCTGGATTGCTGCGCCTGACTGAATGTTGAAGACACTAAGATTAATTTTGGAAATTTATATATTTTGTTAAAGTGCTTTTGGAGCGTGCAAAGACAAATGCTTATTTGCACGAAGCAGCCGAGATATAGCGTTACTCTGTGGCCTGAACACACACATGCAGTCAAAGTTGTTTTAAAGTCAAATGGATTGTAATAGGAACCCAAGATGCACTCTGTTCCTTACTCCGAGGATTAGGTAATGTGTAGAACAAAAGAGTTGTGAATAATTTATTGACCATTGCATGCACTGTGGTCATACACATACAAGTGTCATTTTCCGATTCAGTGTGTGAATCTTAGACAGATTACACAAAGACCCTTTTAGCGCTATTAAAACGACTGCAAGGACGTCAAAGTTTCCTTTTATCTTACGTCAAATCTTTAATTCTGATGCTCTTCAGACAGATTTGAAGTTTAGATTTTCTTCACCTCGGGATCAAATCGTCTGCGGCGTGCGTCTTCGTAATCACCGCTCCATTTATAACCCCAGAATCAATTTTTAATGATGTTCTTCACCCGTGCACACCGGAAAAATGCAGCTGTCCACATTTGCAGTTGCTCAGGGATGCTGAGCACTGAAAAAAAAAAAGAATCAGGTGTTTCATGTGATAAATTTTTTTCAGTTGATTTGACAAAGCATTTTGCTGGGTGGAGAAAAGCTACATTATGATATTACTATAGCTTCTAGGGCAACAGTGGAGCTTTTTTCCTTCCTTTCTTTCTTTGTTTTACTTAAAGAAGCACTGTAATGGGGACTTCATCTTTTTTTTCTTCTGGGGCTATTCTATAAAAAGGTGCCAGTGTCTGAGGTCCCAGTGGTACCTATTACGGCAGCCTAGTAGTCATTAATCACAGACGAGTAAGCATTTCAACACAGTGTCCGCCCAGAGTTTCCAATAGCCATTCATTAACAGTTTCCACCACCATCTCTTTTCTTAGTATCTGCCCCCTCCTCTCATTTGCTCCCACCTGGACTCTACGGAATCGGTCCTTTTCTTGCTGACGTACCTGCTTTTTATTGCCGGTGTTATGTATAAAGTGTCGAGAAAGGTATGCTTTTCTTTTCCATAATATGGGACAGATCTGAAGATAACCTTCGCAAAAGTTCTCCTTTCATGTGCTTTCGCCTGTTCTCTCCCCCCAATCCAAGTTGTTATTTCTTACAAAACCTTGTTACTGTTCATACAGCGTACGGTGTTTATTGTATAGCAGTGAATAGCACTCTGCTGAAAGCTGACAACCTGCCGTCTTTAATTGCATTCATCTGTCTTGGGTTGCGACTAGGGCTGGGTATCGTCACTGATTTCTAGAATCGATTCAATTCCGATTCACAAGGCCCCGAATCGATTCGATCCACGATTCGATTTAATTCGATTCGATTTAAATCTGGGAAATTTTGACAGTCAGAAATATTATAATTCAGATCAGTACATTTACATATTTTTGTATCAATAAAAAGGAAGCTGACACACGCAAGACTTTATCACAGGTGTGAGCATCACAGCAGAGGCCTTTGTGTCAAAGTAGCTGAGGATAAAACACAGAAAAACATGAAGGTGATTTTCCTGGCCTGGGATTTTATAAAAATATTCTGCAGTACATCAAAAACGAAAGAAAACCATTAATCAACATATGAACATCACCTCTGAAGTTACAGCGGTTTTATTACAGACACAGCGTTTTGCATTTTGAATAATTTTAAAAAGTTTAAATTTGTTCAGTATTGAACAGCAGAAATGAGGTTTTCTTTTCGGAAGAATGTAAAAGGGAAAAAACAGCGGCCGACAGCCTGTAAACAACAGTAGACTTGTGCGTAACAAGCAAGCGAATAATGAAGAAAGGGAAACTGTTCTTGAAGTACAGAGAGAGAGCTGTGCATCGCAGTGGAAGCAAAACAGTAAAAGTCTGAGTGAATTCATGACGATGTTTATGTGAAGCGTTTGGATCTTCTTTTGCTGCTGGTTCGGTCAATATTGTTTGGAGAGAGATCAAACTAACAGCTTTAGAATCGGCGCATAAAGGGCGTGAACACAAAGCGCAGACCCGCCGACAGATCAGAGTCAGCGAGCTGTCGGCTTTCAGCCCCGACTGTGAGAAAAGCGACATCTAACTGATTCTGATCCGCGGGTCCCGCTGTGTGTTTAAGTCTTTGTGCAGAATCCGTGTTCCTGCTCTCATTTACTGTCTTAACTGTTTGGTGGTTCTTGAAATTTTGTGAGATTTCACCTGAGATTCTGGCATTTTGGGCAAAATAAATTTATATTAAAAAATCGATTCAGGATTTTAATGAATCGATTTTACGTTATCCAAGCCAGAATCGATTTTAATCGATGAATCGATTATAAGAACCCACCCCTAGTTGCGACCAGGTCTAAAGGTAGCAGGGAGGTAGATGAAGAAAAAGTTTCTGTTTTTTTCCCAAGAAAAAGAAAAAAGAAAGACACCACGGCGCTTTGAAGCTGATGTATAGCGTCACCAACATTACCAAACTTTTCATCCTTAAGCAACTTTGTAGGTACTTTGGTGCAATGAGACGGTATTGCTTCTTCGTGTTTGTAAAAACGTTCGTTTTATATGTGCTGCTGAAACTAATATGTCAAACATCAAGGGAAAGAGTGGCCAGCGGGGGAATTATAGCCATTATTAATGGTCTCCGTGATCTCTCAAGGGTTTTCCATTATAATTATTGACTCTTTTCTTTCTTGTCTTGTGCTTTTTTTCTGTTTTTACTTAAAGCTAAAGCCGAGTCAGCGTCTGGTAAAGGAGCTGCAAAACAGAAAAAGCATCAAAAGCATTAATAACTGTGCGGCTGGGAAGGTGTTTTTGTTGCAGAAACGAAGACCCCCGAACACTGGGGTATTTTTGGTTTGTTTTGATTGGAATCAGAGTTAATTTGATTTAAATAATTTCACATGCGTTAATTAAACTATAAAAGTTTTACGGGACCTTTAAAGTGACTCTTTTGACTGCAAATATCCTTGTTTGTTCTAAAAAACAAACCAAAGTGGGTCATTCAAAGAGGCGTGGGAGACATCTCATTTAAATTTAGCGAACTGCTTTGACACCAGAGAGCAGCTCCTGCTTTAAGAGATCTGTTTGATTGCAACTGGTTCCCTTCCACTCAGTGTGAAGACCGCTTCACCATCAATTTCTGCAGGTGGTAAAAGAGAATTACGCCTATCAAGTGAAAGCCTGATTTTCAGTGCACCTCGTTTGTTACTTTTATGTGTTGTTTCTGAATAGCGAAAACTCATTAACAATTTGGATGTACTACACAGCACCAGCAAAACTACTGTCTGCTTTCCCTTTCCCAAGAAGTCGGGCATCAGGGACGCCAAAGATGGCCAGAAAACTGACATCTAAAACCTGAGTGATTTGGCTTTTGGCTCTGATTGATTAGGCAGGGCCCTGAGCCTGTTCATTGATATTCAGCAGAGAAGGGGTAGACTTTCTTCTCAAGATAATTTGGCTACATTTACAGTGAACCTAACACCTCAGCAGCACCTTACTTAATATCAATCACCTGATGTGGGATATCCCAAAGTGCTGACCAGCACATAAGCTGGAAGATGCCTCCTCTTCAGTTTACCTCACGTCATATAGGACATTAACCCTGAGAGGCAGATTTCCCCTGGCAGCAGCCTAAACAAAATGATTGCTAATCATTTGTCGTCTGGCTCGCTGCAAGACTGTGAGTATAAGTCTGCATTGATTAAATGGGAAGAAAGAGAGAATGAGAAAGTGCAGCCTGCTTTGCTTGACGAACGCATGCGAGAGGTAAAATGTGACAGACGGCAGAAACCGGCTAATCTAAGGTCAAATAAGGATGCGCTTTCATCAGATACATCCACGGCTTGCAGGTGGCAGCGGGCTTTGACGGGGGACTCATTCCACAGTTTTACCGTGACACCACCAAAATTTGTAATTTATAACAGCCGGAAATGAAACGACACCCTACTTTGATTGCTTTGCTAAGGGTCATTTGTACGTGCTGCTAATATTCCAATTATAATATAGAGGGGGGAAAAGTAAGCACAGCCTTATATTGTTTGAAATCGAGAGTTTCTGTATGGCGAAGAAATGCAAGGTAAATACCCCTGTGGCCACACAAAGAATGGCAGAGCCATTACTCATATCCCGAAACGAAATGAATAGGCCAAAGTCTACCATACTGCGGCTGCATGAGTAATGCAGGGTCTTGGCTGCTGGTATGTTTCAGAACAGAAGCTAACAGTACTTGCCAATTCCACGATAAATATCAGATAGTCTGGCAGCACATTTTGGAAACTGAGCTTCGTGATGGAGAGGAAATTGCCATCAGGCTGATGCATTGTTAAAGACAAGCAGGAACAGCTGGTGGCCTTTTCCAAGATAATCCAGCTCTTGATGTTTTGGACTTCTTGTTGGTGATAAGAGCCCGTGTCCTCCTATTCCTCTCAGCCGTAAGAGTCCTCAACTTGCTTTTTTGGGGGGGAAATTCGTTGTATTCTCATGTGCAGACTTTACATTCACGACTTGTTTAAATTGCGCGACTCAAAACTTGAAACGATTTGGACACGGAGTCTGGGAGTCTGCATATATGCAGAATCTTAACTACTGCTCCATTAACTCACAGTAATGATGCATGCCATCAGTCTGTTTGTCTGTTGATGATTTGCAAATGGCACACTGTTGCATGCCTTCTGCACTTTCTCATTCTGGACAAAATCAAAGCCCCTCAATTGGAACAGAAGGAGGGAAAAAAATATGAAAGGTGCATCTGAGCTGTACTGAACAAAATGGTCCATGTTGTCAGGGCTCACAGTTTATGAGCAGGAGAAAGGCAGAGAAAAAGGGGTGCGTGAAAGCCCACTGTACCTTTTTTTTTTTTCTCTCCCCCTCTTTTTTTTCTACTGTGAAGTGTATTTGTCTGCAGCCCCTTTGCAGTGCTCACAAAGCAGTTTGACGACTGAAGACATGTTTTCTTTATGTGAGATTCAGTCGCTGTGATATGCAGGGAAACTGTTATTTTCTACCCCCAACTGTTGTTTATGGGAAGCAAGTGTCAAAAACTCAGTTTCCAAAGTGAATTTGATAAAAGTAGCAAAATGAAAAGTGCATGCTCTTATTTTCCCATCACTCGGCTGTGTATGAGAATTCGAAATTTGCTCGTGTGATTCGGGAAGTCAGTTTTTTTCTTTTTTTTTTCTTTTTCTCTTTACTTTGAAGTGCGAACGTGCAAAATGTATGCAACTCTCGACACAAAAAAAGCAGATGGATTTCTCAGCTGAATAGGACTATTATTAAATTATATCGGCACACTGAGTTGTGAGGTGTACAGCCTAATTACTATTCTTTTGAAAAACACTGGTGTTATTCTGGGCTCATACAAAATGGAAGACGGTGTCAAGAATACATTTGTTTCTTAAACTCTGAATGCACAACGCATGCAGGCGAAAACTTTGCGAGGTTTGTAGGACAACGTTCAGTCGTCCCTTCAGTTGTGACATTGAACTGATGACACTGACTTACAGTAGGTGTTCGTAATGAGCACTTCTCCTCAACACAAAGAAAGTCGCTTAAGAGCAATATTCAGGCAATATCCCCCTTTGAAAACTGACTGTTGGTATTTCCATTATCCCGTGTAATGAATATCCCCTGAGAATCTGAGCAGCATGATTAACCTTTTCTTGCAACATTAGAACCTCAGATATAGTTTCTACAGTACGCTTTTGTCTTGAACCTGTGCGGCAATTTGTGCACCCTCTATCTTCCTAGCCAGCGCTCCGAATTCAGTTTTCCCTGCTCAGATAAGGACGGAATAATACGTTTCTCGTGTCAGTTCTGGGAATTACCCCGAGTCTCCTGTTTGTCTCTGACTCTGCTTCTGGAATGGCTGGTTGGGGCTCAGTATCTCTTAAAAATGTAATTAATCGTCAGTGGTAATACGCAATCAAACCTGCTCACACTTATCTGGATGTTTAGCCTAATATACAAAAAGAAAACAGTTTGCCCTCACGATATCAGGTGCCAGGTTAATGCGTGTGTTACAGGTCCGACATTGTAAGTCGATGACAGTTCATTCCTGGATAAACAGGAGAAAGACAGCTCGGATTCACGTGGCAAATACCAAAAAAATAAATGTTCTGGTCTTAGATTTTGTTTCCTTCCACAGACCTAAACAATCTACAGGGGGAAAAAATCACACACTTCACTATATATTCACATTTAACAGACCCAAAATTACAATGCTGTGAATAAATAGCTTCCACTTGATAAAGCAATGTAATTATACTATATACTATATATAAGTATCAAAGTAACCATATGGATAATTAAATAACCACTATTAGCTTTATGCTAAAACTCAATGCCTCAGCTAAAGATTGCACTGTTTTCTCTTTTAAGTCCCTATAATAGGTGGACTGGTATTTATATAGTGTCTTTCTACTTAGCTGAGCACTCAAAGTAATTTTTACTACAATTTTCGTTCACCTAATCGAACACTTCATACGGTGCTTTCATCTTTGCCTAAGTGCTTTCTAACATTCACACATGTACACGCTCCAGTGGATACGCTGCAGGAAACTCAGGGTTCACTATTTTGCCAAAGGATAACCATCAGATTGGTTAACAACCCACCCTACCACCTGAGCCACAGCCGCCTGAGAAAGTAAAGTATGTATGTATGTAGTCGCAGAAATAGAGGTCTATGGCTCAGTCGCTCATTTCAGGTCACAATGAGTAAAAAACTTCTGTCCGTTTTGTAAATTTCGATCATACTGTGTTTTAAAAAAGAGGACTACTGGGCTATGAGTCATTGGTCAGTGGACATGCCTTTCACGCTCTAACCCACCCCTCTGTCTTCACATCTGTTTCCAAAACACCAATATGGCGATGGTGGAAGCACTCATCTGGATGCTTTACACCAGGACTTCATCTTTTATACTGTCCATGTGTAAAAATCAGTTCACAGAAGGTCTGCAAAGCTGCCACATATGGATGGACACTTAAAATAACATCCCACATTAAAATCCAGGACAGGTTAAAAAGTGCATTTTTTTTCTCCAAATATAATGATGTCATTGTTTTGGTTTTACAGCTCACAGTGCATTTGAAGGATGGAAGTATGGGAAGCTAGAGCACTTAAAACTCTGAATATTTGGAATCAACGTCAGAGTGCATTAAAAGATATTTGAGAAAACTGTAAGAAAGATAAATATAGAAAATCTAACCTGAAAGAAATGGAAGAATATTGAATATTGAATGAAATCCATTGCCACTCTTATATCCTTGTCATCAGAGTAATAGCTCTCTGAACTCTCTGGCTTTAAAAAATGGCATTGACATATTCCAATACTTGGTTGCACTGACAAAAAAATATGGTTATTAACAGCTGCTACATTGTGCTACCTTGATGATCCTAATTGTGATATTTTCAGGTTAAACGTGTTCAATAAAACGTTGCTGAGAAAATGATACACATCATTCTTCAAAATAATTAACGTCTCGTCTCATTACAAGTCAAGGGAGATGATGAAGAGTTCAGGGAGAGTCTGAAGCACATGATATACGCAAGGAAAAAGACAGCGATCAGTCACTGTATTCTGCTTTTCAATCCATTGTAAAAGCTAGAGCATTAGTCTATAATATACTGACAAATACACTCTTTAAAATAAACTACAGTTTTTACAGATTCCGATGTAGTTCTTTACTAGTAGACCAAATCATGAAGCAACCAAGCAAAATACCTTTATTTGGTATCCCCAAGTGTGTTTGTGAAGATTCTCAGTCATCCAGGTCATCGTAGTTTAAGGAACTTGGAAAGAAAAGCATCTGGACTTCTTGGACTTCCTGGGAGTGACCCCAAGAGGGTTATGGACCCCTTATTGATCCTCTACCTAATCACACGAGCCAAGGTGTGAAAACGGGTGTGGGTCACAATCAGCCAAGGTTTTGGGTGAACCCAAAGTGAAACCTGGCCCAAGTCTATCATGTGATTTATTGAAGTCAAATGGCCCAGGACGTGAGTGGCCGTTAAGGCCTCTGGGAAGGGATCTCAAAACTGGATTATAGATGGCAGACAGTTGGTATTGTAAACCGCAACCTCTGTTCAAAGATGGCCGTTCACAGTGGAAATAGATGGCTTCTTTCACTCCTCTTATCTGGATAACCAAGGGCCTTTTGTCAGCAGAAAACTGAGAGTCCAATTAAAGCATCAGAAGTAACTAAGCTGTTATGTCTAACTATCGGGAACCTTTTGAAGTGTGCTGGTTTTGTCATATTTTGCCACTTGTACATGGTTGTACCTTTAGAAAAAATATTTTAATGCTTTACCCTCCCAAAGATTTGGTCCTTTAGATTTTCCCATGTCAAGGAGAGAGCAAACTTTAGTCAATACTTCCAGATTTTCTACCTTCAGGCGCTACATTTTCTTTGTGCTCAAAAAAAACCTATCATACCAAGACATGGCAAGAGCCAAGGATCTCTGTTCTATTTTGCAAGCTGTTTGCAGGTATTGCATCAGCAAGTCTCCCCTTATCCTCAGATACTTTATTTATGAACTCGTAACGGCTGCAGACAACTCTGCCCACCCCTGACCTAACACCTCAACGATCCACGATGTGCAACCTAAGGCAACAATCATCACGCATTGTTGTAACATTATTGGGACATCCCGGAGTCTGTCAGAGCTGCTTTCTAATGACTGCCTTCCCTGCTGTGTTGGATGTGTAACTTGTGACTCTACTATGAAATAAAAAAAAGAAAAGAAGCTCGATGAGGCAGGAAACAGTGGAAGGACTCCAAAAGGCTTTTTTTGACGCGTCACTTTCGTTGGTGGAGTCGTAGGTTTGTGGTAGACTTTGACTGAAAAGATTAGGTGGGAAACTTCTCTATATGAGAGTTTGAGAATAATGTGTGCCAGGAGGCAAGAGAGACACTGCATCAGGGACCAATTGACACTGTCAAGATGAAACCTCAGAGGTGTTACATCTGGAGGTGACTTGCACTGAGCGTTTTAAAATTATGCGCACATATATTTGAATATTATCGAGTTCATTCTGTACTGATCTCAAAAAGCATGAAAATCCTGGGAACATGCAAATCACTCAGCCGAAAAGGGTAGAAAGGTCTTTGCCATTAAAGATGATAACCTCTTTGAAATTACAGTATTTCAAAAGAGCACATGAGCACACAGTGGTGGTATAATGTTCAGAAATCTTCACAACACTGAGCTCAAAGTGCATACTAATTGCATCATGCTCCAAAATTTACAAGTGATTATTTAATACCTGACTAACAAGCAGTACTTCATTTACACATTAACAAATCTGTTTTTGAATGTCACATCAGTCCAAATGATGAAACTATCATCGAATTAGAAAGTGCTGATACCACCGTACCTTTTTTAAAGCCTCCTTTTGAGGCTCTCCTGCTCTGTTCTTGATTCAACAGCCGATTTAACATTCGACCCAGTTTCAGCGAGGTTCTCTACTGGGACGCAACCCAGAAGTGTCATACTGAAGAACCAGAATAATAAGGCCCTCGACTCTGGAAATGAAGCAAACGATACTCTGTTTATGCTCTGCAGATTAATATACAAGAGTAGCGTATTTCTGTATGGGTGTTCTGCTTATTTTAAGAAGCACACACAGTCATCAGCTTGCATTATTGTAATCAATGTTGATGGGGAGAAAAAAAACAGGCACAGAGACACAGACAGCATAAGTGCAGTGTAATCCAATATGCACACATCTCATTTTGAAGGCTAATTAGGCACACCCTGCCCCGTGGATGTTAGTTTGGTATGGAAATGACAGCCAACAATTTTATGCGACCCTTAGGAATATAATTAGTATTATAATATAATGTAATTAGTCTTACCGTGCCATGTAATCACACGAGGCTTGGAATATCAATAGTTAATGGCAAAGTGGATCACAAACAACCTGATTACATTTTCTAACTTACTTTCAAAGAGCCAGAAGCAGTCTGCCAGCAGGTCTCACTGGGAATTTAATGGTTTTACTGAAGTTAGTGAAGTACATATTGTCTCTGAGGTGAACATGCACCGGCACAAATAGCACTAGTCTAATTATAGGAATTCTGATAACAGCTATGTAGTCCTAGTGTGTGTTTAACCAATAGGGAATCATAGAATCTAAACATGCTGCACTGTTCTGCTCCCATGGCTCAAACAGTGTGGAGAATATCCATAAATAGGTTAAAAACAGCTTTGACAACACAAAATTTTTTGTGGTGTGAAAGCTGTTACAGACACTGTACAGCAATTCAGAACAAGACAGTGTTATTTAATTTAATACTATTAATTTTACAAAGTAATTATGTGCCTTCCGTATTTAACTGATTTTAACTTGGGTTTTCAACCACGTGCCACGTCGCTTTCAACTAATTATTATATCCATTTCTGTGATTAGCTCTGATTAACCATTTATTCCTTATTCCTAGCTAAGTATTCAGTTTTTTAGCCATTTATTCAGCTATTTCATCTGTGTATCCATGTGCTTTATTGAATCTCTTTCCTACTGTGTATTATAAGCTTCAATGTATTTCACAATTATTTAGGTAATCCTGCTGTTTAGCTATTCTTTCAGCTAGCTTTTTCACTCTTTTCTTTCTGTTAGCCATTTTTATCTGTTAGCTTATTTTTTTAGCTACGTATTTGAGTTATTTTAATTTAGCCAAGCCTTTTAGCTGCATGTCACTAATCTACTACACAGTATATAGCCTACATAAACAATTCATTTAACATTTCAGTTACTGTTAACTATTTATAAATACCTTTAGCGAAGGATTTAGGCTACTAGCTAGGTGCTTCATTTTTCACTATGAGCCATTAGCATTTAGCTTTATGTTGTTTAGATCTTTCTGATCAGTGTTCAGCTCAAGATATTTGGTGTGTGTTATAACAACAATATACATTATTGTTATACATACTGGAATATGTATATTGTAGACTTTAATAACAATATACAATACAATATAGAATACTTTTTCTTATTACTTTTACATTTACTTCATTGTTATTGTTTGTCCTTTAAATGCGCCAGATGCGATGTGCAAACTCACCCCTTATGCATGCAGTGTAATGAAACAAATAATTTCTTCTGATGGATGTTGTGATGTTTTAATCATGTCTCTAGTATTATGATTTAGGTGGTATAGTTAGCATGGCTGAAAAAAAAGTGAAAAGGATTTGTGCTTTCTGTCAAAAATAAAATGTTGTCAGTGATGACGTGTGAAAAGACTTTGCATTGAGGGTGAAGCTAAAAGTGCAAAGAAAATAGTTCTGAAGATTCATGTACGACTACAAACAAGCCTCTCTGTTATCTAGGGCAGCTTGCTGTAAATTACACTGCCTCTGTAGTGGTTTTTGCCTATCTTTGCGAGAGTATTCCTCTCTCCAATCATGTTTCCACCATCCACTCTCCAAAGTGTTACAGCCATAATTAGCCTAGATTAATGAGGAGGGCACTTGAACATGAAACATATGAATAATAAAGGTGGTGTTATACAAACGCTGTTTCATCTTTCATTAGAATCTTACGTAGAGCTCTTGTGGGACAGTATAGAAGCGTGTTATCGGATTTATCAAGGCCGTTCTTAATATCTGCGCCTATAAATGTTGATAAATGGGTTAACCATATATTTTTCTTCCTTGACAGTTTGCGATGTAAACCAGTTTTTATGTAAACCTTATAAATCTATCAAGGCTTATTTCCCTTCCTTACGCCATGGGCCATTTCTTTCTTATCTCTGTGTGATTTTTGCAGAAGAAATGATCACTATTCGAAATTAATTAAGTGCTGTAACCTCATTGCACTTGAATATTGCTTGTGTCAAAATTTACTCTGATAACAGTAAAAAGTAGGTCAGTTAAGTGTAATCTGACTAAACATCACAGTGTTAAATTTTTCACAGGGTAAAGAGAAGAATTGAGATACGTTGTTATACAGCCTCGTGACATAACTAATAAATTAAAGAATCGTTTCAGTTTATGACATACAGTGCATTAAATTATTAGCGTATATTCATGCCAAATTCATGCCACACGGAGCATTGTGAATATGTTCTATGTAGACAAGCACTTTGCTGCCTGTGCAAATAACTGATTATCAATTATAAATATATAACTGCCTTCCCTGCCTTACAAGAATTACCCAGAAAAAAGGACAAAACCACCACAGCAAGTGTCCACAGAGTTTATGTTGTAATATTTAGCCGTATAAGTCCCATAACCACCCACTTTTAAAGCATTAACAGCAGGAATAAACCACTATCACTATCACTAAAGGAAGACAACATGCAGCTCATAAACATTTTAAAGCAAAGAGGGCTGCATAACTTTTACACACCGCGTAATGCTCTTACCCAACACTCACACAAAACACAGGGGTTTTAGCTTTTCTCTGGCATATCAAACATCAGTGAGTCAGAATGCTAATTTCTCTGGTATGGATGTGAAGCAAAGCCAGTGAGCTAAATTTCCTAGACCACCAGGTTTATGCAAATGGAAAACATTAAAGATGAGCTAAAATACACTATCCACGGCTGCTACCAGAGATACATTTGAACATAAGTGGCGACAACGCATATGCTTATGCATGTGAGATGCAGTGTTACTGTAAACAGCTATCACCACATTTTTGCAGGAAAGGACTGCATAATGAAGCTGGAGCTGTCACTGATCTTTGACTGCCCTTTTTTACTCTTTATTCACGGCATAACTGACTGACTTGCGATCTTTGCAAACAAGACCATTTTCCCTTCAGTAAAGTACAAATACCGGTACAACAAAATAAATTTACTCTTTTGTTATTTTCATCCCTGCTCATTAATTATTGATCCTAAGTCGGGAACTGCAAGCATCGTGTTTAACATTGAGTAACCCTTTAGCATGGTCTCCTACACCAGTGGTCCCCAACCGTTTTTGTGCCACGGACCGGACAATATTTTCACGGACCGGCCTTAAAGGTATCGCCAATAAATACAACAAAATAAAATTATACGACCAAGACAAAAACTGTGGTATTTTGTAAATATTAAAATAAACACGAATTCACTGTGTAATTGTGTAACTTAGCAGCGTCCTCCTAAAATGCGCCAACAACACTGAGAGTAACATCCTCCTCTCTGCCCCTTAATGCTCTCTGGTTGCTATGGAAATGTGTAAATATTCCTTTCAAAATAAGACGCACAACTACAGCAGAGGAAAAACAAAACCCTGAAAACCATCAATTTCACACCCGAGCCTCAACACTCACGGCCCGGTACCAAGCGACTCTGGTCTGTGAGCCCAGGGTTGAGGACCGCTGCCCTAGACCAGCGCTCCCCAAACTTTTTTGCGCCACGGACCAGTTTATGTCCGACAATATTTTCACGGACCGGCCTTTAAGGTGTCGCGGATAAATACAACAAAATAAAACCAGTACCGATACCAAAAAAAGAAGATTTAGTCATAACACATGGAAAAAGACCCAGGGAAACCAAGTTAACGATAAAGACAATACAAAAATTACGATAAAAAAAACAATTAAAAATCTTGAAAACCATAAATTTCACACCGAGGCCTCAACTCTCGCGGCCGGGACCTAACGACTCACGGACCCGTACCGGTCCATGGCCCGGGGGTTGGGGACCGCTGCCCTAGACCATGAACCAAGAACTGAGACAATTCACCATTTAACTTAGACCATAATTTTTTACCTAAACCTAACCAAAGCAAAAATCAAATGTAATTCAAACTCCTGCCTTCCAGCTGGAAGTCAGGAATGTGACACTAAGTGAATGTAAGAATGTGTTAATTACAACTGACCCCTTTACAGTTAATTAAACCCATGGGAATCTATGGGACGTCTGCTAAGAGAATTGAATATCCAGCTCTATGAAATGATCATAGTGCAAACACTGGCTTTTCTTTACTCAGTTAGCAAAGCTGTACCAGCTCACATATAAACTATATAAACATCTACACAATATATTTACAGTATGTGTGTGGATTTAAGAGCAAAGCCTCTTTGCTTTGGATTTGCTTTGAGAGTGACTCTAATGATAAATTTGACCACCACGATCACTAAAACTGCCACGTTATAGTTTTTTTACATTTTGTAACTGTGTTCTAGGGTTATGAGGACTTGTGTTAGTAGCTTTCTTTACGTTGATCACAAACCTCCCTGCACAGACACACAACAGCACCAAAAAAAAACAAAGGAAAAAAAATCCATATTTTCTCGCAGCTCTCTCAACAATGTACAAGAGAGATGCTGCTAATAAGAAACCTCCACCAAATGGCTTGAATGAGTAGCGGTCACCTCTGATGTCAGAATGAAAGAGCCTGTGTATTTCCTTCATTTCTCAAGAAAGCTTCCTTGATGGGCCTATGTGGCAGAAATTACTCCTGAAAATGGCTGCAGGAAAAGAGAATATGATATGTCTTCTCTCTCCTCTGTCTGTGAAGGTTTCCCAAAATGAGAATCACCACCGTTCAGCTCCCCGTGAAATAAAGGTTGCTTTGTACTATGTTAAATTTAGCGTGACAGGATGAAAGTTAATTTCCACATTAAACAATTGTGCTGATCTCCGATTTTTGGAGCAACAAACACAACACAGTGTGAGACCAGTGGAAAGTGGAGAGAAAGTGGAACAAACTTTTCCTCAGAATCCAGGCCAATGCTTTGCCCCTCTGCCAAGTGTTGTTTTTTTTCCCTTTTTTTTTTTCTTTTTTCAAAATGCCAGTGATGCTCTATGATTAGGTCTTTGTTTGAACCGAGTAGAGGCCCACACACAAATACTTTTTTCTTAATTGGGGTTTTTAAAGGATGAGAGTGGGTAGGGAAAAGACGGAAAAAGGAAGGAAGATAAATCTGATATTCTGGCAAAGGCGGATACTGCATCTTCAAGCCACTCAAGATCTTGGAGATCAAGTTTAGCTTGTTTTATAACTTGTAATTTTATCCAGTGGGTGATGCTTTTCGGCGCGGCGTGTCTTAGAGGAATAAGTAAAAACCCTTCAGGAGTTGCAAACGGCTGACTGGCAGGTATTAAGAAAGGCAGTTCATGTGTCTGGGAGCGTGGGTCCTTATGGCCTTGGCAATTCACGACCGGCCCAGTTTGATCTATAGAGAACGCACCGTGGATGTCAGCTCCGGGAATGGTTATTTCCCCTGGGAACCAGCCAGTGGGGACAACAGAATGCAAGAGGCTAAACATATATTTGCGAGAGGCGATTACAGGTGTAAAATCTGATGTGAACAAGACTTTGAAATGCTAAATTAGTGTCCAGGTCACTGCCTGTCACAGATACTGCGCTCAAAAAGGATGATTGTCATCATCTTTTGCGATGTGCTTCATTTCACTCATATATATATAAATATATATATATGAGTGATGTGTCTATATTGGGTAGGCCTAATTATCAGAAGAAAATTGTGCAGTGATTGTTGACATTGCATGAAGTTAATGACACTCTTATCAATGTAAGGTGATATAGCTTTGATCAACGACTGAAATCAGCTAAAGATCATTTTAAGGAAAAGCTGCACCACTGTGCAACGTTCAGGCGAGGGCAGAATATATCTGCATTAATGCCCTATAACGTTTTATCTGCCTCCCCTACGGCCAAATTGTCTTTCGTTTGTAACCCTGCATGTAAGAAAAAATGTTAAACAGATGCTTTCCTTATCAGGAGCCCCTTCAAATTCTTTCTGTGTTCCACCTCCTCCTGATTAAGAGTAGCCCCAGACACAAAAGAGCAAACACGCTTATCAGACAGGGATCGAGGAAGAAAAATAACCCTTGCCGCGAAGGCACCTCTCCTCCCCTTTCCTGCGACTTCCTCAGCCGACAGAGGGTGGGGACGAGCGGTCGAGGAGGACATATAAGTGCGGGGATGAGGAACAACTTGTCAAGATGGTTGATGATAAACAGAACGCGCCATGTGGGTGGAGGAACTAAGTGATACCGCTTGCCCCTTGGGTGGCTTACCTACACTTTCGTAACGAATGCAGCTCGTGTCGCATTGGCATTCATCATTCAGACCTTTTTGGCAAGGCTTTTACTTACATCAGTCACGGTTTGTGCAGGATATCAAATGCGCGGGCTCTGCCATAGGAGCGTCAAAGAGCCAAAGTTTATTAAATAGTTAACTACCTCAGTGCAAGATCCTCTATACCTATTTGCTACAAAATAGGTCTTTGTGGAACAGAGAAGCGCTGAGAAATATCAGGGCTGGTGGGGTGCTTTAAAGATCCTGGCAAGGAGACAGTGACTGCCTGTGTTCTTCACAGTCTTGCAGTTAACTTTAAAGGGTGCGGTGAGGTAGCATAAATGGCACTGGCGAGATGCAACGTGATTTCACAGATCTAAGAATAAACCAAACTGTTGCCTCACCACGCTCGCAAGTAGAGCCGAATTGGATTTTTGCAAATGAAGTGTTGCAGCCAGATATCCTCATGACACCGCGCATCATGCGCCCGCTTCCCTTTGTACCCACTTTGTTACGAGACAATACAATTAAATTAGTGCCACGTGAGACGGACGCTACACTTTGGGATTTTTAAGCATCAGAAATGAAATTAGGAGCGATCAAACAAAACGGAAAATGCCGTCACTTACGGGCACAAAAGCACTTTGTGTATTAAATACAGGCCTGGACAATGGCTTTCACCACACAAGTCCACATAATAAAGAATTAATGAACTATTTGCCCGAGTGATGCATATTAAGCTATGTTTAACAATCTGTCAAGCGAGCTCTCGACAGCCACTTGGTCGGGGTGATAGATTTCAAAGCGGGATGAGGCATCAATCACTGTCCCGTGGTGATTGGTTGTTTGTGTGTGCGGCTGTGGCCCTCCATCTCAGCAAGGCGAAGGTTGGCTGATTGCTCTTTCTGCCTCTCTACATTCATTGTAGCTACCTGACACCATGTTATACACCCAATGCTGAGCGTGGAAATGCTTATTTACACTCGGCTGGGCCAAGCCTCCACATATGCAATATCATTTGGGTGTCTTGAAGCTGAATTGGCTGGTTTGCTGGTGTGGGCAGAGCAGGCTTAGTAGTCTGGTTATTGCCTCCCTCGCTGCTTTTGTCCATTTATTCTGAGATAGGTTAGATAGAGGAGTGTTGGTTGTTTGTTTTGCTGGCCTGCCTGTCTTCTGGACCTGCTGCTACGATAGCTGACTGACAAGTGGTTAAGATGTCTCTTTGTGCTCATCAAAAAGTTGGCACATAAGGGCATAAAGCTTTGCTCTCTGTCTGCTTTTTGAGCTGCAGCAGAATTCAGGTTTTTCCAGGTATTCAGAGGCGCAATTGAAAGTACAAATTAAATTACTATAGCACGTACAACTGCCGTCTGCATCGACATTTACATGTTCAAAACCTCAAATGCTAATGAGTAAAATGATGTATTTGTTTATCTTAACGCTGTTCTTGGGTAATTTTATTGCAGCTGTGAAATAAATAAATTAATTTAATTAAATTTTAAAAAAAAAACACCGCAGCAACAGCATTGTTCTTTTTACTGGTCTGCTTTTTCTCTCATCTTTTTATTGTCATCATCACTTATGTTGCACATAATTGTGTCTTCCTAAAGCAGTTTCCTGCTACTTTTCCTCTGGCTACACATTTATGAAAAGGGAGTTCCCAGATCTTATTATTGCTCTGCTTTTTCTTTTTTTTCGTCTTGAACCTTTGTGGTGCATCTCATATATAAAAGACTGATAGGCATGGTAAAAACCTGTAGTGTTAATGTTTTACAGAGAAGAAGTAGCAAATCTTCAAAGCCGCTGAACGGGAAGGCGTACCATGTTTACTGACTCCATTCATTTGCCAAATGAGAAGAAAGTGTTGTCATATCATCAGAGCTCTGTGTGTTTCTGTCCTGACAGAAATGGAGCGAGAATAGATGACAGAGGAGACTACAGATTGAACAAACTCCTCGAGGGAGCAGATGGGTTTTCCATACTTCATGTAGGCTTTCTGTCCCATGGAGAAAGTGTCATTAGTAGTTAAAAGAATTTGAACGAAGCTGGTTTGTCACGGCAAGTGGCGTGGATTCGCTCTTTGTTTCCAAATTGCCTACTCAGAGAAGTCGACAGTTGAGGGTTGTGCTAAATGCCATCTTCTGACAGCTGGTGAGCACAGTTATTTAAATACCCCAGTTTGATTTTAAGCACGGCACATTATAGCTTTAAGTTTTCACCCAAGTAGTGCTTTAAAACCTCCAGGGCTGTAAAAAAGCTCCTCCATTAACACCGCGAAGCTGATATTAGCTAAAGAAAGTCAGTTACAATAGAGGCATCAGCTAGCTAGTTAGCATAATACCAGCACGTCACTCATGACTGTGAGTCAGTTTGGAACGGTGTGAATCAGTCATGGTGTTAATAACTGTAGAGCCAAATTAATCAGGTTTAAGTAAAATGTTCACGTCGCTTTGATGAAAAACGAATGAAGGATAAGTCGAAAAAATCTAACTAGAAGAGTAGATAACTTCAGAACTTCGTTGGAGCTCATTTGTTTCAAGGAAAACAAAATATGTGCAGTGACACAAATGATACATGTGGCTCAGACGGGTCGATGACAATTGCAGGTCAACGCTTTTACCCCTTTGATAGCACTATAAATCATTCAGCTGGTTCAGGACATCTAACCTCTGCAGCTCAAAGAAATTCATGTATTTCATGTATTTAAAGCATGTAGAGTTCTTTACTCTTTCTTTAGCTCTGATGACCACTGTCTTGTTTTTTCAAAAGTCTAATAAGCTTAGTAAAAAACTGAATCATAAAAATGTTTACGTACTAATTTTGGTGCTTGTAATTCCACCTGTGAATGGTTTCCATGTAACGTAAACTTGTCTGCTCGACTAAACCCAGCAAAAAATTTCTGGCACAACTTCACCTACTTCCAAGGTGCATGGAGACGGATGAGAAACTAGCAATGCAGGGACTCCAGCAACACTTAAAAGTAAAGAGGAACAACTTTGTTAACTGACCAACACGTTTCGGTTTGTGGCCTTCATCAGGGTCATAGTAACACATAATGCAATTTGTGCTAAATAAAGGACAGGAAAAAGGAAAAATAGAAAAATAATTCCAATTAACCAATCACATCTTCATAGGTAAACCAGCTGACATATAGCAGGTTGGTATTGGTTAATAGGTTAATTGGTTAAGTAACAGCTGAAGTAAATACTGGACTAGATTATCAACGTTAAAGACGGGAGGGGGACACATAATGACATAATTCCCACCGATCTTAACATAATACATACGAGAAATACAATAAACCCCAAAGGTTAATTCATTTTCTTCACCATTTACCAACTTAGAGTCCCAGGGATGGTGGGTGCTGGAGCCTATCTGAGCTGTCATAGAGCGAGAGGCGGGGTCACCAGTCGATCACAGGGTCAACACGCAGAAACGGTCGACCACATTCTCTCGCTTCTACACTGACGGTCAATAAAGAACACTGTTAACCTTCAAGCATGTCCTTGGACTGCAGGGTGCAGGAACCCTATGCAGATCTGGGCCAACATGCAAACTCAATATACAGAGGCCTCAGATGTCCCTTCACATATAACTTAAATTAGCCAGAAGTGTGCTATTGCCATTCGCACGCTATAGATTGTAGATCAGGGGTGGGCAACTCCAGGCTTCAAGGGCCGGAGTCCTGGAGGTTTCAGATATCACCCTGAATTGATTCAACACACCTGAATCAAATGATTAGTTCATTACCAGGCCTCTGGAGACCTTCGAGACATGTTGAGGTAATTTAGCTATTTGAATCAGCTGCACTTGAGGCCCGGAGTTGCCTGCCCCTGTTGTAGTTGAAGGGTATTTCTAAATATGTTCCCTCCAGGCATACGTACATTTCCTTTGTCCTTCATGAGCGGCTGTCTTTTCCTCTGCAATTGTGCTCAATTGTTCTGCAAGTGGGGATGAAGTTTCTCAAAAAATCCTTTGATATGCATGTCCTGTGTTTGAAAATTTAAAAATATACACATGTATAATAAATATACTCAAATACTCAAAAACTGTTTCCTTCAAAGACTGACGTGTTTTGGTGTTTTTGTTGAAACAGAATCCCCGATGGCTGTATGCACCAGATTTCTTTTGACACATTTTCCTGACCTTGTAGTCCCGTCCCTCCCTTAGCATGATGAGTGATGGAGGGAATTAAGAACTACTCTACTCTACATGAGCTATCACTTTAAGCTACCTGTGATTTAATCCGAAACATATTATATTCAGTGGGATACACATTCATTTTGCAATGCTATACATGTGTTTAAAAGATATGATAATGCGCCTTGTAATAGACTTTGTACCAGACAGTCTCTGACATTACATCATATTGGTATGGTCTATTGTTATTGGTATGGTCTTAACTGTAATGCCTCCTCCAGATGGCCCTCCTCAATTGAGCTATTCTTTTCCAACACCCTGAAGAAGCAATGTGGGTGCTTAGACTCTTGGCAGTAATGTAAATTTTGAGTGTGTTGCTGCGTCCTTCACAGAATTAGTCATAGGGGTGCGAGCATTATTAGATTCAAATTAGAACCCTGCTGGGTTTCAAACCACACGGATAATTGCGGGATTTTTAATCATTGTTCTCAAACACAAGGAGAGGTCACTGACTGACCTGTAAGTCTCTGAGATTTATAGATGTAGCAGCACAAACACCTTTTTTAAAACTTTCTATTATATTTGTTGTGACCACCTTCTGTTTTGTCTACTGTACTTGACATTATCAGTTTTCATTTTGTAATCCCAGAGGCAATGGCGGATAAAACATGCATTTATGTACTTTGATTGAACTAAATGGAGGACGTTTGGAAATCAGTTGCTCACAAAACATCTTCTCAATGGTTTCATGTCGTATTTGACTTTAGAGTGACAACTTTATGGTGCTTGGGGGAACGTTTAAATAGTTCCCAAACCACCCAGCCACAGGGGTTTAAGTGAAAATGAAGCGCTACGATCTCGTCGGCTGTCTTCCTTCACTTTGCACGACTAACAGTAGCCTACAGATTTATTTTGTTTACTGTATTGATGACCCATTAGAATTAAATCGCTGTGAGGTGCCTGACAGATTATAGTGTCCCGTGTTATTATCGCTTCCAGGGATCAGCTATAATAACTAGATTAGCTCAGCAACCGTAACATGCTATATGACTCTAATTATGGAGGTTATCTGATTACGTTTTGATTTTGTTTTTGTGTTTTATACCATCCTATTATCATTTAACAATTTATAACACTGTCATTAGTTAATTGTTTTTTTCCAGGATTTTCACCTCTTGCCAAAGCCTGTTTTATTTCACAGTCTCTTTGTACAAGAGCATTGTTATCAACATTTGCTTAACTAGCAACCCTCTTTCTTATATATGCTAGCAACTTAAACACCTGGTAAAGTCCTTTTACCTGAACAGTAATATCAAAGTAATTCGCAGTCAGACTTCGTGGCTCTCATTGTAAACAAATAAAACAGAAAAAATAAAAGCACATGCGCAAATACATACATATATCTCTGCATGTATACATACACATCTAAACTTTATTATGAATTGCTAATAGTGTTCATAGCAGCTGGAATTAATGATTTCTGACCAGAGCATTCTCATTCCCAACACGTAACATACCGACGATTTGTCTCAACCTAAGGCGTCTCATAGTTACGCGAAAGGTACCCTTCCACATCCTTACGAGACGCTCCGGGTTCCCAGTTGAATCCAATAGCATGCCACTAACACACGCTTAGAGCAGAGGCTCCAGCCGTCCATTCCAGGTGTGTTACCTGTTACCGAACAGGTAACACACCGACGATTTGCCACATGCGTCAGTATTTTACGCGTATATTGAATGAGTTTTGCAGCTAAATAATAATAGTACATCGAGTCGGTATTAAACCATTTATCTACCAAGGCACCCTTTGCTACCTAACTAGCTGGTAACTTGTAGACTTTGAGATTCTTCAGCCAAGATTTTTGTCTGTCTCATACTGATGTTAGTTCTAAGTTAAATTTAAGTTATTCAGAGCTGCCTTTGGTACACTTGAATTAAAAATGTATTTACTTATTGATTAATTTATACCCAAGAACCTACGACATGTATTTGCACACATACTTGTCCATTTATATTTATACCTACATCTCTATTTATTTTAATATTTTTCTGTCAATATCTCTGTTTCTACACTTATTTTATATGAGTGCTTGTTTATTGTATATTTGCTGCTATGAAAACTCAATATCGCTCTGGGATTAATAAAGTTTCTCTGATTTTGATACTGAAAAATACACTGATCTCTATTGGATAAGATACAATATACATAATATTAGACTTATACTAGAGTAAACAGTGGTTGGAGACCGCTCCATGACCAAAATTATTGTGAACGAAAATGATTGTGTGCAATGAACTTGTTGTCTCATTGCCTTTAAAATAGTTGCTCTACAACCACTTACTGTCTTCAATCTAACTTTGGTGCATTAAGACAGCACTAAAATGGCAATAAGATGGAATTAGTCTGCATCAGTTTGTGATTGGATGGGATTAAGTTGGTAATTACATGCAATCTATTTGTGTTCAGACAACCATTAACCGTTCGGACAGAACTTCACAGATTCAAAAACGGGAATTCAGAAATTCCTCCGAAATAGTGACATGGTTGCTGCAGGACAGCAGTGTAACTGCAAAATCAACCTTGCTTTTATGTAGAGATATAACAAGAGTACAACAAGCTGAAAACCAGCTGAGCTGAGTCCCCTGTTGCAAACAGACAAGTGCACTCTTTGGTGCAGAGTACGGCAGGTATTTGCAACGTTTTGCAGGTATGTTTGAGACTACAGTCAGTCTAAATTAGAGTGCGATTGTAGACAGATTGCCTCCACTCAGAGGTAACGTATGCAATGCCTTCATCAAAAGGTTGAAGCCACTGCATGTTTAAACTCTGGCAGTCCAGTTGGTAAATGCAACTGCTTGCAATCCGTTACCAAATATGAAAAATTCAATGCAAATTTTTCCTAGTTTTTCATGACTTTTTTTTAACACAAGCATGTAGGTAAAATGACCTTGTAAACAAAGCAAAAAATACATTTTTAAAAAAGCTTCAATTAAATAATTAATCTTTTGGGGGGGAAATAGTTTGAAAACAAAAAGGAAAAAAACTCTATTAAAAGTAAAATTTTGCAATATTCTGTTATTTCTTCTTCTTCTTTTTCTTCTCAGTATTGGAAACTTTTTGACTCCATACATGGCAAGAACATCCCCACCTACACACCTTCAACACAACCTTTCAGAGAGCCGATAGCTATAATTGTGCACTGACGACTATTTAAAGATGATGATATCACCTAACAAGCATAAAAATCCTTTTATATGCAGCATATTAGGAACACACACACTGAAAATATCCCACATAAGGTGGCACATGTAGGTATTAGATAATGTAATGAAGGTGAGCAGAGATCAAGTGCATATTATGCAATTAATCATAATCGTGATCATTATAGCAACGGAAGAATGCGGCGGTAACATTTCAGAATGGTATGCATCTCTTTGACATGCCCAAAGCAGCCAATACTTTCATCTTCTGAACTATCACCTTTCAGGCTGCCTCATTATATGCCTTGATCTTTTATGCAGTCAGGTAAAAACAGAAGCTTTGCAATGCTTTGATCTGTAGCATAAAAGCTCCCCAAGAACTGACAGCGCCTCGAGACGGAAGCTGCGTTAGCTAGACGACGTTGGAGTAAAATGTTGTCTGATATTTTGATGCCTTATTGACCGTGAAACAAAAAGAAAATGTTGACCTCGTCAAATATTGAAGAAGATACGGGAAAGTCACAAGGCCGCCCAAAGGTTTGTCCATTTGTATGGTGAGGTTTCTCTCACCTGGAAATTACACCGACACATCCAGGTAGTAACACTGCAACTGGACTGCTGCTCAGATATATTCGGGCCAGCTGTGCTCAAAAAATATAGTTTTTTTTTTTTCTTTTAAGAATTTGTTCAAAGACATCAATAGCTGTTGGGGGCTTCCTTTTTTATATGTGGTTTGCTGGTATTTGCTCTCTCTTCATGTCAGTTGTTCAGACTGCTGTTTGAACAGTTAAAAAATCGACTCAAACTGTCCTCAGTTTGGGAATTACAAACTCATAAGTGACTTCAAAAGCGTTGCCTTCATTTGTACCAACAAAGAAGCAGAATGTGATGAATCACTCACTTCTCTCTTTTTTCTTTCTTCTTCTTCTCTTTTTGGACACATTTTGGGTGAAGCAGAAACAGAACCCCCTCTCTGTGTACCCATATGGCCATCAAACAGGCTGTGGAACAGAGTACTGCGTTATACAAAAACACACATCTATTCAACAGGCAGAATTTAACTATTTATAGCAACTGTTCCAACTAATTTATATATATATATATATATATATATATATATATATATATATATATATATATATATATATATATATATATATATATATATATATATAGTTTAATCCTCCATATTCACTAGCTCTTAAGTGCCCTATTCTTAAGTGCCCTATTCTTCCCTTCATCTTGACAGATTTGTTATTGTACTTCTTCCTACCTGCTGATTCAACATAGGTCACACAGGTGGTGATAATCAAAGCTGTTATTAAGTATGTAATGCTCAGTTAAGATGTTAATTATGATTGGCTGTCACCCCGCTGAGAAAAAGAATAACTAGTAATGTCAGGGAAATTAAGGCTCTAGCGAGATTAGTAATGGGTTCAAATCAATACACATGCACATTTTACCTATATACACTCACCTGTTCAACGCATATATCTATTTGACCAATCATAAAACAGTAATTCAATGCATTTAGGTATTTAGACATAATCAGGACAGAAGTTTAAATTAAGCATTAGAATGGGGAGTGAAGGTAAGACTACACCACGTGACACTCTTATTAGCTTCTGCTGTTTTTTCTGCTGTGATATTTGGACGGTGAGGTCAGGATTTAGTGGAAGCAACATGAATTCATGGATACTTCCTGCTTTGTATAAATGGTTCAGTCTGGTGGAGGTGGTGTAATGGTGTAGGAGATATCTTCTTTGCACACTTGAGTCCACTTAGTACCAGCTGTGCATCACTTCAGTGCTACGGCCTACCTGAGTATTGCTGCTGCTGATGTGCGTCCATTTATGGCTACTGTATACCCGTGCTTACATGCATGATGTGTCGTGTCACAAAGCTTAAATCATCTCAAACTGGCTTTGCAAACATGACAATGAGATCTCTGTACTTAGACAACCTCGACAGTTGAAAGTCAACACAATAGAGCACCTTTGGGATGTGGTGGAACAGAAGATTTGCATAATGGATGTGCAGCAGAGAAATTTGTAACAACTGCATGATGCTGTCGCGTCAACGTGGACCAAATTGTCTTTTGAATGTTTCCAGAATTTGTACCAGGAAGATTTAAGGAAGTTGAGAAGCTCAAAAATGATCTAATCTGGTGTATCTAATAAAATGTCTGGAGAGTCTATACATTTTAAAGTAATATAATAACCTGAATTTAAGTTTAAGACTGCTAAGTGCATCAGTCATCACCAAAGTGCGGATCGTACTGTGGTGATGACATTATCTAATTAACTCTTTCTCCAAGGCAACAAATTAAATCATCTATTGAACTCTGAACAACAAAAAATTTAAACACCCCACATGTGACCTCCTAGACAGTGAAGCTAATGACCTGCAGCCAGGAGCGGCAGTTTGTCATGACATAATCAGCTTAGCCACACTTTAATTTAGAAAAATATTGGAAGCAATATGAAAGCAATACAAGAGGAAGCACTCGCTGTGACTCCGCGATGAAATAACAGGTTCATTAATTCTGACGTAATTGTGATTAGACGTCCTGTTAGCATAATGTTGTGTCCCAGAAGGGTGAAGGACATACGATTCTTTAAACATGCTTTGCACTATGCAGATTCCAACATGCGTTCATCTGCAGTTTAGCACTTTCTGTGTGACGGTAGAGTACTACAGCAGGGTGTGATATGGTATTACATTAATTCCCTTCTTTCAACAGAGTAGTGCTCCAGATTCAGAAGTATGCACAGTGTCTCTTTAATTGTTTACCCTCTTTCTTTTCCTCTCTATTTGAATATGCATGCAAAAGAAGAGGAGCACTTGTACTCCCAAGGATATATATACTGTGAGAGTTTGGATGAAAACAGATCTGGCTTAAACTGGATGGTGCTCAAAGAGGAGTTAACCTCATTTTCTGCCTTGATCTGATTCGAAGTGTTTTTGGAAAGAAAGTAACGACTTTAAAACTCCACAGTAATTTTCCGTGATTATGTAACAAAGCTCCACCGGTGGAGTGTTCAGATAGCGAAAATATGATGTCACACATATACAAATAGGAAGACCAGCGTTTTATAGATGCTCTGTGAGCACTCTTTATCCTTCGAGCTTGAGGTTCCTGTCCTAGGATTGCACTCTCCTGGACAGAGATCTCAGATAGCACTCATCATGGTTGTTATGGTTTTGTGGTCTATTTCCCGATCCCTTAGTCCAAGTTCCTTCCTTCAGGGCAGAGTTCCAGGTTTCCCGCTTTTGCCTCGCATCAGCAGCAATTGCCAACCAGTACATAGGACTAGCTCATACTTCAACTCTCCACCTTAAGTTAACACTAGGCTTCCTTCAGTCTCCAGTAATTCACATTCTTGGATCAGTACCCACTATTCACCTGTTGTTTACCTGGTTTCCTGACCCTGGTCAACTCGGTCATCTTGTTTCTTGCTGGGCACTTACCTGCCTGTCCTCCTGCTCACACCACTCCTCGGTACTCTGGAAAAAGGGAAAGGATGGACATTTTTCACTTCCAGTACTCTGCTTTCGGATACTCACTAGCTGCTTCCCCCCCTTAAACCACTGACTTTTGCTCCTCAAATTAAGCAATTCAATTTAAATCACACATCTAAAAATACCTACTCCTACTTTGTGTTCATATGGCCTGAATTAATCCGCCTTTCCCTCTCTTTAGGTGGACTCTCTCCACTGAAAGGACGCTCGATTTTTGCACCCCTCTGTTCATTCAGACCATCGAGTTTAATAAATTTTTACTTTTGAAAAAACAGACTTTTTTGTTTGCATTTGGGTCCAAACTTTAGTACAGACCTTTGACACAGTCCTTGAATCTGTTGCCTCCACCTTCCACATCTTCTCCAGCTCCTCTCTAAGCCCTCAGTAGGTCTTCCTGTGCTCCTTCCTCCTGATGTTGCTATGTACATGTGCTGTCATAAAAACATGGGTATGACATCAATGGTGCATTAAGGAGAGCTGCATAGTTTGACCATGCGTGGAAAATGCCGAAGTCTATTTGGCTGGAATCCAGCTGAGTTTGCTTTTAGCATCTCTTTTTTAAAAATAATGCGACACGATGGATACGAAACCACCTTTGTGGCTCTTCTGTTCTGTCTCTCCTCAATTTGCTTGCCTGTTTAGAAGCAATGCTTTAATAGCAAAGTTGTGTCATGCAACTGCAGTTTTCTCAAATGGAAAATGCAGCCTTGAAACTAATTTGCGTGTTCAAGTCTTGTTTTGGAATCAAATATGTGCACGAACATGAATATCTTATTTGGGCAAGGACTGCGGCACACCCTGCAGGTGAAGAAAACTTTATTTCACAAGCACAAAAAACTTCCCACACTGTTTATTACAAACACTATTTTATGACCAAATGTGTTTGTGATAATGGCTTGTTGGATGTTAATGTCACGCTGATTGGGTTTGTGATTACAGTGCTTTTGTCTTTTAGGGAGTATTTTCTCTATGCAGCCGAATTCACTAACTATACTTGATGTCATTTTAAAGCTAAATTAAAACCAGGCCTAAGATCAGATAATTGCTGTTGCTCTGATTAATTTCCACGTTGTGCAGGGCATCTGCCACCCAAGGTGTAAGATGACATTTAGTACAAAGACTGTTGAAACAACACAGACAATACACGAAAGAAAAGGTAGAGAAAGCTAAAGTGAATTTGGAACTAATTTGTAAAGAAGCACACAGTGACCCTTTGTCATTCTTTGATGAATCAGTCTGAAAAATAATAGCTTAAACACTGCTCGTTGGTGTGGTATTTCTGGACCTGTGGATGGAGGAAATCAATGGCAGACACTACTACCCTTCAATAGCGAACGTAAAAATGCCATCGAGCAGAACTCATTGAATTGAGCGAGCTGCTCCAGTGGAACTGCGCAGTGTCCAACATCAGAGCTCGGTGGTTGAATCAGGCACCTTTAAGTGCAAAAGTGTGTAGCTGTGTGACCTTGTGAAGCTAAAGCGAGCATTCATCCTCTCCAGCCTTTTCTGATTGAATGCATTCTTGGGAAAAAAAGGTGTGGGGGGGCTCATACATGACTTTGATTTTTTGCAGATCTGTATCCTTTATAAATATTACATGGTGAGATGCTCCTCTAGTTTCTGCTGGCATGTGTTACTAAATCCACATCAAATCATCCCACAAAATGTTATGGACCTATTTTGCAAATTTTCTGCTTAATATTTTTTATTCCTGGCATGTATTAAAGTAGCTTGATTCACTTTTTAATTTATCTTTATTTGTCTCATGCTCTCTGTTCAGACACTTTGCACAGAAGGTAGGTAGATAGATAGATAGATAGATAGATAGATAGATAGATAGATAGATAGATAGATAGAGAGATAGATAGATAGATAGATAGATAGAGAGATAGAGAGATAGATAGATAGATAGATAGATAGATAGATAGATAGATAGATAGATAGATAGATCTTATCATATAAAACTAAATCAGAATTTTCTGTCAAAATTAACACTGCGTTGTCTGCGTTGACCTGTCTGTCACCTTATGGCAGCTGGGATAGGCTGGAGAAGTGGAAGAAACTGAATTTTTGTTTTCTGTCAAAATTTGAGTCTTTCCCTCAAATTTGCAGCAGACAGTTACCACATGAAATTAAAGCTCATTTTAGCACTAAAGCACTACCAATGCTGTACCACACTGGAACCATATTATTTTTTCCAATTAGGAATTTTGTGCAGCTGCTTTTTAGTATTTAAAAGGACTGCGTTCATGGTCATATTATCTGACTGGAATCCACTGGCCTGTATAGTACTTTTAACCAGGTTCTCACAAAGGACAGTATAGCGCTAGAGGGGGGAAAGAAAAGAAACTTCTGCCACTTCATCACTTCAACAAATGACCTTAACCTAGCAATGAAAAACTGGAAGACACGGGTCACTTTAAGCGGTGGAAGAAACGATCAAAGCCGTCGTACTTCTGTTAGGGATACTTTCTTTCATTGTCTCTTAGTGGATACTGTCATATTGCCTCCAGTGATCCTTACATGAATTCACTGGTAAAGGCAATTAATAAATGATCAAGTATATTATACCCAAGTATAACTATGGAAGTCTAGTATCAATCAGTTCTCATTAGTGCGTTTTCAAAGAATTCAGCCAGTTCCTGATTGTTTCAAGCTAAGGCAATGACTGAAGGCTGTCTGTCCTGCCCTGACAGAACCTTAATATTAATGTTCCTCTCGCTCAGCCCCATTTTCTTTTTAATCCTGTCTGGCTTTTTGAAGATAACTGCACCTTAAAGGGAAACCGAGCGTATCTATCAATTCACATCAAAGGTGGATGTCCGAGACGTTCGAACACCTTGTCCGTCAATAACCGGTAGAAATTCTAACATTTCTGATCATTATTATCTCCTGTGTCTTTGTTCTGTCTGTAAATGTGCCTGGAATGCTTCAAAGGCATGTTAATCAGGCTGTGTGTGGAGATGCCAGGAGACCAATTACACTCGTGAGCTGCACTTCAGCTTTCTCATTTCCCTGAATCCTGCTGCTCAAACATGGTTATAGCCCAGATTTCCGTTCAGTTCCGATGAAATAGTTGACCTTGACAAATAGCAGAATGCAGAGAGGAATTGGTAACTTGGGCACAGCATGGGGTATTTCAGCATCTCTGCAGCTTCCGTGTAAAGCAGCAGTATCCGTCGTGCATGAGCTACATTGGTTTGTATTTTTATGAGCAGAAGTGCGAACAGCTTTGTTGCTCAAGGCTCGTGTGAATGCAGCGGCAGATTGAATTTGCCGAACAGGCAGTCGGAGGCTCATATTTTCACTGATTTAACCTGGACCTGATCATGCTTAATGGCTCACTTCAAGGTCTAGATACACGATTCTGCCTCCAACTTTGAATGGGCAACATTTTTCACGGCAACTCGAGGTCGCCTTAATCGTCAGGTACCAAGATCGCTGAGTCAAAAAACTCTAAAGCCTTCCTTTAGAGTTTTACTTTCTGGAGAACAGATGCTGGTCGTACAGAGCTCCCCGTCCCTCCAGCTGTTTTTTTCATTTCGCTGTAGGGTGGACTGAAGAACAGGAAAATCTGTCACCAGTGGAAGCTGCATCCCAGTTGGCCTAAGGAGGCCCTAATCATCGGCCGTCCATCCATCTGCCACCAGACTGATATGCCCCCAGATGTCGTGAAAGGCCCCGGCGTGCCCGCGCACCCGCCAGCCAGCGAGGGCCTGTCTTTGCTCGGCTGGCATCGCGTTCTGTTCACACCAGGACAAACTTGATTTGACCAGAGGGAGGCTCTTATGATTGATGATTCCACCACATATCTTCAGCCACAGCAATCTGGCCTGGCTCTACTGCTGTGCTATGCATGCATGTGTGTGTCTGTGTGTGTGTGTGTGTGCAGATCTGTCTGGCTGTGACAGTGAATACGCTTTTTCTACGGGAGGACAAAGAGTTCGGGAGTTTGTGCAGAGGTGTATGTGCATATGGAACAGAGTCGCATGCAGAGGTAGCAGCACCGGTTGTTCGATTGTTGTTTGCCAGGCAACGTTTCCCAAGTATAGTACAAGCTACAAGCCCACTCTATCCAGAGTTTGTTAAAGAAAGCTCAAAATGTCATCGGTTTGCCTTTACACCCACAGGTTTCCTCAGCTGTGGCAGTAATCAGCACTGAGAAGTGGCGTCCATGCCTCGGTGCCCAAGCCAGAAGCTTTCCACACTGCTTTTCTTCTACTACTTCCTTTTTTTTTCTTTTTTCCTAAATGTCATCTCTCGTGCTCATCTCCCATTGTGTTCCTCCGGCAAACAACCATCAAGGCACCAATGTTCTTTCACTATTAAGGCCGCATTCCTCTCTTTACGGCGAGGTATATGTTACAACTTAAAAAAAGACGAGCGCCCCATCTGACACACAGACGCCTCACGGAAAAACACTCAAACTCCTAACCGGCGTGTGATTAAATTCAGAGTGAGACAGGGTATCGCATTAGGATGAATGTCTATTCACAACTTTGTTAACTCGCTGATGTAACAGGAGTATCCTGCATATTAATTCAATATGCAGTCTTTCAGAGCAAATATCCGCCCTGATTATTTGTGCCAAAAAAGCACGAGCACCAGTGGGGAGAAAAAAGGGAAATTATATAATATGTCAAAAGAAGCAGGGAATAAAATCATGACAACAAAAAGCCCCAGACGCAGACCACGAAGAGGGACAGCGGTCAAAAGTTGAAACTAACTAACCCGAGGGTGTATGATGGAAAAACGGAGCATAAATTCGGGATGACAAATACGGCAAATTGGCACGCGACCAGCTACGGCTAATATGTTGCTGCAGAGATCTTTTTAGCTTTTTGTGTGTTTTTTGTTAAAGTAAACTCGTGTTGTGCTCTGTGCACCTCTCTTGTTGAGACAGCGCACTGTTACACCCCGGCCTAGGCAACCGGGGTGCAACGCAGGAAAATAAAAATAAGGAAAATAAAACCACGAAGGCCCTCCACCAAAATCCCAAAACGAAGGTGTCTCAAACGAAAATATTAACAAACCCATTCACAACTATTTACAACAGACCATTTATTTACAACAAACACACCAAACTATTTACAACACGGGGGAGATCGCGACCATGACATACTGAAACACAAGGCTTAAATACATAGGAGCAATCAGGGAATGGACCACAGGAGGGAAACACAGCTGGGGCAAATTAGAACTGACGAGACAGGGAAAACGTAAACTGAACACACTAAAATAACACAGACTTTCAAAGTAAAGCAGGAAATACATAACAGTCACGCAAAAACAAAACACTGACACACCGAAACGTAACATTTCCCCCTACCCAAAAATCAAACATGTAACCCCAAGTGAAATGTTTGATCAAAACCGGATGAAGGCTGGTGGAGGCTGGAGCGGTCCCACGGACCCTCCAGCGAAGACGGATGAAGTCTGGAGCGGTCCCACGGACCCTCCAGCGAAGGCAGACGAAGGCTGGAGCGGTGCCTCGGACCCTCCAGCGAAGACAAACGAAGACTGAAGCGGTGCCTCGGACCCTCCAGCAAAGGCAGACGAAGGCCGGAGCGGTGCCTCGGACCCTCCAGCGAAGGCGGACGAAGGCTGAAGCGGTCCCTCCAACGGACCCTCCAGCGAAGACGGACGAAGGCTGATGAAGGCTGGAGCGGTCCCACTGACCCTCCAGCAGACGACGAAGGCTGGAGCGGTCCCTCGGACCCTCCAGCGAAGACAAACGAAGGCTGACGAAGGCTGGAGCGGTCCCACTGACCCTCCAGCAGACGAAGGCCGGAGCGGTCCCTCGGACTCTCCAGCGAAGGCAGATGAAGGCTGGAGCGGTCCCACGGACCCTCCAGCGAAGGCGGATGAAGGCTGGAGCGGTCCCACGGACCCTCCAGCGAAGGCGGATGAAGTGTGGAGCGGTCCCACGGACCCTCCAGCGAAGACAGACGGAGGCTGGAGCGGTCCCTCGGACCCTCCAGCGAAGGCAGACGGCTGAAGCGGTCCCTCCCTCGGACCCTCCAGCGACGGCGGACGGCTGAAGCGGTCCCCGGGCCCTCCAGCGAAGACAGACGGAGGCTGGAGCGGCCCTCGGACCCCCCAGCGATTGGACGAGCCCCCATATGTTACACCCCGGCCTAGGCAACCGGGGTGCAACGCAGGGAAAAAAAAAAAAAAAAAAAAAAAAAAAAAAAAAAAAAACCACGAAGGCCCTCCACCAAAATCCCAAAACGAAGGTGTCTCAAACGAAAATATTAACAAACCCATTCACAACTATTTACAACAGACCATTTATTTACAACAAACACACCAAACTATTTACAACACGGGGGAGATCGCGACCATGACATACTGAAACACAAGGCTTAAATACATAGAAGGAGCAATCAGGGAATGGACCACAGGAGGGAAACACAGCTGGGGCAAATTAGAACTGACGAGACAGGGAAAACGTAAACTGAACACACTAAAATAACACAGACTTTCAAAGTAAAGCAGGAAATACATAACAGTCACGCAAAAACAAAACACTGACACACCGAAACGTAACAGCACACACCAAAACCTTAATGACATAAATGGCGTGTAATGATCATGATACGGAGCTGGGAGGGGGTGCAGCGGGGGAATAAATCACTGATGTAATGTTTCTGCTGTAGGTGAAGCCAATGCCAGGGGCTCCATCTACTGTTTGCCGCTGAGAACTTCACACTGTGTCTTCTGACAGTGCTCCAGCTGACTCAGTTCACCCTCCCCACCCTCGCCCTCCCCTTCCAGCAAACAAGGAGGGACAGCTATACTCAGCAGTGAGGCTGAGGCAGTATAATTTATGCCTGTGAATTATGGATATACCGAGCAAGTGAAGGCCAATATATGTTTTATACCACGCTTCCCTCCATTTATTTTGGCTGGGGTTATGACTTAATAGCGTGCCGTTCTGTTGATGATGGATATCCTGATTTATCTGCTCGAGTCAGGCAAGGCACTCAATTAAAGCGCTTTGTCAGGACAGACATGCCGAATGTACTGTCACTTGTTGTTTATGACTGACTGACTGTGCTCCTGCAAGTCAGCGTCCACCCGTCCTGTGATTACTTTCAGGCGTGGGGCAGTAAAACCATGTGTGTTATTCAGCTCCGTGCAGCAACCACCCGAACCAGCAGCGTCTGCTTTCGAGCTCCAACCGACTTCTTCCTTTTTTTTTTTCTTCTTTTTATCTGATAATCAGAATTACAGTAACTGTAAACTAGGATACGACCCTATACATAGCAGTGTTTTACGGCTTCATTTTATAACCTCATAGAAGTCAGGAACATATAATTTCTCACAGATAGACTGAGATGTATATACTATCCATTCCCCTGGAAGCCATCGGCAGCAATTTCCTTCCTCTTTCATCATTCTAAATGTGCCTAAATGGTTTGGGTGGAGCGGGGGGGCAGCAATAACCGCAACTTTGTGTCAGGAGGGGGATTTTGGAATCTTTGATGCTTTCCCTGGCATGAAATGTATTTACAAATACCTTTGTGGAAGCCAATAAAAGGTTTAATATTTAATTAGGCCTAAGGGCATCTCACAATACCGGGCACATTTCTGATCAATGGTATGATGGAGGAGTCTTCCCTCATTGTCAGTCTGCGTGGGGAGAAAGCCTGGCTTCCTCCTTTCAAATGTTGCTACAGTTACTTAAACGCAGACGGCACTTTGGGGAGAACGGTTAATCACTGGGCATTAACAGCGCGTCTCCTGGAAGGAAGGGTGGCCGGCCAGGACCGACAGATTCCACTTCGTATATGTGCGCATGTGGATTTTAAGACTTCTGACTGCAGCTGATTACCATGAATGATGGATGGTGAATGATAATGAAAAATGTATTTAGGCTCTCTTTGTGCCAACGCTGATCAAACTTTCATGATCCCCATGTGGAAAACAGTGATGTCATGGTGTACTATGAGACTAGATGGTATAATGCATGGTCTTAACTCCCCATAGTCAAAAGGTTGGTTTTTATTTTTTGAAAACTACCTGATTGTTTGCAAATTTAGGCTATTGATTCTTAGAAGAAACTGAGATCAGTAAAATTTGTCACCACAGAAAAAGTGCAATTTTATTCCATTTATTTTCCATTTTAAGGGATTGAGTTTATTTCCACTTACAAAGGTTTGGAACAAGGTTAGGGATAGGGATGGGTATCGGTATCCGGTGCCATTATGTTACCGTTTCTGACATAAACGGTAGTAATCAGACCGAAAAGCAGCGCACATTACGGTGCTTTATTTCAGTGCTTTTCTTTTTTTTGAGACGTCACACACTTTGGATTCTAGCCAATCGTTTTACGTTTCCAAGGACAGTAGGCGGGCCCAGGTACGTACGTTCTTTTAGAGCAGAGCTACAGATTAAAAACGCCCAAGGCGAAGCGGTCAAAAGTCTGGCTGTACTTCACAGCAAAAGATGCAAACTCAGCAGCCAGCAACAAGTGCTTTAAGCTGATATTGTGCAAACGAGGTAACACCTCGAATCTGATGAAACACCTGACAACACATAGCGGTTTTTTTAAAAGCCGAGAAATTCACCGTATTTGATAGCTTGCGGCAAGACCTTACACCGAGTGCGGGTGTGCTGCCTGTATCGGACCCGGAGTTAGCAACATCTCCCAAGAACCCGAAGAGTCCTGGCCCCTAGCCCTGCAGAAATGTAGTAGTGTAGCAGAAATGATGACGATGATGATGGCAGCAGCAGCCGTTCTTCTCTGCTTGAGTAGCTTAATGCTGTTCGTGTGTAATTTACGTTGAGTAGGCTAACCACGATATTACATTAATGCATGTAAGGTGAACTAGCAAACACCGTCATAGTTACATGAGGCTGTCTTCTTGTTTGATGGCAGATACTCCCTTCACCCTGGCCAAAAAGGCTAAAATGACCAAAGAAAAAGTGGAAAACAGCTAAACATGAGAGGTTTTTGGACAAAGTGTGTGTTTTTTCCATTGATTAAGCACCGGGTCGAGCACCATTTAAGCACCTGCACCATTTCAAAAGTACCAGTTTGGTACTGGTATCGGATAAAACCTAAACGATACCCATCCCTAATTAGGGATTATGAAGTGTCGTGTGTTTGAGTCCCATGTGTCATTTATGTGTTTTGTTTGGTTTTTGCAAATCTTTTCATACAGGCAGCCTCGGTATCAGCGAGCTACTTTAGCTTTATTTAGCTTTTTTTTTTTTTTTTTGATAACCAGGGGGCTCGTTAACAATAGTCTCTCTTTGTTTTGTTTTGATTTTTTTCTTCCTTTTAACATTATGCATGAATGCTGCTTTAACCATGATACTCCAATAGAGACTTCTCTGCTCTAATTATGAGCAGTGCTGATTGTGAATCACTGCAGCTCACTGCATACGTTTAATAAAGAAAGTGGCGTTAATTAAAAGCTTTAGTGTTACGATGATGGCCTTGCAAATGCTTTCCCAAAACGTTGCCTCAAAGTTTCAGTTTTATGGAGGGAACGTTCCGAGACGGGCGGGCTAATTTGGCGGTGACGTGGTGTCAAAGCACAGCAGCTATAGCATCGGCGCGGCATTACTGAGTAAACCTCACTGTTGTGTAAATTAGCACACCTGCTCCAAGACGCTGAAGCCTTCAGTGTAGCGCTATCAAAATACACATGGCTTAACAACAGCTGACAATGCTTCGTGACAGCTGTCACAGAGTCAACACCCCTCAGTCTGCTTTCTCCTCAGTCTGCGAGATTTTTCTGTGAAACTTTCCGTGAGCAGGAGGGGAGGGAGAGAAGAAAAAGAGAGAAAGCAGCGTGTCACATTTTTATTCCCTGTGACAGGATGAAACCTCTTCTTGCTTTAGTTTTAATCGGAGAGATCCAGCCTGTACTCTTGAGCCACATAGCAATGAGGCGAAGTGTGCGCTCTCCACTTTTGAGGCTTTTGTTTCGCTGCCACTGAGCGCCCATACCGCAGAGACAAGGCACAAAACATATAAATGCCCAATTATAGATGCTTCAAAGCGGGGTGCATTTAAAAATTAATAATGGAGGTCATTACATAATTCATGACAGTTAGTTATGTAAGTGGCCCAAATACGAAGAACAGACAGGGTATTATCTTTTACTCGAATGACAGTGGGCATGCCTTTGTGCCTTTTTTTTAATTCCCCCGTGTCCGATTTGATACGTCACCACGTTCGTTTAGCTCTGCGTGTGCCGATCCTGTACATGTGCTGTACGTATGAGAGACAAATTTCGAACGCTCTGATTTTTCCCCATTGTCAAGGTGCCTTCAGCCTGTCACCTCCTCAGAAGTCGACCTTTTCTGTTCCGTCTCCTTGTTGCCTCGATTCCGCATCAAGGCTGCTCTGTTTGAGGTATGAATGGCTGAGGCACTGTACACTATTTCCCTCAGAACATAAAAAATAAATAGCAGATCCCGAGGCTCGATGAATTGCCGTCCCTGTGTGCTGCTTTTGTGTTCTGAATGCAACTTCAGATTGCAGCCTCAACTGAACTCCTTTATTGTTCTACTTTAAGTATATATTTAAACACATTTTTCTTCTTTTCATTGTCCCAGATTGTTTTATTTTTTTATGGTTTCTTACATTTAAAAATGAAGTAATTGTTTCCCTTGCACAAATGGCTGTAGGATATGATAAAACTGCAGGCAGCAGTTACTGTGAGGCAAAGAATGGTCTGCTATTTAGGTAAATTGCCTCAAATACAAAAGAAGAAATAGGGAAAAAAGCAAAGATTGAACTCAAATCGACATGCATCCTTGGGTGATGCTTATCAGCTAAACCTTGACTGGTACGGTGACGTCTTGGAATCAGTTTGATATTATGACAGCTAACTAATTTAAAAGAAAAGACTAAATCACACTGGCTGGATTTTGAACTGTTAGAGGGAGGAGGTTCTGCACCTGCTCTCTGTGCCCCTAAAGAGTATTACCCTGGTCGGAGTCACCAGTAACCAGTTATACTCTGACTACCTACATGCAAGTAATAACTCTGATCCACTATCAGGATAGACTATCCAGCAGGTCACCTGTTGATTGGAACTTCGGCGGTTCCATCTGCATGTCTGTGTCATGCCAGCGTATCCTTGATGCTGAACCCTGAGTTTCCACAGATGCACCCACTGAAGTGTGATTGTGTCAATATTAGGTTAAAAAGTGCTTTGGCATAGAAAAAGGCCTTAATATGAATGTGCCTGTGAATGAGTGTATCAGCCTTGTAGTAAGAAAGCACTCAAATAGAGTAGTAGAGCATTATGTACCATATTTTCCGCACCATAAGGCACACTTAAAATCTCAAAAATCGACAGTGTGCCTTATAATCTGGTGCGCCTTATGTATGAATTCTGGTTGTGCTTACTGAGCTTGAACCGATTTTATTTTTATATGCTCAAAAATCTGTCAAAAAAATGTTTTAGTACGACTTTGGTTGTAGACCATTTACACCCTTTCATGGAAACAGTCCTCCCTGATGGCTGTGGTCTCATTCAGCAGGATAATACACACTGCCATAAAGCACAACAACAAGTTTGAGGTGTTGACTTGGCCTCCAAAGTTCACAGATCTCAATCCAATCAAGCATCTGTGTGAAGAACAAACAAAGGGCCGAAGAGAAACCAACAACATATTAGACAGGTGATCGCAAGGTTATGCCTGATCAGCGTATATTTCTGAACTCTGCGCTACATCAACCATGTTAAGGCTTGATATTAAGTCCTTTATTTGTGATTTCCGTGTGGAAACGGACATGGAGATCTTTTCCTTTTCAGCAGAACATTTCCTATGGAAAGGACAATCGGGCAGATGTGGTTAGTGAAGGTTTTGAATTCGATGAGGATTTTCTCTTTTATTCCGAAACTTCCACGCTGATGTTCTTCATCTTCGTAACTAGAGCCATTCCCAGGGGACAGGTTCCAAGCAGCTTGTTCTTAGGGAAAGCGATGAGCCTCGGCAATAAGCGGAACGTCAGTGCGCTGCGCTCTCCGTGGTAGTGGTACTTACAGTCTACTTCTACAAAGGGAGAAAAAATGTTTTGATTCTGTAACTTAAAAGAAACAAATTCTTAAATGTATAATTAAGTTTGTTGCTTTGTTGGAGACTTCGTGTGGGCTAAGAAGAGCCCCACAAAGGAAATAAGGACAGATGCGTGTGTTGTGCTGGTCCTTAATTAGCAGGAATCCCAGTTGATATGTGTTTTCACTTACTGTCTAAGAGATGAAATTCTTTCCTTTTGCACTTTTTGATCATGTTGAACTCCTAATGTAATTAAGCAGTACGCTTTTTTGCAGCAGCCTTCGCTAGCTCCCTCTGCTTTCATTATTATTTTGCTCACTTACCTCTGAGGTGTGTGTTTAACGATGCGCCTGTGTGCACAGCTGCCCTTAATTCCCACAGAAACCTGCATTTAGCTTATGAGCACTTCTGCTTTGACCAAGTAAGTAAAAAAAGCAGACTTTAGAGTCATCCCAGTTCTAACCCAAATCCATCCAGTGACAGTACTTAAGCCCCTGTCTACCTAGAAAGGTAAGAAAGCAGCTTGATCTTTTGACTGAGGATTACAGAATGGATGAAAGCGGGGAAAAGCACTCTACTTATTTGGATAGATACGCTGTGGATTGCATGATTGTTCTCAGGAGTGTAATACAATTGTTAATCACACAAAAAAATGTTATCGCAAAGTTTTCCCTGTAGGTCATATTGCATTTTGGTGATTGGGCTGTTATATCTAGAGTAACACAGGCTAAAAAATCCTTCTGATTGTGTTCCTGAACATTTTTCTTGCTCTACCAGCCGTGATTGTAGCTGCATCAAAGGTACACGCAGTCACTTTTCTAATAAGGTTAGAATTGAAATTTAAAACACTGCACAGCATCTGGATACCATATGGTTGTCACTTCCAAACTGTGTAAACATACACTCAACAAAAATATAAACGCAACACCTTTGTTACTGCTCCCATTCCCCATGGGATGGACGTAGAGACCTAAAATTCATTCCAGATACACAATATAACCATCCCTCCCAAACAGTGGTCACAAATCAGTCCAAATGTGTGGTAGTGGGCACATCTGCTATATTGAGATAATCCATCCCACCTCACAGGTGTGCCACATCAAGATGCTGATCTGACATCATGAGTAGTGCACAGGTGTACCTCAGACTGCCCACAACAAAAGGCCACCCTGGAATGTGCAGTTTTGTCTCACAGCAAAATGCCACAGATGCCACAAGCAATGAGGGAGCGTGCAATTGGCATGCTGACAGCAGGAATGTCAACCAGATCTGTCGCCCGTGCATTGAATGTTCATTTCTCAACCATAAGCCGTCTCCACAGGCGTTTCAGAGAATATGGCAGCACATCCAACCGGCCTCACAACCGCAGACCTCGTGTAACCACACCAGCCCAGGACCTCCACATCCAGCAGGTTCACCTCCAAGATCGTCTGAGACCAGCCACCCAGACAGCTGCTGGAACAATTGGTTTGCACAACCAAACAATTTCTGCACAAACTGTCAGAAACCGTCTCAGGGACGCTCAACTGCATGCCCGTCGTCCTCATCGGGGTCTTGACCTGACTCCAGCTCGTCGCCGTAACAGACTTGTGTGGGCAAATGCTCACATTCGATGGCGTCTGGCACGTTGGAGAGGTGTGCGCTTCACGGATGAATCATGGTTCACATTGTTCAGGGCAGATGGCAGCTGAGAATGTCCCAGTTCTTGCATGGCCAGCATACTCACCGGACATGTCACCCATTGAGCATGTTCGGGATGTGCTTGACCGGCGTATACGACAGCGTGTACCAGTTCCCACGAATATCCAACAACCTCGCACAGCCATTGAAGTGGAGTGGACCAACATTCCACAGGCCACAATTGACAATCTGATAGACTCCATGCGACGATGTGTTGCACCGCATGAGGCAAATGGTGGTCACACCAGATACTGACCGGTTCTGGGTCCCCAGACCCCCAATAGCGCAAAAAACTGCACATTCCAGGGTGGCCTTTTGTTGTGGGCAGTCTGAGGTACACCTGTGCACTACTCATGATGTCAGATCAGCATCCTGATGTGGCACACCTGTGAGGTGGGATGGATTATCTCAATATAGCAGATGTGCCCACTACCACACATTTGGACTGATTTGTGACCACTGTTTGGGAGGGATGGTTATATTGTGTATCTGGAATGAATTTTAGGTCTCTACGTCCATCCCATGGGGAATGGGAGCAGTAACAAAGGTGTTGCGTTTATATTTTTGTTGAGTGTATTTTGCAAATATGTATTACATTTCTGCCTAGTTAAGGATGTTCTACATTGTTTCCAATCTTTTTTTTAAATGTTTATGCTCATGCTAGCTTTCATTGAAGGGTTCAACAATCTACTGTGCTTTTATATTGTTAGGTACATCGGGATCATTAAAGGAGAAAATGATATACTACTGATCATTTTATCCATCGTCATATGAGACAAACTCCAAAAGTGTCTACAGTTCCTGTAATAATAGTCTGTATATAAAGGATGGACATAAAGTCAGCAGTTACCTTCTGATTCCTCGTTTTTAATCCTTGAGCTTTTGTTTTTGGCACTATATGTGATCATACTTACAAAAGAAAGCTAGCTAATTTGGTTAGCAAGGTACGTACATAAATTCACAAAGTTACAGACACAGATCGGTGAAATAATACTATCAGTTTATAGAGTGTAAAGCATAAACTCCTTGCAACGAATTTCACCCAAAAACCATTATTTCCCAAAAAACAGTGTTGCAAATGCATCATGACTTGTTCGTCTGATGGCTGTTGGAACAAAGATAATTACTGTATAAGCCATGTTGGTGTGCACTTTGGGACTGAAAGCCTGGATGCAGAACCAGGAAACTGAAAACTCATTATGCAAAGGGTACAAGTCGTCAAGTAAAATCAAACTGGCTCTGTAACCTCTGTAACCGCCCGATGAGCAGGGATGCTGGGTTTAGCCATGGCTCACTAATCAGCCTGTTAGACCATTTAACAATCTGAGTGAGTTTCTGTTCTTTCTATAAATATCAATGACACCAAGGAAAAGGATCAAAGACAGAGAAAGTATAATAAACTAAAATATACTTCTGCATGTTGTTCCCCGTCCTCTTTTCTATCAACTACACAGTGTCCTATCGAAACAAAATAACAAAAAATGCTTAACTTTAAGTCTTAATACAATTTGAAAGAGAGGGTTGTATAAAAATTCTCTCGCTTGTTATGAGGGAGAGAATTAGCTGTAGGGAACAAAAACATTTATATCACTGTATATATCTTTATTTTCAACTTTAAAGATAGGAATTTAAACATGGAGTGCCAACTGGGTTTGACTGGGTTTTTTTGGAGGAACTGCAGTTTTTTACATTAGGTTTTGGCTTTGTTTTGGAGGTTTTTTTGCAAGCCGACTGTATCCCAGTTCTGCAATTATACAGGATATACAAAATACAGATATGAATTAGACAAGATAAGCAAAAACCTATACTGACAGTTATTTCTGTCTATGCATAAAATATAGATTTTCCCTGTAACTTTCCCAACCGCTCAGTGTAAATTTCCATTAAACCTACATTTATGTAATTTAGCAGCAATTTCAGTGCAGACTTTCTGACTGGAAAATCCTCACGGCTTTTGGGTTTCACAAACCTTCTGTTCAGAGTATCTTTTCAAACTTTAAAGAGCTCACTCCAGAGCCACAGAAGGCTTTAGACAAGTTTACTACAAATTGTGATGACTAAGCTGAACTTGTACAACATGCAAATCAGTGGAGCTTCCCTTATAAAAAGAAAAAAAAAAAGAGCAAAAAACAGTTACGAATTTTAAACGAAATGTTTTCTATCAAAGTGACGAGTCACTTAATTGGCGGACTCCTTCAGCGCCACGCTGAATAAAAGCTGCCAGAGCTTGTTACAGTAACAGCTGTTAATTCTACCCTGACATACTTTGGTGCTATTGTTGTAATATCATAAAAAGCGAAGCTGGAACCACAGTCATTACAATGTGCTGATAAATGGCTGGGTTTTTTTGAAATGCATAAACCTGACAGAAGAACAAAAGTGGTAAACCGAGGCCCCCGTGGTGCAACATCTTTTTTGTTTTGCTGTGCTGCTGTTTGAAATGATTCACAGTTCCGACTGTAGCAGAGCACCCGGCAGAATGAAAGCAGCACACCTGTCCTGAATCACAAAGTGATATAGCGTGTTGTGGTTTTCATGCTGTGCCAGCACACCTGTGTGAAGTAATAGCCGCTCTGGTTATGCATGACTTTCCACTACACAGCTAAACACAGTATCCCAGCCTCGTAGTTGGGTCTTTTTCTCCTGTATGCTGGTTTTAGCCTCTGGTGGAGTGTAAGTGGGCTTTCATTGTCCTTCAGCGTGCCGTAAGTCATTTATTCATCTTCCTTCCTGAAATGAGTTATACTCTTTCATGTGTCGCGTTCCAGGGTTTCAAAGTGTGTGGGGGTATTTTTTTTCTTTGTCCAAACACAATCGGGACTCTCACCGGTTGTGAACCTCAGCAAATCCCTCACGGTTCCCTGACTTGTCCAAGAAACCCCCTTCCTCTTCTAGAGACTGACTGAGATTCCAATTATGAAGAAATATGGACAGGAGACGGGCGACTGTCACAGGTCCCATGGAAATTTCATTTTAATTAATCTTGGGCAGAAATTGGCAGCTATGGCATCCCCGACACTCATCACGGCTCCCTGAAGTAGATCCAATTTTCTGTCTCAATAGGCATTAAATTAGCAAGAACATTTCAACCTTCGTCACCCCTGCACGCATAACAAATGAAATACATTTGGCTACGTGACATAATGGAGTGCTAATAAATGACTCGCCAACCCGAGCAAGGTGCAGGGAGACGGTGGCAGGTGAACAGCGTTTGCCGGCACCTCATCACATCTGGGAGTGGTGGAAAGAGACAGAGAGATGGGGATGGGGCAAAAAAAATGTGCAGGTAAGGCAGATTTAGGTGGTGGAAGTGAATCTGGAGACATTTTTTGCTCTCTGTGGGGATTTTGTCAGATAATGATTTCCCGGATAGTTTGAGAGTACCGTAAAGAAAAAAGGGGGATTAGAATGCACTACAATGACTCATCCTCCCAGTATAGTATGCAAGACTTGACTGACATTATTCTGCACCCAGGTGGCAGTAGCTCTGTAGACTCTGAAGTTTATTTACGCTCTGTCTCATTAGAAAACAGTCTAATCGAGCTCACCTCTGCAGACAGCGCTCTGAAATTTAACAAGTGTTGATTTCATAAAAAAATGCCCCCTGCACCACATACACACACAGCGGCATCATTATCGCAGAGAAGCTTCGCATTTGCCGTGTTTGGATTGTTATCAGAGTTTCCATCAAACAAAAAAAGACGTGCCGCAGCAACAGATCAATGCAGGTCTATATCCAGAAGTTCTGCTGAATTAATTTCCTTTAGGGACGCTCTGGCGCATACTGAGGAAGCTGATTCGGAGAGAGCGTGGATTAACACGTTGCCAATAAGTATGTGAAAAGTTGGTATCTGTCACAAAACTTTTAGTGGCACACGTGTGATGGAGGGGGGTGCACACTTTATTAGAGATGGGACAAACTCATGCATACAGCTGTAATCAATAGACAATGAGTCAGGGGCTCATTTACATTTATTTTTTCCTTCTGTTACTCCAGCATGTCTTACCCTGACGGGCAATGCGCATCCATTTTTGTAAAACTCTTGCCACATCAGTAGCTGACTCTCATCCGCCCACAGCACATTGCGCCACACTCCGACCGACTCCACGCTAATGTAGACTGTAAGAAACGTCTCTCTTTTGCCGAAGCAGAAAAGTTTGAGGCAATCTTTCAACAAAACAAAAACAAAAAACATTTTCCACACATTGTTCACACAGCGATAGCCATCTGTCCAAAAAAGAGTCACAGTGGAATCCAAATCTGGAGTTTACAAATCGTTGTCCAAGGCCTTAGATCTTCTGCTGCTTTCTTCCAACCCCTTTGTTCATGGCGGCTGAGGGATTTAACTAGCTGCATTGGAAAGCAGCGTGTGAGACGCCGCTTGGATGCATTTTTTAAAAATTCCCCCTTTGGTGCCAAGGAAACAACAACATTGTCATTCTTAACTGGTCTTTGTGATTTTCACCCAGTGCAGAAGTGAAATACAGAGCAGGTGAGCAACAGCCACCTCCGTCTATAAATATCAGATCATTTGCACAAAGGCTGACAGCAGTCGAGAAGCCTGATTGCAGCCAATACCGGTGTTTGTCCGGCAGTAGATACCTAACAGCAGAGCTGGGGGAGATGGAACAGGGGGGTGACAGTACAGTATGTTGTGTAATTCAATACAGGAGAAGGGAAAAGTGTGGGTTGTGCCATAAAATGAAGCCACCTGTATGAGTGATGAGCGGTTGTTGCGTATTGATTATAATAATTTGTCCTCTCGTCGGTTCCACTGGAAGGAACAAATCAGTTTGGTTATGCAGCACGGATTACAGTCATGGAACATACAGCTTATCGGGTATTAGCTCATACCACAATCCTCTGCCAAAACTAGTATTGCTCAATTGTGATCGCATGTCCTGCCAAACAGTTTACATCCATGTCTGTCCAGACTGATACACTATGGGCCAGATTTATAACGTCCTGCAAAATTGCAAACTGGGTTTTTGGTGTAAAAAAAAATAATTAAAAAGCACTTTTGGTGTTTACAAAAGAAGTGTAGTGACAAGTAAGAGGTGGGGATTCTTGAGATTTTTTGCTACTGCATATTTTGATATAAATAAAGACAATAAATTGAATGAATTATGAAACACTTATTTTACAACCTGAAAAGCCAAATAGATGGCATTGGCCTGTACAGGAAATAAAGAAAAAAATTTAACGACAGCTGTAAAAGTGAAATAGTCCAAATCAGAAAATAGATACACCAAAGTATGTATGTAGTGAATGACATTTGTAGTACAGGAAGATGGGTCCACCTTAATATGGCACTGAACCAGAAATCTTAAAACAAACCTGCAATATAAGACTTGTATGTAAACGGGTGTAACTGGAATACTGTCTGATTAGTTTTCTTTTTTTTTATGACAAACAGACGGTTGAAGCTGTGTTCAGCTTACCGCATCTTATATCAGTTGCACGGAAGTAGCTGACTATGTAATTAATCTGGGCGCTACAGCTTTAAGCAACTATGCGCTTCCGCAGACGGCAATCACTTTCTGCCAAACGATCACTTTTTGGCACAACACCTGGAGCTAAGGGGGCAAAACAATCACATGAGTGCTGCTGTTTGACTGAGGAAGAATAAAGTAGTCGTGGTAAGCCAATCACACGACCACTTTAAGATGACAAAGCAACAAGGTGATATAACCAGTTTTTAAATTGTGTTGAGAGGCCACGTAAAACCAGAGTCATGATAAACAATATATATGTGGTGTTTTTTCCTCAATAGTTTCGTCACGTTTAACGTCTAAGGACAGCGCTAGCGAGCACTCTCTGCTTATGATCAAATAAAAAAAAAAACCAAACAAAAAACTCGTCTTGGTGGAAAAATAAAAATGCACCATGTCGACCAATCAAAAATGATAACATGAGATTTGGTTGTTTAGGAAGAGCGGGAAGTTTCAGGAATGATGGCAAGAGAGAGAGAAAGAGAGAGAGAAAGAGAGAGAGAGAGAGAAAGACAGCAGAAAAGAGAGAGAGAGAGTTTTGAGACGTGAGAGATTTGTGACGTTTAGCGTGCTTGGAGTGTGTAGTTAATGTGTTGTCTTGTGTAGTTAGTGTGTAGTGTGGTGGATAGTTTTGTGTTGTCTGTCAGAACAATGAGGCGACTGCTGTCTCCGGGTAGAAACAGGAGTGATACACCTGCTGCTGTCAGACCTGCAGGTATCAGGCTGTGATGTTCTCCTTTATAGTGGACAGAAATATTTGGAGTGGCACAAATAATTTGTGTGGCATCTTATTGAATGCAGAACAGCTGATTGTTCTGTAGTTTGAAATGGTTATTTAAAAAATCAAGGTAAAAGGTAAATGGCTGCAAATAACTTTGTTGTTTACAAAACTTGTGCATATGATTTTAAAATTGTCAATTTATATTTGCATTTAAAGTTATGAAATATGATTCATTAAACATGTTTGTGGTTGTTACAGTGAAAATATAACTTTCTACTCAGATTGTATGTTTTTTGCCTGATTTTAGATCAATTGTGTTAATACAGTACGTCAACATGAAAACATAACTGTAAATTCAGACACGTGAGGTTGTGCTGAAAAGAATGATACCAAACAAGGCAAAGTAAATAGTTTTTAAAGGTGAAATGTAGACGTCAAATCAAAAGTAGTTAAAAATGGCCAATTATACCCTGGACCCCAGAGGGTTAAACATTTTTTTTAAGTAACACAATAGTTACTTTTCAAGTAATTACTTTTAGAATCGTGTAACTCAGTTACTAACTAAGTTACTTTTTTGAAGAAGTAACTAGTAACTATCATTAATTACTTTTTCAAAGTAACTTGCCCAACACTCCTTAGGACCATATAATTATAAATATGAGCGTGATGAAAGTTGGGCAGCACGCTAACGTCTTTAGTCCACTCTGAATGCTCGTATTGGTCTAACCCTTTCACTCTGTAACGTTGTGTTGTGTTGTGTAGTTGAGAAGAGGCGGCAAAACACCTAGCAGGCTAGGCGGAAGGATACACACCCACACTGGTATCAGTAATCCACGGTGGTTCTTTAATACGCATTCTTCAGCAACCGTATAAAAGCCCGGCTGAACGGCTGCGGCTCAACAACAAAATGCCCAGCGTTCATACAACCCAAGCGCTGCAAACAAAACAAAAAAAGGGTCTGGAAAAGAAAACATAAGTCCGTCCCTCGTTAAGCACGAGCGTGAAGGCACGTGTCCTCATAATCACAGAGAGAGAGAGAGAGAGAGAGAGAGCAGTGGCACACACTGATGACACCATCAACCCTCGACTTGGGTGTCTTAAAGGGACACCACACCATAACGGCTGTTACAACTCCTTTGATTTTTTTCCTCGTACCTTTTTTTTGCCTTTTCGTCAAGTCTGTCTTTGTACCATGGGAGTATCCATAACTCAAAATTCCAAGTTATTAACTCAAAATTTCGACTTATTTTCTCGAAATTTTGAGTTAGCTCTGTTAGCTCTGCGAATTAGTAATCTACGTGGAATGCGCACTCAAAACCAGATCACAACAAATTGGCACTTTCAAGAGTACGTTTGCTGATAGTAACGCCATGTGATTCAGCTAATAACACAACGATTTCATCATTTGTGAAGCCACACCGAAAATAATCAGCAATTTGTGCATTCACGACTGGCTGTAATACTGGTAGCTTAGCTGTAGCATTTGTATCTGAGAGCTTCAGCTTCCGGGTAACAAGGAAATGATGTCATTCACGTAGATGACTAATTGGCAGAGCTAACTCAAAATTTTTAGTTATTCACTCATAATTTTGAGAAAAGTAAGTCAAAATTTCGAGCTAATTTTTCGAGTTAATAAGTCAAAATTTGTGAAAATAAGCTGAAATTTTGAGTTATGGATACTTTTTCTTTTTCTTTTTTTTTTAGGGGCAGAAATGGGCTTCCATATTGTACGGACCTGCCGTGTTCTCCTTTTTGTACATAACTGTTTTTGGAGCAAATAAAATGCAAGTAGGGATTAAAACCACAGAATGAATGGTTACCGGTGCTGGAAGTGCTAGCGCTTGATGCAGTGTTTTGATTTTGCTGCCACTCGTACCTGCAATGCAACATGCTCAAGTCTGTCGATCTCTATACCAAGTAAATGTAGAGTCATTATTGCTAACATCATACCGAAACCGATCATTTTAACCCATAAAGGCAATTAATGTAGGAGAAAGCAGCGTGTCCTGACTTATGAGATGAATCATCATCAATTTGCAAATTATGAACACAATTTATTGAAATCACGGTGAGGATAGAAATAAAGTATCACTCCTGTCATGCTAGTATAGATAGGATCAATACTGAAAATATAAATAATATTGATTGTATCTATACCAATACCAGCTTTGGTATCGATACTGCCAATATTCGGATGGATCGACCCGCCTCTATTTTTTGCAACCAATCCTGTTGCATATGCATCTCTGGGAGTTGCGATGTTTTAAAATCGGTGATGTGCAAGTTGGAGAACATTCAGTCACATCTAATAAACATTCACAAAGTGTTCCTCAGGCACTTACCACGAATGACACAAATGGAGGCTGATATTTTGATACTTCTCTCATGATCAAAGTCCGACATGGCATTAAATGATTTCATGTTCATGCTTTAGAACCTGAGAAAAGAACACCTCCAGACGTAGCTGCTACCATTTCACGAACAATCGGATATTAATAATTTTTTTCAACTATAGAGAGATACTAGGTAAAACTCTCTGTACCCTTTTTCTATCTGAGCTCTGGTAGTCAGCAGCTACTCTCTTCCAATAGTTTCTTTCTAATGTGCCGCAGGTTCTGAGAAGTCTAGGGGAAAACTTAATTTTCTTACTATGTCCCTCAGACATGAAGTCATTTGCATGAAGATCTAGACTGAAACACCGTTATCTTAATAAATGAATTCAAGGGCATCATAAAGAACGTAGTGAAGAGAGCATGTGACTGAACTGAAAGGCCACTGATGGATTCTGTATATATCATGTTGTACATGCTGGTGCTTTCTCGGCCCCTAAAAATAAAGTGAAAAATAGTGTATCAGAATCCCTGTTTGCTTTCCTCGACACTGTCTGTCTGAACAGAAAAGCCTGGAGAAAATTTGAAATACAGAGTCAGATTGTTTTGCTTTCTAGGACTGTCTCTGTGTTGCTTTCACTTTTATCTACAGTACTGTGCAAATGTCTTGAGCCACTTCTCATTTCTTTATATTTTGCTGTAAAACAACCTCGGAGTATGTGGCAGGGACTAAACACGATCACAGACTTTAGAGGGAAAACCAGCACACCGCAGACCACGGCCTCTCTGTGTGGGGATCTAAACGTATTCTACGCTAGATTCGACACAGCGAACACCATGAGACCGGACAGTGTGCGCACCGCGGATGACGTCAGTGCGCACACTGTGTCTGAGGAGGATGTGCGGAAGTGCTTCAGGAAGGTGAACGCACGCAAAGCTACTGGTCCGGACGGGATTCCCGGCCGCGTCCTCAAGTCATGCGCGGCTCAGCTGGCTGGAGTGTTCACGCACATCTTCAACCTTTCCCTCTCTCTGTCTGTAGTCCCAGCCTGCTTCAAAATGGCCACCGTCGTCCCTGTACCCAAATCCTCCACCATCTCCTCATTGAACGACTGGCGACCTATAGCCCTGACCCCCATCGTGAGCAAATGCTTCGAGAAGCTGGTCAGGGACTTCATCCGCTCTGCACTACCCGACTCACTGGACCCTCTACAGTTTGCATACCGCCACAACAGGTCCACTGATGATGCCATAGCCCTGACACTACACACTGCCCTGTCACACCTGGAGAAGAGAGACACGTATGTGAGAATGCTGTTTGTAGATTACAGCTCAGCATTCAATACCATCGTTCCCTCGAAGCTGGACAGGAAACTGCAGGATCTAGGACTGAGCAGCTCCCTCTGCAGCTGGATCCTTAGCTTCCTGTCTGACAGACGCCAAGTGGTCAGACTGGGCAGCATCACCTCATCCCCCGTCACACTGAACACTGGTGCTCCACAGGGGTGTGTACTGAGCCCTCTCCTGTACTCACTCTACACCCACGACTGCACGGCCACTAACAACTCCAACATCATTGTGAAGTTTGCGGACGACACTACAGTGGTGGGTCTTATCACCAACAGTGATGAGACAGCTTACAGGGAGGAGGTCAGCGCCCTGACCCACTGGTGTCAAGACAACCATCTCACCCTCAACGTCGCAAAGACAAAGGAGTTGATAGTGGACTTCCGGAGGTGCAGAGAAGTACACACCCCCATCACCATCAACGGCGCTGCTGTGGAGAGAGTGAGCAGCTTCCGGTTCCTTGGCGTACATCTGGCTGAGGATCTTACGTGGTCAGTACACACAAACAAAACAGTGAAGAAGGCGCAGCGGCGCCTCTTCTTTCTCAGGAGACTGAAAAGATTCGGCATGAGCCCCCGCATCCTCAGGACCTTCTATCACTGTGCCATTGAGAGCATCCTCACTGGATGCATCACCACCTGGTATGGCAACAGCACCGCCTACAACTGCAAAGCTCTCCAGCGAGTAGTGCGGTGCTCTGAACGGATAATTGGAGGTGAGCTTCCCTCCCTCCAAGACATCTACAGGAAGCGCTGCCTGAGGAAAGCGGGGAGGATCATCAAGGACTCCAGTCACCCCAGCCATAAACTGTTCAGACTGCTTCCATCAGGAAGGAGGTTCTGCAGCATCCGGTCCCGTACCAGCAGACTGAGAGACAGCTTCTTCCATCAGGCCATTAGACTGCTGAACACTTCATAGACACCTCAGCTTCACTACTGGAACTTTAACATTATGCACTCCATACTGTACAGTAACGCCACTGTTTTGCACATGTCTCACTCTGTATATTTTTATATATTTTATTTATTGTTTACTCTATTTAATTTGTAAAATATGTGTATACACACACACACACACACACACGTAGAAAAATATTTAGTATACACATCCAGAAATGCATACACTATTATATATTGTACATATATTTATTAGTTTCAGATGTAGCCATTCTTGTATTTTGCTTGTTTACATTATTGTATTTTGCACAACTCTGTTCCTTGTGAAGCTCGCACACAAGAATTTCACTCACATGTGCTGTACCAATGTACCTGCACATGTGATGTGACAATAAAAGTGATTTGATTTGATTTGATTAAAAATGGGAAAAAGTTGTAGTGATTTATTGAAATGTGGAAATATAAAAGGAAATACAGCATAGAAGGAAAAACAGAGTTTATGCAGTTCTAACAACCTTGAAACTCAACATTTGGTATGACCACCTTTATTGAATACAAGCTATTAAAAACACATTTTCTTGTCATTCTTTCAGGAGTCTTCAGGAATAGTTCTTCAGACTTCCTGACGGAAATCCAAAGCTCTTCTTTGGATGTTTCTGACTTTTTCTTTTTCCTGTTCTCTGTCAAAATGATGCCACACCACTTCGATAATGTTGATGTTCAGGCTTTGGGGAGGCCCATGACTCATAGTGTTCGACTGTATGTTTTTCTACCCAGGTATGGTTTTGGAAGTGTGTTTGGGATCACTGTCAAAATTCCATGAATTGTGAAAGATCTCTAATATCTATGGCTAAAATGCATGATAGATCCTTCACCATGTTTTACAGATAGCCGTAGACACTGATTTAACTCTCTCCCGACTGTACACACTCATGATGATCCAAAATTTTTATTAGCTGCTTCATAAAACCTGTTGCAACTGATGTTCAGTCCAGTTCTTGTGTAATTTGACAAACTTGAGCCTTTTTCCCCCCGTTTCCCTTCCTTAAGATTATTGCTTGTTGACAGCAACCCTTCAAATAAGTCCATTTCTGTTGAGGCTTCAAAGATCAGTACATGGTTCAGCTGAGGAACCAGATGCATCTCTTAGATCCTGTCAGGTCTTTGCTGGATTTGAATCTAAGGGGGGTTCAGGTTTTTCTTTTTTCATAACGATGACTTCCAGATGTTGCTCACGTGCTTAGTTTTTCAAGCTTCCGCTCATCCAGTTTGTTCAATTTCATAAGGGCACATTTCAACCATGCCAAGATAGGTCAATTTTTCTACTAATAGCTACTTGGGAATCACCCTGTTAGTGAAACATTTTATGCCTGTCAAACTGTTATCTTTGACTAACTTTGGCAACAAATTATATGTTTTTGTGACAGACTGATAGTAACAAACATTCCTCTGGAAATGGTCGAGTTCAAGGACTGGACTGAAAATGAATGAAAAAGCAGCCAATGTCCAGAGAACAACTTGAAAAGGTTGCTCAAGACCACAAAAAGAGTCTGACTCCTTAGATGCAACATATAAAGAAATGAATGTTAAATCAAGACATTTGCACAGTCCATGAAACCTCACTTCATCTTTGTGTTGTTTGCTGGGTGTCCATTCTCCATTTTGCTTTTCTCACTCAGTCTTCAAGCCTCAAGCATCTCTAGCAGTAGTGTTACTCTACTAATAAAACTAGCTACCACTATAGCCAAAGGCTCTCACTGGTAACTGGAATGAAATATGGTCACTTGAACCATTTGCTCTCACTGCTCTCAAACTCGCAAAAGCAAACATCCCTGTTTTGAAGTTCAGCCAAATGCGGTCAAGATTTCAGCAATTTAAAGGCAATCTCTTCCAATTTTTTATATATCTGATTCAACTCACAGCTCCCACTGATGATGTCACATAAACTAGGCCAGCATAATTTTTCTGAAAAGTGTTGTTTCTCCAGTAACGAGGAGCACGCTCTTAACCTCCATCCCTGTCATCATCCTCTTCTTTCCGGCATTTTAATTGGCCGGGGCTGGAGCAGCCCCCTCCAACCCAGCTGTTTTCTTGCAGCATCCTGCAGCAAGACTTGTTCTTCACTAATTACCGCCACTGCCTGCGATGAACTGTGACACGGCCGGCTCCCGTTGAATTACCCTCGCCTTTTCCCGTGTCAATATCCTTCCTGATTTTCATACATCAGTAAGAAATCTACATAGGAGTGCAAAGGGCTGACCAAAAAATGATGCCTTCTAAAGAAGCTCCGGCAAGACGAATGACTGTTAAAAAGCAATCAAGTGGTAGCAGCAGTCTGGGTGGTAGATCTCTGTAGTTTATTGCTAACGCCCGGTCACAGCACCTCTGCTGTTTAAATTATTGCTATGTAAATCACCTGAAGTGCTTTGGTATTGGAAAGCAGCAGATTTAAGATGCTGGTGCATGTGCTAAGTAGACAGTATCCCGATATTCGCCGAGGCCTCCATTTGAGGGACTAACTCCCGCTATTCATCAGCGTGTCAGTCTACCTCAAGCTGGCACTACATTCTCAGAAGTTCCCTGGCGGAACAAATGAAGTTCTCCCTGACTCACATATAAAATGCTTATTCTGTATTTCTGCAAAATGGATGTGAAGCATAGTGCCTGAAAAGTTCTGAACTACCCTGAAGTGGGAGCACTTTTACCTTATATGTGACAGCACTCGTATTCGTCCCAAAGAGATTTGCATTCAGGGTCCAGTGCATGCAAATCTTTCTGGGACCAGTGTGAATGCAGGTGCTATAAAACAATACCTGTAACAGTTTTCTTTGAATTGGGTTCCATGACATCTAGTTGCTACATTGCATGCAAAATAAGGGCTCCTGGTTAAAATTGCTGCTAAAAAAAATTGCAGTTTTCTGTCTGTAATGTATAAGATTATGATAGGAAATGGAGCCCCACCCTTATGAGCTGCAAAAAAAAACATACAAGTTGGATACATGTGTAAGCACAAATCTTTACATGAGTTGTCACTGTCCTCTGCTGGCTCTTTTACAGTATTACACCCAGAGAGTGAAAGCTTAAACTTTGTCTCATTGTTAATCACTTCCTGTTCAGAATTTCAACAAAGTGTAATTAAACTACTTCAGCCATTATTTCCCACCTTCCCTAACTATCACTCAGCCGCCAAGCGCAACTAATTTGCGCCGGAATCCGAGCTTGTGACTGTTAATGTGCTTATCACAAAAAACTCCATTGCGCGGATTAATTGCTTAATTGTTTAAAAGTCTCTGTTGTCTTTCCCGGCGCATAGGCGTTTTGTAATAGGAATGCACTCCCTTATTCCCCAGCTTATTTGTATTCCTGTGCCAGATATGGTGTGAAGCTCAATAGAGTTTTCTCCTGTTTTTTTCCCTTTCCCACCTATTCAAGGATCCAAATTGATTTCTCCGCAGCACAGATATATCGGTCATGACCACTGAAAATCTAAGGATATGGGAAATGTTGTCAGGTATGAGGTAACAGCTGTAGTGCCTGTATATATCACACAGTGTCGTTCTTTGCATTCGTTTTGGTAATTCTTTTGAGATACCGGGCAGTGGGGGGAAACAACACACATTACTCAAGGATCTGAGCCCCACTGGGTAGTTCTGCAGTTTCAGCAGCTGATATGAAATGCAAACATGCAAGGACGGAAGAACTCACGCCACCCCCCTTCCTTTCTCAAACACACGCCCCTCCACACATGCATCCCCGGGGCTTTGGTCATGAGGTTGCCTCCTTCCGTACCCAGACAGTCCCACAGTATAAACCTTCATTCACTCCCACCTCAAATAAGTAGTGAAGCGGATTTTCAGCCAGAGAAAATGCTCGCACGCTGTTAATAATCGACTGATTGCATTTAGATCATTTGGAACGTGACATATAATATCATCATTAGCCCAACCTATCAGAAACTCCTACTTTTGTCTCCTATATGCACTCTGTAACAATTACATATGGGTTTTTTTCCTCACCGCTCAATTATTGACAATGTAAATTGCTCAAACTCCTTATTTGATCCTAATCTGCTACATTTTAAAAGAGAAGAGAATCAATATGGTTGATTTAGTCAAAGGTCAGCAGTTAAAAATTAAAGATAACCGCCACTAGATTATTTGCCACAACAGTTTTATGCAGACACTGTAATGGTTTTCAGAAGCTATCGCCGCACTGAGGTTAAGTTAAAGTTAAATTAATGTTAAATCCCATGAGGAGTACTGGATGACTGCCATTAAACATTGAGTTATCCGGGTGAGCTTGGTTATCCTCAGGCTTTTCGTCTTGTGCCATCCATACATAAAAACCTCCCTTTGGCTTCATAGCCTGGAGCTCTGCTGTTCTGTTTAGTGCTGATTACCAGATTTCAGAGCCTGGCAAACTTATCGTTGGCATTTTATTTTGCTTGTGTACCGATGTAGTCCAAGTGCAGCCTCACAAAGTAACTAGCTCGGCTCTATAGACTCTACAGCTGTTATTGCATAGATGCCTCAAGCTGTAACGGGGTGTTCACATGGGACTCATTCGTAAAGGTGCAAAATACAGAGGAGGAAATGAACACGAGGACTCGGGGCTGGGATCAAATAAATGGCATGAAGGCAACCTGTGATGAAAAAGTGAAGAGGAATGACAAGCAGTTGCAGGCGTTGTCTTAGAGAAGAGGAGCGGGGAGGAGGAGACAGACAGAGAGGCTGACAGTCATATGAACCGCTGCTGTATAGCTCCCTCCTAATGTCTCCCACTGCGCCATTTTTACCAAAGGCGGGGATTATCATTAAGCCCAAGTCACATCTTCTCACATGATCCTCCATCCTGCCCAAGGTTTACTCACACACACAGGCAGAGCTGTGAGCACACGAAGAATGGCAGCGAGGCAGTGCGAGCGTGAGCGGTGGTCACAGGACTAACAGAGCCTGGCCGCAGTTCATGAAAAAGTCATGAAATTTCTTTTATGTGAATTTTTCTTTCTTTTTCTTTTTTTCTCAAGACATTAAGCATGACCGACTTTTGATTTTAAAAGTGCCGTGTTGTTTGCACATTCTTTATTTTTTTTAACCAAACCCAGGAGTTTTAACCAAACAACAGTAAAACAAAGTCCACAGCAAGACTTCAAAAGTGATCCCAGAGGAGAGCGCAGCTGAGTGTGTTTGTCTTTTCCTAAGTGGTTTTGTTGCCTAAATCAAACCAAGAGTGAGATGGAAGATACACTAAACAGCAAGAGAAAACAAAACATGTAATGTAACGATAATAAATACAATCATTAAAAAAGACTGAGGTTAATGATCCGTGAAAAAATAAAGAAATAAAAATTTAAAGGCTGTTTCCCAAAGTGCCACAAGGCTCTGTTGGATATTTACATGTGGCTCACATAGCGAATCAGCCTGTTTGATTGATAGCAAGGATCAGCCAAAAGTGTTATTTTATGGGCATCTTAGTGATGTGATATCAATGTCAGCCTTTGGAAAATCTTGTCATACCCCTGATTTATCTTTTTCAATGTTGAGTCAATATATTGCAATACTGTGTAAGTACCAGTCATTTATCATTTAGTGTTTTGGGGATCTTTGTCATGTTGAAAAATGAAACCGGGACATGATTTATTTTTTTTTTTTGTCCTCTACCAGTTTCCTCAAAGTTTTTTAAGGACATGCTGCACAACATAGTTTTCAGTTTATAACTCTTTGGGAAATGAATCCAATTTTATTTATCCGGTTGTTCAGTGATGACGTGACGAATCCTACTTCCGGGTCTAAAGTAGTCTGCGTTTAATATGGCTTTTGTGTTGTTAACATGTTTAATGTTATGTATTTTCTTCTATTTAATCTCAAAAAGCTCCTAAAACAGTCAGTGATCACTGTTGACCTCCCTCGGCTTTTATTACCGCTAATCATTTATTTAAGCTCAGTTTTTAAAACCTTAGGATGTAACTACAGCCCAGCCCATGCAGCAGTATATGAATGACTATCCTCGTATTGTGGATGGATTATCTCAGTTGTTCTCCTGGCTGAAGTTTGGTCCTTTTACAGCATCCTGCCATGCGATTACATTTGTTCCTGACCACGAGAACACTCATGTTAACTTTTATCGGGTATCAAAAAGTTAGCTTGTTTATATTATGCTAACATAGCTGTGTCGCTAGCGGTCACGTAGCACATCATTATATACCAGCTAGCCAAACTTCAGTAACCCTACAAACGTCACTGCTGTTTAGTTTTCTGTCTTCATTTATGTTGGAAGTAATAACAGAGCTGTACGTTTTAATTTGTTTCCAAAACCCCGCAGTCAGGACATGCTATATTGTATTTAGATAGAAGCTAGCGAGCTAACTTCCTGCTAACTTCTAACTCCGTTAAATGTCATAAATTCTGTTTTCATGGATGCCTGGATGTTAAACTCAATTGTTACACCTGGTAGAGCAGAACGCTGATCATTTTATTAAAGATGAAAGACTTTAGACAGTTTTTCAACTCTCAGTAATGCCATAGTGATCGTTTGATATATGGACCTGCAGCGGAGTTTAGGCCCAGACACGGCTAGTGACGTCAGACTTAACGACCGGATAGAGCACCGTTGATTTAAAAAATACTAATTTATGCCTGTCAGACTTTGCTATCTTTAGAATTTTTCATAGAGTCGACTAAAAAAATTGGAACAAATTATGTGTTTTTGCAACAGGCTGCTACTAACATAGTGTCAGTTAGGTGTAGACACCACAGCGGCTTATCTCTTGAGTTAGGTGCCTTTTTTTATGATTGAATGATTCGTAGGAAAAGCTGGTGGCTTCTGTCCTGGAATATGACCTTAAAACACTGCAGTGCATTTTCAGGTCAATAGAACTTTGAATTATTAAACACCCATGACAATAAATCATAGAAAATTCATTTAGGGCAGATATAACACTCTAAGGTCAGAATAATTCATAATCATGTCTATTACAGTATTCATCTTGACTTTAAAAAAAAGTAGAAGATAAGAACTCGGGGAAAGAAATAATGTTTAAATGGTCCAAACAACTTTGCAACACTAACAGGCCTCCTTATAGTCCTCAAGGGCACATAGGAACAGCAGATGCATGAGGAATGTGGCTCTACTTTCAAAAGTTACAACATGAGAATGAGCTTAGCGCTAGCTTTGTAAAATCCTCTCCGTCACACCCCAATTATGAAACAATACAAGCCAGCTGGAATCATGATAACCAACGTGAAACTCATGTGACTCAGTTAAGAGTCTTTGCCTTACGGTGTAAGGAGTCACGTTGGGGAAAGAAAGTGACATTGTTTTATAAGCCCGAGGAGAACATTTAAATGATGAATGACTTGGCATGCAAATTATTAATACTGACAGCATCAGTACCCTTCTGTCTTAGCAAGAACAAAGTGGTAGTGACAACTTGCCCCAGACTGAAACATATTAGCTTTAAAGCAAACTACATCAAAACATTACTCAGTTAGATCTTTGACAATGAAATGAGACTTTTTATCAGCAGGGAGGAAGGAGTGCTAACAACATGAAGTACTCTGTTGCAAGCAAAACTGCGGCATTTACTACCTTACTCTTGTATTGTGAGCTGAGCATGTTTTTAGTGCAACACCTGGTGAAAGTGAAGCTAGTTTTAGCCACTTTTTATAAATAACCCTGTTATTTTCCAGCTGAAGAGTCACGCCCTCTCAAAGGTTTGGTTGGTTGGTTTGGTTCTTTTTTAAATATACCTTATTTTCTTACAAATGTTTTATTTGTATCTAAATAATGTATGCTTTTATCTTTTTTTTGACTCTAAACACCTTTGTTTATTCTGGGAATAAAGTTCAAAATAATCCTTGTTTGTGTTATGATGGGTCTTGGTGCAGGTCCTGTCTGAAACAAGCTGTTTCAGTTAGGGCTAATTTCCCTTTAAGCTAAGTTTCTCCTGATTGGCTGCCCCTCTCCAAACTCTTTTTGAACCATAGGCGGGGCTTCTGCCATAGCTGTGTGCCTGAGATGACCATGCTTTGACTGAGATCATAGAGAGCTGGAAATGCTAACACACTCAAGTAGGAATACACTCATTAGCACACCTGTTCCTCTGTTCGTTAACACATATATGCAATTAAGCCAATCGCATGGCAGCTACTTAATACATTCAGACATGTAGACACGGTCAACACAACCTGCTAAAGCTAAAAACCAGAGATCAGAATAAGAAAGAAAGCTGATTTAAGTAACTTTGAATGTGCCATGGTTGCTCTGAGTGTTTCAGAAGCTGCTGATCTACGGGGATTTTCCCACGTGACCATCTCGAGGATTTAAAGAACGGGCTGAAAAAGAGAAAATATCCAGTGAGCAGCAGATCTCTGGGTGAAAATGCCTGGTTGATACCAGAGGTGAAAGAAAGACCAGTGCTTTGAGCTGATAGGAAGGCAACAGTAAGTCGAATCACCACCAAAATCTGCAGAAGGCCCTCTTGAGCGTGCAACACGTCGAACATTAAAGCAGATGACCTGCAGCGGGAGACAACCGCACCGGATGCCGCTACAGTTTCCTGGGTTTCACAAAACTTGTACAATAAAAGATCAGAAAGATGTTTCCTCGTCTGATGGTTTCTGATGCGACACAATTGGACATAAACAACCATGGACCCATGCTGACTTCATGGGTTCCAGTTGCTGGTGGAGATGTGGGGGGTATTTTTGTGGCACACTTTGATCCTGCTTTGTACTTACTGAGAATTGTTTAAACACCACAACCTATCCGAGTGTTGCTGCTGATCACGTCCATCCCGTATGAGCACAGTGTACCCATCTTCTTATGGCTGCTTCCAGCAGATAACGCACCAAGTCATCAAGTTCACACCGGTTTCTTGAACATGACAATGAGTTCTCTGCACTCAAATGACCTCCAGTCACCAGATCTCAGTCCAATAGAGCACCTTTAGGATAGGAGATTCACATTATGGATGAATGATGTTATTGCGTCAATGTGAACCAAACTCTCAAGGAATGTTTCCAGCACTTGTTGAATCTGCGCCATGATAGATTAAAGCAGTTCTGAGAGCAAAGTGGATCCACCCCGATATGATACATATCGTAGCTTCAGTTGGATATTTAAAGAAAAGCTGCCTAAATTTTGTACTTACTGCACAACTATTCCATGCATTTAACTGCAAGTGTTGTTTTTGAGGAACACTCATTTTCTGCTGCTTTACTCTTTACTTGCCATTCAACAGAAAGCAGATGTTGTTATTTAAAGTCAGACCCTTGACATGAACTTGTTTTTCTTCCTCTCCTGAAAGATCTCCCTATGACGAGCATTTGATGTGTGAATTTGCAAAGCATCTGGTTGCTAATTAGAGGATGTTGATCCCCCTGGAGGATAGCTAATATACATGTCCTCGATGTTGTTAGATAATATCTAACAATTAAAAGCTATCAAGTGCCCTCTGAAATCCAGGGTAAGGCTTGCTGTGAATTAAGGGCAGACTGTAAGATGTTTTTGAAAGCATCTGCCTTGCTGATCCTGCCCTAGATTTTAAGTCCTTAGGGTTATGGCTGCAGAGTCTGTAAGCAAAAACAGACTTTTTTTTCTCTAATTGCAAAACTGCCTTGAGGTTATGATAGCAGCACACCAAAATAATCAAGATTTTTCACTGGTATCATCAGCTTATTTGGAGTAATCAGTGCTTTTCTTTTTTGTTTCCACCTCAGCTCCTTCACCTGAGGAACAATGAAGCAAATCAACATCCACGTGCTCGAGGGGCAGTTGAGGGGAGATTTCAATTGAATGTTGTAGAAATAATTCATAGAACAGCTAAACTGGGGGGAAATGACACAAAGCAGAGGAAAGTTCTTGTTGTTTTTTAGTTTTGGTTTTTTGCTTCTTCTGCATATTAAACTTTTTATAGTCGTGGAAACAATTGAAAACTATGAACTCACACAGTATAAGACTCATAAGAAACACCTCTCACAAAGACTGATGATTTTGGGTATTTGCACATATCGTGTGTTTTCTATTGAATCTAACATTACTGTATCTCCGGCCCTGGAGGTAACCAGAGATCGACAGACGGATTGGTGCGGCGGCTGCAGTGATGCGGACGCTGCACCGGTCCGTCGTGGTGAAGAGGGAGCTGAGTGTAAAAGCGAAGCTCTCAATTTACCAGTCGATCTACGTCCCTACCCTCACCTATGGCCACGAGCTGTGGGTAGTGACCGAAAGAACGAGATCGCGGATACAAGCGGCGGAAATGAGCTTCCTCCGAAGGGTGGCTGGCCTCTCCCTTAGAGATAGGGTGAGAAGTTCGGCCATCCGGGAGGGGCTCAGAGTAGAGCAGCTGCTCCTCCACATCGAAAGGAGCCAGCTGAGGTGGTTCGGGCATCTGACAAGGATGCCTCCTGGGCGCCTCCTGGGGTTGGTGTTCCGGGCATGTCCCACCGGGAGGAGGGCTTTAGAGCATATATCAACAGTGTGCATCGGCAGTGATGCTTTTCTCTTATATAAAAGGTAGGGTGGCCTTCTTTAACAAAAAGAAGACAGCCAGAGTGTCTGGTGTTTATTTATAAGGCTCTACTTCAAAGACTTTCTGGTCACCTGTAATCTCTTATTACATTTAAATAGAGTATTTACAGTGTCAGGTCACAGGACTTTCTAACACCAGCTATACATTTTACTCACGCTGGGCTTAGAAAAACTGGATGAATGGGCGCTCAGTGTGTTGAGCGGGCGACCACGTGACATACGGCTGAGAGCAGCAGGCCCAAGTTTGAGTCTGACCTGCAGCCCTGTGCATCATGCCTTCTCCTCTCTCTCTCTCTCTGCCCCTGCTTTTCTGTCCTTTCTTCACTGTATCTATCAAAATACAGCAGGAAAAAAAGAGCCAAGGTCCCGATCTCAGCGAGGCTGCATGTTTAAAGGATTTAAGAATCATCATAATAAAATAACTTTATCCAGATAATTAATTTGGGGTGTTACTCTTTGTTTGTGGAGGCATGACCCTGGATACAAACATCACAGTGAATCAAGAAAATTAGCTAAATGCATTAATTACGGCCAACAAAGATAAAAAATTATGTGGAGAGAATCAGAGTTAGTAAGCATAACCAGTTAGACCACTACCCAATAACACAGTCTGATGGTGAGAGTTAGCAAAATAATTATAGATAGTTACTAGTAACTTTGAAAGAGATTTTAACTGAAAATTAGGTAACATTCCATCTAACACAAGGACTGAGTTATCTTATATGTAATATCTTTATACGTATAAAACTTTTATTAGAACTAACACAAGCAAAGGCACAAATTAAACATAATAAATGCCGTAACTACACGTAAAACAAGAGTTGTACATGATTAATGAATGACAATTAACAGTAACCTTCACCTCAAATGCAGCTGATAAATAATGTGGTGAGATCAGAATCGTATTTAAAAGAAGAAAGTCGTTTAAAGTTTTGGAAACTGAGCAAACAGAAGAAGTCTGGATACTTCTTGTATGTGGGTCAGCATTTTTCTGAAGGTTGCTTGCTGTGGTTACACAAAGTAATTCAAAGCTGCACAAAGACTTATGGTCTCTTTATATGTGAGCCTTTGAAGATAAATCCACAAAAGTCACATCGGACCAATAGCGAATCTGTTTATCATTCAGTGGCTATTCTCAAAAATGTGACTTTTGAACTGACGTAACAGGAAAATAAGTCCTGGAGATTTAATTCAAATTCAGACTCTCAGCACTGTTTGGATTATCATGGCATCAAGCGTAACGGTGGGCAGATTAGCGTTCTGTAAAACAGGAGAAATAATGAGCAGAGGAAACACGCTGCTGTTCGCCTGATCGGTCCTGCCAGAATTTATTTAGCAAGCACAAGCAGACATCTTTGCTTCTTTTGTCACTTAGCTTAACCACAGTTGTTCACTGTCAATCAACAGTATCAACATAAAAGAAAAATGCAGATAAAATAAAAAGATACACATTTATCATAAACAAATGAAGAAAAGAAGCCAAGGTGTCATGTGAATGGTTTGTTGTGAAGGCTTACATTCAGTCTTCGTTGTGAAGTGAGCTGTAACTCATTCTTTAGAAGTGAATTTAACTTAGAGCTGCAGGAAAACATGTTTTTCTCTCTCTCTGGTGTCTTTGGTGGTTGAAAGATTCATCGTATGGTCACACGTCCAAGCTGTTAAACATTTGGGAGGCTTGCTAGCAAACATGTCGTATCTATGTTTTTAAATTACAGCCATCTTTAGGAGTGTGTTGTACTCCGTGTTGAAGAATATTAAATAATTCCTTAAAGTTAGTTGGAAACAGAAGGTCCTTATGTGTGACAGGTATACAGCTTTCCCTCCTGCTGTGTCTGAATTTACTCCTGATGAGACAACATGATGTCCCACCTTCTGCTTCTCTGGGATTGTAAAATTCATATATTCTTACTTTTTATGGTCTTTTATAACAGACATGCCGAGAAACTGTTTACCTCTTTACCATTTACATCTTGCACTATAAAGTTTTTGTAGTCCTGAGGATTTTTTTCGAGACTTTTGCAAAGATTTTGGATATATTCGAAATATAATGACCTTGTCTACATAACACACAGTTGGCTAACAAAAAATCTGAGCTTGCCCTTTATTAATCGCCGATAAGTACTGTGTGTTTCCATGGGAACTACAGCACTTCAGCCAGCAGAACCAGCTTCAGCACTGGTTGTGTGGGGAACCCAGATGACATTATTGTGTGGTGTGACCTCCCCAGGCCACATCTTGGGTTTCCCCTCCCTGCATGAAACATCATTTTACCTTCTTTATCTCCAACAACCAGACTTGCCACCATTATTACCTCAAAAGCCTTCCTACATGCAATCCCTCCGGTCTGACATCACACAGCTAGTTCTCATGACACTGATCACCTCATTCCCCACGTCACATTACTGCCAGAGGGGCTGGAGATAGGGAACTTTCAGATGGAGAAGAGTGTGCCTTAGGTTTGTGCGTGCAGTACAAGCCCTCAACAAACACTGTGTGTTTCTGTGTAAGCTCTGACTGGGACGACAAATTTCCTTGTAGGCAAGTTATAACAATCTATCACGCGGAGCATTTAAAAGGCTGATTAAACCAGCAAAGTATTTATTGATCTGTTTTGAATTCAGATTTTAAATTTCCATGCATGACGTGCAAGGAAATAGGAACCTGTTGCATTGTTATTTATTCTGATTTAAAACACAGAGACATTTTTACATTTCTCAAAGACTTTTTCTTGTGGGATAAATGCTGTTCGTGCTTTCAAGTCTCACATACTCTGGACAGTAAAATCAGGCTCGGGTTTGGGGAAAGAAGGAGGTGGAGAGGGAGGGTGGAGGGGCCTTCCTGAGAAGTCAAATGACCTGAAATATGATCACTTTAGCAAACCTCTGAGGCAAGATTAAATTCCAGTGTCACACACACTAGGTTGAATTTCTTCAACATGCTGAAAAAAAAATTTTATTATTATTTTAACTCTCCAAACATCTATTCCTTTGCTAAAAGATTTGTGAGGGGGGAACTATTACTTCATAGCTAATTAATTTTCATACAGTGCTCATAAAAGCGCACTGAGACGTTACACTGTGTGTGTGGAAGTAGTCATTTATCATAATTTGTGTTTCTTAGAGTCAGTTATTAATTGGACTTTCTTACATTTAATGCTGTGTTTATTCGGTCGACTGTAGACATCCAGGGACTTTTTTTTAGAGGAATAAAAGTGTGCATGACCGGATCACACTACCTTCTCCATCCCTAGCAAATATGATGTTATGTGATGGGATCACGCGGGAGTCAGTAAATCCGGTAGTCATGCGCTAATCCGGTATTTAAGGTCGTCGGTTCAGTGGTTTTGGGGGGGAAACAGAAGTGGAGTCTTGCGTGGGTGCATGGAAGGTGGAGGTTTACACCCACTCATTTGGCAGAGAAGAAATAACTTCTGATGTGAAGTGATGCAAGTGTATTTTGGGGGAAAATAATTAGTTCAGGTTTGTACTCGAAGTCAGTCAGTAAAAACAGACTCGAAACCAGCCGTGCGTAAAACTTTGGCAGCGACTTTTCTTTTTTGGATAATGTGGCAGTTCTGCTTTTTGGTGATTGTGGGCGCGGTGGTTGTGAGCGCTCAGTTCCCCAGAGAGTGTGTGACTCCAGAGGGTCTCAGGAGTGGACAGTGCTGCCCGTCGCCTTCTGGACTGCCTAATGACCCGTGTGGCTCCAGCACCGGGCGTGGACAGTGTGTGTCGGTGGCGGTGGACACACAGCCGCATGGGCCTCAGTACCCGCACGACGGACGGGATGATCGGGAACGATGGCCCAGCCGTTTTTTCAGCCGTACCTGTCAGTGTAACGGAAACTTCAGTGGTCATAACTGCGGCCGCTGTAAACACGGATTGACCGGGCCCAACTGTGACCAAAGAGTTCCTGTTGGTAAGTGCAAAAAAGCTGCCAAAAATGTACCAATTACGCGCATCTTGGGTATTAAAAACTGATTTCCAATTAGCGCGACCGGTTGAGCTAATATGGTTTTTTTTCTCCAATGCTATAATCCTCCAGTGAGAAGAAACGTGATGCAGCTCAGCGCGGAGGAAAAGCGTGCGTTCGTGAACGCATTGGACCAGGCCAAGCGCACGGTGCACCCCGATCTGGTGATCGCAACGCGGCACTATCCGGGCATCTTTGGCCCTGACGGGAACACCACGCAGTTTGAAAACGTCTCCATCTACAATTACTTCGTTTGGTCCCACTATTACTCCGTCAGCAAGACCTTCCTGGGCGCGGGGCAGGCCAGTTTTGGGGGCGTGGATTTTTCGCACGAGGGCCCCGGTTTCCTGACCTGGCACAGGTACCACCTGCTCCAGCTGGAGCGAGACATGCAGGTGAGATAGTGCAGATAATTAGATCTATAACAGCGTACACTGTAGTATTGCGGATGTCATTAGGGTCTTTTTAACTCAAATTTGAAAAAGAAAAAAAAACTAACTGATTTTGTTGCCTGAGAGTCGCTAATCATCACTTAATTGTTTATCGACATCTTTAATTTACCAGTTCAACACCGACAAATGTCCTTCTTGCCTCCCACCACCCCACCCTCCCCTGCCCGCTTGTTTTGTTTTGTCTAATGCGCTGTAATGGCGAAGAAATCATAATTGACGAAGCAATGTCACACCTTAATAAGCGAGCAGCGCGCAAAATGTGACTTTAACCACTTCAAATTAGAGATTGGATTCGGTCTGCACACCATCCATTTGGAGAAAACAGCACTGAAAGGAGCTCTGTTGAAGAGGCGTTATTAGACTTTAACGATCACGAAAGTGACACGTGGAGAATGTTAATAATCCGCTCCAGGGTCGGTGTTGCATGCATCAGTCGGGTCACAATTAAGGGCAGAGAATGAGGCTGCTGTGTGTGCTGTGTGGGTTTGAACCCTGTCAGTGTTGGACTCCTGCAGAGAAGCTCCTTCCTTATCCTGAGCAAGTTTCTGGTTTAAATTGGGATCCCTAATTAGTGCCTTGTTTTTTGTTGTTCTGTTTTCATCCTCAAATCTGTCACACTGGTGAAGTTTGAGGGAAATAATAATAATAATAATAATGGATTGCATTTATATAGCGCTTTTCGGGGCCCTCAAAGCGCTTTACAATTCTACTATTCATTCACTCTCACATTCACACACTGGTGGAGGCTCTTTTTTTCTCCAGTAAGAATTAGAATGAACTGTCTCTGCTTCTTGTCCTGCTGCATTTAAATCATATAGGTAAGAATGCCTGGATTTTATTAGTGTGGTGGGGGGGTTTCTATCTTCAACTCACTCTTTTACCCGACTGGTTTCATATCAGCAAGCATAGACTTTAAAAGTGGGATTTGGTAAGTTTTCCTTTGATAAACCACCGGAGAAGAAGAATTGAAGGAGGGAATAATTCACAGCCAAGCAGACAGGCTATGTTCCTTTGAGATTCATGAATATTTTGCCCCTATAAATCCTCTATTGAAACATTTTCTTTACCTTTACGCCTTATCTTAAACTACGAGGTTTTGCATTGGAAAGTCATGAAATAAGTCGGAAGCAGAGCAAGAGCGCTGCACTGCAACTTCCTTTCACAAAGTTTCATCATTTCTGAATCCATCGTGACTTTATAGCGCCGTATACATCCCCCCAACTTCTGTCTTCATATAGACGTTCTACATAACTAAAGGGATTAAAAAGACTTCCACTAGAGCTTTCTTTTTTAGCACAATTTATTAAAAATAAACGAAACTTTAAATTAGATCAGAAAGATTGCAATACCGACTCTTCAGACTGAATGCATTTGGTTTGCATCACAGTCAAATACATCCTTATCTATGGCGACACACTCTAACCCAGCCATGCTTTGATTTTATTCATACTCAATACCCAGGACATGCTGCAAAACCCTTCCTTCGCCCTGCCCTACTGGAACTTTGCTATCGGGGGAAACACATGTGACATCTGCACAGATGACCTGATGGGAGCCAGGAGCAATTTTGACATGAACTCTCTGAGTTCTAACTCCATATTCTCCCAGTGGAGAGTCGTCTGTGAGAGCGTGGAGGACTACGACACGCTGGGAACCATCTGCAACAGTGAGGCTGGAGACTGGTGATGTTGCAGTGATCTGTGGGGGGGTTTTGTTTTGGAGTTCTTTTTGAAAATACGGTAATATCCAGGTTGTTTTCCTTTCCCTCCCTCCCTCCAGGCACCGAGTCTTCTCCCATTAGAAGAAACCCGGCAGGAAATGTGAACAGGCCTATGGTCCAGCGTCTCCCGGAGCCCCAGGACGTGGCAGACTGCCTGCAGGTCAACACTTTTGACACGCCGCCATTTTTCTCCACCTCCTCTGAAAGCTTCAGGAACACCATTGAAGGTGAGCGAGCACAAAGATATTTCTGTCTGTCTGTCATACAACTCTTTTGCGTTCACATACACAGCTTTTCGTGCCCTTTCGTGCTATTTTGGCAGGCTACAGCGCCCCCAAGGGGAACTACGACCCTATAGTGAGGAGCCTCCACAACCTGGCTCATTTGTTCCTGAACGGGACAGGAGGACAGACTCACCTCTCCCCGAACGACCCCATCTTCGTCCTGCTCCACACCTTTACCGACGCAATATTTGATGAATGGTTGAGGAGGCACAGCCCAGGTCTTTCAGTAGCATCTGTTTTTAAAAAAACGTATTGTCCTTCATAATGGCGCGGTGAGCTTTTGTGCTAATTTAAAGTGCTTCCCGACAGATGCGGCTGTGTACCCAGAACAAGATGCTCCCATCGGTCACAACAGGCGCTACAACATGGTGCCCTTCTGGCCTCCGGTGACCAACTCGGAGATGTTTGTGACCGCCCCTGAAAACCTCGGTTACTCTTACCAAGCCGAATGGCCAGGTACACATTTGACCCGCACGCCTTTAATCTCGCCTTCAGAGAAATGCTCAGATGACCTGTAATCATTGTTTACTCCTGCCTTTCCAGGTGAAAATTTCACCCTGAGCGAAATAATAACCATGGCCATAGTCGCTGCCCTTGTGGTCGTCGCGGTCGTTTTCGCTCTCACCACGTGTGCTGTGCGTGCCCGGTCTCACAGGAAGGAGGGCCACCAGCCTCTGCTCGGGGATCAGTACCAGCGCTACGATGATGAGAAAAGCCAATCTGTTGTATAAACTCTCTCTCACACACACAGACACACACAAGCCCCACTTTAAAGCGCCTCTTTGTCTCACAGTGACACGCTTGTGTGGTTTGTTAAAGTCTGAATCTGTTCTCACTAGAACATAAAATCATCTCTTTTGTTGCTGCATTTGTGCATCTATATTTACAAATAGTGCAGATGTAAATATTGACTTTTACATTTCCTACTTACTGAAGACTTTTTATAATGAAAAGGCCCTGAAATAGACTTTCACCCCGTCTCTGCCCAGCGTCACCCCTCCAGGACCCTGAATTTGATCAGTGGTTAAAAAAAGGCCTTAAATCAGGAATTGCATATCAAGATCAGCTGACTTCTAAGTTCAGTGTTTGCTGATTCACTTAACAAAAAGGGGGCACGCCTGAAAGGAATGTGCCAGTGAGCGTTTTACATCCATTTAAAGTAATGAAGGAAGTAATACTTCCTGAACATGACTATCGTTTTACTAACTGCATACTCTACATCATCCCCTGAGTTTATCTGACTTTTTAGGTTCGCTTGGTTTAGCTGCACAATACCAGAAAAGGTATATTTTATCAAAGTGCCCATGCAATTAAGCCATATTACCCACAAGGGGGTGCTGTAGTTTAATTTCTAGAACTCTGCAGGACCTACTGAACGTTCAATAGATAGATGTGCTTTTTTATGATGTGTTAAGTTACTGTTTCACCTGACTTGAAATGTTGCTAATAAACGAAGAAGTAGAAGGAAAATAAAGCACAGTGGTGATTTAGATCAAATGTAAAAGAGTGTCAAGAGTCTTTATTTTCTGTCTTTTTAGCTGAAACACATTTTTCATACAATAGTTGAAAAATGTAATTTATACTTTTGTATTTTTACATAAATAATTCTGTTGAACTTAGGGGCTATACATTAAATAGTTTGGCATCTGGGAATCATTTATGCTACTTAAGGGTGTGAACAATGCAGGCCCACGGGAAAATCACAGAATTTGATGTGGAACAAATACAGTGTAGAAAATTGGCATAGATAGCAGTGGGCATGGATTTCAGGCTCATTTGCTGCCCTGCGCCCTCGTGCAGATGGTGTTACGCGATAAGCGGCACTGCCCACGAGGTTAAACACTGTTTGCATTGAGTTTTTTGCAAAGCAGTGAAACAAATGTTTAGACTTTTTGTGAAACGTCTTGAAATGTCATGAAACCATGACGCTTTCTTTCCAGGCTCTTTACACTACCATGACCTGGATGATTGAGAATCTGCGCAGAGACGTATTTAAACTCTTTACTCAAGAAAAAACTAGAAGAAGTTAGCTTCAGCTGCTTCATTATTCACAAAGGGTGTTTAGTTTTTACACCAGATGGCCTTCTTGATAAGAGCCCCAGAGGCCTTGGGTGACACCAGGGATCTTTTGCTTGTTAGCCAAGTGTGTAAACCCCTGTACTATGGAGCCACTAATCCTAATAAGTGCCCTAATATTACAAAGGTTTTAGCATTAAAATAAACTTAATGCTTAAAGTCTCCACAGAGACCCAAGTCTCCTTTGTTGTTGGGTCAGGAAGTCTGACAAATCGAGGGGTACAACATGGACCTACTTGTTGTATTGACCCCTCGTGACAAGGGAGCAGCCTAACAGTAATCTGGCATGGTGTTGTGTGCGTGTGTCGTCCCTGTGTCTGACAGGGACGACCATCGCCTCAACATCCTACACTGTCGCATACATATGACACAAACAATGCTATAACGACCCCCATACACATTGAGGTGGTACTCAATTGTAATGGAAAATGACCAAAACCAAGCAGAGCAAACTCAGGCTGAGTAGTCGCTAACGAAAAGAGGCATTATATTTTCAGGGGGGGCAGTAACCATGCCCTTCACCCCTCTGGACACGCCCCTGCTATAACTTCATTTATCACTTCTAGCAACCGTCTTTTATTACAGTTACAGGACTCTGAAAGCACCAGTTGACTGTGACTAGTTTCCCTTGACAACACGAGCTCAGCTTGTCGGGGGGGTCACGAGGTGAGAAAATAAAGAGAATTAAAAGACCTTGCAAAAAGTTATTCATAATAAAATTTTAAACAGTCATGCTTATTTTCTTTGTGGGCTTTTGCCACCGCTTTTGAAAAATAATATCCTGGAAACACCTCTGCTTTTTTATTTCTCTCGCTCTCTCGTCTCACCTGTAGGGAGTCTGGTTTCAGAGGAAGCTCCCCCAATGGGAGGGTCCGCGGAGAGCGCGTTGTCGTTAAACTGTCCATTCACGAGCTTAAATGGGAGGTCTGTTGCTGTGGCAGCGGTGAGTTTAGCGTCACAGCGAAGAAGCTGCGATGAGCGCGCGCCTTAAAACTTTTATTAGCATACTTTGACTCCACTCCTCTCTGATTAAAGCTCACGCGAACAGCCCGCCAGGCTGTGGGAATATAACCTCCGTGGTCGCAGATAACTGTCCTGACTGCGTGTGTGACACCCCGCGATGGAGGAGGACAACAGCGTCATGCGAGACTTGAAGGACATAGAGACGAAGTTGGGCCGAAAAGTTCCGGACAGTCTCTTTCGCTCTCTCGCCGGAGGGAAACACGACAAGTCCGCAGCGCCGCATTCAGGGAACTGCAAATGTTGCGCTAACTCTGCGGACATAAAAAGACTGGAAAGCAAAATGATGTTTCTCAAACAAGAGATGGTGAGTGTATTGTCTGAGCTCTATAATAGCTTGCAAACAGTTTAAGTCTTCTCTTTAAAGCTTAGTTTCAGGTGTTGTAAGTAATATTTTAATAATTACTTTCAGATAAATGTGGTGGCATCGTTGTTTACTGCCAGGGTGGTCTTGTTTCTTCTGTTGCGTTCAAGGACCTTACCTAGACACAACAGCATTACCTGAGCTCCAGGTATAACCATTAACTGTGAACGACTGTCACGGGGGCAGGTGACAGCCGTTCACACTGTGCTGCGGGCAGAGGACTGTTTGTGAACTCCCGTCACCTCAGGGCGCTCGCCCCCTCTCCTGTCGTATGATCCAGTCCACTGCAGTTGTGCAGCTGTAATTATCTCCCCATGCTTGCATAGTTTTATCTGCAATCACTCAAATTGTTCTCAAATGTCCCTGGAATGTCCTGCTAGTCTCAAACTCCGACAGAGTCGCAGCAACGCGCCATTTTAAAAAGGTCAAGACTGGTATTAGGAGTCCCGAGCAGATGGTGTGTCATAGCCAGCAGACTGACCCGCTGCCACAGATCTCGCTCTGATAGGATTAGTTTATTAAAGATTACTGTAAGGACAATAGTAGATCTGTAATTGGCTTTTTTTAGACTTAAATTTTTGGTGGCAGTTATTTTGTTATGCAAGCATCCTGTAAAAGGAAAAAAATACTAAATGAATTTATTTTAAATGAAGTGAGTGTAATCCCAACTGTGACTGGTCTCTCATTTCAGCCACTAATCCAATCAGACCACTTCCTGCATGCACACTCACAAGTTTGTGCCAAGAAAGTAGCATTTAGCTTTTCTATTGCATTATTTGCGAGCCCAAACTAATCAAAGGAGCAAATGAACTGTAAACTGCAGTCCCACCAGGTCTGTTTGGGGTTTTGTATCACAAATCATGTTTTGCATCCAGTGCAGACAAAAACTGTGCTGCACTAATTGTGTTTCTGATATTCATTTTGTGATAGAGACCCAGTGGTGCCATCCTATTAACACAACATAGCTGCTTGGCCTATAATTCTGGTGTAACTCCATCTGCTGAGCTTCTGTGTGTGTGTTTGTGCATAAGGCAGGTGGTTATACTTGCAAAACAAACACACCGGCAGCAATGTGAGCCAAATGAAGGGTGGTTACAAATCCACTCTAAAGAAAGGCTGTTGTGTCAAAGCAGCTGTCTGGAACAGTCTACCAACCCTGTCTGCCTTCATCTGCCTCAGAGTGTTTTCACTGTAGCAGGATGTTGCAGCTGCCCCTTTACCAATTTTCATTCAGACCGGGCGTTTGTCACCAAGTAGACGCAGGGGGAATCCCTTTTGAATGACTCCCTAGGCAGTTCCATCCACCCTCAATAGCATGGTTTGTCAGGGCAGGAAGTTTAGTCAATGGCCATACTGTGTAAAGTAGGCATCGTTTATCCATTGTCCTGAATAAAAACTGTCTCTTGGCTGTGATTTGACATGCGTACAAGTCGTTTTTCCGGTGTCACATGACCCAACAATGACTGGAGTAGATTGTGTTTTCTCTGACTAATTTATCTGTGGGGGAGAGTACTATTTCTGAGACCAGGAATGATCCTTGAACCTTGATGCTTACAGTAGCAATACTGACACTGCTCGTTTTTAGTTGTTTTCTTGGCTTCCACTTTACTTATGAGCTCTATTTCTTGCACTGTTAGTGGACTTTGACTCTGTCTTTAAATTGTCACGCCACAGCTACTGGCAAGAAGTAGTCCAATGCCTGAATTACGCTTCAGCGCGAAATCTACGCCATAATCTTCCAGACCAGTCGGACTCATTGTGATCTGTGTTGACCGGACATGTAGTTACATTTCTCAGGTCCCTTCAGGTTACCTGGAAGGTTACAACATGAGGTTAAAAGGAGTTTCCAGTTACGACTTCGATTTTCCTCGGAAGTCTATATCTGGCATAACTCATACCTGTCTGTTTATCTACAGATTTAAATAGGGTGCTGGTGTTGCTCACGTGGCTGTTACAGGTTACGTAATTGCTGGGTCATTTGCTCCAGTTCTGTCATTATAAATGCTAAGAAGTACACTTTTCACTACTGTGTTTGTTCTTTTGAATGCATAACTGTTAGGCAATTACAACTAAATAAAATACTCTACAAGCTCCCCTGCAGTGTGCTCAGAACAGTCAGACAGTTGAATCTGGAATACCATCTTTGCTCTGGAGATGATGAGAAAATAGTGGGACCAACAGACAAGTCACACAGTAGAAGAAGAATATACTGGCTGGGGAGAAAATAATTTGGTATGTGAAGCATGATAAGACTTTGCAAATGTCATTTTAAGTCAGCCCACAACTCTTTGTCTCAAGCTGAGCAAAGAGGAAGACTGCTAGAACCCAACTGAGATTTTTATGACCAATGCCGATATCTGCTGATTTAAAAATTTGATCTGTCGGGCACATGAAATGTAAACAGACTTCTCAGACATTTATCATGTGTAGTTATTTATGAATCCTCACTAAGATGATATGACCGCGCGCTTTAAAAATAGTCTTGTTTTGTTGTCACGACAAGTAATGGATAACTCGTTTACCTGACTTTGGTCAGATCAGCTGGTAACTGTTTATGGCGTTTCAAACAAAGGCTCTAAACACTAGTGGCATATTTAAAAAGGGAACTTCTTCATTTTAGTAACAGAAGTACTTGAACTAAGACAAACAATGTCTTTAAAAAAGATTAAATCAGTTACTAGTAAAATAAAAGTAGGTAAGTTACAGAGGCCTGGATGACCTCCTGTATTCCCCAACCAGTTGTCAAGTCGTTGCTGAGAGTTGCTGGGTGAAATTGGTACTAAAGAGGGTCCTACATCAAAAACCTTTTTGTGATTGCTTCGGTCACTAGCAGATTGCCTGTAGTTTGTATGGAAAATGCCTACATGTCTGCCAACAGCTACCGAATACCCTAGGCACATTTTGCAAGTGTTTGTAGACAAGTTGAAGTTTTTCATACAAACTACAGTGGCCACTGCAATCTGCTAGTGGCCAGAGTAATCACAGGATGGTTTTTCATGCAGCCCTCTATACCTTGTTACAACTAATTTGAGCTTGCAAATGACATCAAGTTCGAGCAATTGCCCACAACCCAACTGGAGATCGTCAACCAGTCTCTAGGCATATGTGAAAGGGTCTAATATTACAAGGTGTAGGTTAATTTTTCTTTCCCCCCTTTAAGTTAAGCTTACCCACTGCTTACATTAGCCATGTATTTAGAGAACAGACATATTGATCTGTTAACCATATTTCCTGAAATGCGAAATGCAGTGACCTTACTTGAATGTTTATTTTTCTCCACAATACAGGCAAATCTGCGAGCCATTGACGTAAAGCTCATGCAGCAGCTTATGTCCATCAACGAGGGCATCGAGTCCATCCGCTGGATGATAGATGACAAAGGAAGCGTCGCCAGCCATGACAGCAGCCTAACCGGCAGCTTATACAGCCTGTCGGACAGCCAGGACGGCGCCTCGCTGCGAGGAAGCTTCAATAGTTTGAATGATGGCAACAGTGACGGCCTGGATGGTCTGTCTGTGGGTAGTTACCTGGACACACTAGCAGAGGACCTCCCGGATGAACCCTCGCCTACGGACCTTGATTGTTTTGTGGATAAAACGGTGATCGACGGCGACGCCTTTGCCAAATCGCCTTTGAAACTCAGGGTGGAGTCAGATGAATACTACTGCTTTGGATAATAATGATAAGCTAAATGTGGCGATTACAGAGGGACTACTGTAATTTGTGAAGAATGGTTTTCAAAAGTATTCTTCACTTTTAAAACAAAATGCTATTTTTTTTTTTCCTCAAATTGTAGCAAGATGTTAGCAAGTCTTACCTGATGACTAATGTTACGTTTTACTTTCCTGACTCTGTCGAATCGACGCGCCTCTTCAAAGCGTTCACGCTTAACATTCATGTCTTAACACTTTAAACGCAGGTTAATTGAAAGGGTGTTTTATCATGATTCAAAGTTCTTGTTTTCAGCTATCCAATACCTCACTGGGTGTATCTGTCACACTTTTTAGCCTAAAGGTATTTTCAAAGGTGGGTGTGGAAAAAGTAGAAACATCAACTGAACAGCCGATTTTCCTCACTATCTGTGGAAAACCCGACTCTGAGTTTGCGTCAGGTCAACCACAATCAGCTGATCCAGACTAGATTGGGATTTAGCAGCCATTTGGAAAATTGGACATTTCATGCTGAGCGATTCTCGAGGTAAAACAGTTTCAAGTGATTAGTCTAAGTGTCACAGCAAGTGCACTTTGCTTCCACGCCAAATCCTGAGCTCCACTGCTGTATGTGTGAAACTTTTAGTTCTGCTTTTTATTGTTTTTGTTTTGTTTACCGACAAGAGTTCCCAAGTCAAACTCTGCTCAGCAGTAGTAGTTAAAGCATGTAGCCTAAAACACAAGAGATTCGTTGCACAGATTCTTGACTGAAAACCAAAGCAGTTTGATTGTCTCATAGATAGTTTAGGGCCTGCTTTAACAGCAGATGGGAGGTTTATAAATGATGGACATATGTGGGACACATGTTTTGCTCTGTGGGCAGATTTTAAATTCACTGTTGTTAAAGAACAGTTTAGCGAGAGCGATACACCGCTGTACATACATGTGTTATTTTTAGCTTTAAAGCTCCTGTGTTGACGTATCTGACGTTTGTATTCGCCTGCTTTTTAAAGCAAAAACTGTTTTTTGTTGTTGTTTTGTTTTTGTTTGATTGCTGATGATCTGTTGTGGAAAATGAAATAATATATTGTGATTTTTCTTGCTCATTGTGCTAAGTTGTTTTGTTTTTTCTTTAAGCAAAGAAACTTCTAAGCATGATGCATTCTGAACCTTTAGGTCCCGTTTTTAGAAACAAACCTCATTTTGGGATCCAAATGAGATGGAACGTGAACCTCACAGTGCTCGCCTTTTTTAGCTGATTGAAGTTGAGAATAATCTCTTAATAATGAGGTCAGACTCCGCGGTGCCCCGTGTAATGTGCCGTGGAAAATTACCCTTGTTAATTCACATTGTTAAAAACTCTAAATTGGGCAAATAGCTGTTTATTTGTAACCTTTAAAATATCCAAGCTGTTAACAAAGGAGGAGTGTTTGGAGTCATTTTCTTTGGCTGGCATAAACTAGCGTTATTAAAGATGACAAATCATGCTGCCAGAAACTCACGAGTATCTGTCATCTGGCTGGAATGACTGGACTGCGTCACTTGAGAGTAACTAAGGCAAACAAAGACGAGACAGAGCTATTGCTGAAATGCCAGCCATGCAGAGTCATTGACGGGCTGTTATGTTATTCTCATTTGCAATGCATCGCGCTGGCTCCTTATCTTTCATGTGATAATTGCAGGTCCAGACGAGCTATAGAGGGTAAGTCTTCATGGGAAAGATGAGAACCCTGCTCTCATCGGCCTGCAAATGAATGAGTGGCCTTTACCCACTGTACTTCAGTAGCTGTTACGCTCGCTTGGAAATGCTGCCTTGCTCCCTTTGTCCACAGAGCTCCATGTGCGCTGTGACGAATGCTGTTTAGGGTGTTTACTAAACGGTGGCAGCAATCTCAAGATTGGACACAAAGGACACTTTTAAGTGTTACATTAGGTCCAGACAGATATAATCACTGCATCCAGGCACATTAAGCATGCTTTTAACTTTGTCTCGCTCCAAGTGCAGAGCAGCTTTATTTGGTTTTACGCTGCCTTATCTCTACCACCCAGAGGCTTCGGCGTAGCTAAAGACCCCTGTAAAGCTGAACCGGGCTGATTCCATTAAAACCAAAAGATCCGCGTAAATGACAGCGTGACCTTCATGTCAGCAATTCAATTAAAAACAAAAAAATATTCTCTAAACTTTCCCAAATGTAATGTCCCAAAAAATATATCCATATCCAACAACTGATAGCTCATTACTTGCAGGGAAACTGTTGAGACTAGAGTTAGTGGCCGTGAAAGAATTGGACCTACCGAGCAGGTTCTGTCAGTTTATGCTGAATGAGTCTTGAGTCAGAGTGTTGCATGGTACACTACACATGAATGGCAGCTGCCATTTGCCCATTTTCTGTGGTTTTAACAAGTGTAAGTTTGCTACGTGAAAGGGACTACCAGTTGATGGAGCTTTTAAGATAAAGACAGCTGCCGTCTTTCAGCGCAGCATGCAAGACTCAAACTTTCATCAAGATTAAACTTGAGCCCATCGTCATACTTCATTTCCTCTTGATGCCAACATGTAATGACATCTTTAGAAATTTAAGCAAGGAATGCTGCTGTCCGTGCTTTATTACAGTCAAGTTTGCAGTTTCTCCCATCAGCAGCGACGGCCACACTACTCTGGGGGTGAATGACACCAAGGCTTTGCAGAAAACAAACGAGAGGAAAATCGGCTGCAGTCGCCCGTGTTCGGGGGGGAAAAGTACAAAACAATGATTTATTCATTCCTTCAGTTAGTCCTCCGTTACTTCACTTGTGCACATATAATTCCACCGCCGTACAGTCGAGACAGCAGCTTCCAACGGGGATCCATTAGCAAATTAGACACTGGGGTTGGACCTGTGCCACAAGATGAAGGGAAACCAATACTGTCTGGTATCTGGGAAACTGTCACCACGGTACCAAATGAGGATACGGGATATGGGTACTGGAAAGGGGTTCGGGGGGGGGGGGGGAATCAAAAGAGCCGGAGACGGCACGCACCCCTCAAACGGGAAGCGGCACATACAGGCTAAACATGTCGCCTTATTTTATTCTACTTTAATTAGCTTTTCTCTCTGCGGCTGTTTACTTTGTTTCAGAGTGCTGGAAGTTCTTCTGCAACTTTATATCAACTGGAAAAGTTCTATATGAATAAATATCAGTGCTAAAATAATCTATTTCTTTTATACCAGGATGTAGAATGAATGTGGCTCGGTGGGATGTGCAGTCACACTTGTGGTGGACAGTAGTGCTTTAAGTTATCTTTTCTCTTTTTTTTAGCTCTATTACAATAGCAGGCAAGAGGAGCATCATGCTGGGAAGTAATGAAGCTGTGGAAAAGTTTCTGTAGGAAAAATCACTTAATGAATGTCAAGGTCTGCTGTAATGTTTTCCCTCACATGGCATTTTCTGCAGTGCCGATGGGATGATGGCACGCAGATTCATTCTCGTTAGATTATTTTTTGCTTTAAAGTCAGATAAACTTTAAAGAGAAGGTCTTGAAGGAGCTTCGTTGGCCGTCTGCCACGCTGTGAATCTGTGAATTGTTCTAAAAAGGCTTTGTGAAACTTGGCCACTCTTGGGATCTGCTATGTTCACAGCACAAGATGCTTGAAACTGTTTCCGTCGCTGCAAATAATAGATGTTAACGATGGCTGTCTGCGCCCTCTTAAATTACTCTGCTGGCATTTAGAGAAGTGCCCTTTGGGAGCTTCTGTAAACATCACATAGGAACATCGGAGAAACCCAAATACAGAAATTGGACAGCTTGAGAACTTGTTGCCCTCCAGGCTGGTCAGGCTGCATTCCAGTCATAATTAAGCCAGAGCTGAGTTATGAAACTTGATGCAGAGTGCGCTAAAGCAATAACTCGGATGCAGAGCTGGATTTCTTCCTTTAACAGTCCAAAAAAAGAGCGTTGGCATTGGCAAAGGATGCACGCTAAATACAGGGAGTGCTTGGTTACTTATCAGATGTGCAACTACAAAGATTAGAACAGTAACCCATGAGACCTAATCTGCACTCTGCTGTTCAGGAATCTCACTGGATGTAACAAATTACACCTAATTCACCGTAGTGTTTTACTGGTACAGTGAACCTCAATTTGTTTATTTTTCAACTCAACTCTTTTCTACACTTCTAGTTGCTTTTATAATTTGTTTTTTTTTTACTACTTTAGAGTAAATCTGGTGACGCCATAACTCATTATCTTCAGAAACTCCCACCTGTCAGTCAAACACAGATACTGTAAAACACTGACGTATGTTCTGGGTCCGAAAAATGCCTAAAAAGCTGCATTCTGTCTGAAGGCCGTTAGATTGCGATAGTTGTGGTTTCAGAAAAACGTCCAGTCCTATATTAGTCTATGAGAAATCAGCTTTCTGAATTGACCTCTGGAAACACTTACCTGATGAATTTATGGGCTAACTCATTCATTTTGGGTCGTACTGAATAAAAAAAATTAAGACTTTTTAAAAAATAACTATTGGTCATACTGTGTTTATAAATGGAGGATTATCTGTGATTTGAAACTGCGCATGCCAAAGGATACAGTTTCACAGTCACAAGTGCCCCGCTCATTTCAACACTTCAGAATCAGATGTCCAAAACCAATAAGAGAAAGTACAATAGCTCCGCCCACTTTTTATGCTGTCTGTGCTTTGATACAATTTAAGTGGACGGGTTGTAAAAATGCTGGGGTGGGGGGATAAATTGGCTCTTGTTGCCAAAGCAGTTGTTTGCACTAGGTAGTATGTGCATGTTTATCTTTGCTGTAAAGTTTGATATTTTAACATGAGCGTCTATGGGGAGTGACTCACTTTAGAAGCTGTCCTCAAGTGGCCATTTGAGGAACTGCAGTTGTTGGCTTCAGATTTTTAAGTTGATTTAAACTGAAATTGAAACTGATAAGATTTATTCATTTATATTTCTAATCAGTAGTATATCATTAAAAAGTACAAAATGCTACTTTCAGCAGCTGGTCCCGATCAGCACAGTGGAAAGCTCCACATGCTTGGTTAGAGAGACTTGTTAATCTATTTTTTTTACACTGGATGCCCTCCCGATGCAGTTCCAGAGGGATTTATGTCTCCGTCTGAGATTGAAGTGGGAATCTCTGAAAACTTTTGCAACCAGCACATCTACAAGCCTAAAATTATAAAATACTCTACCAGTAAAATTAGCCTAAGTCGTTGAAAGCTAACATAGTGTAGACCCAAAACATAAAAACTCCCTAGTTCGAGATGAGGAGGAGATGCAAATTTCTTGGAGGGTTGTATCAGGAAGGGCATCCCACCTAAAGATTTGCCAAATCAAATATGCAGATTCATCTGGTGGCATGACCCATTATGAATAAGAGAGCAGCTAAAAGAAAGATTAAGTTTAAATCTTAGCCTAAACTGACATTGACTTAGTCTGAATTAAGGATCATGCCTCATTCAATTTAAAATACATTAATACTCCTAACAATCAAGCCTGACTCTATACTTCCTGCATGATCTCACAGCTTATTGGATTAGACTTAGATGGCTAATAGTAGTATCTCACAACCAAGCCAAATCTGTTAAAAGTTGAGGTTTCTAACTGATTTTGCACGTCTTTTATTAACACCTATAGTAGCTACTAACAACTGCTCCTGATAACGGAAAATGAAAATAGCTGAAAACTAGCTAAAAGAACCAGAATCATTGGTTTTTGAATGTTGTTATACTGACTCATACTGGTTGTGAAAGAATTCCTTTTTTTTTTTTACACAGGCACAAACTGGTAGAACCAGTTTTACTCTATGACCACCTCTAATGTCAACATGTCTCAACTGTTGAGGATGTATTCCACTGAATGAAATCCTTTCTTTTGTACTGGGAACTGAGGATTGGCTAATTAGTCATCAGTAACCACAAAATTGTAACCTTTATCCCGCTGACTGATTCACCTGCATTTTACTCACGACATCTTAAGTGCTATATAAAATACGTCACATAAAAACAACCACCCCTCTTCTTTTTTCTGTGGTTTAGTTATTTCTTTCTGTATTCTCTCTACCCAGCCTGTTCTTTGCCTTCATTACTCCTTTTGTCTTACGATATGTGGGGTTGCCCAGTGACTGCCTGGCTGCGGTTGATGCATTTTTGGATGGGGTGCCTTTTCCTGACCGCTCGGCAGCAGCCTGAGCCGTTGAGCCAGCTGAGATTAAACAGCAGCTAAATAAGCCGGGAACCTTCGGCAGATAGAGAGAACAGAACAAAACAAGCGTCTATCCCATTTGATCTCCCCTTTTTTCACTCCCCTTTTGCTCTTTCTATCCAGGCCAGGAAGCCTTTCCGTGACTATATTAGGAATCAAAGAGACTTGTACAGAAGGCACTGACCCCGTCAGAGCGTTTGAACTTTTGCTTTGCTCTCCCGATAGCGAGCTCGTGAGTCACGGAGGAGACTGAAAGAAAAAATATGTGGTATTCATTTTTGCTTTGAAGTTTACAGAAGTCGTAGCGTTTCTCATTACTTCGGTCTATTTTGCCTTTGAGATAAACCTCAGCCATTCAGCGTGTTTGATTTGTAATGTGAACAAAGTAGCCGTGCAGCTGAAAACAGACACAAACAGACTACACTGAGTTATTCCCACATTAATTATTTCCTCGCTGGGTCGAACTAGCGCCAATAAGGAGCTCTCCTAGCGACAGGCCAAAGAGGTCAAGAATCTTTTCAAGTGTTTCCTGGCAACAAGATGACCCTGCGCTGGGGAATACCATCGTTGTAGGCAAGCGTAGTTTGTTTTGTTTTTCCCCAAAATGACAGATTCGTGATTCAACAGACGCTCATTGAGCTAAATGAGGGCAGCTCGGGGTCGGCAGGAAAGCGTTACAATTGATTGACCATTGAGGTCAGGAAACCTTTATCTGATGACTTAATGATGACCTATCACCAGTATATTCACTCATCTGCTGTTTTTGATCTTTTCCCTAGTTCTGCCCATGTGAGTGCTCTTCTGTCATCATTTCTGCACATGTTACACCAGATACTGCAGCTTTCTTGTCACTGTTGGATCTGTGCTCCCCTATAAACCGTCATCCTTCATGCAAAAGAGATGTGATCCTCTTGGGAAAGTACAAATTCTGCTCAATGTCCTGCAAGGAGGGATTCTCCCATGGTCTTTGCGGAGATGCTGTAGTCGCCGCTGTGATCTGGAGTCGTGTTATAAAATTAGACAGTAAAAGAAAACAATCGTATCGCCATTTCTTCTGAAACTATACAACATCAGATATGTTGTAATGTTTGTGGCTCATCTTCGTGCATTCGTAGCTGTCATCTGCTTTTTTGTATCACATCAAATCTGCCTGTTTCTGCTCCTTCTCAGTCTTTCTAACAAATCCACACTGACAGACACACAATGCCGTTAGTGTCCCACCTCTCTGGAGGGCCATCCAAGTTCAAACCACCAAATTTGCCACTAAAAGCTTCCTCTGCACTGCAAAGCTGGTGTAACGGGACCATGAAGGTTTCACTCAAGTGCTTTGGTTTAAGAGGTAAAAGACCTCTAATATCCAAAGAGGGATCAGGGTGCAAACCGGCAAGGTTTCCTTGGCACCCTCTTAAAGCCCCCTCATTCAAATACACAGCTTCAATGAAAACACAGGGTCATTTCTCCTAGAGGAGGATTTGGATGCTCTCCACTGTTGAGATGTAATTTTGGTAGATTCAAATTACCCACAAGTTTGCATGCCAAGGAGAAGCAGATTTAGGGACTGTGGAAATCTGGAGAAGAGTCGGTTTCCTCGGCATGACTTTTTGATTTTGACCAAAATTGTAGCCTTCCAAAATATCTCTTTCTACATTTGTCATCACCTAAAACATCACAAGCATGGTCTGATATGTTCTGAGCTATAGCAGAGATTGTACAAAATTTAATGGTCTGGAGAAAGAGAGATGAAGCGGTGGCACTGGGACGGGATTATTATGCATATCCATCCATCATCTTACTATAATATAGAAAATGAGCTGACCAACTAAAACACAATTTAGAGTCCTGCAAATACCTCCATCTACATACGAGCGGAAAGGGGTTTTCACCCACACTGAAAAAAAGGGACTGGCCATCTCTTGGATTTATGTAAGCATCTTGCATGTATTTAACACAATTGCCTCATGTTTTAAAGATAAATGTAACTATATAGTGTAAAAACTACATGATATGCAGAAAGGGTGTATTAAATTGTTCATATCATGTTCAGGTGAAGTAAGTCAATAAGATAGCAACGTTAAATCTCGTGAAACCACGCGTGATTTCATCTCGCGGGCTTTGGATCGTGGTTTAAAAAATGCATCCATCTCAGTCAAGTCGAGCAGCCAACTCTACGTTTTTTGGTATGTCTTGATTTTTTGAATTAATATTTACCATATTTCAGCCAAATGTAGTTAAACGTCTAAAGTGCCGCCATGTAACATGCTAAAAAAGAGCCGTTAGCTTATTTGCTGTTTTATCTGTTATCAAAGAATTGGCGCTTTTTCATTTGAATTTGTCTTTGGCACAAGAGCCGTAATATCACATTAAACCTAATTACGAGGCACTCATAACATAATTTGGTTTTCTGTGTGAATAGATTTGTCAACTGACTCTTCAGTTACATTGTGTATTTACTGCACCGTGGTGTTAGTGAGATTTTGGACATTGAACAGCTTTAGCTAATATCATCAGCGGTATTATGCTAGCTTACATCCCTACCCCTCCTGCCCTCACCTGCTGTCCTTTTGTTTTTGTTTTTGTTTTTGTTGATGCACATTGAGAGACCACATCTATTCTGCATTTCACCAGGAGTCAGCTGATGGATTGTGGGTTCAAGGTGTTATGGTAAGAAAGTATATTCTATTTTCGCTTAAGGTTTCTGTAACTTAATTATAATAGGTTTTTTATAATTATTAGGTGCATGCATACTCAAATAGACCACCCTATTAATACAACTGAGAAATCCAAAATCTGCCATAGGTTTAACTTATACCTGTATGTATTGTCAGAAAGGTGATTACTGGACTCACATTAATGCACACTTGAACTAAAATGAGGTTGTAACTTGTGGGTTCTTGGGTTGCAAATCAGAAATAAACATCTTTGGATTTTTTTAATCCCATAAGATCTGGAAACACAGTTTTTATTCAACAAAACATTACTGATTATTAACCAAGCACAGTGCCTGCTGTTATTTCAAAATAATTTTATGTCATTTCAGATGAAATGCAGCATTCCAGTGCATCCCAACCATGCCTTTACAGTCAAGGTTTCTGACGGAGCTGAGTTTCTCTCTGACAGTCTGCTGAAAGTGTTTGCAAAGTGATCGGGGGAACAGGGCACAAAGCTAAAGGATGTAGCTGCCATGATGACAGTAAGAACTTTAAAATTCTTTAACTACAAAGTGTATATGTATTGCATTAGGTCAGTAAAAGATTTTTATGCTGCATCCATTGAAACAGTCAACTATTACCTGTGAGTACTGATTCCACCGAAAGGATGCCATAATTTTCGTCATGCATTTACTGGCCCACTGAGAAAAATTGATCTTTTTAAAAAAATAAATGTTCTGGAAACTATATATCCATAAAGTTGATGTCAAACAGGAACTTTTGATATTGCTTTGTAGATGCTGGTGTTGCATGTTGACTGGTTTAAGTTTTGGTCTGGGATCATTTTCTTCTGTGCTACTGAAAAGTTCACAAATCTCTGTTTTCTTTGTTATAATACTTTAGGATGACATTAATGCTCAAAGGGAGTCTCATCAAAGTGCTCCGCATCTGTGTGAAAGACAATTGCAACATCTTGGTGCAGGAGTTCATGGTGAGTGTTTTATGAGTAGATTGTGGCTTTGCAACATTTAAAAATGCATTTAGTTATCCACTTGATCCTCATTGGACCAGTTAGGACCAGTAGTCCTCTTTAATAATTTGAAGTTCACATGAGGCCTGGTAGTGAACTCAGCCGCCGGCCCTTGAGGCCCCACCCCTGTATTAGGGGTCACATCAGTGTGAAAAAACTTTAAATTTGTCATTCTAGTGAACAAAGGAAAATCCCACCAATATTTACATTAGCTTTTGTTTGAAAAAAAAAAAAGACCAACAGCTAACCAAATTGTGGGGCTGAAAGTCTAAATTCTAACATCTTCTGAGTGACAAAACCTGGATTTCTGATGGGCCGGTGTCTTTCTAAGAAAAACTAATGTAAAGCATTTGAAATTATGTTTTTCACCCTCTCTTAGAAACTCTGTTAGACCATGAATGGCAGCATGGCAGGCCACTCTTTGGCTATAGCTATTTACTATGTTGCTTGCATTGGTTTAAATTACTCTAACATTAGAACTGGTAGATTCAAAAGAGATGAGTTTAAAAAGGAATCTTAAAGAAATGTTTTGTGTTTAACCAGGACTTGACTGAGGCCACTGCACAGATTGAGAAAACCACAATGAACATCTGTCTCCAGAGGATGCACCAGGCAATGACTTTTCTGACGTTGGCATCATCATCGAGGGTATAGTAGTTCTTCAAGATCTGGATAACGTGACCTTTGCAGTAGCCATGCTGTTTGGACCTTTTTTATTCCTTCAATATGAGTTACCCATCACAACTCTGCTACACTTTTGAGGTGATTCAAAGGGTGGTAATGGAGTTGGAAGCAACTCAGCTCTCAAGAAAAGCTCACAACTAAGACAAAACTGCTCCTGCAACGAAGCTCACTGTTATGCATGTGAGGTGACCAGCTCTAGGTGAGAAGACATTTAAATCTCACACTTGTTCTGCTGCATTTTTGAAGCTCAATTCCAGGAACAGATCGCAGGGTTCATTTTTATATACACTGCAACTGCCATGAGGACGAGCCGTTTTTTTGTTGTTGTTGTTGTTTGTTTTTCCTTTTGCTCTGTACAAGTTCTCTGTCTGTTTGGCAGCATTTTTAAATTTCTCTTTGTATTTTTTCTTTCTTTTACTAGTGAAGAGATGTAGCATGAACAGTTATGCAGTCTAAATATCCCATATGGGCCGTGTGAAATGGTATTTTCAGTTTCATTCAGTTGAAGTAAGGAACGTTGAATATTTCTAAGTGTGCTGTTTTGAACCAAGATGTCACAGTATGATCAGTGCCGTAATTTTTGACAGTCACTGTATCAATGTTATTTTTGCATCTCTTGAATAAAGGTTTTGACCTGCAAGTGCTAATTTCTTTAGTTATTGGGGTAAAATGGGTAATGTTAATAGGAAGGTGTTTGCCAATTCAGTAACCTAATTTAATGTTAATGGAAACTAACATTACCTCAAATTGTTTAGTTATAATTGTTGTTTAACTGAATCTTGACGTTAGAGGCCTTAAATAGAATGTTTTGTATTGTTCTTTCCCAACATTTTTCAAAAGAAAGAGTCTAATTTCTTTGCTGTGATTGATTCCAGAGAACACGGAAGAACTGACATTATTTAACTGTTGGTTTATATAGATTCAGTAGTGGAGTAATGTCAGTTTAATTCTTTACCTACTGTCAATGCAGTGAAATTAGACATTTTGTTTTGAAAGGTTACTGGTGGATGCCAGCAACCATCTTGGAAGAGAACAATATAATCTGTTATAAGGCCTCCATTTGAAAATTGTGTATTTGATACTAGAATATAATAGCAAAATGTAATTTGAAGATAACATGTAGTATTTAAGTGACCAAGTAGTATTGGGTAAAAGTTATTGAATGGTGTTGGGATAAAGTGAGAAAATTGTGAAGGATTAAAATATTTCAAGAGCTCAAATTACTTCATCAAAACATGTTTAAGTCACATTTTATCAACACAAATTGCACAGGTTTATTGAACATGAATAAATTGTGTTAATTTAACTCAATTGTTTAAGTTGCTGCCAAAGCAAAACATCTGTGTGCAACAAATGTCCACCATTGAATTAAGTAAATCCAACAACATATTTTTTTCAGTGCACTGCAGTCCTCCAAAATTTCAATTGCACATCACTTTAAATGGCTGAACTATGCATTAGTCGAATGCTAATTGGTTGATGGGAAGGAAGGAAAGGAAAAAACAAAACCAAAGGCAGACATTGCAGTGAACACTTTTCTGTTTCGCTTCAGGTCTTTGTGCATTATAACGTCACTCTTTTCCACGGCTGGCTGACGGACCAATAACAGCACAGGTGAGAGTGGCCCACAGACCGGTTGTACCACATACTTTGTACACTGCCTGCAAGGACAGCGGAGCTCTCTCCGTCCCTGGACTCCCACTGCATACAGGCTCTCGCTGTTGAACCATAAATTCCACTTAAAACTGGCACACAGTTACAACTTGGGCCCTGAAGGTTCTTATCTATACCAGGGGACATCATGTTGCTTGGCAACCACCTAATGGGCATAAAATAGATTTTATGCTCTTGTAAGACCTTGTAAAATCATTATATCCATTTATTTTCATGACATGTAATTTATATCCACAAATCTTACATTTTACATGATATATTATGATGTCATCACGTTGCCACACGTGGGTGGGTGTTGGTAGTTACAGACCAAACATTATTGTAATATGTGGATGTACTAGTGTTAATAATTATTAGTAGGCAACACTTGCTATTGAGCACTTGAAATACTAATCGACTAAGCCAATCAGTCATATTTTATGTACAAATGAGTAAACACATGTAAGCAATGTCCAATTGGACAGCTAGACTGGTGCAATCCATCATGACATTCAGTAAAGACACGTGGACGTGATAAATAGCTTCATATGAAACATACACAGTACCGGTTGGGATAATGTTTAACTTTGTCCTTTAAACTATACTTTTTTATGAATGTTTACTTAGTTTTTGATATGTGGACTATTTAGTTTAATCCATTTAAATCAACATCTCTGGTGTATTAAACTCTTTTCACAGAGCTGAAAGAGGACAAAGAATTAAACTACATCAATAGCACACAATGGATTGTGGTTTTTACTGCTGCTGACTGAGTAAACAAGAGCAAGCAAGCCTTGGTACTTGTATACTTTGCAGTATTATTAAATGACCATTAGTGATGATATTGTATATAAGATCCACTGCAATCTGTTTCATAAAACTGAAGCGTGTCATTTAATTAGAAAAATATAAAAGGGAAAAAAACACCCCCAATTAATTTTAGTAAAGTTACGAACTGGTCAATGTGTTTAACCTGAAAGTATAAAAAGTGGGTTAAAAAAAACTTTTCTTTATTAATAATACTGTACTTGTGTTTTCTGGCATTCCTCTCCACACATTCAGCTGCTGAAAACTGACACTGCTGAAAATAGGCCATGCTTTTGTCTCTGATTACTCCTTCATTCAGCCTCCCAGCCCCCATGTACATACCCTATGGGGATAGCCACCTGTCTCAGCTGACTCCTGGGATGCCTCTTTGGCCTTACAGACAGCCCCATTGTGCTGGGGTGGGGTGAGTGGGGCTAAAGCCTCTTAGCCGGCTGTTACTGATAGGACTCAGGAGACTTCTGCTGTCTGGGAAGGTTTACAGAAGTGACAAAGACTAACAGGGTTCACTTCCTGTATTTTTTGTTGTCATTACTGATTTCAGGTTTGCATTCATGGGTTTGCTCAAATGAAGGATTAGGGTTAATCCATATAGTCAATAGTGCAGTACAGACCAGCTGAGATGACACCAGCTTTAAAATACAATATGGTGACTGGAGAGAGCAAAAGCTGACCTGACAGTGTGCAGGCTGCTGGTTGCATTAATGATTTCCTCTGTGCTGGATCATCGTGTGAATCACTGCTGCGCGGCGCGTTGACAGCTTGTCCGCTTATGTAGATAGATGACCAGATAGTGTGCTCCTGCCTGATGTAGCCACACAGGTGAGGATGTTGTACTTTCTGCTCGGAGACTAATGAAGACTAATGATCTTGCACATTGCTGATAGGGTAAAAGCGCTGGAAAAGCAAGTCAGATTTCCTCGACTGAAAAACTATCGAGCTGTAAAATATCCTGCTAATGGCCACTCAGGAACACCTCTTCAGATATTTATACTTATACATGAAAAAAGTGCCAACCTTCTACATTATTGAGGTGTTTGGTATCACATGAGTAATATGGTAGTATAGTTAATTTTCTTCTACTTGCAAGCTCTTCATTAGAATAAATTCATGGGGAATCTCTGCAGCTTGGCAAGCAATGCAACATAGCATGGATTCCACTGCAGCCCACTTCTGAAAACAGAGGGATGATAGATGTGTGGCTGCAAGCCTTTCAAACAGGCATCCTCTTTTGTTGTACAGATGTTGACATTCCAGCTTCAGGAAACATTTTACAGCAGTGTAAATGTTTGCTGTGGGATTTTTGCTTATAATAGTGCTTTTTTTAGCTCTACGTTGTGGCATCAAGTTGTTTAGACTTCTGTGATACTGATGTGGTTAGATAAGTAGCACACGGAGTTGCTGATTAGTTTCAGCTGCTTTGCTGTTAATTAAATGAACAACCCCCAAAACAGGAGTGCTGTAAGACGTGGAGGCCACTGACATTTTGTGGAGCCTGGTTAGCATTTGTCATAGAATACCAGAACTCTGTGCTTTTCGCAGATAAGAGCAGGTTCATCTTGAGCACATGTGGCAGACGTGAAATGGTCTGGAGAAGGCGTGGAGTCATACTTGTTACTGTTCAGGATGACCAGTTAGGTGGTTGGTCAGGGATGGTCTGGGGAGCCATATCCGTGGAGGAACATATAGACCTCTACCAGCTTGGCAACTGAACCGTGATTGGCATTAGGTATCGGAATCAAATCCTTGGACCCATTGTCAGATCCTACGCTGGTGCACTGGGTTGAGCTCAGTGATGACCAGATCCAGATCTGGACCACCATCCCTCATCTCATTAAAAGCATGCTCCGACATTGTCAGACGTGTACATATCTGTGGGGGTCATACAAACTACTGAGTACCATTATGAGTTGCTGCAATGAAATTTCAGAGAAAATGTACTAGCCTGCCGCATCATTATTTTTGCTTTAATTTTCAGGGTGTCTTTGAATTCAGCCTTCTATAGGTTTCATTTCCGTGACATCCTTTAGTTCAGCGGTCCCCAACCCCATCGTTTGGTACTGGGCCGCGAGAGTTATAGTTCAGGTGTGAAATTTATGGTTTTCAGGGTTTTTATCGTTATTTTTTTATCGTCATTAACTCGGTTTCCCTGGGTCTTTTCCAGTGTGTTATGAATAAATCCACGACACCTTAAAGGCCGGTCCGTGAAAATATTGTCGGACATAAACCGGTCTGTGCCGCAAAAAAGGTTGGGGACGGCTGCTTTAGTTCGTAAAACAATGCCCCTTCCATATCAGCATGATTTGTTTCCCCCCCCCCCCCCCCCCCCCCATTAAGATCTGACGAGTTCTATAAGTGTTCCTTTTATTTTTGCAGCAGTATTTAGTGTTGCAGTACTGCCTGCACATACTAAAGAAAAGAGCCCGAAGCTTCAGACTACTCTAAAGCTTCTTTGTACTCTTGGCTCAGTATCATGTCTGTAAGATCAGATATCTTTAATATGGCCAACTGAGGGAAACAGCACTGTCTGTGAACACAGACACCACATGCTGCGTAAACCCTCTATTTATAAGAGGCAAGAAAGCTGACTTAAAGGAGGATTGGCATTAAAGGCGGAGGAGCCAAAACACCTTGTTTAGGGAGAATGGATGAATTGAGGGGGCTGTATCAAGCTGTTCTAGTAGAGTCCAGAATATAATCCCAGGAGTCCACCTTAAAGCAGAATAACTCAAGAATGATGTGTTGTCGAGAATCTGCAGCTCATCTCCAAATAAAGTCTGTAAGAACACTTTGTTTCTTCACACACACCGTATCAATAATGAATGTCAACCCTCCTACCAATGAAATCTGTCAAGTCATGAGAAAGTGCCCCTTAATGGTCTTATGTGTTTGCACGGCCCTGCAGCCATGTCTGTTGGCAGCTCGTTTTGTGCGCCTGTCAACAAACAGAAATGTGCTGACTCTGTGACGAGCACGACAGGAACAACACCGACTGGGCCAACGTGTGCCTTTATTCCGAAAAGCCATTAACTAGATCCTCGGAGCGAGGCGGAAACTTAGCCAAAAATGAATCAGATTTCACTGGAATAATAATAAACAGTGATGAACGGGTAGCGCCTCTGTCGTTTAGTTTGCCTGCAGGACTCTCCGCGTATCAGAAGAGCATAAATCTGTTCACCTGACTGCAAGCAACAAGTTCACGCAGGTCTGATGGAAAGGGTTTTTTTTGTCCTTCTTCCTTTTGAATTCCCTGCAGCTTCAGTGAGATGAAATCCTCGCAGCCTTGAAGCTATGACCTGCTCTGTGACTCTACAAAGGCTGTATTTTATGACTTTATTAACCTTTTACAACAGTACAATGACAATTGAAGGTTAAGGGGAGATAATAGACGTGTGATGCAAGTAATGACTTGGTAACCTTCCAGATAAAAATAAAGATTTCTGTGGTTGATAGCTCCAGATGGGTTGTGTTGCCCTCCACCAAACTTTCCAGTTCACAACCATTGCAGCCCAGTTTTAAATAGCTGTTATAGCCTGAAGGACTAACAACAATGCCTCTAAATAATGTCATCTTCACGATTGTAAAGGCATATCGACGTGAATCCAAAGTTAGGCGAGCAAGTTGAAGCCTGAGCGGGATTATTTATAGCGTGCCATGCGATTTGACGATCAGCCTAATGGCGCTGTCAGGCTTGTGGAACAAAGATGGAAAACTGGCTCAAACAGCAGCGAGGCCTGGAGGCATGAATGGGCTTTCATCACACTCGCTCTTCCATGATGCATTGAAATCAATAGGATGCTCTCGTTCTCAGCCCAGCGGTGCAGATAGGTGTCAGTCAATACTATGCCCCATTAACAGATGAGGAACGAGTGCATTCCAATGTGTCTGCGAGACCTTTGACATGTTGCGACACAGTGTTATTTTGCAACACTGTTTTGCTCCGCTGATGTTTGATTCCCGATGATATATTGCTTTATGCTGATATTAAAGATACTCAAACTGTGAAGCTGATTGGCTTTAGTGATTTCTTGAACTTTAGGTAGTAGGTGCCAGTAGGTTTGCAGATTTCTTTATTAGAATAATATTTTTGACCTTTTAAAAGATAAACTGTGATAAAAAAAAAAAGAAGTATCCATTTAATTTTGCACTTGACCTTCCACACAGGATGATTTGCAGTAAGCGACAAACTCCAGAGCTGGAAAATGATGTCCAGACCAGTCAGTACCCACAGACTCAAAAAAAAATACAATAACACGAAGAAATTGTGACACCTATGAAAGAGCTCTTTTATGCATCTCCTGTTTAAATTCGTTCACGCTTAAAGTTTTGCCCGTGTTGGAGTATTTTTAATGCCGATACTGTTTATATAGTTATATATTGCACACTTAGTTTATGCAAGGTTAATTTCCAAGAAGTCTGTACTCCAGCTTTAGCGCTAATTGCCCTCTAGCCTAGCTAGCTAAGTTTGCTAGGTTTAGCTAAACGCTTAGCACTCTTCCACATACCTCTTTTTCAGTTTTGGTAACATAAATAAATAAAGTAAATAAAATCCACAGACCCAATGCTTAATTAAGGCCATAAAAAGAAATCTAGTGAGGAACAACAAGTGCAGAATTGTTTCTTGTGCAATGCTACATCATCTTCACCTGGACAGGCAAAGTAGCACATAGCATGGCTGTAGGCTGTTTGGTTAAGCATAACAATTGAGGGCTGTGTTCTGAAATTAAATGAGTATTTGATGAGGAAATACCAAGCATGCACAATAAAAAGCATGCTGTTCAAAAGCCTTGCCTTGCTTCAAGCTCAGATAGCCCTATGCACACCTCCAATAGGCAAACACAGGTAATTCTTCCACCCCGAGCTCAGCAAACATTTCCCAGCAACTATGTCACTGCATTACTTTAGACACAGCTCATAAAGCAATGATTACACACCGGTTCTTATCAGACCCCAGCTGCGGTGATGTAATTCGAGGCTGTAACTGAAATGCAAACATACCAGGGGAAACACATGAGGTGTGTTTGAGGCAAGCAAGGGTGAAGTAGCTTCACATTACCCCTGCACACTCGTGAGATAGTCTGTGTAATATGGCTCATTAACACCGTCTTGTCTGTCTAGCCAGAGCTGAGTCCTGAACTGTTTGTATTGCCAACATGTAATTAAAGGGGGTCAATACCAAACATTTAACGCCAGTGCTTGGTGCTCCTTCATCCGACGTGCGTTGCCGTTGTCTGTGTAAACGACCCTGACGCTCCACTTTGTGCAAACACACCAAAGGGAAGGTGGAAAGCCCATCCTGCATGTGATGTAATGTGGCTAACTTGCAGGTTTACTTTAACAGTCAAGGAACAGGAGGGAGTGCAATGACCTGCAGCTATACTCGCAAGGAGGGAAAAACCTCACTGTAAATCATGACAGCGCTCCGCTTCCTGCTTGCAAAGTGGGACCTTGACATAATTTGGGGTTATGATGGAGAAGACGGAAAGTATGTGTTTGTTTGTTTGGATGTTTACTCAGAGGAATATAATTGTCACCGTATAAATTTAAAGTGGGTAATTCAAGCCTCTTCTTTTTTTTCTTTTTCGTAAACAAGCCTGACAAAGTCAGACGTGAAACATACGAGTCAAAGACTGAAAACGCCACATAAGCAAAGCCCTTTCCTTCTTCTTCTTCTTCTTCTTCCCCGTTCATTCTTGCAGCATCGAGCCAGTTTCCATGCTCTGCCTGCAGGAGTTGGTTGCTCACATGAAGCCCTTAGGTTCCCCTTATGATGCTCTCCCTCCTCGATTTTTCAAAGAGGTTTTTCTCACTATAGCATCAGCTGTACAATCCATTGTAAATAGTAGTCTGTCCTCTGGTGTTGTACCTGTCAATCTCAAACATGCAGTGATTCAGCCTCTACTCAAAAAACCTGCTCTTGATCCTGATATTATTGCGAATTACAGACCTATTTCCAAACTGCCTTTTATCTCAAAGATTCTTGAAAAGGTAGTTTACAAGCAATTAATGTCCTTCCTAGAAGAACACGGTATTTTAGAAGTTTTCCAATCTGGTTTTAAAGCTTTACATAGTACTGAATCTGCCCTTTTAAGAGTTTTTAATGATGTGTTTTTGGCAAATGACTCAGGTGACTGTGTTATTATTGTGCTGTTAGATTTAACTGCTGCTTTTGATACAGTGGATCATAATATTTTAATTTCCCGCTTAGAGCAGTTGGTGGGTATGCGGAGTACCGCACTGCAGTGGCTCAGATCCTATTTGGCAGAGCGAACTTTCTCTGTGAAACTAGGGGAGTTTGTATCCTCTACTGCTTCTCTTCAATGTGGGGTTCCACAGGGTTCAGTTTTAGGCCCGCTTCTTTTCTCTCTATATCTCCTACCCCTTGGGTCTATTTTCAGGAAACATGGGATTTCTTTCCACTGCTACGCCGATGACTCCCAGATTTATTTCCCACTTAAAAAGATAAATGGCTTCTCAGTAGACCCGCTGCTCAGATGCCTTGATGAAATAAGGACTTGGATGGCTTTGAACTTTTTACATTTTAATGAACAGAAAACAGAAGTGATGGTTTTTGGTGGCGCTTCTGAGGCCACTATTATAGATCTTGGTTCACTGGCACAGTATGTTAAACCAGTCATCACTAATCTGGGAGTTAAAATAGAGGCAAATCTTAAACTTGAAAGCCAGGTCAGAGCTGTTGTAAGATCTAGCTTTTTTCATTTGAGGGAATTAGCCAAAATAAAGCCTATCTTATCGAAACAGCATTTTCAGACAGTAATCCATGCCTTTGTTACTTCTAGGCTGGATTATTGTAACGCACTTTATTTTGGGGTTAGTGATGCGTCCATTAGGCGCCTGCAGGTTGTGCAAAATGCTGCAGCACGTCTTTTAACTGGAACAAAAAAGTTTGAGCACATTACCCCTATTTTAATTTCACTCCACTGGCTACCTGTACATTTTAGGATTGTTTTTAAAATTCTCTTATTTGCTTTTAAATCTCTTAATGGCCTGGCCCCCCCCTACCTCTCGGAGCTACTACAACCATATACACCTGCCCGTTCCCTTAGGTCCGCCAATCAGCAACTCCTTAAGGTACCGAAAACTAAGTATAAACTTAAAGGTGATCGTGCTTTTGCTGTAGCTGCTCCAAAGTTGTGGAATGATCTGCCCTTGCATGTTAGGCAGGCCTCTTCTCTCTCTGAATTTAAAAGTCTTCTTAAAACATATTTATTCGCTGAAGCCTTTGGCATTGATTAGAGGGGTTGACTCAATTTGTTTTAACATGTTTCAATTTATTGTATCTATTTATTTTATTGTATCTCATTTTAATTTTCTTTACGTATGTGAAACTCTGGTTTTATGTTAAAGTGCTTTAGAAATAAAGTTGGTATGGTATGGTATAAATGCTCCTCACTGTGGGTTTGAATTGTTAAGACTTGTTTACTGGTCTTAGATAATATTTAGCCTCAGCCATTAATCATTAGGGCCCACGTCAGTAAAGTTTAAAGATGCAGTTCGATCCTGATCTTCGAGCATAACCAGCCGTTTCCTCACATTCCAATCTTTATTAATAATCTAATTACGCTGAATCAATCCATTCAAAACGTCAGTTCAGATAAACTCTCTCCCGAAGCCATCTGTCACATGTGTCTCCACTTGTCGCCAGCGAGCACCCCCACCCTGCTCTTGTTATCTACAGTTGCACCACTGTGTCAAGAGGAAAGGCTGTTAAAGAGCAACTAACGCACGCTGACTCAAACAATGCAGGGGATTGTGGGAGCGTGTCATGGGCTGATCTTCCTGACAGGTAAGTAAAGACTCGAGGCAATGGCGTCACTTTCCAGGAAGGTCAAACGACTGCCTCAGCTTTGACAACCGCTGGGGGGGGGGGGGGGGGGGGGGTACTGTATACTCAGTGTGCTCATCATGAAGCAATTTAACACCAGCGCCGCAGTGGAAATTTAATTAGTTTTGCTTGTGTAAGCCACGCAAGAGAGCGTCATCATAGAGACATGTAAAGGAGTTGTCTGATGAAGCTAAAGATGCAAGCCTCTTTTCAATGATGCCGAAGGGTCCGTGGCATTATGATTGTTCAGGAGATGGGGTTGAAACGAGTCACACACAGATACGCTTATGGTGGAAAGAAATGGGAGACGCATTGTTCAAGTAGGCATGGTCCTCCCTTTGTGTAGTTCTAATGTCACATAGACTTCCGCATACCCTTCTTAAAAGTCGCCTCTTCAGATAAGGAGAGTAGACAGGAGCATGTGTGTGCACTATCAACAAGCAGCTCGGGTGTCCTTGACGCGCATCATAGAGCCAAAACAAACAGCAGCAAACAGAAGGCAGGTCACTGCGCTCCTAAAGGCGCCATCGTGCTCGACTTTTGTCACAGTTCTCTCCAAAATAGTGAGACTTCTCCAAATACAGAGGTTAAAGAGGGGAAATTATATATGAAGCCAATGAGGTAGTTAGAGATGAGGGACCTTGTTTAGCCTAGCGTGTTTGTTTATAGGGTTAAAGTTGTAGATGTGACAGCGACAGACTGGTGACCTGTCCTGGGTGTACTTGCCTTTCATGCAAACCAGAATAGGAAAAGGGGAAGAATAACATGTGAATGTTTCCACTTTTATGAGTAAATTATTAGACAAACAAGATTATGAAGACATACACATTTACCATTGGGGTTTTTTTTATTTGGGAGTATTTAAGAGTCTGTTTCTTTTCCATCTACTCAGCTTCACTACTGACACTCTCATACATGTTAACTACCGGTATTACCAAAGCATCATTACACCAGGAGTTCACTCGGTATTACATTGAACAGAAACATAGATTATTCTACTTGAGGCTCAGCATGTTTAGCACAGGTTCATGGACAAATTCCTTCACAGATGACACAAATGATAACATTTTTTTTTTTACTTTCATGGCTAATAAAAAGCTGCTTTGTCTGTCATCAGTTAAAGCTTTCCCACTAGCTCATCTATGTTTGCCCTCTGAGTAAACCCTTAACCTGCATGGAAGTGTCGCAACGCATCACAATGAAAAGTCCTGTATTAGCAAGTAGGCTAACATTTGCTGAGATTAAAACACGAATTAGCTTGTTTATTTTATGTGGCAGTGTGAGGAAAAACTAAAATGCTCAATTACATTAATAAACACTCGAGAACTCTCAGTCAGGGTAAAGTTCACAGAGATGCACGTGGAGACTGATGAATGTGTTTGTTGCCCACAGCTGTCTGTAGGAGTTTTTCCATTGATTTGTGCAGCTTCAGAGGTTCTTCCAAAGCCAGAAAATGGTAAATCATAGTGTGTAGATTTTTCACACTTCAACTAAGCGAGCGCTCAGTGATAGCTTTACAGTTAGATAACTCACGTAGATGTCTGAGCCCCGTAATAGCTGTTAGAAAAAGACTCTGTTTACTAACTTTTTAACATTTTTCCTTTATCTGTTCAAACTGCTATGTAGGCATGAATGTTTCCAGAACTATATCTAGCATGGGACCTTTTGTGATACTAGATTTGGACAAATTAATTTTTCTCAAAAAAATTGGGAAAAAAACTATCTATGCATCCAACTGCATGGTGGTGGTGGGGTCCGGGGGCCCACATGCCATTGGAAGCCCCAGGGCCTCCAGTAATGCCGATGCCTTCCCTGCCCATGAGGAATGCCTGCTGCCGAGCCCACTCACAAACTATGTTTCTATCTGCTTAACGTTCAGTCGTCGCTGGAGCTGGCAGTAACACTGAGCGCCGAAATGTTCGAAAGGCATCGACAAATCTAAGCTGCAGGGTCAAACACATGAGTCATGGAGTCGACATGTATGCAACAGTACATCAAATAATGTAACTGTTATAATTCGTATTTATGAGGTCAAGAGAGAAGTCTTTTTTCCCATGTAAGAATCAAATGAAGATTTGTCTGATATGTTGATACTTCAGTCTTTTTATGTTTTTGGTTTTTAAAAGAGAGATTTAGCTTCAGCGCCATTGTCGTGGAACGTTACACCATTTGGCCATACATTCATGTCAAGCGTGAACAGCGGCAACACCTGATCCCGCATCTAAAAGGCTTGTGCAGACAAGCCGTGTGTAAACCAAGCAGGGTCTCTTGAACCTGGAGGAGGGCTGGAGAAACCACTAATCCCACTGGGGGCAGTTAAAACAACAGGTGCTTTGGGGGGAGGAAGCTCAGCTGTCGAAAGCAGGGGGTGACTGACTTGGGGTTTGCTTTGGAGCAGCTGCAGGTAGAAGCACTGGGTCTTGACCTGGGAGGGCCTGGGTGAAGGAGTGACCCGATGGTTGATCGCGTGAACTTCTACAAGAAAAGTCCCGCCATGTTCTTCTCTGAGAGTCCGCCGAAACCAAAAAAAGCCCCCAGACCTCATTAGACAGAGGACTTGTGGCTGTGCATGAGCTGTGGAGCAGCTGTGCTTGTCAGCGTGTGGACAGATGGGATGCCATATTTTAATGGAGAGCTTCGTCTCTTTCTATCCAGGCTTTATTAGGTCCCTAGTGACAACAGAGACTCTATTCAAGCAAGACCATACATGCTGTTCCACATAAATCTTTGTTCATGCGTAGGCCGCTTTTCATTTAAACTTACTTTATCCCCTGACTTAGATCTGTTCGCCTTTCATTTAAACATGACCTGCAGCGACAGCACACCGCTTCTCTCCCAGATAGAAAATTTATATAGCTGATGTATCGCTGTAGCACGGGATGAGTGCGGCACAATAACCCCTTCGGTGGCAGTTTCAACAACAGCTGGCGCACTTGAAAAGTTGGCACGCCGCTCAAATGCGATAGCTAATTTAATAAACACACGTTTATGGCTTGATAAGCTTCTATTCCTGCTGGATTTAATGACAGAATGCGTTTGAACTCTTATCTCACGTTCAATAAAGTGCAAGATGAAGAAAAATTGGGACGCTGATTGAATCCAAAGGTCACTTTTATTTAATTCAGTGTGAATAAATGCAATACTGTCACTTTTGACAGCTCTTGAAAATGCATTTACGGGGATATAAGACAGAGAACAGACAGAGAACACGCTACGCTGCACAACACCTGTCCAATGACGTCGAAAACTACAGAATGGATGACTCTGTTTCGGGTAAACAACAAGGTCATAAAGGACTCTTTAACCACTCATTCATACAAACCTAAATAGCAGTCAGTTTACTTTTCTGTGCACTTGCAGGAAGTGAACAATAATACTTAAAAAATACTGTGACATAACACCTTACACATCAGCTTTAGCAGCACTATATTTCAGTGAACGGCTCTCACATACACTCACACACAGACACACTCAAGCCGCACTTTCACATCTTTCCCTTCAAAGTCAACACGCTTCACGTTTCCGATATCCGACTTCTCGCCGCTTCAGAACTAAAAACTACAGTGACTTCACGATACATTTGATTAAGAGCGGTCTCAGCAGCGTATGGAAGCCCGTTTCCGCCACTAACGGAAAACAAAAAAAGCATCCATGACTCGAAATTTCAAGAAAATAACTCGAAATTTCGAGTCATGGATGCTTTTTTTTTTAAATTTCGAGTTAATAGGTCGAAATTTCAAGAAAATAGCTTGAAATTTATGGATACTTGCTTTTTGGGGGTTTTTGTGGCGGAAACGGGCGTGTGCCGACAGCAGTGCAACGCAACGGACAAATAACGCTGTTTTAAGCTAATGCAGGCGTTAGCTAAATCCTGCTATAATCTCCTAATTGTCTCGAGGGTACTTCTTTAATTCTGTGCTCTGAACTGAGTCCGGGGTCACCCCTCAGACTGTTAACAAAGTAATAATAATAATAATACAGGAATACAATTAGTGCTGCCAGCGTTAATCTCGTTAAAATGACGTTAACGCCATTAACGCGGCAAATCACCGTTAGCGAATTAGCGCGTATCCCCCAGTGTGTGGGGCTGGATAGCGCTAACGTGTTAACGAGCTAACCGCGCTAATGTGTTGACGCCATCCAGCCCCACGCACGTGGGGATCCGCGTTAACTCGCTCACGGAGATTTCCCGCGTTATGGCGATAAAGTAATTTTAACGGGATTAACGCTGACAGCACTAAACACAATCCAAAGTGTCCAGTGAATACTTCAAATCCAGAGTGGTGGAATGTTTCTAATACTATTTACAGCCTCGTTGAGATTCCCATTACGACTAAGTAAAGCCTTCAGCACAACACGTGCTTGTAACAGGCCTTCAAACATCACAGTGGCGTAAGCTTCTTCATGATCACACTGTTTGTGTTTCAGTGTGCGGGTGCTTTCACAGACGAGCGCCTCGCTGCTGCTGCGAGTTTGCAGAAAAGGTGCGCGGAGGTGAAGAGAATGCTGTTGTGAGCAGAGGATAAGGAGTGGGTATAGTGCGTGTGGAGGTGGGGGCGGTCTATGACAGCACGGTGAGCGTGACGGTTCCTTTGGTCCTCTTCAGAATGCTGACGGCCTCTTCGTGGGAAACCCCCTCCAGAGTCTGCCCGTTGACGGCCATGATCTGGTCTCCTCGCTTCAGGCGCCCGTCCTCTGCAGCTGCGCCCTAAACACACACACACGTGTGCACACCATCAATAACAGAGGCTGTCGGTTCTGCAAAGATAAACAGTGGCACAGATAAACGCCTCTCACCTTTCCAAAAACAGTTTTCACATATATGGGCAGGTCTCCGTGGGGGCTGCCGTACCCTCCGACTATACTGAAACCCAGCCCGTCTGGTCCTCTATCAAGAGTGATGGTCTTATACTGAGGAGGGCTGAGGGAAAAGGTAGAAGGCATTTAAAGGAAAACCAAAGCAACAACCTGTAGTTCTCCTCCTCTGAGCGCCCCTGCGTCTAAGAACATCATACCTGAGGTCGTCCTGGAAGATGCAGCTGGGCGTGAGAGCCCCACCGACCTGCTCCTGAGGGGGACCCGTCACGGTGGTGTCGCCACCTGCAACCACCTGGAGGTGCGTTAACACACAGACACAGAACACAGCTCTGTTATAGTAATACTGGCGTTGATTTACTGCCCAGATAAAGACTGATAGCATGATGGTAGTGCTGGATGAGGGCGCTTTATGGTGCTTCAAAGCCTGTGACCGCCACCCTTTGTCTCGTCTGTGCTCAGCTGAACACTTTGAACAGAGATAAAGGGAAGAATACGACACAAGCTGCAGCTTATCTGCCGATTTATCTGGTAGAAACACAGGAGGTGAGAGAAGACGTTTATAGGAGACCTGCAGCTGTATCGTTCCTGTCGCGTTCTTGAGCAGGGCGACGGCCTGAGAGTGGCTCATGCCTTCAGCAGAGGTTCCACATATGCTGACGATTCGGTCGCCGATCTGAAAAAGTGAGAGTTTAGAACATTTTGGGGGGGAAACAGTGCAGATGTGCAGTGCAGCAGAAACTTTTCACACTTTCCAAAGAACAGTTTGGATGTCTCGAGCAGCCTGCTGCATGTCAGCGTCATAAAAGCGGTGCCCACCGCCTGAAACTCGCATCTGTCACTGCTGATTTCTGTGCTTTCATTATTAGACCGCACAAAAAACGTAAATTCACGGTTCAGCTGAGTAATTTCATTACGCCGCGCTCTCTTTTCTCTTTCAGGCTGAAATGATAAAACGGCATGAATATACCATTCAGGATTCACCCTATTCATTTCAATGAGTCTTTCTGTGGGCTTAATGGCCTTAATACAGGAGTGGGAGATTTATTATCCACGTTAGCAAATGGCTATTGTCCTCCTCCAGCCTCAGTCTAACACAGTTTCAATTGTCAGTTTTTCTGTGAAGGTCACAGCTAAAGGTTAAGGGCTCGCGGCCTCTGGGAGCCGCTGAGAATACATACACTGAGTGAGTGGGAGTAAATAAATGAGATTCGCATTAAATCCCACACAAGAATTGGAGATATGCATAATTTCTGATGAGAGCCAAAGATTTGAGAGGGAGGTGGCCAAGAAAAGGTCTCATACCTTGAGATTCTGGGTCTGAGCAGCCAGTCCGACGGGATTCATCATGGCGATGAAGATGGGGATGTCGCCCAGGGGGCTGCCCACTCCGCCCGCTATGCTGATGCCCAAAGAATCAGCGGGGCCTTTAGTGAACTCCACTGTTCTGACTTCCTGATGCTCCGGGTCTGAAACAAACGCGTCGCTCTGATGACTCGTCTTTTCTTTTCCCGCAATTTGACCGACATTCGCAGTGGATTTCGATCTGCTTGTTTACACTTACAGTCTTGCCGTACTTACATTCTTGGCTTGTACTAAGCCTGTCAGGGTCACCAGGATCTGAACATGGCTGAGAGACCACCTTGGCGCTTCCTGTCTCACTCATCTGAAACAAAAGCATTCAGAGCGCTTTCTTGTCAGGCATTAGATAAGAGGAATTTCTATTCAGCTCCAACGCGTTCATTTTCTGCCTTTATTTTTTTACTAGTGTAATTTTGCATGATTGGGTTAAAAATAAGCTACTTCTATTTTAACCACTATCTCATCAGCTACATTACCTGGCTGCTTTGAGACAGCCTTCTTTCCGAGTGGAAGGGCCCCGCCTTAAACCGCCCCACTTCCATTTTGATAGATCCCACGCAGCACTGCAACACAACACACAGGCATTATTGTACGGTTATTCGTCTTTAATTGTCCTGCACACATTTGACGATTGCGCATGCGGGGCGGGACTACCTTCAGCAGCGCAGCCACGGCCTCCTGAGTGGCTGACCGGACGTCCTCACCGTTGACCGACAGTATCTGGTCGCCCTGCATCAGCCGACCGTCAGCCTCCACCAAACCTCCTTTCACGATGTCGGACACAAACACCCCTGTGTCGTTCCTGCTCGGAGAGACGGGAAGACTGAGACGCGGCAGTAGGCACGACACGTCTGTGACCGCGTGCAGCACTCTGCTGAGGATCGCTAAGCCCCCTTTCTCAAATTGCTGACCTTAATCCTACAATTTTCCAGAGCTCTGTTTTTTAACTTGTTATTGCTGGTACAGTATTGATCTGGCAATTTCAGGCTTTTCCAATGGAGCTGCCTGAGTGTGGCTTGTATAACAGAATATTAACCAGCGATCACTTTGACAGTATTGTGCTGTTGGAGGCTTCGGTTCACGGTCAACAGAGTCAAATTCTGCGCTCGCTGTGAGCGAGAATATAACGTGCAGGAAGAAAAGATGACTTATCTTAAGCCTCTGCCTTTTCTTCTTTGTTCAGAAGCACATCTGAGCCGTGGACTTTGCATATCTGAGGTGCCAATCTCCACGTGGATAAGAACTAGCACAAGCAGTAGCTGTGAAGCAAGGCAACTTGATCCCACTCAGTCCTCGGTGCCAGAGATACTTGGCTGTCACAACTGCTCACCACTAACTGCTAGCTTGCATATTTTCCTTTCTCGTAGGTCGTCTGGGCTCCTGTCTTTTCCATCCTTTTGAGCATTTTAGCCTTTTTCTTGCCACGTGTGTAGCAAAACCACTGTGACAGAGGCCGAAATGTTACAACTGTGTTAAAAACTGTCCAAACTGTTTAACCTTTGACACTAGCTTGGGATATTTAACCCTGACCCCTGTCTCCTCACAAACTTCGACCACGGGACCGAATCTGTCAGCATAAAACATTTACAGGCACGCAGAAATCCAGAGGGCTTATAGACGCTCCGCAACCTGCCTGCTCTTATCCCAGTGATAACTTTGTAAATCTGTCTTTGCTGATCGAGTGCTAGCAACAATAGCGGGATTTTCACGCTGACGCAACAAGTGCTTTCAGCTCCGTCTCTGGTAACACAGCGAGGCGAGAACCGCCACTAGTACCGAGGAGAATGACTGAAATACAAACCTGTTCTGCTGACTCATATGAAAATGCAGTCACGCAGAAAAAAAACCTTCATTTAGCCACGATCTGTTCAAGCTACACATAAAAAAATTATGATCTCTTTTTGATTTCCTGCTGAAAAAAACATAACGATTTCATGTCTTTGTAACAGACATGTCGTGTGGGAAAGAAGGGATTTTACTTAATCTGCGTGCTTACACCAAACACAATGACTTTTGTTGGTAAGTAAAACTGGTTTAACTGATGGCTGCATGGACAGAAACATGATAGAAGTAAAAGCAATGACCTCACTCTCCCAACTATGGAGTATAAAAACAGATAAAATACAAAAGGTTACCTCTGATCCCGCGATCTGCATTAAAAAAAAGGTCAAAACAATATAATTATAAAGTAGGCTGATAATTACATTTCAAAAATCTAGAATGTTTTCAATTCCTTGTTTGCTTCTATGTATTTTCCAACACGCTAACACCTACTGTGAGCCAGAAAGCACCTAGTGGAGTCACTACTCTGCTATTGTTATATGTAAAGGCTCGTCGCCTGACGCTCTCAGCAGCAGAGCTGATTCTAACAACGTTCCCACCTCCTCCCGACAATGCTCAGTCCCAGGCCCTGGCCGGGATTCTTGTGCAGCTCCACGGTGAAGGAGTCCCACAGGTCTTCCTCCTTGTACTGGGCCTCGTCCCTGTAGACCGCCAGCCGGACCCTGTGCGGCGTCTGCCGCAGCACGTTGATGGCTTCGTCGTGACTGGCCGCTCGCAGGTCGATGCCGTTCACCTGTGATGAGAGAATGCGTGCGTAGGTTTTGATCCAGCTACTCGCTCGGCCATATTTGGTTAAAGTAGCAGAGGCCTTATCTTCTGTTCCAGTGTATAAGTTAACTGCAGCGGAGGATTATATATAAAAAGTTCTAACAGCCTCATTTATTGCACAAAGTTTCCTTTAAACCGTTTCTGCTTTAGATATAAGGAAACTAGGTCATTCCTTTGAAATCACAGGCTGATGCTTGACTTAAAGTACAGCAGGGAAACCTTCCCACAAACCCCTGTGAGATGCTCCAGTGGTCAGTCTAAGAGCGATGCCCAGCTTTTCTTCTTTTCTTTTTTCAAACCACATTTAAAGGAGGGAAAATACCATATTATCTTTCACCGTGCACACGCAGTGGATTTTATTTTTTCCCCATAGTATCTAATGGCATGACTGCAGAGTGGGAAACTGCTCTTTTCACTTTCCCTCGCTGACCTTATTTTCTAAACACAGCAGCCTGGCTCAGGGACAGGAGTGAATAGTGGAGAGCTATTAAGTCATAAGGGCGTGTGTTTCAATTCAGATCTAGTGATTGAGCTACAATAACTCAACTCCCGGGCTCCACCCCTGCCCTCTCTCCGTGACAAAGCACGGGGTCAGACGGAGGGCAAACCCAAGTAAGAGCTCGGGTGCTTAACTTGTCAAGGCGCATAATGCACACGGGATTTGTACAGGTTTTCTTTCACTTCTCACTCATAATCGCCTCGGTCTGCGGTATATTATCTTGCTAAAAGCAAAAAGCGGTGCTTTTAGAGGTTCTTATTGCTGTTAATATATATCTATGCTGTTGCTCAACATATATCGTATTGTCAGACTTTAAAAATCCAAGCGTTCATGCTGAGACTCTTCGGGCATGTCTCATCGAAATATAGTTACGCTCATTATGCTGCAGCTCACCTCTAAGATTTGGTCTCCTGCCCATAACCTCCCATCTTTGGAGGCCGCCCCTTCTTCATAAACTTCGTGGATAATGATGGCCCCCTGGAGATAAAGAGAGAGAGAGTGGAAAAAGTGAGTTAATTAGGACAAAATAAAAACACACAAAACAAAACAAAAAAAAAAAGATGGAAGGGAGACATTTAGCATTTATTTGGAGGATATTAAATGGATACAAAACAGATTGGGCCGGGAGGGGAAAGAGTATTTGTTGACTTTTTAAAGTATGTGTACACAGCAAATTTTTTTGTGTGTGTTTGTTGGCAAACAGACATAAATTTGGATTACTGCTTCTGTGAATGTGTGTGTTCCTGTGCTCCTGAGGTTGCATTCCAGGGGCAGGACGTTGTCCGCCACGGCTGAGGCCAGACAAAGAGCTGCTCCCCCAAGCCTGACTGAGCAGACAGAATAGATGGGACGAGGGGAGGATGGCAGGGGCAACGAGAAGAAGAGGAGGAGGAGACGAAGGCCGTGACAGCATCGTTTCCTACATTCCTGAGCCTCCGTGGCTTATGAGTTATGCTACCAGCAAAGAATCTAAGTGGGTGGCATTGTGGCTGGGAACGCACAGCTAAACCTGCAGATTTACTGTTTGTTATTATTCAAATCAATAAAAGTTTATTTATATAAAGTGTCAAATCACAACAGAAGTTGCCTCAAGGCGCTTTGTAGTGGATACAATAATACAGAGAAAACCTCAACAATATGAGGACCCTCCTGCGAGCAGGCACTGGGCGACAGTGGGAAGGAAAAACTCCCTTTCCACAGGAAGAAACACCCGACAGACCCAGGAAGACAAGACGAAAACAAACTGTGGAAAAGAGTCACGTTTTATTATTATTATTGACTAAATCTAAGCACATCAGGGAGACCAGCTCACGTTTTCCCCCTCATTAGCTGATTGCTACTGCTATTTGTCTGGTTTCCTACCAGCAGAGTGTCACAGCCTCCCACGATGCTGAGGCCCAGGCCTGTGCGGCCCTTGGAGATGTCGATGGTTGTTTCACAGCCGGGGATGATGGGGCAGGTCGTCGGGTCAGAGGCCAGAGCGGAAGGGGTGGATGAGCGACTAAGACCTAAAACGGAGAAGCATGTCTGTTCTTTTCACCTGACAAAACTGACAATACAGTTCTAGAAAATTAAAACCAAGTAAAACGAACTCACTGATGGCTGCTTCCGCCTCTGGCTGACTTGGGAAGATGCTAGGCATGCTGGGTACGCTAGCGAGGACTCCATCTGAAAAGCTTGCGTCCTGGCAGATCGACTGGACACAGGAGAAAGAAGAGGGGATCTCCTTTGTAGCAAAGGTTAGCTTCACAGGACCTGTGGCTTTTCTCAGCAGTGATGAGACCTAAAAAAACAAGAATACCAATCACACCTTTCACCTTGTGGCTACTAATAAACAGCACAGACATGAAAGGTTATTTCCAGAGTAACGCCCTTACCTTTTCAACAGTGTATCCGAGCACAGACTCGCCGTTCACAGCTAAGAGTGTGTCCCCAGGTTTCATGCACCCCTCCTGCTCACAGCGCATAAACAGCTTTGATTAGCAAAGGCAGCTAAACGTCCACGGTACAGAAGGTCTCATTAGGCATGACATACTTTGCCGGTGTGTCCCTGCACTTCAGATATACTCTCAATCTCAACCCCGGCCTCTGTGTCGCCCTCAACAAAAGTGATGCCGAGTCCTCCGTCCTCCTGATGAAGAGAAACGCTCATTAGTGATAAAAAACGTTTGAAATTGCACCACCGCACACGCAATACCCACGCTGACAAACCCTTTTCTTTAACACGTGCTGGGTAATGGAGCCGTACTGTACCAGTTCAAGAAATCAAGTCGCCTCCAGAGATGAATCAGCCCCAGCTTCAGCTCACATCCTTCACACTTCTGATCTTTTGCTCCCAGAGAGGCCTTTCAGGGCATTTGTCTTCATATTAATGAGCTGCCTATGTGCTACACTGTTGCCACCTCTACCGCATGAATGATTCAACAATTGTAGGGATTGCATAGTTTTTCCTCTCTCCTGTCTCTTTTGCAGTTTGTTTTAGCGCTCTTCAAAGGCCAACTTCACCTGAATCTGCCTGAAAAGCATGTTCCCACTTGATCCGTGTTGTAACTGATCTTGTAGAAAGTTTCCTTTATTTGTTGAGGTGGTGAGATGTCTAATGTTGAGATCTCTGCTTCCGCTCGTGTTGTGCAACTGGATGCAATTTTATCGCTGCTGCTCAGAGGATCAGACAATGACCTTTGGAAAACTGCCTGCTTTCTGCGAGCTAGGACGTGGACCCCACAAGGAGTCGGGATCCATTCCTTATTTAATATTTCAGTGAACTGAGCCTTTAACTCCCATTGGAACGTCTGTTTTGTTTACTTCACCTTCTTTTCCCTCAAAATTTTCTGTCTTTTCTCAGCGTTTTGGCATCCTGTCAAACTTGAGTGGTGTGCTCCCGATCTGTCTGTCTCTGACGTGCCCCGCTGGCTTATTTAGTGTGTGTGCGTAAGAGTATACACCTCCCTCATTACCGCACTGTTCCTGAGACTTTCTCCCCGTTACTGCCTGTAACGCTGTGTGTTTTGCGATGTCCGCGGGTCATCCTGCGCCTCTCACCTTCAGATTTACGATGTGATGAACGTAGTTCGAAGTATCGGCGTCGCCATTAGCAGCAGCTTCTTCTGGCTGTGAAGGAGCAGGAGTAGTGAGCACACCATGAAGTAAATAAATCAGCTAAATTTTAGCTGGTGGGAGTACAGTGCCGGATGCGTCTACATTACTGCTTGTGGTTTGTTTTACTGGGAGTCACACACAGGCACGGGACCACACAAAGAAACTTCACATGCATGCGTGCCGAGCACGAGACAGACTAAAAGCCAAATTACACGCCCAGATGTAAAAGTAATGGTTCTGTTTACACGTTTAAAATCTCATTACGAAGCACCAACGTGGCTGTGTAGTAGCTGTAGGAGTCGTGTCTGTTCCAGGGCTTCTGCATGTGTGCATCGTGTGTTTTCTATGCGTGCCCATAAGCAGAGTTGTACCTCAGCGTGGGGCTCCACAGCGTCTCCCTCGTGCTCCCTCACTGGTCCCACCGCCATCTGGTCGAGCGCTTCGGTGTTCCTGTTTCACACAGTCATAACTCACGTAAATCGTCGCTTCTCAGCTTTGTGACAGCAGAGCTGTGATTTACGCCAGCTGATCACAGCGTATCTTTCAGGAAAAGGATGTGAGTCAAGTGGGAGGCTAAGTACTGTGATCCGGAAGAGGGCCAAAAGTAGGTCAAAGGTCAAATACGTCAAACTCTGTAGGGATATGTGAGCTAATGTATCCGTATTACATGCTAACTACATCTGTTTGACTCCCAAAGCTGACCGACTCAACAACTCCTGCACCAACACCTTTTACATTTCACTACTTTCAACTTCCACGGTGCTTTTTCAAATTTGTAATTCTACCCTTTGGTGTCATACGATGAATTTGAGACATAACGCCAACACAAACGGAGAATGTAACATCGCAATCGCAGGGGGATGATAAAGTAATCATAATACATATAAAAATCGAAATAATTTTCATGTTAATAAGCGCTGCATTTGCAACGTTTTGTGCCGTTTCATTGGCCCACCCGTTAAGGAGGAGATGGGGTAAATGGAGACATACTTAATCTTTATTTTATGTTTCCCAAAATGTGAAAACTTCTAGATTAACATGCAAAAAGTAGATTTTATTTAGTAAATATTCACACAGCCTAACAACATCATGTCAACTATCTCAACTCTGTAGCTGCTCTCTTATTCACAAGCAGGGGTCAGTACAGCACGTAGATCTACGTACTTGATTTTGTTACAGTAGATGCCTTTCTAGGCCCCAAAGGTATCGGTATCGCATCCTGGCAGCTTTTGCTTGCTAGACATCAACCCCTACACTATGGAGGGATACACTCTCTGATAAGAACTGCACTACATTTGCATTTCTCCCTTTAGCCCTAATTCTAGCTTCGTACTCCAGCTATATTTACAGTCACTGTCACTATATTTTTAACTAACTATTTAAAACGCATTTCCTCGCAAATACATTTTTCCATCGTGTCTGCATGTAGATATCTAAATTAACAATATAAACTACTATTTTAATTCACATTTGTTTGATAACTTTCATTGTTTTTTTTTTTGGTTTTTATTAATAATTCAAGCTAAGTATATCTCATATTTTTAGCTGGCAAGCTTAGACTATCTATGCCCATATTACTAGTTAACAGTGTGACGTATTAGCCATGCTTTAAGCAAGCTATTTTGCACATTTTACACTTTTTGACCACTAAATATTAAATTAAAATATAGTTTATGGATTTACTTTGGAAGTCTGTTATTTATATTTGTCACTAACGTTCAACTTTTGCTCTTTATCTCTTTTGGTAACTAAATAAAATAAATATCTAAATAAATATCATCTGTATGCTGTAGAAATGTTGTATATTTTAGTGAGTGTACCACTAAATCTGAAAACCTTCACAATCATCAGCCAAGTGCCAGCTGGTGTGATGGGTTTAATATAGTTTTTATTAATATTTATTGATTACAAAATATTTCAAGTTAAACTATACTTTATGAATGCATGTATACGTTTGGTATGTGCATGTGAGAGACTGTGTTATTAAGCATTACAGAACAGAGGCCATTATATTCAACCTGTGCTGCATCCTTCTGTTGAATGACAATAGCTCCATCTATTGGCTTTTCACTAACATTACAATAACTTTCCTGAGGCTCAATAACTGCATGCATAGTTTCACAGGAGCTTTAATAGTGATGAAAATAACTGTTGATACCTGACAAAGATGATTTTGACTTTGGATGGAGCGCTCTTGATGATGGAGGACGCGTTCTGATGACTGTGGCCGTACAGAACTTGTCCGTTGATCTGTAGCACAACATAAAGTTTATTGCTCAGAAAAGCATTTACAGATTTTGAGACTTTTTAAAAAAAAAAAAAAAAGCAAATGAACAGTGAAACTAATTTTATACGCATCTCACCTCCAGCAGCTCATCCCCAACAACCATACGTCCGTCCCTGCCGGCCGACCCGCTGGGGTCTATTCCCACCACGAACACGCTCATGCGTGAGCGGTCCCTGTTCCCTGCCAGGCTGAGGCCCAGGCCTGTTTTGCCTTTCTCCAGCTCAATCATGTGGAGGACACCTGGGAGGCTGCCATAACGCTGGATTATGTTCTCTGAAAGAGGCAGGCGAAGTCGCGGCAGACAGATGTAAGCTGACAATACAAGTAAAATAGCGCCAGACTGGCCTCGAGCCCTATCGCTCCGTGTAACGTTTCCCGAAAGAAGAGCAGATATTTGAAATGTGTAAATTGCAGAGGAACCAAAAGTAAAAGGTAGAAGTTTGTCAGCAGAATTTTCTATTTCAGCTTCACCCTCTCCCATTTTTGTCTCAATCTTGGCTCTTTTGTTCTGGTTCCAGTCTCTTTTCTTTGTCTCTCCACCTCTCCTGTCTCTGGTGTGTTAGATAGCCACTGTTCAGACCAGTGGGCTCCTGTTGTTCTGGGCTCCCTGCCACTGTTGAACCATCAGTCCTGTACTAATCTCCACAACTCACCTCCCCGGGCTCAACCTCATCAATCTTATTCCTGCAGGATGGGCTCTGTCTATCTCGCTTTCACACACACACACACACACACACACACACAAGGGCACATATACACATATACTCCACAATCCCAGGTGTTTGGAGGCTGTTCTTTATGCTGATTGCTCGCCATCTTTCTCTCTGGAGCAGTGAGTTCATCCTACAGTTGACATCAGAGTGTCTGCAGGATGATAATGGCCTAATTGGGACACTGAGTCCTTCAGGTTTTTGCTGAGGCACAACCAGCTCAAGCATGTGAATCAGTGCACGTTTATGCCATGCAGGAGACTTTATGGGCAGACATGTAACTTGGAGGACCTCTTGTGGCCATTTGCTGTTACTACATAGTGTAGTATGTAAGCATATATTTTTACTTCCTCCCACTACAAACTGGGTTAAAATATTCCTGCTGTATGTGATGCAGGATTACATTTACATCAAACATTTACAACCTTGTGATATTTCACTGCAAAATTAAACACCCTACTGCAAAAAACACAATAAAAACCAGACAAACTAAACTCACTCCAATTATATCCGTACTCGTCCTCGGGCTCCTCCCCCTCCTCCTTTTTCTCCTCAGCAGTCTCAGCAGGACTGCCAGGAATCTCTGTCAGCGTGTCTGTATCAGTCTCTCCCACATGAGGCACCACTGGCAGGGTGAGGACAGCGCTGGTGGGAGATGCCTTTGCCGCTTCACGCTTCGCCAGCTGTCGCGCCACAGATGGAGGCAGAAAACAGTTGATGAGTGAAAGGTAAAGAAGATAAAGAAGGTTTCATCTCTCCATTAATGTTTAAATCAATTGGCTGTCAGGTTCACAGCGAGAGGAAGGCGCCGATGCAATCAACAAGAAGCCATATGCTTGGTTTCCTTTTACATGTACGTTAGCTGGAAGTTATTGATTCTATGAGCTCTGATCACCACTGGGATAGCAGCACTACTCCAGCTCGCACCAACATGTGTATTTTTGCTACTTTTTCTTTTTAATTTAATGAAAAGCAGAGATCAAAATTAGAGAACACCTTACATGCCTAAATGTCCTGTATTTAAGTCACTGCTTCTTCTAATAAATGTAACAAAATCCATGAACAAGAGCGATGGAGTTAGCAAATAGCTAATACTGGCTAATACGCTGGGCCAGTATACCAGCAGGTCTCTTGTAGGGGGGGGCCTTTTCTCTAAATGACTGTAACACTACTAACTAACACAACACAATGATTGTTATCAATTTCCCACACTGCTCTGGTTTGATCTTGGTCTTGTCCACAGTTTAGCCACTGCTTGACTTTCATAGCCACAGCTAGGTTCAGGATCAGGATTCCAGGCTAGCCATCATGCATTATTTTTAATGCTCTCACATTCAACAAGTGCTTCTGTTTCACGGGGTGACAAGAGGCACCGGCCTCCATAGAAAGTCTTGGCTGACTCTGTTGGCGTAGAAGCTTCTCATAGACATTACTCAAGCACCAAACCATGAAGCCCCGTCCTCCAAACTGACCCCCCTCTGCTCCCGTTTGACCCCGAACACAAAACCTCGCGTCGAAACTGAACCTTGCTGTCATCACTACAGTTCTTCTTCACCGTCCATGTGATGTGTCCCTCTGTGGCCTTGTGATTACTTCTCCCGATGATGGGCTTGGTCGCTGCACATTCTTTTCTTTTTTTTAAGTGGACGACTGGTGTTACAGTAAATTTTGATCTCTACTATATAATTATTAATTTAATGATCATCTCTAAATTTAAAATATTCACCCATCAGTAATTCATAAGCGCACTTACCTGTAACAACTCTGACTTCTGATCACTTCATTCATTGTTGATCTTAAATATAATGCTCGAAACTCAAAATCATCCATTTAAAACCAGAGTTTTGATTCTGTTACGCTTCCGAAAACGGACTAAAAGCAAAAAAGGCAAAAACTAAAGTAAAGGAAGAAAGATGTTCACGATTCCACAAAAAGAAACACACACACAGGAAGTCGGACGGTGGAGGCGTTAGGCCACGCATATGCATGTATAGCACGTCAGGACATCTCCGATTCACGGGCTGCCGTGTGACACGCTGACATATTCGTGCAAGCATACACGGAAATGGAAGGTGGAAAGCACAACACAGAGACCCACGAACCTTAAACGGGGTAGGAGTGAAAGGGTTAGTTGGGGAGAGGCGGAGGAAAAGTCTACTGTGACTGTCACCTTCCTACGGAGAAGACAAAAAGGGCAACTTTAACAGACAGCATCGTTCTGACAGGTCAAGTCAAAGGCGTGTGCCAGCGTTGCGTCGACAACATATCTCGAGTTTATGGTGAAAGTTGTTTTTTTTTTACTGAATCTATTTTAACGCCGTGAGCGACACCTACTGAAATCTGACAACAAACACAACAACACTGATAGGCGCTCTGCGTGCTCGGTAATTAGAAGTACCAACCTTGTCCTTGTTGTCCCTTGTTGCGGCTGCAGCAGCTCTCTCCTCACTCGAGTCTGTTATCGATGACTGTTGCATTTAAGACAGACATGAAGGTAAATCACTACTCTGCACCAGATAGCAACAACAAAAAAGGACTTTGAAATTAATTTACGTCACGTATGGACAGCAAATTCATAACATCCACTTCAATGTCACCAGATAGTGAAAGATACTGTATCACAGTGCGGTGCGACGCACGGGCAGTAATCCCATAAATATTAATGGGTCCACGCTAAGTCTTAAGTGTTCGGAATGACTAAAGCTGTGCTCGGTATGCTGTGTTATGATAAACCATCTGTTTTGGAAATCCGCATTTCTCAAATAAAGGCAAAACTTTCACTGCTTCTGCTAACTTGAAGCTTGGCAAAGCCGAGAACTGAAAGCACACAAACACTCGGACATGCCAAAACACTGATGTGTCGAGTGAGGAAAGCGTGCCCAGCACCGCTCTGAAATGTTTTCTTCTTTGTTTGCCAGAAACTTGCAGTTTATAATTCTTCACACAACAGTATTTGTGTTGACTGCCGACCGTCTAATCAAGTTGTCTTTTTTACATTGGCAACGAGGCACTCGGGACGATGTTGGAGGGATAATTTGAATAAATCGCCTTTCAAAGCTGATGACAGGAGAAAAATTAAAAAGAAAAGGAGAAGAAGAAGAAAAAGCACTTACAGTAAAAGCCTCAACTATCGTTTTCGCTTTCTGCGGGTGCAACAGATGGGAAAGAAAGCAAAGTTACAGAGACAGAAAATGAATATAAACACCTGCTATCAGAGGTAAATTTAAAAACAGGCATCGTGCACAGGTTGGAAAATAGTATCCGTGTCGAACAGGTCCAATCAAGTTGCACGCAGGTCCAAACGAAAGACACGCCCACACAAACGCGAGGAGACACAGCAGACGCAGGCTAGGTTTCTAACCTGAGGCAGGGAGGTTTGACGAGTGCAGCGAAGGCTCGACCCGCTGTGGCTATTTAGCTGAAGGAAGGGCAGGGGTGGCTTCTAAAAGCAACACAAGACCGACAAGCTGACAAACATTAGAGATGATGTCTGAGCCTTTCTGACAAAATTTAATCAAAGGTAACTGAGGAGACAGAGAGAGATTGAAATCATTAACGTTTAACTAACGGGTTCCTCGAAGACGGATATTTCCTTCACGTGGAGGAACTGAAGAAAGCCTCTCGCTCTCTGAAAGCGTAAATGTTTCAAAGACTCCTCCGGGCTACCTTGAGATTATTCACTGCTTACAACAGAGTGATTTGAAACTTCAAGGGAAACAGCACAGATGTAGTTACTGTGCTCTCTTAGGTGGCCCTCGGTGGCTGCATTTTAAAACAGCTACTACTGCTCGGACTCCACTGCTCAGATATATCATCCATTAAAAATGGTATTTATCTCATGATTCGGTTTATTGTCGTGGATTTCACTTTAGCCGCACTCAGCGCTGACCCCAGTGACTCTGGAGTGAATTAGAAGAACGTCTTCCTGCAGCCGCAGAGCCACAATTAATGCCCTTATTATTTTCTCTTATACTTTCAGGGTTGCCAACTTAAATCCCCTGGAAAAATCTAATTTTTTAAATATATACAGACTTTCACCCATCATAACTCAAATCCACATATATTACCATCCACGAGGTCGATTTAAACAGATTCTCCAGCAAGTTTGACTAATGAGCCTTGCTAATAATGTCTCCTTGTATCACTGGATGTGTTCCTGAACACATTAACAGCAATGGCGACAACTTAATTATTCATCGGCTAGTTTATATTTAAGGCCATTTCTGAGGAAAAATATATATACACGGCTGCAACCTTTTTAATAATGAAACTAATAAGAAAACGAAAAAGCAACTGGATGAAAAACTAAAACGAAAATGTTTTTATGCCTTCAATATGCCCTCGGCTTTTTACGTGCAGACTTTTTTTTCCGTCTAGGTTTTATATGTTTTTAGCATAGACTGTATACAAAAATGGAGGCAGCCTAATGTATTCTTTTTAATGGCCAACAGGGGGCGACATCTCTGGCTATCGAAAGCAGTCCAGTTGTTTAGAAGTCTATGATGAAATGACCTCCCTGTGCATTGGATTTAATAGTGCAGTACCTATTTTAGTGATGGGTTTATACTTAATTGCTAGCGTAATACAACACAATGTTGGCCCATTTAGAGTAAAATACACAGATATATGGGTGTGGTAATATATCCTCAGTTCTTAAATGCATATCACCCCGATTTTATAAAAGAAATGGCCAAAGAGGACCAAAATCCTTAATTCGAGAGCTCAAAACAAGACAAAACTAAAAAGGCGGTGGCTGACGTTCGTCTATCAGTATGCCCTACAATACAGCACAAAAGATTTTTCGGCTGATATAAAGATAAAAAGTCCCAGCTGTGCTATTCCCACAAAAAGCTGGCAACCCTGATATTGTAGAGTTGATAATGACCATCTTTATATGAGGTATCAATTAAATTTTAATAAGCCCCGTGGTTAGAATCTAGTGTGCATGTGCAATAAATGTCACCAAAGCTCACCTTCAGCACAGATGTGTCTAAAATAGTGGCCACATTGATTTTAGCGCTTGGTTAAAAGCAGCATTTGGGGTCGCTGACATTAAACAAATGATTCAGTTCTTTTTCTCCTGGAGGGAATTTAGAATTCTGCTTTATTTCCATTAATGCGCACATCGTGTTTATTTCAAAGTCAAAGAAGGACATAAAAAGAAAGACTCAGCCACCAGTCTGAGAGACAAAGGGAAAGAGTAGGGAGTGCAGATAATGCAACTAAGATAAAGTGTGATGGATAGCTTAAGCAATAAAAATGAGGGAGACAAAAAGAGAAAGACAGATTACCTGACATGTGCGAGGTGGCATGTGTGTGAAAGCGGTGGTGAGTTTCTTTACTGCGGGCAATGAAACTGGGCAATAAACTGACTCAGGCTGAGAACGCCATGTAGAGGAACAGAGATGTAGGTTGAGGCAGCTCATATTGTAGTAACTACTTAAAACTGTTCTGAGTACTTTAAAGAACTAGTTTGGTATACAGTACTGTGTAAATGTTTCCTACATTTTGCTAGCAAAAATAGAAAATGAGTAAACAGAGTGAATCATTTCCTGAAGTAATCATCAGGAATTACATTCAAAGCTCTTCTTTGGATGTTTCGGCCTGTTTGTTCTGTTCTCTTTCAAGATGATCCCACACTGCTTCAATAATGTTGAGGTCTGATCTCTGGGGAGGCCAATTCATGACTGATAGAGTTTCATTGTGTGTTTCTAAATCCAGGTATGCTTTTACTGCGTTGGCAGTGTGTCCAGAATCATTGTCTTGTTGAAAAATGAAGCTGTTCTCAGGCAGATGCTTTCCAGATGGCATTGCATGGTGGATCAAAATCTGATGGTACTTTTCTGCGGTCATAATTCCATCAGTTTTGTCAAGATCCCCACACCACTGACTGAAATTTATCCCGAAGCCATGACAGAGTCTCCACTGTGTGTTTTACAGATGCCTGTAGATACTGTTGTCCTTCTCTCTTGACCTCCTCCATTTATTTATTTAAGATGATTTGTACTGAGAACTTCAAATTTGCGCTGTTGCCACTGATTGTGTAATTTGGCATTACACTCAGCCTTTTCTCCCAGTTTCCCTTGAATTATTGACAGCCACCCGTCTACTGACACCATTTCTGATGAGGCATCAGTGAACAGTAGATGGATCAAGTGAATGGTCAGATGCATCTCTCAGGTTTTTTCCTAATTTTTTCCTACTTCTTAAAAGCTGACTTTCAGACACTTTCAGACACAGGTAGCTTTGTCCTTGTATTTCTTTAGTTCTTCACTTTTCAAGTTTCCTAAAAAATGGACAAACTGCACAACACGCTGAGATATGCCAAGCTTTCAGTTAATATCTCGTTGGCATTTTTTGTTAAAAATGTATGTTTTTGTGACAGACTGCTTGTAACAACGTGTGTAAAGTATAAAGAATTTATATTTGTATTTGCTAGGTTGTCTGTCACGTGTAGATACAACATCAGTTCTTTCCTTTACTTACTTTGTCTTTAATTTGAATAATTCATAGGTCAAAGTTAAGTCGCTTAACACGTAAAAAAAGTCTGAAGATTCTGAAGGTCAGTTTTTTAAGTCTTTAATAAAAAAAGCTCAAGACTTTTGCACAGTACTGTAACTTTGACCAAATAAGACATATAGTTAAAAGGTAACTAATTACGTGTCTCTTTTTTATTGTATTGTTTTGAAGTTACAATCAGCCACTAATTAAACATTAAACAATTAAATATTAGCAGGCTACTGAATTAGCCTGCTAATGTTTTTGTTAGCCTAGCTCATGCTAGTATCAAGTGCACACTGTATTTCAGTATTTCTTTAGCTAACAACCATGACAGTTAGCTAGCTTTTAGCAACTAAAAGCTAAAAGGTTTATTCTAAACAGTGTTAACTTTTTAGATAATAACTTTAGTACTGTCGAGCTAACTGCTAAAAAACATATCAAAAATAATAAGACAACAAGGCCGAGAACCTCTTACCCAAAATACTACAGTTACTGTTTGGAAAACCAAAAGAATAAATCAAATGATGCTACAAATCCACGCAGAGCTCAGGGGAACTGCAAAGTCAGGTTCGGTCAATGGCCCTTATGCCATTGTTCCAAAAACACTGATCATAGCAGCTTTAATATCATTCTTGCCCTCCTCGTGTCCTTCCCCTGTTTTACATAAGATTATGGTTTGTTGTATGCTTAATGAGTAACCAGAATGTTTAGGAAAGCATGAGGGACTATCTCCTAATGTGTGAAAGGTGATGAAAGCAGGGAGATCTGACACTGGAGCCACGCCAGTAGCAGCCTCAGCAGGAAACGATTTAGTCATGCTTTAAAGGCCTGAGGGCACTTTCAAGCAACAAACGGTGTTGTTGATACACTGTTTCAGCGCTGCTCTTAAAGGTTAAAACACGCTAATACATTTAATATGCCAGGCAGGGTTTGCTGTCGCTCCATAAAAGAGTTCACATTTACTTTCAACGTACAGACAACCCAGGACAATAAAGGGGTCGTATACGGTACCTGTTAGCTTTTTGAAAGTGCCCTAAACGGCCTGTGCTGAAACACAAAAGTTTTACACGAGGTAACAAAAAAGAAGCTGCAGAGTGAGGATATTGTGACCTTTACATTACGAGGTAGTTACTGGGAAGCAGACGCTAATATACAGACTTACCCTGGGCCTCTGGATAATACTCTGGACCAGGAAGGAGACAGGGTTCCCTGCCCTCCGTATGGCCTCCACTGCCTCCTCATGACTAGCATCTCTTAGGTTTACTCCGTCCACCTGAAGGAAGCATAAAAAAAAAAAATTCTAGCCATTTATTTCAAACATTTGAGCACTTTAGTCCAAACGAATAAATTACATCGATTGTTCTGTGACACAAAAAGTCCCTTTACCTCTACAATTCGATCCCCAGTCTTCAGAGTCCCGTTCTGTCCAGCAGGACTGTCCTCCAGGATGTGCTTGATAAAAATGCCCCGCATCACCTCTCCAGAGCTCAGCCGGCTGCCCATCCCTCGGCCACCGACGATACTGATCCCCAGGGACTTGCCCGGCTCTCGGAAAAGCTCCACTCTGAGGAAGGTACCAATAAGGGATTGCAAGAGTTTTCACTTTAAACCTTGTGACATTTGATACGTGTACAAAATTGAATCAAAAGGTCAGGTACACATGTGTATGTGTCTGTGTTCACACACTTCCTCGGTTGGTTCCAGATGTTATAAGATGCGCTTTCTTCTCCTTCTCCGTCTTCGCGCTCGGGGAGGTTGGGAATTTCTCTAAAAATAGAAAAGAGGCTCCGCATATAAACATTTGTCTGTTCACCTTTAGGTTTGCCTGCAAATTGCATAACAAGTATCACTGTGGCAGGGGGACGTACTTCAGCGCTGGAGCTGCCACTGGAGCTGCGTCAGTGAAGACGTCGTCTTTAGGCTGCTCCAGGCTGGCCTTGTACTCCTCCAGATACTCAGCTGGGACATACGTAATGCTGAACCCCCCCCACCACACACATAAACATAAGCACACACACACATGAATGAGTGGATATTCACAAACTACACAACAACCTGGCCTCCATATTTATAAACCCTATTACTCACCGTTATTGGCAATTATGCCCCCATTCATTGCAAAAGCACAAAGTAATTTAACAAAAATAGAGGAGAACACGCAGTCAAGTGCAAACTGGAACCAAATCCTTACAGCTACCCCCCGCCGCCACCTTTTCATTAAACAAAACAGCTACTTTTAAACCTGCTCATTTACATTTAGAAGCCGTTGTCCCTGCATCAGATTTTACTTCACGAACGAGACTGCAGCAAAACTGACCTCAGTCTATTTGCAAAAAACTTCCCTGTGACGAGGTTGAGACGCTTTCGAAGTCCTGCATCACCTACTGCGTGACCGACGTGGAACAAATTTGATGGCTCTATTATTAACACAAACAAACTCCCTTTAGGAAATGAAACAAAAGAAAGCTGACAAACTGACGTTTCACAACAATTCAGAGTGAGGCTGATTCTCGGGGGCGCATTAGCACATCTGAGTGAAGCTAACAGATCTTCAGCAGATGGGTTGATTTTGATTTGTGTGTGTGTTTTTTTAAAAAAAATACATGGCATGCAGACAGAGGAAAATGAATGAAATAATGAAACGGATGAGTCAGTTCATTAACTAAGAACATCACAACAGGCGGTGAGAGACGTGGCAGAGCTTATAAAGGAATGATGAGTGGAGGGAAAAACAGGAAAAACAGTGCGTTATGGTGTTTAAACATGTTAGTCACAATGGAAGCAAGAAGAAGACGTACAGCAGGTTAGGTGCTAAAAAAAAAGTGGTAGTCAATCAAGATTTATCCAGATCTGTTGTCACAGGAATAAAAATTAAAACATTTGTTAAAGCTGGTGCGCAGCTTCACAGTATTATTATTTAAATGCTACTCGGTGTATCTGACAGACATTAAAAACAGCATCTTTAGCAGCTATAGTCATATTTCGCTGTTGCTTTGGCACTCTGCTGTAAGTAACTGTCTGGATAAAACTCTAATAGACTGTCATGAAGGTCGGCAGCAGATGGAAAGAAAGAGAGTTTGTTGTTGTTGTTGTTGTTGCAGAAAGACCACCAGCATGGAAGTTAGTCATACTCACACATAAAATGGGCACAGATCGTCCTCGGGTGCACAAGCAGATCTAGAATGTGAAGAGTTGGCTTTTTTATGCACCGAAGCTAACAAACTGCCAAGTTTAGTTCAGCAAGCAGAACTTGTCAAATACAACATTCGATTTACCTGTAAGGCAAGTCCTTCACAGGGCAGGGTTTCAGGCCAACAGTGTAACTTTAGTAGTGCTCATTTCTTTAAAAAAATAATCTGTCAGTAACTACTGAGCCTGCTGTATTCTGCATTTATAGGCTCATTTAAACGGACTCTACCACGCGGCTTACATAGAAATAGCTGAGAGGAGCTAATAATCATTTCATGCACTCGGTAATGCCAGACATTACTAATTATGTGCATATGGGCTAAATGAAAACTAACCGCTTGAATTTAAAATGATACAGGCATAAGCTTCACATTTAAGTCAAATGAATTACTGCAAACCGCAATCTGTTATTTTTGGCCACAATAATGGTCTCATTGAAATCATAATGCATGCTATTGTTTCGCATAAACGTGTATATAGATTATAGCCTTTACCCCATATCTGGCCCAATGAGAGAGTGCCTCCTGAGCATGGCGCGGGCCTGGGCGTTGGTCAGGTTGGCAGTGGGCTCTCCGTTGATAGCCAGGATGAGATCGCCAACCCCGAGACGTCCATCCCGGCTAATGGATCCTCCGTGGATTATGCTGCGGATCAACATCCCCAAACCGTCTTTCAAGGCGCTCACTGTCATCCCTTTGAAGAAGATGAGCAACTGTTTGATTTAAGTGATTTAAGTGACTTGAGTATTTCAGAAACTGTTGATCTGCTGGGATTTTCCCACACAACTAGCTTTAACAAGGGAAAATATCCAAAGAAAACGCCTTGTTGATGTCAGAGGTCAGAGGAGAATGGCCAGATGGCTTTGAGCTAAAGGCAACAGTAACTCAAACTACCACTCATCATAACCAAGACCAACAGCACATCGGACCTTGAGGCAGAAGACCACACCATTAGCTGCCACTCCTGTTAGCTAACAAAAGGAAACGGAGGCTACAGTTCACGCCAGCTCACCAAGGAGTCTCATTCGGATGGTAGGGTCACAGTTTAGTATAAAGAACACGAAAGCATGGATGCATGTTGCCTTGTATCGGCCTTTTTTGTGGTTTAATGGTGTGGGGATATTTTCTTGGCACACTCTGAGCCATTTTTACACTTTGTGTTTTTATACTGTGCCTACTCTTGGCTCTGTAAAACATCAGTGAGAGAAAATATCCCAACATTTAGTTACCTCAGGAACACAGTTAGACTATATTTTTGATTCTCTTCTACAAGAAAATCCATTCATTCTAGAAACTGTCAACATGTTGATAAATTTAATTTTCACATCTGTCTCAATGGAGTGTGACATAATATCTCTGGAGGCTCGTCTTCATCTGCACATACTGTCCATCATTCTTTTTATCCAGATGGGAGACACTCCGGCTAAAGCCTTCGACTACATTTTAAACTCCCTTTTGCAACAGCTTGATGTGTGAGAGTTCATTTACAAACTGTTTAAAAATACGATTAGTGTGCTCTATTTAAGAATGAATTCGGTCTAAGTAAGCTGCAAATTGAGAGCAAAATATGCCGAATATTCTCCACCCAATAAAAACCTTGAAAGAGCACAAACGAGCAAAATAAGAGACGATTTTCATTGAGGAATTGAAGATTTTAAACTGTAACTTCATAACACCTATTTGTTTTAGAAGTTCATACTTAATATTCATGGAGCCAGTAGCAGCCCCTTGGGCAGGTTTTGAAATGCAAATAATGAGTATGGCGATGGGATTAGACTTTCTGAGTGGAAAACAGTCAAAAATTGCTTCTATCATTTTTCCATAAAACTGGATTTAGAAAACAGGAGATAAAAGTAAAGGCCAAATGCACCTTTCAATCCTGAAACCTCATTAACACTTCTGTGGAAAATGAGAAGAAAACAAATAAAAAGAACAAATTAACGATTGTAAAGAAATGAGCACAAACCCAGGCTGGAGTTGCCCTTGACGACTGTGATAGTCCTTTCAAAATTGCTCCCTGAGGTCAACGTTGCTTTGTCTCCGTCTTCTGCAGATTCTTTCGCACCAGCCTCCTCGTCCTTTAAGGTGATAATTCAGCACACTTAGTCATGACAGTAAATAAATATATTAATAAGGCCGGATTCCAAAACAAAGCAGGGTCTCTGGAGAAAAAGGCAGCGATTTGACTGTGAAAATCATTTTAAACAAATCAGCTTAGAACCTTTTTTATCTCGCGTTTGAAGGCAGCCTCTGAGTGGAGAGACTTTAAAAAAGAAATGATGGAGGATTATTTCCTCGCTGTTATAACGCACCTTGTCACATGTGCACAGCATAGAATATCCATTTTAATCTTATCTCCTGATCTTATCGCGAGCAAAAATTTAGACTTGTTAAATTCTTACCTTCATCAAAACTCTTATGTCTACAATCTCTCCGAAAGAGATAGCAGGCTCCTTCTGATAGTTAAGGCTCTCCACAGGTTCCTCCAGCACATTCGATCTGCTCCCAATTTCAGCAAATGGGCTGTATGAATTTGTGCCGTCCTCTGGGTCTTCTTTGCTCGGGAGCTGTCCCAGGTACTGGTCGGAGCTGCTCAGAATAGCATTAAAAGCCGGGATGTGGCTGGTCAGACTCGGAGGAGCGTAAGAGGCCGACTCCTCCGGAGAGAAGACTTGACTATTGTCTGCAAAGCAGGGATGCTCCTCCAGCAAGTTCAGTCGGGCTGTAAGCTGGAGTAAAACAAAGTAGAGCAGATTGAGTGAACATTCCCACTCTGTTAGTTAGACAACTGCCCAACAGGGACAATTCATCTCCCTCCATCGCTGCCGTGCCCTCCTTGTAATGAGCCACAGAAAAGCCATCGGAGGCCAGTAGAAAGTGGCATAAATTACTGAAGATCTTGAGAGCCGAGTGCATTATGCAGTTTTATTATAACAGCGTTTAAGACTTTATTAGAACCAGGCTGAATAGTAATGGTTCTCAGCAAAAAATCCTTCTGGGAGTCTGAACAGAAGTTAAAAAAAATGCAAATGTGCAAATATATAAAACATGAGAGTCTCAGTATATAGATATGTACTTAAAACAGGAAATATGAAGTGTAATTTGAAATAAGACAGCACTGAACTGGGCTTTGACAAATGGAGGAAAGTGAGATGGTTTTACTAAAGGCAGCTTCCAAAGTTAGGGATTAAACTGTTGTTATTATTAGGGGTCATTTATTACACCAGTTGTTTCAAAGCTTGAGGTCAGAACCCCCTCATGGATGTACAAAATATTAAATAAGTAATTTTTTGGCATGCAAAGCAGTACTACAAACTAATAGTTCAGTAAGAATCACTATATACACACCTCAGTCAGAATAGACAGGACCAAACTGTTTCAAATTTATAAATATACTGCTCAAAAAATGCACAGGAACACTTTGAAAACACATGAGATCTATGTGGGGAAACCTGCTGGATAGCTACACTGATTTGGACTGGATAATGTGTTAGGGATGAAAGGATTCCACCTCATTTGATGGAAATGAAAATGATCAACTACAGAGGGAAGAAATCAAAGAGACTCTGAAAATCAACGTCAAATAATGATGCGGCAGGCGAGTCCATTTGGCTGAAATTTCATTGCACTCCAACTCCAAATGGTACTCAGACGTTTGTATGACCCTCATGTGCTTGTATGGCTCCAAATGAGACGATGGATGGTTCCAGGTCTGGACCAGGGCATCACTGAGCTCCTGGACAAGCTCCTGAGATGCAACCTGCAACCATTATGTTTCTGCTGGATGGGCAGAAACATAATGTCCCAGAGGTGTTCTTTTGATTTAGGTCGGGCAAGCATGGGGAGCAATCAATGGTATCAATTCTCTCCTAGAGAAACTACCTGTCTCCTGAAATCTACTCCATGCTCTGTGCTGGGAGACAGTGGCACATATTGATGTGCCACCCTGGATGAGTTGAACTACCTGTGCAACCTCTGTAGGGTCCAGGTATTGCCTCATGCTAGCTCTTGTGACACTGACCCTAATCAAATGCAAAAGCATTCCTGTTGTGGAGGTTGTCTCATTGTTGCCCCTCTAGTTCACCTGATGTCGTTAACAGTGTTGGTCAAGTTACTTGAAAAAAGTAATCAGTAACTAATTACTGATCACTTCCCCAAAAAAGTAATCCCATTACTTTACTGATTACTTATTTTCAAAAGTAATTAATTACTTAGTTACTTTTTTAAAACACGATTTACAACCTGAGTAGGTGATAAAGCGATAGATCTTTCAGCCCAATTCTACTTTTTCTACATAATCCATCATACAAAATGTAATCAAATGGAAAAGTCTCTTTTTAAAACTTGTTTTATTAGTTTTAATCTTTTAACTTTATGCATCAAGCAAAAATTTAATTATATGCAACATTCTCTGACTTGAATAAATTAGTTTAACATTTAAACCTATTTTCTGCACATTCCAGCACATAAAATAAAATATTTTTTGTGTTTACACTCACTCTTTCAAATAGATGCAAGTAAAACACAGCAGAAAATAAATAAAGTCAAAGACTCAGCGCTCCTGTTGCTCTATTTTCACCTGTAAAGCAGGACTGCGGTAGGCGGAGGTTTACCCTGGTGCAGGTGTGCCGCGGTCAGTGGAAGAATCCGCGAGTTTCTCTGTGAGTTTCCCATTACGTCGTAGCGCACTCGGTGCTTGCTTGGAAGTTTAGGGGTTTTTTTCACTGTAAAAATAAGTTTTCTTCCCACGCACGATGGACGCTAATGTTTTTGTCACTTTTTATGGAATCAAACTCAAAGTAAGGTCAGTACTTCCACGCTTTAAACGCTGCACGCTCATACTCTCTCCCACAATCGATATATGATCCATTGTTGATCTGCACACAGCTGTTGTCACTAACGGCGCACTCGCTTACGTCACTGTCGTGAGACATTCTCGCAAAAAATCACGGTTTTAGTAACGCAGTAACGCAGCGTTCCTACGGGAAAGTAACTGTAATCGAATTACCGTTTTTGCAATAGTAATCCCTTACTTTACTCGTTACTTGAAAAAAGTAATCAGATTACAGTAACGCGTTACTTGTAACCAACACGTGCCAAAGAGATAAGATATATGCTGAAGAAAATGAATGCAGAATGTCCCAATTTTCTAATTAAAGTTACAAATCATTCCCCATCCAAACGAACAAGCTGATAGTCAGGTAAACAGAGAACTCACTAACTTATAGGCAGAGACATTCTTGAGGCGAGTTACAATGTGGTGAACTTTACATTGTTGTTCAGGAAACAGGCACGGAGTGAAAGGTTAAAAAAAACATCCAGCCTCACAGTCCGGAAAAGCTGGTGCATTTCTTACGGTCACTGATGTAAATTTATCAAGAGACTTGTTGCTTTCCTCTGGAGCACATGATCACGCTGAGGCTGAGCTGTCGGGCTTGGTACAAACAGCTGAAATGTATTTTGTGAAATCCCTCAGTACTATAAATTGCCACGAGTCGTCCTGCCCCACGTTCGTCCCTCTGGGCCGCCCTATTATACGATAAATTACGCAGCGAGGCCCTACAAATAAGGTCGGCTGTGGCCTTTGGGAAAACTGGAAACACACAGATACCCTTAGGAAAATAGTTTGTCTGCTCCTTACTCTTTTTTTGCGGGGTTATTTTCCTTATAATTTAATATCCATTTGGAGAGTTTCAGTTCTTGGGGCTGTGGATATAACACCGAGTTCAGTAATGTAGTTACTGCCCTAACAAAGAACAGAAAACATGTCTCATGACATTTTGGCCCTCCATAGCAAAAAACCCCAAAGAATAATGACTACATGCTGTAAAGCTCATTGTGACAAAGGGCACGAGATGGTGCGGTAACATTTAATGAAATGAGGAAAACAATATCAAGCTGTGCTTCTCATTTCAGTTACATTTTATAAATAAAGGTCCTTACCTTAGGTGTGGATGAGTGTAGGTAATCCAGGTCTGTGCTACAGGTGCTACCATGGAGAGCGATCATGGAAGCTTGGAAAGTGTCGTCCTCGATCCCGGAGTAAGAATGACCTAACATCTTTTCATCAGGCAGGTCTGCATCACTGGTATCAATCTGCCGTAATGGATCAAAATACAAATAGCTGGGACACTTAGGAAGAATCACTAATCATGCTATTGTAGGAATGTAATGCAAGTCAATCAGAATTGATGTAGCTACAGCTAATGAAGCCTTAACAATAAAACCCTCAATCGACTGCGTGTATTTATTAGAATACCATTCATATAAGCTAACTGTTGCATGATTACAAGCATGGTACGCTTCAAAATTACGAGAAGGAAGCAAAAGTATAAGTTGTGTTTCCCTTTTCATGAGCTGTGATTGATTGATTGATTTTTTTCAGTTTTCCCAGAAGCTAACTAACCAATGCAGGCTCTGCTCGGTAAAGGATGCCCTCAGTCAGTCCTTCTTCCTCTCCTTCTTCAACCAAAATACTGTTGAAGTCAAATGATTGGATGGTGGGTGATGAAGTTATTTCCTGCTCACCATATGGGTGTGGAGAGTGGGAATATCCACATATTCCCTAAGAAAGTGGAGAAATTCTTTCAGTGTCCCCGGCTTTATGGAATTACACTACATTAACCAAAACCTAGAGCAAATAAATTAACATGGAATGATGATGGAAAGCAATGTTACATTTTTGAGGATGCTGTTATTTAACTATAGAGTTCAATCATCTCGACGTTCTGAATTTCATGTTTTTTACATGCATTCTATGGAAAGCAAAAGAACTTTTGCAATTTACTGTGAGTAGCGTGCACCCTAGAAATGTATGAAAACCAAGATGGCATATTGCAGGATTACACTAGTAAGACTCAATTTTGAGAGGCAACACAACAAAATACTTCTCAGAAGTCCATTCCACGTCCTGCAGCAGAGCAGGATAACTCCACAGAGGCTTCCAGCAGCTCTGTAATCCAGCTAACCCTGGCAGCCCAGAGGTCTCGCTGAGTAATCCAACAACAGATTCAATACAAGAGAACTGCGGCTCTACAGCTGAAAGAATGCAAGCTGTTTTTGCAGGGAGAGAAACATCCTGTACAAGGAGCACAGCTGCCTGGAGCAATGAATATGCCGTTGGACGGACCTAATATCTTGACAGGTGCCCTTGTATGTTTAAATGTACAAGAGGGGATGTGCTACTGGAGAATTCGATAACATAATAATATAAAACAAAGGGTCCAGGGCATTTTAGGCTGGTCACCTCCCCTGAAAGAATAGTGGGTGGAATGCTAAACCATGCAGCCTACCTCCACACTGTTTCCTGCATGAAAAATTCAAGCCCTTGTAAGCTGAGCTGTCATGACTGGAGACTAACTTGTGTGATATATGGACTGCTGGATTTAAAACCCTGCATACGTAGAGGGACAGATCCCTGACAAATACTGCAGAAAATTCACAAAAGCACAGAGTAAATCTCAGTAACTCTGACAGGTACACGTACACTTAATACTACAATCACGCAAAACACATTTGAACTTTGATTTTCAAAGCGATTTAAAGTAGAGGGGGGAAAAGCAAATGCTTTCTAATAACAATTCTTACAGGCAGTGGTTTGGCGACTCCGATCTGGACCTTGCCGAGCTTGGCCCCCTTAAGGGCCTGGACGGCATCCTCCAGGCTGGCGTTCTCCAGGTTGCTGCTGTTAACGTACATGAGTCGGTCTCCTGGCAACAGCCTGCCATCCTTCTCTGCGACACCATTGGGAACCAGAGAGCGAATCACAATCACCGTTTTGGCCGGGTCCAGTGGGTCCTGTGGTGATGTTAAGCCAGCACAAGTCAATGAGTAAATTATCACAGCCTCATATGGAGATCACATCGAATTCAGGTCATTTTCTTAACCACTCCCACACACACACGTGGGGTATTCATTTCTTGTGGGGACATCTAATTGACATAATGCTTTCTCTAGCCCCTTACCCCAACCCTAACCATGAAAAATGAATGCCTAACCCTTAGCCTAAACCTAACATATTGTCACTGAAACCACATTTTGAGTCTCAAAAATGCCTTCAAACTTGAGGCGACCATAATCCTGGTCCCCACAAATAAACTTCCAATTTTTGGCCTCCACAAAGATATGAATACACACTCAGACACACACACACCACCGAGCTTTTTCCATCTAATAAAAGTAGCCCATATTGTGAATATGGCCACGTTTAAATATCCTATAATACAGAAATACGCACAATGTAGACACGTTTAAAAAACTAAAGAAAAAAACTCATCATCTAAACATGTTAAAAAAGGATCTGTTACCTGAATATTGATATTTGTTACATTTCCATTAAACCCTAGAACATAATCCCACCTGGTAATCCAAAATGCTGAATCCCAATCCCCCTTCTCCTTTTTCGAGCTCGATATTCTGGATCTCCAACTCCCACATAGCCAAAGGGGATCCTATCGCCTCCTCGCTCACGTTGCCCTGTGTCGCCGCTATTGTATTCACCTCTGGGTGTTCAGCAACCACTACACCGCTGAGGTCTATTTGATTCTGCACAGAAAGGAAAAACCCAAAATCACTATGTAACCCCATGCCTTCGTCGCTTTGACTCTCAACCCATAGGCTGCTCCCCTCTAGTTCTGTTTCTGGCTCAGGTTTCTGGCAGCAGATGAAAGGGAAATATCTTTGGGATGCTCGGGCCTTAGTACATTATCACAGATAAGGCGAGAGAGATGAAAACCCCCTTACCCAAAGGAAAGCTGCTTTTGATGTCTCATATCTCTAGCAAATGTTGCTGGCTACTGCTGAGGTATTGCTAGAATTGGTCTTAATAAACACTCAGCCTTCCCTGCTTATCACTAAGTCTTAATCCATCATGGCTGGCAGTGTGGAAACCCGATAGAGCAATTGACAGCAAGCTAATAATGGTTGATGGGTTAGAACAGAGAAGGAAGACTTAAAGAGCATCATTCTCAAATTGCTTTATATGCACAGGCAGGAAAACATATTCTATGATGTGGTAATGCTTTCAAAAGGAGGCCTGCATATGCATCGTCTGCAACAGTACTTTCTTAGTAATATACACCGGACAACTGATTATCTGAGTGTTAACACAGATATCTAACCAGCCAATCACATGGCAGAAACTCAATGCATTTAGGTATGTGGATAGGGTCAACACGATGTGCTGTTCAAACAGAGCATCAGAACCTTGTTGAATCTGTGCCATGAAGAAATAAAGCAGCTCTGCAGGCAAAAGGAGGTCCAACCCAGTACTAGCTAGGTGTACCTAATAAAGTGTCCTGTAAGTGCAGACTGCAAGTTTGTACCCTTTTACTTGGATGTTTTTCGTAGTATTAAGTATTAAACGGACTGCAGCATCATGAGTGCAGGTACCTTCAATTTCGATGTTGTGGACAAAGCCTCTGATTCTCTCTGCTCAGCATCCACCTCAGGCTGAAGGTCGGGGGCCGGCCTGCAGCATGTCACGTACACGTGGAGCGGAAGCTCCTTCAAGATTCTCACTACTTCTTTGTGGCTCTCACCAATCAAGGAAATGCCATTGACCTAAGAAAGGAAAGGTTAAAACTTAAAACTAATCATAATATGAATTTAAAATCAGGACCAAGTGGTTACAGTACATGTCACGTGGGATAAAGTGCCTCTCAGCAGCTGAGCCTTAGCTAAACGGATCTCTGCTGCAGATCTTTGTGGACATTTTCTTACTATTCCTCCTAAAAAAAAAAGGCAAAATGCCAAAGAATAATTTTAGTAATCCCAAGAAGCACTTCTTATATTTATTTATTTACTTATTTATTTTATTTATGTGTGGGAAGTGGAAAAAGTTGTAAACTCAGTACTGACACCTTTTCAACCTACGTTTGCAGTTCTCAAACTTATTTTGGCACCTCAACCCTCCTCAAAAAGAGAGAAGGGATCATTAACCATACGAAAGAATCCAGTTCATTTTAAAAAAGCTTAACACAGCTGCAGTAGCAAATCCCTGTTTATTTTCTCCAGCTAAATCAGATTCATTTAACATTGATTCACCCCATATTTTCCCAGTAGCCTACTACGCTGCACAGTTTGCAAACCACTGACTTAAGTTATTGTGGCAACAGTTGCCCAGCAGAAAGGGAGCAACATAGCAACATTAGCATTAATCTGCAGGTTGGCGCCACTCTTGCAGAAAACAGGAGGTTTTTAGACCTTTGTACTGAAACGGCCTCCTGCCAGAGATGGAAATGAGAGTGGTGAGAATAAACCGGAACAGCTAAAAGGCAAGCCATGAATACAAAACAAAGACCTAAAAGTAGCAAAAACAAATGTAAAACCAGGAATTTATTTACCATAACTCCAAATAACTCATTTGGAAACATACTTAAACAGCTGATACACCACTGATTAATCCAGCTTTCAGCTCTATGTGGAGTGATTTTTATTACTTTCTTTGGGGGAACTATATTTGGGGAAATATATGGAGCGTAACCTCCTCAGACTTCACCCTCTTCCCCAAGCATCCTTGAATTAGGTGAAGTTGTATCAGAAGCTTATCCTCTGTTGGTGAATTTTTAGGTAGGAATCATTCCTAATAAGTGAAGCCCATACATGCCTTATTGGCATATACAGCAGTTGTCAGGCACTGTGTTATAACTACAAAGGAAACACCACAAAGACCATTATAATCAATGTAAGTACTTCCAGAGTTGCTGTATGACAATATGTACTGCACTAAAACTGAGCTCCATGAACCAACCAACCAACCTTCTGTAAATACTAATAACAAATGTAATTTTCGAGTATTATACCTCAAGAAGCTCATCTCCACTGAACAGCTTGCCACAGCGACCGACCGGTCCCTCAGGAAGGACAGATCGGATGTAATGATGTCCGCTGTTGGCTTCTAGACTGATGCCCAGACCGCTGTTCTCGGTAAACTTCTCCACCTGAGCCACCTGTCAGGGTAACAGTAAATCACATCTCTTTATGTGAAGTCTGTCAATGATTCAGACCCTTTTGTTTGATGACCCAGGTCACTGTTATTTTTTACAATATCTGCTATGAATCTAAACAGTAAACTTACCACAACTTCATTACTTGGGCCCAGAATTTCCTGCCACTTCTTCATTAACTCCTCCTCTTCAAAAGGTGTTAAGCTCGGTTCTTCAAAAACACAATATGTTATGCAATAACACACAAAAATTAAGACGGTGTTGTCATAAGCCATTCACAGGTGGCACTGCACCATAAACTTCCAAGTATAAGCAAAGTACTTGAAAATGTGTCGTGGAAGATCAAATAAACCCTTATCTGCTACCATTTAAATGTCTGAACCTAGCAACAGCAGCCGTCTCAGCATGTCCTCACATTGTGTGCTGCTAGTCGGTGCGGTCCTGTCAATAGAAGCCCTTATCTGTCAGATTTGGGCCCAATATCACTGCTAAAGCACACGGAAAAAGCATCTCAGCCTCCTACCATGTTTGTCTTCTGTTAGCTGATCCGTGGCAGGGCTGACATCAGATCCTTCACTCTTTGTGTGGAGCTGCTTTTCATCTGTGGAGACGGTAAACACACAACGGACAGTGAGACGCACAAAGGAGCCATCGACCTTCCACCAGCAGCACACGCACAGCACAAAAAACCCTCAACACTGACACAGAATCTGTTAGTGCCTAATCACTCTTGCTTTGAAAGAGGACCTTCTCTCTTTTCCCTTTATATCAAAAACACATAAAGCGCCTTTGCTAATGTTTGCTAATCCATAAAAATACCAGGACTTTTAATACACGTTTAATGAGCCTGGGACTCATTTTTGTCTTTGGGGTTCCGCAAGGCACAGAACTGGTCACCCATGAAATGAATACTTGCCATGAAGTGAATTTTATATTAAAGTCTTTTAAGTTCCAGCATACAAATACGACTCAGCAGATTGTTATGGAAGGATGTGACAACAGTTTAAGTTAATGGTTCGATTTCTTTCTGTTGTTTCATTCATTTAATGATTGAGCAAAAAGCACACTGTGCACATACACACACACACTCCTGTTTCTCCTATACTCAGAGTTTTCAAAGCAGCCAAAAACTACTCTACCCTTCTTCCCTTTAGTCTCTCTCATAGCTGTTGGTTTTCTGGTTTTCTTCATGTTTCAACTTCCTAGTGCTAAAAATAATCACTTTCAGTCTCCATCTATTACTGCCGACACTAAATAACTTGTGCAAGTTGCTTGACTTTCTTCTGCAACAGCCCAGAGGTCCTGGCATTAAATAAGTTTCTTCTTATTTAATGCCAATATTACATAAATGCAAAGGTATTAGAAAAACACACAAGAACGAAGATAAATGCAGGTTTCTCCTTGGTTGGGATGTTATGCATTGTGCACTATTTTACTATTCTGAAAGTTGATCTACTTCAACTCTCAACCAACATGATGCTAAGTTTTGGATTCCGTACAAAGACGGCTGTTAAATTTCTAGCCAGTCTGACTGCTACGAAGGGTAGTGCTTAAAAAGCACTTAACTATATTGCCATATCTGAGAAAATAGTTTTTGTCCTCTTGGCATTTGTCAGCAGCGTTAATTAGCACATTTCAACCTCTAATTAGGAGCGACGGGGCTGTAACGTGGGAGTATTCTGCTGCTATTATGAGGAGGAACCTTTTAACCTGCAATAAGCAATTATTTTTCAATATTAGGAATTGGTGTAAAATGGTTACTCGCAATATGAAAAAGTCGATTTCTCTGCAACTGAATGATCCTGTGTTCAGGCTTCAGCTTCCTCACTCTATGCATATGATGTTGTTTTAGGCCCTAACTCCAGCCAACAACATTTGTGTGTGGCAGGAGTAAGTTCTGTTTGCATCTGTTTACAACACCATAAAAGTGTCTGAAATTTCCTTTTGGAGTCACATGGAAATGACTCCTCACTGCATCATGAAACTCCTGTCTGAGCCAAATTTACACATCAAATGACACCTTTTTTGACAGGATGATGAGAAGTAAGGGATTTTTTTTTTAAATCTATCCTCATTAAATTTCTCTCACTTAATCCATCCTACCTTCAGCAGCCTCCTCAGCTTTCTTTCTCTCCAGCTCCAGCTCCTTCATGACGGTGGTGGTTGTGGGGATGGTGGTGGAAGGGGGGAGGACGGTGACAACGGGGGCTGTGACAGGGGGGATCTCATCGGGCCTGAAGCCCCGCCGGATCAGCTTAAGGTGGACCGTCTGGCCCGTGTGTCTCAGCACTTCAACTGCCTGTTGATTGGTGTATTCCTGGATGTTCACGCCGTCGACCTGCAGAGGGCGATCTCTCGTGAGCCGGTGGATTAAAGGAGAGGCAGAACGGCTTGCTTGCACAATATGAGTGTGCTGAAGCGCCATCTATGTTCTTGCTGGAAAGAGATGAACTGCAATGGCATTAACTAAAAACTGATTTCTGCACCCGAGTGTCGTCTAATCCACGACTTCATTCATTTAGGTCATTCAGGGCAGGTAGGAAGTAGATAGTTTTAAATCCCTCACAATCATGAGCGTTTAGGTGAACTCCCAAAGCAAGTCCATCCTCACACACCAGCACACAAGTAAGTCAGAACTTCTTCAAGAAAACATGTAAAAACATCCACTCATGGCTTCACTGTTAATGACCTACAGTAATGAAATTACAGACTTAACTGCTCGGTGTCCTGTTTCAAAACTCTTTTATATTCAGAGTCGCAAGAAGAACAAATAAAAAGCATAATTGGGAATTATTCAAATTCATGCATCTCATAATTTCCCTCCATTGCCTAAATGTGTAAATTTGATCACAATCAATGATAATATGAAACATTTGCTGCATGTTTGATCTCGTTCTGCTGAAAACAGAAGCCAGCCGTAACCAAAAGAGCATAATTAGTGTACTTACTGCTATAATCTGGTCTCCAATGTGAATACGGCCATCTTGGTCTACAGTGCTGTCTTTTGTTATGCTCTTAACAAAGATACCAGAGGGCTCTGAGGAATCAGAACAGTTGAGACACATAAATGGGTGAAGACATTAAATGTGTTTCAATTTGTGTTTCAATAAACGGAGGGCACTTTTTACTAACTTTACAAATTACAGATCCCTGAATATAATCAGAAATTTCAAACTATTTACAGAACGATCAGGTGTTCGGCATTCAATAAGATGCCACACAAATTATTTGTACCACTCCACTATAAAGGAGAACGTCACAGCCTGATACCTGCAGGCCTGACAGCAGCAGGCGTATCACTGCTCCTGTTTCTACCTGGTTTCTACTCTGGTTTTACGTGGCCTATCAACACAATTTAAAAACTGGCATATATAATAGAAATATAAAATCTCCATATTATTTTTAAAAAAATCAGTTTTTCACCTGAATTCTTATCTCCAACATAACCAGCAATAGTGATCCCGAGTCCTTGGGTGTTCTTAGTAAGGCTCACATCAAATGCCTCAGCATCCTCTTCCTCGTAGCCCTGCGTGTAGACGCAGAGAAATGAGTCAGCATCACAGCAGAAACCAAATGAAAGCGATGTTTTACTTTGGAACAGAAGAAAGGAAAATTGCGGCACATCAAAATACATTGTTTAACTTTGATTAATGAGCGCTCAGTACCTGTCAGCCAAAAATAAGACTCACAGTTACTGTGTGTGATCACAGGGATATGATGTTTGTCATTCACATTGTGAGTCACTAATCATTCAATCAAGTCAAAATAGAAGCGAGTGCTGAAAATGGCCATGAAATCGCTGTTTGTAGGAGGCTCTGAGCTTTTTTTTTTCCTTCTTTTTCTGGGAACGTAAAGCAAAGTGTGAGTCACAGGTGATGCAACCTGCAATTTTCTTTAATTGCATTTGTACTGGCTTGTCAAGCAGGAAGAAAAGATAAAACTGGATATGAAGGACCTGAAGTTTATGTGTGAAGTTTTTTATATATATAACTGTGTATGGTGTGTCTTGCATGGCAGGCAATTACCATCAGGATGACGGGTTCTCCAGAAAACGCTTTATTGCGAGGATAGTGCGAGTCATAAAATCAATTTGAATGAGACACGCGTCTCTGTGATGTAAAAAAAAATTAAAAAGAGGTATTTGGGTTTACAGAGGAACAGATGCCCTTACCTGCTGTTCGCTGACAGTGGGGAGCACCACAGGCATGACAGAAGCAGAGGGAGTCTCTTCCAAAGGACCTCTGGTAACAACCAGCTTCACCCTGTTCCCGCACTGCCTCAGGACCTGGGCCACCTGGTCGCTGCCCATGCCGAGCAGGTCGGTGTCTCCGATTCTCAGGATATGGTCCCCGCTGCGCAGGCGGCCATCCTGTGGCAAGAAATGATTTCTATATTAACTCTGCGCTCATTATGGCATTGTCACTCCTAAGTGACAGGTAATTCTGTGCTTTCCTGCAATTACTCATTACACATAACTGACAGGAGTCATCTGTCTAGAACACTGAAAGTGTCATTGGCTGTGAGCGATGAAAAAAGACATGTCCTAAAGAAGTGACAGACACAGCTAAAGAGTCACCTGATCAGCAATGCCTCCAGGAAGTATAGTTTTGACTATAACCCCGGTGGTTTTTCCTCCAACAATACCAAAGCCAAGACCGGTGCCATCGTTGACAAGCTCAATCGTCTCCACATGTTGCCACTGAGACAGTAACAGAAGTGAAACACAATGTTACCCAGTGTCTTATTAGGAAAAATGTACATCACTTAACAGGTATTTTTGTTTTCTGTGTCGTGGTGCTGGATGGGGATTGCAGAGCAAAGAGCAAAGTGCATGTAGTTTCTTAAGTCCCCACATGGAAACTGTGTCAGATCACAACACGCTCCTTGCAGAGGCCCCACTGGTGTGTCAGTGTACTCATTACCGCGCTGGAGTTGGCTGATAATGTGCTGGCAGCAGAGGGCGTGCGGGACACTGCAGGACTGGCCAGCTGAGGTATTGGCCCTCTGGCCACTGTGAGCTGCACCCTGTCTGAAGCACTCTGCAGGATGCCTATAGCCTGCTGGTGGGTCACTGTCTTGTCCAGAGGCTGGCCATTAATGGCCAATATCTGGTCGGCTTCTTTGAGTTTCCCATCGCTGTAACGGGGAAGAAGCATGCAGCAGAGGCAAGGACACAGAATGAGAACCCTTATAGTCACCAGATACCACATTATAGCTTTAATCTTTGTACCTGTAACTTTGAATTTGTCTTTGGGTGAATACATTTAAGGGTGTTTATATCTGAAACATGAAAAATGCAGCTTCCACTCTTTTAGGATTGGTGTGACGCAACATGTGTTGCAACAGCTCACAACAGCTTTACTCTGGTATTTCCTGGCAAGTATAAAAGTATCTCTAATCTCCCAAGACAATCTGTAAACGCACCCACCTGACTGTCTGAAACAAAGTCCTAGAAATTTCAAATTAGAAATCAACAATTAACCAGATGCTGAAAGAATGTCTGGAAGACTGCATAGCAGTATGTTTTTCCTGCATACCAGTGAGCGACACTTCCTGGTTGAATTTCCTGGATGAAGATGCCGAGCTCTCCGCGGTTCTCGCTCTTTAGGCCCACCACGCTGAAGCCAAGACCTCCGGACACTGGCTTCTGCAGATCCACATGCGTCACATAACGTCCCTGCGTAATACACACACAAACCTTGTATTACATATATATATATATATATATATATATATATATATATATATATATACACATTGGCCTTGTGCTGATTCACTAAAGCATCAAAGCTACAGGCAGCCTTTAGAAGTCTATTTGAAGTGCCTCAAGAGAGAGGAGCACTGCGGAGTTTTCTTCTTTTTTTGACTCTCTTTGAATGTTTGGTTTGAGTTATAGGACTTATTAAAAAGTAATCTTGCTTATTTTTGTGTAAAAAATCAGTAAAATGTTAAAAGATTGACAAAAAAAGTCTACTGGGGTTTCAAAATAGACTTGCCACAATAGCATTATTTTAGCTTATGCGCATCCCTTTTCTTCTGCATATCCAGTTCTATTCTATTCATAAGCCTATCCCAGCTGTCGTAGGGCGAAACACAAGGTACACCCTGGGCAGTCACACAGAGAGACACTTTGGACTGTGGGAGAGAGCCTGAGTACCCACACAGACACGGGGACGACATGCAGATTCCACACGCTTTGTCAATATATGCCATCTAGCTTAAACCGACAATAAATTAACAAAATGTTAGCACGCATTACAATAACTGCCTCCCTTCTAGCTGTTTGTACCTGCGCCATGGAGTGGATAATATGTTCAAATTCTTCGGATGACGTCTTCCCATTGGCGTGCGTGGGAGCTGGGGTGTCTGAGCAGGAAACATGGCTGCCATTGGGCTTGGCTGCTGTGAGATCACTCCCTCGTGATAAAGGGACACTCCCCTGAAATGATAAAACAGAAATGTGAAAACTACAGATACCTCCCTGACACTTCTATGTTTACTCCTGGATTTTGGATCTTCCTTCTACATTCCTTTAAAGTGAACATGAAACACTACATATATAAAAGTTTACCCATCTTTCTCCTGATTGGCTGGCATACAGTGCTGTAGTATATAGACAAAACATAAAGAAAAGCATAATAGGTCCACATTCAAACACATGAATGCTATTGAATCAAATCCAAAACTGCTGGGCTTTCAGTTTGAATGGGGCATAACAGCTCAGAAAATCTCCAAAGCGATCCTGTACACAGCAGCAGTTGCTGGCTTTAATCCAACCAAAGACAATTAAAAGTTTTAAGGGAAAAAACAAAAAAAGGCCCATTATGCCTCATTTGTACTCTGAACATAAAGATCTTGCAAATTAAATTTTAGACACCAAAACTCTGGATCTGAGTGTCTAAAAAAACCACCGAGATGGCAGACAGTTTGTTATCCCTCCATGATTAGCTGCATCTATGGCACTCTAATCCTTCAGGAGATAATAGCTCTTAGCTGATGTTCCAACAGTGATGAGGCTCCAAATACAATATTTTTATCGGGGCCAGGGAGAAGCATCGCTGGCCATCTGGATGCTTTAATATGCTCGGCTCTTAATTACTGCAATGACTTTACTTGTGTGACAGATGAATTACATGAAGGCGACAACTACATAAAACAGTGTTTTCCCGATTTCATTAGCCAAAGGGTGTAATGCTTATGACTTTCCGAATTGGATTCAAAAGGACGGACGTAATGCACGGCAATAATTCTATAAACACTCCATTTGGCATATGGCGCTGCCAGGCTAAAGCTGTCCTTGTGAACTTGTGAAATTTGCATTAGGAAGTTGGACTGTGCGACTTTCAGAGCTTCGAGAACATGTACTGTACATCACGCTTCCTTTAAATACAGTCCCAGATTAGCACTCAGAAACAAAACTCCATTGGACAGGATGCATTAGTGCCGCACACAGCAAACAAAACCCCGTGGGCCCGGCTAAGTTAGCGTAGCATGCTGCTAAGTTGCCGTGCTCATGCATGAGCTTTGTTAGCTGGGGCCCAGCTAAGAGGATTAAAGTTCCAGTTTGGTTCTTGAACATTTAAGAAATTGTTTCTGCCCCACTTCACACAGTGGCAGCGGCCTCTTTCTCATTGGAGAGTAGGGCCTTGTCGCCATAGCGACGTGGGCTAAGCAAGGCCTAACTAGCAGAGCCAGAAGATGGGCAGTGACTGTGTGTGTGTGTTTGCGTGTCAGCCTCAAAACACAAAAACAAACCATCTCCCCAAATTGGTTCTGATTTACACGGCCACACAAACACAGCTTGGGTCTGAAAGCCCCAAAGAAACATAACACACTTATAGTTGTTGCTTTTTTATCTATTCATTTCTCAAAAATATTACTATTGTTATAACACAGAAAAGGTCCATCCTTTGGTTTGAACGAACTTTAAGTTGAATGGCTGCTTCTTAAGTTTTCTATTATAAAACAGAGGAATCTGCACACACACACACACAAAAGAAGGTACCTATTCTTGAAATAAGTCAAATCGCTGGCGCACAAAAATGCCACGGGGCTTTTTAAATCTAAATTCCACAAGGGGTAAAAAAGCGAACATCCCTTCCTCCCAGTGCATAGCTCGCATACTTTCGTCTCTTTCTCTGAAACGCTTACCCTGGCCCCTTTCCTCTGTGACTTGAGAGTGCTTTCCTTCCACTCAGATGTTTAATTCTCAATGGGGAGAATCAGCCAGAAAAAAGTATCTCTGCTCATGTACCCATATTATATCTGGCTTGTGTGGACCCTGACAGCAATTTGGCCATAGCGGCAAACACTACTGGGAATGGGGATTGAAAGGGTGAGTGGAGGATGTCTTGACATAAGCCAGAAGTAGAATCAGTGAGGTCACCAAGGAAGCAGGGAGAGATAAAAACCTGAATAAGGATATCAGAAACATTCCAGCCTAGCTGAGGTAGAGCTAAAGCAGGAGTTCCAGTTTTATCTTAGAAATTCCTTTTTTTTTTTTTTGTCATGATGCTGAAAAAACCACTGACAAAATCCCACTGCAGGTTCACTGAATACTGTTACAGGCCGGTCAGAGTGAACGAATTCAGATTGTCCCACAGACATGTAGAAATAGACAATAGCTGACCTGTAAGAACAGACACTTTAGCCACAACAGCAGGCTGGTCAAGGTGCAAAAGGTGAAGTCAATCAAACGCTAATGAGATTGGGAAAAGAACAAAGGAGGGAAGTAAAAGCACAGGAGGCCGCATGAGGAGCTAACCTTCAAAATAAAATAGGAAGTGCGCCAAACAGTGAGGCAGAGGAGGATGAGACGTGATGACGGAAAACACTCAACATAGAATTACAATAAATACGTGTTTAAGGCACTGACCATCCCTTAAATGGTTGCTGTCTGGAGTTTATGTGTGTTAAATATTAGAATCTAGCATAATTTCAGTGGTCAGAAGCCAAATATTCTCAAAACGCACCAGTCAGCCCAACAACTCCAGCATCACTTCCACTGCATACACAACTTCAACACTCAAGAAGGCATTTAGTGCACACAGTGTACGACATGTAACTAACGGCAGTATCCAAAATGAGTCCTGCCACAACTGTCGCCAGTGTGAAGCCATTAAAATGGGAATTCAAGGAGCCTGTGGCTGAAATAATACCTTCAGTTTTACATTAAGTCTGGGCAGGTCCCATTAAAGGCTAGGTTATGTCTCAACATCAAATGTCACCAGGAACAAGGTCCTGGCTCAAGCACTCCTCCACTACAATGGTACTATGAAAAATGAACAGCAGGTTTTAGTTCATATCAAATGACACAAATGCATCTGTTTCTACTATCCTCTGCTATCCCATCATTTTTGTAGTTTATGAAATCTGATTAAATGAACCCGGGATCAGCGTGTTATAAATACATCATTCTTATTATTACCCTTAGTTAAGCTACCACAGGCCTAGTTTTTGGGCCATGATGCACTGGATGGTTCTTATTGATTCACCTCTTTTCACTCACTGTGTTTATAAACCACTCTGCATTTAATTGTTAGGTGTTTTACGAATCTGTGGCTCTCTCCCGCAGTGTCTTTTGAGACAACTATTGATAAGTTATATTAATGTATAAATATTACATTTAAAGTAAGTAGAAAGTGTTTTTAACCATCTGTGACATCATATAATCTCTATCCTTAAGACACACAGTCTAAGAAAAACATGGCATAAGAAATGTGAGCCAAATTGGAGGAAATATAAAACCTTTAAGCAAAAAGATTTGGGGTTTACCTGATCTCTGAGATGCTGGACAGACTTCTGCAAGGCCAGGATCTGATGGAAGAGGGGGCTCTGGAGCACTGACTTGAGCAGGCTGAGCTTCTCCTCAGTGGGCACTTCTCCCCGCTCCTTGAGTTTGGCCTGGAGTCGCTCCACCGCCTGCAAGGCACGCTGCGTGTCTGCAAACCGTCGCATGTTTCAGTGACAGCGCCAGAGTGAAGGCGACGATGCAGGCAGCCGGAGGTGTGGGAGTGACAGAGGTGGAGAGAGGTGGCGAGGACAAAGACTTCATCAGTTCATGGGTGAAGATAGCGAGGGTGGGAAGAGTGTTTGGATATTACCTCATTTATTCATTTAGGCATCCTGATTTAATTATTAAGAGGATTCTTTTTAAAAAAAAGCCTCCACAACCATTTGAAACATGACTTTAACATATTTATGTTTAACAATAACTCAATGACTTGTAAATGTATAGGCTAGGCTTAGTTAAGGCCGGTTGACTCTCAACAGGCCTATATCAAAATCATGTAGCCACAAGCTTTTGCACAGAAGAAAAAAACTCAATTTTCAATGCACTGCTTGTTTTTGGAATAGCAATGTTTCCTTTTCTTGACTTTAGGGTCAAATGGTGGGTTACACAGGAGCGTAGAATGAATGGTTATCAGGAGGAAAAGATAAAAGGACTGGGACCTCCACGCTTTGTTTGCTGGATCCTCTATAAGCCCTACAACCGAGTAACTCCAGAGTGGCTTGTTAGTAAGGATGGGCCAGCCAGACGTCATCTGAGCAAAAATGAAGCAATTTCAGAAGCTCACCAACCGTGACTAACACCTAATAGGCCGTGCACGAGGTCCAAAACACTTTTTGCACTGAAAAGCTTTGTTGTTTGAACAAAAAGTTGTAAATAGGCCAATAACACTTGAGCCCTGTAAGATTTTTTTCTGCTCACCACTGGCTCAGTCCAGACAAATGTAAAATTTCCACTGTCCTTCCCTCCATGTGGATAATTAGGAATACTAAATCAATGTGGCATGGACAGTTAGGTCCATAAGTGTCTGAACAAAGACACTTTTCCACAAAAGTATTGCATTAACTGTTTACGAATTGCAGTCAAGCTAACATAATTTTTAATATAAGGACTGTAAGAACCCATTAGCATAAGTTAATGCTGTTTTTCGCCCGTGTAGATGCTGCTAGGTGTTTACTGCAGTCACCTTCATGTGCTGCTTGTTTGAAGCCCTTTGCTGCAATTAGTTTTGTCTTTAGTAACTGAAAAGCATGCTCTGTTGAACACTAGGTCCCTTACATGTTCATTGAATTGATTCTGTAGTATTCTTTGGGTCATTTTCCATTTACACTCTGAAACACCATCCAACCAGTTTTGCATTTGGCTGAATCTGAGAAGTGTATAGCTCTTTATACTTCAGAATGTATCCTGCTGCTTTTACCAGCATCCACATCAACAATAAACACGTGTGACCTAGGTCTACCTGTAGCCTTACATACCCATAGAATAACATTGGCTTCACGTATGCTTTGGATCGTGAACTGTTCCTTGCCTTCTCTCATGCTTCTCTCTTCCCATAATTCTGGTCTAAGTTAACCTTGGTTTCATCTCTCAAAAGACTTTTTTCAAAACTGTGCCGGCTCTTTTCGATTATTTCTGGTCTAGTCAAAGTCTAATCTGTCCTTCCTGGTGTTGGGGGTAACCAGGAGTTTGTACCTTGTTGCATGAAGGCGTCTCTTGATTGTATGATATGCCTACATCCTGGAGTGTAGTCTTGACTTGGTTATATGTTGTTGCAAAGTTGTTTTGATTAGTCGTTGAAGTAATTCTGTAACTACCCACTTTAGTTTTCTTTCGATGTTGAATGCACCAGACTGACGAACTCTCTGACAGGTTTATTTGGGTTTTTCAGCTTAATGATAGCGTCCCTCATTTGCATCATTGTCTCTTTAAAACCTCAGATTGAGAGTTCTATTGAACTGCTAATGCTGGCATAAAGTTCAACATTTGGACTCATTACTTCCCTCATAAATGAGTAATGAGGGAATCGACCTCACCTGCCAATGAAACTACTTGTCAGTCAAATGTCCAACTACATTTGAACGTCTGAAAATGGGGTGCTATGTATAAAAATGACGGTAATTCCTAAACAGTTAATGCAAAACTGTTGCAAAACCCCTTGAATTAAAGTTAAAAGTCTGCACTTCAGTCACATCTTGACTAATTTAATTAGAAATCCACTGTGACTGTGTACAGAGGCAAAATCACAAATAATGCGTCACTGTCCAGAAACCTAAGGACCTAACTATGTGTGAGTTTGCAGAAGAAAAGGTGGTCCTTGAGCAAAGCCTAAGGAGTCACAGATACATCAGCCAAATGTGCTAATTGCCATAGACCTACTGGGAAAGAAGATGACATTTACCAATGGCAGGAATAATGAGCTGACTAAATGTTTAACTGTAGAGTGATAAAGAGTTGAAATACGTTAAAACAAGCTTCTTTTTTTGTGAAACCCAACCAATAAATCTGTATTTTCAGCCAAAATGGACTTATTAAAGATCTGGAGCTATATGAAAACTCTGATTTTGTTTTTTAATAATAACGCAGAAACGATGCTTAGGCTAATTTAGAATTAGTGTTATCAGTTTTTCCAGCAGAGCAGTGCCTGGAGCACACGTATTCATCACAGTTCATCATTTGCAGCTGACAAACACACAGTCAACATTCGCGTCCTGAGAGTGACCACAGATTGCTGTTTTAAAGAAAGAAGCTGGCAGCACCAATTTGGCGTCATGCTTGACAGTTGGGCAAATAAATCTCTATGGGCACAAACAAACAATCAAATTTATGGCAACATTATCAGATATGGCAACATTGGCAGCCCACGGACATTGAACTGAATCCAGGGCCTCTTACGCTGGTTGAGAAAACTCTCAGCTTAAGCCAAATGTGCAAAGCACAGCCAGCAGAGACGGACACCCAAACCCCCGTGCAAAAACTGCTCATTTTTAAAAGAAGATTTTCTTTTTTTTTTGATTATGGCAGTGTTGAATCTTAATTAAACCGAGTACTGGTACTGGATTCAGCAGTCTGCTATCATGACCACACTCAACCCTAAAGCTGGTTCAATCATGGATGAAATCATGAATATTTTATAGATGCCTGGCATAAAACAATTAAAAAACCAAACACTTACCCATTGTTTCTATCATTTTTAGAGCGTCGGATGAATGTGTAGTGTTCCCTTCATCAAGGCCTGAAAATGACAAATTCAGTATTTAATGTCTTTTTGTGAGCAATCAGAGAACTAAATATTAGACCACTAATTCACGCTCTTTCCTTTTATTTTTAACTTCCACAAAGCTCTCAGAGCAAGAAAAATGGCTCATGCTCCTCCTGGGTTCTCCTCCCAACTTACACATTTTCTGTTCAAAAGATTAACATTAAAAAGAAACTAGATTTATTTCATTTCTGTTAGGTCCATATTTATCTCTGAAGAATGCTTCACTGTGTGCATCAGAGCACCATTGTGCTGAATAGCTGTCCCAGTTTGTCGAGTCTCTCGACAAACCGGCTGCCAGAAAAGCGCTTCTACTCAAGCTTCTTAGTTCCCTTGTATTCCACTAATGCTCTTATTGATGAATAAATACCAAGTAATTTACATTACTGAAATTTCATACAGCCGGTATTAGATGAAGCTTGAGTATCCATTTTGCTTTTATCAGATAAATATCACCTCACTTCTCATACAACAATGATAATTAATTATCCTCTCATACAACAATCTTATAAGCTGCTTTAAAACTAACACAACACCCTGCTAACATGACAATTTTCGTATTTAATTGTTGTTCATTTTTTTCCTTATAAATTACAAGTTTACACTGACTTTTTATTTGCAGTGTTACTTAGCTCATAAATGAGTGTTTAAACTGTTGGTCAATATTAGGAGTGGGGGGTGGGCGAGCAGATAGAGCACAGTATCGCACTAATTTAGGTGGTGATATTGTATTAGTTCTGCGACACCAAAAAATACATTTTTATTAGCTAAATTAAAATTCGTTGGGTATTACTACAAACAAGATGGATCATCTCGTGCAACACCAATCTGAGATAATGGTAAGTGTGCAAACTTACTTTACACTGGCTCGACCAAACTTGTGATTGTCCAGAGCTTGAGGGTAAGGTAAGGTGATAGCACAGGTCACCTGATACGAGGTAACCTTTCTGCAAATAGTTGCAGACTGACTTGGAATGACTGCAATCGCTCTCAGGGAGATTGTCAAAGGTTTGCAAATAATTGCTGTCTAATTTACAGATAGATTGAGTCTTTGTCAATGAGCACAACGCGAGAGGACTCAACTCCACTGGCTGCCAGTTGTTTGTATTCTGGTTATATTCCCGTAGAGCCGGAAGGCTGCTGAGTGTAAATGTAATAGTTATGCAGACAGATTACATGTAATTGTCAAACTGACCCCAATCAATCGTAGATTGATATTATAGCACAGTGAGCTGGTCTTATGGCAACATTAATGTCAGGTTTTAGTGACAGTGCTGGTGTGTTTAATTGTCATTTGCCTTTTCATTATCATTGAACAACAACATTATGATGGTTACCACTGGCTTTTATAATGTCTATGGTAACACACAGCAAAAGAGGAAAAAAGCGCTTATATTCTGCACAAAAAAATACCTAAAGGGATACCTGATTATGAAGTAATCAGCTCAGGAATTTATAGTTATTATTTTAAATTCCCTAAAAGCTGCTTCAGTAAATCACCCTTGCTATTGACTGGTGTCATCCTGCTCACTGTTCCTTTCAGACACATATTTTCTGACTATTTTACCTGGAAAAAGTCTTAATTTACCAATATTTCATTGTACCATTGTGCTTGAAATCAAAGTCTCATTTTGCACAATGGGTGGATTCAAACATCTATGTGAAGTCTGGCTATTTGTTCTATCGAATCTGTCAAAAAAAATATATCTTTGTGAAACTGACTCCAAATGCTGCCTTGGAAAAAAAACTGTTACCTTCAAAGTGCATGCAATCAGATCAGAAAGGCAAGAGAAGGAGCAGTGACTCCTCTACTGTGTAAAAAAAAAAAAAAAAAAGACAGTGCCAATAAGCTCATAAAGACTCTCAGTACCTTTAAAGCTTTAAAAGCTAACAGTAATGCATGATGAAGGTGATCATGTTGTTTATATTAATTCTTTTAAGGGGTGCTTGCTAACAGAGCCCATGCAGGGAACATGGCACTTGGCTGCAGAGAGTGGCTTTGTAAGCAAGCATGATATGACTCAGGGAGACGTTACACGATTAAAGGAGATTGCTCAGACAATTAAAAGCCCTGTATAGACTCTCAGAATAGCTGCAGCATCTGTGGCAAAAGGATCACCACAGCTCTGGTTTGTTTATGCATTTGCTTCACTCATTACTGCATGTGTCCTACCTTTTATGCTGAGTGATGAGCTAGTATGTTAGCCGTGTATTTCACTCATGTAGTGGTGTATTTATGTAATAAATCTGCCTTCACACGCACCTTACAGTCACTTGTGGCAACAGTAGTATACTATATGTGGGTTTTTTTCAATGACATATGTGGTTCAGTGTCTGAAAGTAGCTTTACCATTCCTTAAGTGAATCGCTTAAGGATGCACACACTATAGTGGTATGTAATGAATCACAGAAGGCCGGAGGAGCTCATTAGCCGCTATTACACACTAGATATCAGCCTCCAAAAAAGTCGTTTAGCTCCGCGGGTAGCATTTCCTTGCGAAAATAATCATTAGTGAGGTTTGTGGCGAGTATAGTTAGCTAATAAGAAAACGCAGTTATTTTATCGCGGAGTTCCTACCCACCAAAAATCAAAGAAATTAGCACTATACCCGTGTTATTTCTTGCTTAATAAAGCGTTTAGTACGTCGTATTTGTTTAAAGCTGGTATATCCTGCCCAGGTTCGGTGGTGTTTTGAATACAGTCGACAAGGCACTCGGGACAATCCGATTTTCTCAACCCCTCCTCCTCCTCCTCTTTCCCCATCTCATCTAGCAAGAAAGCAACAGGCTTCCCGACGCGGGGACGGGAAAGAAGTTACACACTATCAGGGCTCTGTATGGCCACAGAAAATCGCCCAAGCTGGCTTCTTGCAGTATATATAAACACTTTTACTTGAAAAAAAAAGCCTCTTGGATCTATTTAAAGGCAGTCTGGTGTGATTATGTGACCAACCGCTACAGAAGACGTCTCACAATGTTTTCCTCTAATTAGCGACATTAAAGCTAACAAAGGGGGTGTCTAGCTTGAGAAAAGCTGAAGTTAGTACACACCGAAGACTTCAGTAACGTTTCCTTAAGCGAATCCCGTTTAAAGAGAGTCACTTACATGAGTGTGGACGCTCTGCTTTCCCGGCGGCCAGGATCTTGAGCTATCCTCTGTTGTCCTGCGGCTAACGGCGCACTGACTGGGGCTTAAAGATGGGGCGTAGAGTAACTCGATCCTATGTGGACACTTCCAGCGATAGCCGCACCGACAGTTCAGCTGGGGCTGAGGCGCCGCTTGCTGGCTGCCCTGACAACTAGGCCCTACATACATGGAAGAAGGCCTGGCTGCCGTGTAGGGCCAGAGCTAAAGTCCCAAAAACAAAGCAAACTCACATAAACTTTAAATGCACACTTAAAAAGAAGTGCAATTTCAACAGTACAATTAAGTTTGTCTGCAGAACAGAGAAATCCTGCTCCTGTAAATGAAATAACTATTTGTGCATAAATTGTAAGAAATAAATGTGTAAAATTATCTAATTTCTCAGATTAAACTGTGATTATAACACTTTTTTTTGGGGGGGGGGGGGGGGGGTTATTTAATAGAAGAGGATCTTGTTTAAATTACTGTTAGAAAAAACCCAGAAATTTATATAGATTTTTTAAAAACATGAATCTTTCTGTTATTTATTTGCTTATTTGTTAGTTTGGTGTATTATTAATGAAAACAAGGGATTTCTTTATCACTAGGAAGAGCTGTAAAACTTTTCAAAATACATTTTAAAGTAAAAAAGTTATGGCCTCCCTCAAATTTTCCAAAGCTGTCCAGTGAGCCAGATCAGAGCCTTCGCTGGGTGGCATTTGGGAGAGGGTGAGAGGTAATGTCTGTAATGGACATTATCTTGGCTAGTATCCTCTCACCCATCACCTCTATGGAGTCTAGGGGCTGGCCAGGATGGAGCTGGCCCTCTTTACCAGTCTATGCCTTCTCCTGCCAAAGTGCTACCCGACTTAATAGATGCTGTAACAAGAGAGACAGAGGGGCATGAGGGGTTAACCTACCCTGCCTATAAACCGACATTTAAGTGGAGAAAAGACAGCAGAAAACAGCTTTCCAACTGCTTTCATGGGGCAAACAACAGGAAATTACAGATAAATCACAGCAAAACTTTCACAGAAGGTTATTACCTGAAAAAAGTTGGTCTGGGAGACAAACACACACAGCCCAGCGATTTTGTCTGAGGCAGTTAAACTTGGCCCTTAAAATTATTACTTTTGAGGAACACCTGACCTCAGCGACCCGAACGTGAATCACAGGTGCAGAAGTGTATTTGTTTAAGTGCCCTTGAGCAAACACACAGTCTCTAAAATGCATAAAATACACTATAAAGGAAGAGTAATATTGCGCTCATTCATATTAGATATATTGAAGTTACCGTGAGGCCCATGCCTACCATGGCTGGAGCCCGGGGATGTATTTGTTTTAATAATTCATGTTTTCTCTGCATTTTTTTTATATGCGGCACTAATTATAAACAATTCAGCGAATTGTTGGAACGGTTTTCAGTCAATCCAAAGCATTTGTGTGAGAGTCCAATCAACAGGGCAGTTTATGCTTCTAATTAAATATGACTCCCATGCACTGCTAGCTTGTTAACCACATACAGCTCACCCACACACTTATGCATGAATACTTCATGCTGCCACCCACACAAGTTCATGGAAAAGCTAGATATTTGTCTAATATGCATTTAAGTGTAATGAACAGTATACTCTGTGCTTTTATTACTTCACAAGATGATGTGATTTTAACTCAAAATGCAGAACATTTAGTAGACACGAGAAAAGAACTTGTCATCTGTTAATTGTGACTCAGATCTAGCAGCACAACAGAAATGTAGAAGTGCTGTAATTTGCATTGTTTTCCACATTGTTGCAAAGGAAAAGCAACTATTAGGCACTGGCTGGTCAAGAAAGCCTCTTAATACTATTTCTGCCCTCTCCAGAATTGCTTTTATTTTTATGGATCAAGACCTCAGAGGAGAGCAGGAAAGAACAGGGTCAGTCTGTAAGAAGTCATTTCACCAACGGGGAGAGGGATACAAGCTGCTTTCAGGGAGCTGATACTGACTAAATCCCTTCACCATTTATATCTTTACTTCCACCTCCCTGCTTATCCACCCTGTAACTCCCCTCTTACTCTGACAATAAGCCACTTTTATGTGGGAGGTCTGACTCAGCCAAATGCTGAGAAAGACAAGAGATTGAAACAAGATAGAAAGGAAGAGAGGTGGAAAAAAACATCTTAGCTCAGTGTTAAGCAGCTTCAGCATTTTATATTTTTATACCTGCCTGTCACAGGCCTTCAGCATTAGTCATTGTTTGAGACAGCCTAGTTACATCTGTCATAAATGGATTCAGATCTCTTTTCTCAATACTCTGAAAAAGGATTATTTTAGCTGCATTTAACTGTTTTTTGGACCAATTCAGCATTTGATGTACAAAGCTTTGCAAAAGTCACAAATCATCCCTTATGTCCTTATATTTTGCTTCCAAGGAGTCAGGTTTTATTGCTCTTGAGCAGTAGTTCTCCAGGGTTTCTGAAGGTCTGTCAAAGTTTATCTTTGGTCACGGGCTGCTTTTTACTCATTCAAAGAGATATTAGCTGAAAACTTGGCATATTTCGGCACAGCACCTCAGAAACTGGGCAAGTGAAGTATAGAAGAAAAAGTAGCAGACCTAAAACGTTATCTGTTGCAAATGAACAGTATGTGAAAGCAATGTCCTTAAGAAAAAGGTGGGAAAAAGACAGCAAAGAGTTGACACAGGACATGAGAGATGCTACTGGACCTTCAGTTGATCCGTTTACTGTTACTGAAGCCTCATCAGAAATAGTCTCAGTGGAAGAGTGGCTGTCAAGAAGCCTTTCTTAAGAAAGGGAAACAGGGAGACAAGCCTGAGATATGCCAAATTACACAGCAACTGGACTGAAAATCAGTGCCAACAAGTCTCATGGAGCAATTAATCCATATTTGAAATTTTGGGTTCAAATCATTGTCAACAGAGGCACTATGATGGGTTGGAGCTGCATTTCAGTCAGTAATGTTCAGGGATTCAAATATTATTTACAGAAACAATGAATTGGAAACATAATTACACAGAAATGTACAGTCAGATTTGGATCCACCATGCAATACCATCTGGAAACGACTGACTGACTTCATTTTTTAACATGACAATGATCCCAAACACACTGCCGTTGCATTAATATTATACCTGGATAGAAAAACACACAGTGGAACATTATCAGTCATGGATTGGCCTCCTCAGAGCCTGGATCTCAACGTTATTAAAGTCATGTGGGATCCTCTTGACAGGGAACAGAACAAAAGGGAGCCAAAGAAGAGCTTTGAATGTCATTCAAGAAGCCTGGAGAACTATTCCTGAAGACTGCTGAAAGAAATTATTATTATTTCACATTTTCTGAGCAAAGGAAAGTTCAAGTTAGTTGTTCAGTTCTACATTTTATACAATTTATTATGATTTAAATTTCCAAGTGTTCAAAAATATGAATATAAGAAAGTAAAATGTGTCAGTATTTCAAATTTGATACTCATATGTGTCCAATATTAGAGTTGGTGTAATTTCTAGTACAACAATCTAACTCTGCACCTTACACATATAACAATAAACTCCCAGTTCTGTTGGGACCAAAGTCTTTCTATGTGACTATATGTGACTGTGCTAACAGTAACAAAGGGACTGGCACACTTAATATCCATGTTAACATGATTAACACTATTACCAACATATATGTTGTGTGAATAGTGTGCGGAAAGCTAATACACAGTACTTTGCACCACTTACGTTCACACAGCCTCATTGCAATTGACTGTGGAGATTAATCCGACGAGTGATTATTCAAGGGCGCTGTGATTCCGCAATACAACAACATTTTAAAAAAATCACAGTTACTTCCTCTACACTGCACGAAAACTACACATTTTCATGAAAAGTACAGCTTTCTAGATATCATGTTTTGTTGGAAACACACTTGCTATATGAAGTCATATGGTGTAATAAAAAAAAAACCTGAAGGAATCACAAATTCAGTGTCTGAATCATATTGGCAGAGTGAATGCTGGTATTGTCTGACTGTCTTGATTTATTGCCAATAAATCCATCAACATTCAAATAGCCTTTGGAACAAAATTTTCCCAAATGGTATAAAAAAGCTCACGGAAAGATCTGAAAGTCGTACTTTTATTTTTCATATTAAAAGGTCTAGCCTGAATAATTCACTAAGTACTTGTGCAGCACTCTATAATACAGCTTCTTGACCACTGTGGGAGTGCGTGTTGGGTCAGTGCTAGTAAATGGCAAAACAAAAGGAAAAGACTAGAAGATTTAAGAGTTTTAAAACTAGAAGGTTGTCTTGATAGCGGCCTTACAGTAGGTATTTCTAGTCTTGTATCAGTGGTTCCTCAGGGTCAGTAAACTGAAAATTGAAAGTTTGGCCTGATATTGTCGTCGAGCAAAGGTCACATGAATCGTAGGAAATCAATAAGCCTGGTCCTGTTGGGAATGTGAATGTGCAGATGGAATTTAATGCCGGTCTCGGGGCTACTTTTGAAGATTTTAGACACTTTGAGAGGTCGTTTTGTGTCTTGGAGGGTTTAGTCAGAAGGGAAGTCATAGGGTCACCCAAAAATCAATCACCCTCTGCCACTTGAGAGCATGAATGTCCGTGGCAAATGTCAAGCCAATCGAGACAAAAATAAAATCAAATGAAAAGAGTTTTTTTTAAATGACTGCTGAACTGCAACCCTTGCTTTTCTCTGGTACTCAGCACAGATCCGGGTCAGACATGCAATACTAAAGTAAGAAAAACGAGTTTACAAGACAATGGTGGTATATTGCAAGTACAGTATAATCAATAAAGAGCTTTACGTGCTATGAAAGATTAGAGTATATTATTTCACAATTTCAATGTGCAATAACCAACAGTTGTGATATGAGTGAACGTGATTAGTCATCAAGTATCTTAAATGTGTGAGCGTTGGCATCTGTGCCATTACTTGGTATTGTTAGGTGTGGCTGTGTGCAGGCAGGAATAGGACCCAAGGTGCAGACTCCGGAGACAGACGTGAACTCAAAAAAGGCTTTAATTTAATACTCAAAATATAACAAAACTAAAAAAACTCAAAACAAACTTAAACTAGAGAAATGACAGAACACACAGCTAAGAAAACGGTAGATCACGACACAGACACAGAGAAACACAGGGCTTAAATACACAGAGGGAGCAATCAGGGAATGAATAACAGGAGGGAAACACAGCTGGGGCAAATCAGAACTGACGAGACAAAAGGAAGCGTAAACTGAACACACTGAGATAAGACAGAGACCTTCAAAGTAAAACAGGAAACACATAACAGACTCACATGCAGGCACTACAGAGGGAACAGAGACGTGGGACCAGGGCAGACACAAACACTGACTGAACACGGGGATATAGGAACTTAGGATACACATAGACGCGAACTAGACAAGGGGATGCAGGTGATAAGGGAGACAGAGCAACTAAAGAAGACATAGACATAAGCCATAAGACAGAACTCAAAGAAACCAAAAACTAGACAGTATAAATAATATCGTAAACTCAAAAACCCTGGGTCAACGACCCAGGCATCCTAACAGGTATAAGTCGTTGATTGCTAACCCGACCTGCTAGCTTATTACCGACAATTTATTGCCTCCACCGTCTTTTCAGCTTTCTGTAATGCTACACTAAAAGGAAATTACAACCTGCATTATGTGAAAAAGCTGTGAGAGAAGGTAACAGACAGACAAGTCCTCAATATCTGACCTCAGGGAATCTGACAGCTGAAATTAGGGCCTTAAAGCTCATATTTCACAGTGAGTACTGCTCTCGGTTTCATTATATAGCACTGAAGGGCTTCTGAATGCACTGTGAGTCACAGCAGGTGAGGTGAGCAGCTATAACGTTGAATGAATGATGTATTAAATGTCCATTCAGTCTTTAAAGGCTAGCGTTGCTCTGTTTCGAAGAGGGAAAAAAAAAACTTTGGTTAATTTATATATGACCAAACTGCTCCTTTCACCAAATGTCTTTATATTTGAGTCTTCACCTATTATTGTATTTGATTGACACCGTCACAGCATGCTTTTCACTGTGTTAAATTGCAAGTCTTCTTTGAACAACTCTACAGGTGGTTTGACTACATTCACTGCTGTTATGAAGGCATGTCATACAGACTCTATCCGACTGTGACACATTATATAATGTTGCCTTTAAAACTGAATTTAAATGTTCAACTTTAGGTTGATAACTCTTGGGTAATAGTTTTAGCCTTTGTCTTAAGAAAGATTTTCACATATTTCTTCTATTATAACTCAGATTATAAGAATTTAAACCCAATTTGTTTCTTGAAGAACCTTAAAATGAATAGTAGCCATGCTAACAGCTGTGTGAGGAGGCTAGTTAGCATGCTAACTTGTTGATAGTAAATTTTTTTAGCATGTTTAGCTTTGCTTCTTGGTTGACCATATTTAATATGTATGTGAATTAGCACTAAACAAAAAATACAGTTGATTTTGAAATGTGACCTTTAAAAAAAGAACCCAATACATTGGAAATTTATTAAGTATTTATGGCTCTAATGTAGCTGTGTGCTAGCTGAGACATGACTAGCATACAGTAGCTGTGTCCCAAAACGTAGGCTGCATCCTCCGGAGCCCACTTTTTTAGACCGATTACGTCACAGCGACGCGACGAATGTTGTACCAATTCGTAGACTGCTCCGAATCTGGCCGACAAATGCATCCTCCTTTTCCCCAGATTTGAAGGATGGGTGGCCCACCATATCCCAGAATTCATAGTGCAGCCTAGCCAATTCCAGTTTCCGACAATGGCGGCTGCTACTAAGTTTTAATATTACTCTTATTACTCTTTGTGTGTTACAAAATAAACTTTTAACATATTTTCAGGGGGAAAAGTAGCTGTGTAAACTTCAAATATCTGCTTGGTTTATCAAGACGTCACATATTTGCACAAGTGCTCAGACGTTTTCAGAGACGTCTGTTACCCACCAGATCCATAGTGAGCTGGGGGTTCAAGGGTCACTAGAACAGCGGCGAGAACAGCAGACTCCCGGCTTAATCATTTTCAGACCCCCGCGGTCTTTCACTGCTCAGGTTAAACATGATATATAAGTTACTCAGATAACTGAAAAAATGTTATTGTTTGGCTTTTTTTGGTGTTTTATTTGTTCCGGAGTAAATCGGTTTGGCTGAAATCTGAAGCCTAGACCGCCCCATTTCACAGCCTTGCACTTCCAGCCTTCTCGATCCTCCGAAGGATGCGGCCTAGGTTTTGGGACACAGCTAGTATCTCCCTGGAGAAGATGAGAGAGTTAAGCTAATAATGTTACCTTTTAAGGTAAGTAAAAATACTGTGGGTACAGGCGTTTGAATATTTGTCATAATTTTTAAAGCCAAGTTACACTGACGTGGCTTGTATTTGCATCTAAATCACTTTGTCAGCATCTTATTTTATCAGCATTTTCACACCACACTTTTAAGGGAGATGATCAAGGAGTTGCCTGTCACGATGATAATAAATAATGTAGTGTTGTTTGTTGAAAAGCTGAGGAAGTAGCTGCCATGTTGCATGTGTGACAGGGTATAAAAAGTGGTTCTTGTCAAGAATCTCTAAGAAAACTGCTTTTTAACTGATCTTTGATGTAGCGATAAACATGACCACCTGCTTACAGTACGGCAACATTTCTAGACAGCCACTTACATTTTGAGTATGAGCCTATAGAAACACAATACACTGAATTTCATCAGCTTCTAAATCAAAGCCAGATGTGCTAGCAAACAGATGCCTAGTTTTCACAGGACTTTATGCAGGTCTGTGAAAAACTAAGTACACCACAATTCAATAACTTGTATAACCATCTTAGCAGCAATAACTTGTAGTAGCCATCTTCTGTATGACTTTATCAGTATCTCACACTGTTGTGGGGGAATTTTGACCCGCTCTTCTTTACAGTGTTGGTTCATGTCATTGATATTTGTGGGTATTCATTTATGTACAGTTTCTCTAGAGGACCCACCACAGTATATCAATCAGGCTGAAGTCTGGACTTTAACTGGACAACAGCATATTTCCTTTTTGTTTCCCCCAAACATTCTGTTGTACATTTACTGCTGTTTTTAGGATCATTATGTTGTCCTACGTTAGCTGTTGGACAGATGGCCTCAAATCTTCAGGAGTTCATGGTCAACTCGGTGACTGCAAGATTCCCATATCCCGTGGCTACAAAACAACCAAATCATTACCCTCCCACCACCATGCTCGATAGGCATTTATGCTCATACGCTGTGTTTGGTTTTCACTAAATATGGTGGTGTGCATTATGGTCAAACATCTCCATGTTTGTATGTCTGTCCCAGGGACATTGTTCCAGGGGTCTTGTGGTTTGTGCAGCTGCAATTTTGCAAACATAATCTTTGCTACCATGTTTTTTTAGAGAGAAAAATCTCTCCAAGCAAGCCATACTTATTGAGTCTGTTACTAATTGTGCTGCCATGAACTTTAACATTTAACATGTTATCTGAGGTCTGTATAATGACATATAGCTCTTGGGATTTAGCAGTTTCTTGCAGCAGTGCACAGTCTGACCTTGGAGTGAATTTGCTGGGACGTCCACTCTTGGGAAGATTGTGGCATTGTGTTAACACACACCTGAATGCTTCAGATCAACAAAATTCTGCTTTTAAGCTTTTTCTTTTTTCCACATGAGTGTAGATGCTAACATTCTTTGTTGTCTGGTGCTGGGCAGGTATTTCACCCATTTTATTTCTAGAACAGCTATCATACAATGTTCCACAGACAGAAGCAGTTTAAGTGACAGTTCAAGGGTTAGTGGAAAGATTGATCCTGCTCATTTGTCCAGGACTGATTGGCTACTGGGAGCAATGGGAGAGAAAGAGAGATCCCAGAAGGACAAAAATCCAAGTGTCATGAAGACCCTGAGAGCACATCTGGATCACATTCAGCTTGCTTACAGAGTTGGGAATGCCATCATCTACATGCTCAATTGTGTCTACACAAATCTGGATCTACCTGCAGGCACTGTGAGGGTCGTGTTTTTTACTTTTCCAGTGCATTCAATACCTTCAGGTCAACCCTCCAGGGTGATAAGCTGACAGCGAGGCAAGTGGATGTCTCTTTCGTGTCCTGGATTGTTGATCACCTGACAGGAAGACGACAATATGTGCGTCTTCAACATTGTGTATAAAAAGGATATCAGCAACACAGCAGTACCACAAAGGGGTATCCTTATCCGTTCCTATTCACCCTCCACACCACGGATTTCAGCCAAAGACCTGCTATCTTCTGAGGTTTTCCGATGTCTATGGTGGTAAGATGCATCAGTGAGGGTGATCAGATGGAGTTCTGGGCTGTGGTGGACTCCTTTGTCAGAAGCATGAGTAGAATCTTCAAGTCAAAGTGACAAAGAGCAAGGAATTGATTGTGGACTTTAGGAGGACCAGGAAACCAGTGACCCCTGTTCAGTCCAGGAGGTCGATGTGGATGTAGTGGAAGACTATAAATACCTCAGAGTACACACTCACAATAAACTGGACATGATTAAACACTACTGGATTGTTTAGGAATGGGCCAGAGTTTCTATTTTCTGAGGTTTTCTATGAGTGTGTTGTGGCCGGTGCCATCCTCTATACTGTTGCATGCTGGGGCAGCAGGTTGAGGGTCACAGATGGCGATAAATTTAATAAACTCATACGCAAGGCCAGTAACATTGTGGGGATGGAGCTGGTCTCCTTTAAGGTGTTGTTGTAGAGGTGGATTTTGTCCAAGATGAGGACAATGCTGGACAAAAATGATAGAAACAATGGGTAAGTATTTGGTTTTTTAATTGTTTTATGCCAGGCATCTATAAAATATTTATGATTTCATTGGCCAGTCACGGGAGCGCGTTCAGCGAGACTCTGAGATTACCCAAATGCACAGCTGAACGACACAGGAAATCACTCCTGTCTGTGGCTATCTGTACCACTCCTTCATCTAATGCACAGTACACACTGCAGTAACTGTACACAGTTAATGTTTGCACATCCTTTACAGAGAAAATAATAAAGTTTTACAGTTTGATATGAGGGGCACCTCAGTTTCAACCATATATATTTAACTTGTGTTATATACTGGGATATTTATAATTGAGCTATTTGTATATATTAGAGGTCGTTTTTTATATTTTGTAACTTTGTAACATATTGTTTCATTTAATACATACAATACATGTAATGACGGATCAGTGTGACATTTTTACATTTGGTAACCTGGATATCTTTTCCCTCAAATGAACATATAATGTAACACAAAGCTGAAGTTTCAATTAATTATGTAATTAACCTGCTTATCTATCCAGTATTTGTGCAATCGCCCTGCTAGCTTCCTGGCACCTTCGCTGTGACAATCTATCACCGATGAACAACACTGTGGTGCTTCCTTTGTACCTTTTTGACTGCAGATGAAGCAAATGAGATACAACATATTACAAAATGTGCCTTAGTGCTGCTGGTAATTGCATTTTTTAGCTCTGGAAAGAACCAGTGCCTCCAGTCTTCATGCTAAGCTAATCTAATAGCCTCTTACTATGGCCTTTCACTTTGGCATCATTGAGTATTCCACAGAGCGAGTAGTCCTCCTTTAATTTAACTCTCGTAAAGAAAGCAAATAAGAATATTTCCTAAAATGTTCACTTACCATTCCTTTCATGTTTTCGGTCAAAGCAATTTGCCGAAAGATAAGTTTACTAAATTGGCTCTTTTGAAGCTATAACTCTTGAAGGAGGAAGTTCTATTTATACTGTTCCTAACTGCATGCCCATATTTGACTGCATTTCTCTGCACAACGGTCTCTCTAAAGGTAGCGATTGTGTCTTGACTCCATATAATTTACTAATAATACAAATATAATGTGCACAAGTCATTGCATTGGCATAAAAAGGGATGACATAAACAGTAAAAGAGTCTTTCCTTTTACATTCCACTGATCTCATTTCAAAGTGTAATGCGTGGAAATCCACCCGACCAATGAGAACTCCAGAACAAGAGAAAGCAGAAGTAGGACATGCACCATTCTCCGTGCCTCTTTGAATTCCTGTAGATTTGATCTCGTCTTTCCCAGACTTACCTACGCCTTTAAATAACATGAATGGCACAATATAAGATAAACTTAACTTTTCAAAATAAACTTTTCAATAAGTGTGCTGATTTTTGCCGGGCCAAAGCCGAGTGCAGGTGTTCTGAAACGCTGAGATGTGGGTTGAGGAAGTCTCTTTTTAGCACAAAGCCTCAGTCTTTCTATTTGTATCGTCTCTATGAATGTACTGTGTGTACATGTAGCGACTGGGGTTTTTTTTTTCAGACATGTGGAGGTTTAAACACAGCAAAGGTCAAACTCAAATCTCAAGGAGGAGATGGCTAAATTCTACCTATATGTGATTACTAACAGAACTCCTATTGTTAAAGCTTTTTAAATAGTGTTTGATATTTGCCCACATGCTTGCAGAAAACTTTTGGCAGGATTTGCTGATGTTACATTTTTCTATGTGTGTGTAATCTGCTCTTTGTCTTTTTCATGCACGCTTGCACGAACACAACCTTTGCCTACATGGTAGTAGGAGTGTGTAGGATACATCTAACCTCCCCCCCACACCTGCTCACAGCACACACACACACTGATGGGATTCCAAATGCATGAGAGAACCATCGATCTAGTCTTTAATTTCACTACATTCAATTATAAACTCATTTTTTCCAGGTTTTTGTCAAAATCATTATTCCCCTAGTCATTAGGACACAAATTAATCTCAAGTGATGATTTGCTGTCAAATTATTCAAATTTTTCTATCAGGGACGAGTCTGATATGTCTTAGACCTCATATGGATGAGATTTTTAGGAGAAGATTTATTGTTCTGAAAAAAGAAACAAGCCAACACGCGCATGGACACCCACACAGCTGGAAACACAAACAAAACAGCTCACAGCCACTGTGTTGAGGAAGTCATGACGGTAATAGCTGCTAGACCAACTTTGACCATTTTGGCTAAATCTGGTTGTCTATTCTGAAGTGTTAGTTAATTTTTGCATTTCTGTTTTGGAATGTGAGGGTTTGGAATGACATGATTGCCTGAGAGTTTTGCCAAAAAAGTGAACTTAGCTTGAAGTGGGTGAAAGAAACGTAGGTGTTGCTTAGTAAAGTTTATTGCAGCTGATGTAATGTTAGATGTAGGTAGGCAGGCACGTCGTGCCCACTGACTGTGGGTAGTTGTGAGTGTGCATGCACTGAAGATAAATTCAATATATAACAAATTAAAGCAACAAAACAGGTTAATTAAAGTGAGATAAAATAAGCAGATAAGCAGAAGTAAATTTCAGCCATGCACACAATTTCTATATGCATTTAATTGACTCTCAGAATGCTGATTAGCCCTTTTCCAATGGAGGCTACAAGACAAAAGCGATCAATGTGTGGCTATGAGAGGCTGTCGTATGTCTTCTTCCTCATCAGAAAAAACAGAAGACGAAGCTTTCCCTTTAATCTGCCCTCATCTGAACACGCCAGCTTCATGTCACTTTTATGTCAAACTTTTAGAGGCAATCTCACTATATCTAGTAACATTTAATCATCACGTTCAACAACAGTGGCATGCAGTTTAATTAATTAATAGGTACACACAAGCTGTATGTCTGCACGTCTCCTGTGTTTAGTCAAGTGTGTTTCTCAATTTCAATAAGATCAAGACATTTCTGGTGTATCTTTCAATACTCTCATTGCAGAAGAGAGCTCTTTCAACTGGAAGTTCTGCACAGCACACTCAGACGAACTGTGCTTAGTGACTGCATTTCACTAGAGTCGATCCTCATAATAGTCTGGCAACAAGTCTGGCAAGTTAGTGACAATCTTCTGTCACAAGTCACAGAACCCGGCCTATCTCATGTCTGAAAGGGGCTTTTGTGTGAGCACAAGTGGAATTCAGACAGTTTAAATGCTAAACTTCATGTAGCACAGAGTGCTATGACTAGATAACCACTGTCAATAACATCACTTCAGCTAATGTTTACATTTGCCACCATATGCTACGGGTCATGTCATGCCAATTACAGCTCTGGAAAGTGTGTCGAAAGAGCAAAAGTGCTCTTGTAGCTTAAGAAGGAGACTTTTTATTTGTGTCTTTGCTTTTTTCAAAAGTTATATAGTCTTACTTTAATTGTGTGTAACCTTAATGAATTCATAGATCATAAATCATCAATCATTTATCAGTCATAGAGGACTAAAGTTGTGCGCTGTGAAATCACATGCTTTGATTTAGGCAATCATGTAATATGTGGACATTAGTTTAAAATACACTCATATGTAATTTTGGAAGTCAGTGCCACTCAATGGAACGATTGTCATGTTGGTCATTTTACCAGTCGTGTGAATATGAGATTTTTCACAGGACTCTATGCACTCTATGTAAGAGAGTAAGTCTGGTGCTGATAATCATTTACACTTGATTAACTCATCATCAGCAAGTGTGAGCACCTCTATAAAAGCAGAGGTTTTGACAGTTTGATGGTCTGGATCATAATCACAATTTTCACAAGAGTGGATGCCCCAGCAAATTCACCCCAAGGTCAGACTTTGCAATGCTCAGAGAAACTGCAAAAAAACAAACAAACCCAAGAGCTACATCTCATACTCTACAGGCATCGGTCATGGAAGTCAAAGTTTGTGACATTACAATTAGAAAAAGACTAAGTCTGGCTTGTTTGAAAGGTTTGTCAGGTGAAACCAAAGAGTCCTTAAAAAGAACATAGCAGCACGGCTTAGATTTGCCAACTTGCATCTGAACAAACCACAAGATTTGTACAGATGAGAACAAAGTGGAGGTGTTTGACCATAATGCACAACTCAACGTTAGGCAAAAACCAAACAGAGCATATCATTACAAACACCTCTTACCAACTGTCAAGCACGGTGGTGGAGGGGTGGTGATTTGTTTTTTTTTTTTAATCCACAGGATCTGAACACCTTCCTGTCATGTAGTTGAATGTGAACTCCTCTGCATATACCAAAGTATACAGTCAAATGTGAGGCCATCTATCCAACAGCTAACAACAGCAGCATGTGAGAGGCTGGTAGAGTCTTACAGAAAACCATTACTTCAAGCTATCGCTGCTAAGGATGCTGCTACAAACTATTCAATCATTTGGTGCTCTTATCTCATCACGGGACTAACTATATGCGGCCAACTTGTATGTTCAACCACATTTTTCTGTGTGTGTATGTATGTGTTTTTACAACAACGCAAATAGTACTTTTCCAACCTCTATGTGCTTCCCCACAAACAGCTGAGTAACACTATATAAGCTGTCTGAGTGCAGTGAAGAAGATAATTCCTAGGCATGGTAGCATGGTTAAACGGGCAAAATGGCTTCTTCATTACTGGATTCACTTTGCACAACAACTGTCCCCATAAGCCTTAATTTTCCTGAGCAGCTTTGTATTTGGCAAGAGTTTCTTACAACAGCATGGTGAGTAGCTGTACAGAGGTTTTTATAGTGCCATGCGTCACTTTATGGTGTTCGATTATGATTGTGTCTCAGGTGCTTAACTCTCTGTATTTAGCAAATCTGTTGGCAGATGGATATTTAGCATTAGCATGTTAGACACACAATTATACAATAACACAGTGTGATAGAACTGAAATGTTGCTGTTTACAAGGAAATAGATATTGAAATGAGCCAGTCGGGGGGAAAAACTGTTTGCTACATACTCCATTTCCTCCTGAATATTTTACCCATTTACGTTTTGTGGCATATTTAAATAAAAGTGCAAAATAAAAAAAAGATGTGTCTAGTTAGATAATTGTCTTTAAATTTCTCTAAAAAGCAACAAAGTACACAAAAAATGGTCTTGAGGTCCAGTCCTGGGATGAATTAGCTGAATTAGCTAACATACACCTAGCAACCAAATTAGCATCTGCTTATTTAAAAACATATACCTCTTTCTTGATTAATACAAACTTATTACAAATTAAAGGAGTTAGTTATAGATTTATTTACCCTGTGTAGCTGTCATGCAGCAGGTTATTAGCCAAAGAGACCAAAACATTTTCCTGCACCAGGTTGTAAACGTGTTTATTTCTGATAAGCTAAGGTTTTGAAACTAGCCTCGGGTAAACAACTTCAGTTGTTGGCTCCCATGCATTAGTATTTTTCTTTAGCCCTGAAGGTTATCTTTTTTTCTTTTGTCCAGTAGTTACTGACTTTTTGGGCATGGGTTATGATGGAATGAATTAGGAGCAAAAACACTGATATAAAACTATTATATTGCCTTAAATTAGCATAATGCAACGCTAGCAACCTGCCCAATATTCACTCTCTCTTTAGCAGCTAAATGCTCCATATATCTGTCCTTTGTTTTGCACTGGGAAGCTGCTGTACAGACCTTTTTTGTTGAGTTTTTTCCTTTATCCAAACCTTTATACTGAAATTGCTTTCTGCTGTGTCTGAAAACAAGGCTGATGAGAGCTGTGAGAGTGAACCAAAACAGTAAGGTTATGGGCTGAAACTCCAAGGCTTCACAGAGCTGCACGCATCTGACGATCTTAGCCGTGTTTCTTCGCGGGTTCATCTCTACAAGCGACCCCTCGCATTTGCAAGCAGCTGTGCGATCAGTTCTTAATATAAAAATAATGATCACAGCGGCTTTAAAGTTGTAAAATTGCCCAGGGCCCACCTTATGCGAAAGATGTTCAGTTTATGATTAGATGATTTCAGCCGTTGATATCTGGACCATGATAACCATGTTTACGCAGTGTTGAGTTTGATTTAATAAAAGCACTTCACCTCCAAAATTGAACCCATTCTAATTTAGCATTTTCGAAGAGGAATATGAAAATAAATGTGCGTGCTTAAAAAAAATAATAAAAAAAAATTCCTTGAAGGATGCTTTGGCTGAAATGAAATGTTTTTATCAACAGCATAATGTTATCTCTGTATTGAGGATAATTTAACAAAGAATTTGCGTAAAGAAATCTCTTTCAGTACAAAGTAAGGACTGAGCTGATACACTTGCTACAAATGAGAGTGAATGTGAAGAAACAGAAGGTATTTTTAAACGTGTGGATGACTACTTGACACGTTTGTCAGTTTGCTGTTTATTGTCCATTACTGTCATTGTCTGATCTGACTTTTTTTCTTTGCTACACAAGAGAACATTTCTGAATACTGACAAGAATAAATTAAAAATACCATTAATTCTTGAATACTCTTTTTTTGTCAAACTTTTATTGGCACAGATTTTATTTTTCATTTCGTTTTTCAAAATTCAACAAAGGAGACTGCTACATTCATGCTGTCCGTGAACATTTCTTATCACTTTCATGATTTCGCGTTTCTTCAATAACACTAGAAATAAGTCTAACTTTGCCTTCATTTCCATGTGTTTGAAATGCCGTTCTGTCCCAGTGCTGGGATAAAACTGTTTATACTTAACTCCTGAAGTGTGTGTTATCCGGAAGTCAAACAAAAAGGATCTGATCTGAATCGGGCCTGTATTCTTTTAATCCGCAGGAAACTGGTTCTCCCAGTATTGCTGTGGTGTTCGCTCCACTGCTAAAGTGTAGGCTTTTAATGTGCACTGGTATTGCATGGCACTTAAGCTGTCACTTTGAAGCTACCTGGGTTTTTATGCAAGTGTAATGTCGGGGAGCTTTGGTCAGTCCTCTACCTGAAGAAATCCATTTGCGCTGCGAGCGCAAAGAAAGCAGTGCCAGGCAGAGATAACGCTGCATCTTTGCAAGAGCGGCCGTCCGGTTATTTTTCATCGGCGTGTTGAGGAATTCAAGGTGTTCTTCAGACGGGAAACAAGTGCAAAAATGTGCTTTACGAGCTCTGTGTTTGCATGGGCTCATTAGCGGAGCACTGGGTGAGTGATTGGATGATTACTTATTGTTTGATTGTAATTAGGATTATTAAAGTGATTAATTGGCTATAGGATGATTGAGAGGGCGAGTGGCTGGCTGGCTCCAGCTGGAGATGGGGTGCAGCTGGGGCTGCTTTCAAAGGTCATCAAAGATTTTAGTGTTTTGTTTTTTTAATCTCTACATCGATCTGCCACCCCGGGGTTACATTTTGTAAAACTGTCTTCGATTGAGGCTTAAAATGCATTATACTGGCAAAGGTTTTCCCTTGTCTGCTTTCACATGCGTATGAATTGAGCGACACCCCATTCCTAATCCACGAGGCTTAATATAATGTTTCCACCCTTTGCAGCTATAACAGCTTCAAGACTTCTGGGAAGATTTTCCACAAGGTTCAGTAGTGTGCTCATGAGAATTTTTGACCATTCTTCCACAAGCGCATTTGTGAGGTCAGACACTGGTATTGGATGAGAAGGCCTGGCTTGCAGTCTTGCTCTAATTCATCCCAAAGGTGTTCAGTTGGGTTGGGGTCAGTACTCTGTGCAGGCCAGTGAACTTCTTCCACACCAAACTCGTTCATCCACGTCTTTATGGGCCTTGCTTTTTGCACTCTTGCACAGTCGTGTTGGAACAGGAAGGGGCTATTTCCAAACTTTTCTAACAAAGTAGGGACTTTGAAATAGCCCAAAATTTCTTGGTATGCTGAAGCACATTCTAACACCTGAATTCAATGATTTCAATGGGGGAGTGAATACTCTTGGCTATATAATATAAGTAAAGGGAACAGCTGGAGTTACATGGTTTAAATATGTACCAGCCTCCAGCTAAGTCGTCTGAATTACTCTTCTTAATAATCACCTAAAATCTCCCCCCTTCTTTCTCTCCATTAAGCTTTTGATGGACACTTCTTACTCCAGTTATATTCTTAAAAATCGCTGAAGCTTCTGAGAGAGAAGCAGAGGATTTCTTTATAAATATTGCATTCACAGGCGCACACACAGAATGTAATATAACATAGGACTCCTTGCCAGCCTCAGGCGAGATATAGGTGGAGGGTTTTTTCTTCTTCCCCTTGCTTTGCAGGATGTTATCTCGTGTTTGCTGCTAGGTGGAGCCCGAGTACACGGCGAGAGCGGCAGTCCACATCCGAGTTTTTCCTCTCACCTTTCACTGGCTCTCCAAAACCCCTTGGTCTCCGTACAGAATTACTCCCAGCCAGTGCGCGCAATTGGTTTGTCATAGTCGCAGAGAGCTCAGTTTTTCTGGACCCAAACAACTTAGCTTCTTTTTCTTTTTTCTTCTTCTTCACACTCCTCACCTCTTCCGTGGAGCTTTTCTCACAAGATACCCTCCCTTCCCTACCTCCTCTTGTCCCCACTCCTCATTTGCCCCCCACTTAAATTCATCTGGATACTCTTTTTTTCTTCTATTTTAAATCGTGTGTTGGTGTGCGTGAGCGCATGGTGGCGAGAGGGGCTGCTGGCGTTTTTCAAGCTTTTTACGGGACGTGATGTAGCCTCCCCGCACACAGAAAGGACGCCTTGTGCCATAAAGGGATCTAAGGGGACAGTGTACCGTGGATGCAACGCGAGGAAGCCGCTGTTTCATCACTGGATAGTGGAGCAGCAGCGGCAGATAGAGGCGATTTTTACGGGGATATTGAACGGAGCGACAGGAGGCAACACTTTGGAATCGCTGCCCTCCTCTCTCCCTCTCTCTCTTCGACCCCCATCAAGTCTCTCTCTTTCCCCCACACACACAAACACACACTCGCTGTGCAGTAAAGGACTGTACCTGAAAAGACACTTGAAATTAACGCTGACTTTGAGGACGGAGTGCTATTTCCTCCGCCGTTTCTAAATGCGCGGTAAGTGTGACGCTCGTGTTTCTTCAAAATGCATTCGGCCGTCAGTTTGTGCGCATACCCGCCGCTGTCTTCAGATTTGGGGGGCTTCGGGGCGATGATGATGATGATGATGGGAGTGATGGTGATGATGATGATCCCCGTGAATGGACGCCCCCCTGCAGCGGTGCAGAAACGCTCTGTGTGATGTATAATGTCAACCTCGGCGTCCCCTCCACTCTTTAATTACTTTAGCCGGGCTATCGGTGCGTTCAGGTGCAATCAGCGCCCGTCAGATCGAAATTTGGAAATATGAAATTTCACCCCTTTTTATTTATTCGTGTATTTTTGGACTTATTAAACGTCCTGTTGGAGGGTTAAAGTGAGCTGGTTTCCATACCAATCAAAAGGCGCTTAAAACGACATGTAGTGCTTTCCCCCATTTGTTAAATGTCTTTTTAAATAAGTTGCATATCCGCTGCATTCCTATGAATGAAGTTTTCTTTTTCTTAGTTTCTTTGCCTCATGATTTAAGGAGGATGTCTCGCTGTGGTTTGAATGGGATGCAGCTGAGACGTGATTGCAAGGGCTGAAGGGTGTGTGTGTCTTTCAAAGATGCCCGAATAGGCCTGTGTTGTGTGAGGGTAGATGCAGTGGTGTGAGTGGTCTAAATATTTTATAATAGGTAGACTGTGCCTCAAGAGCGAAATATTGGCGTAGGCTGTGCGGGATCTTCATATACCTCCACTCTCAGTCAGCATGACTTGTTTACATTTTCTAAAAGTGTCAGTGTTTGCAGCTGAACGTGTGCTGCAGCGCGGGGAAATAAAACCAAACAAAGCAACAGCAACCACGCAAATAATGCACGGATTAATTTATGCATGCACGTAAAAAGAGAGAAAGGTGAGTCCTGAGCTGAAGGAAGCCGTGTTGCCCGGCGTCTGTGTGAGAGAAATGCAGGGTTGAGGTTGAGGGGGGGGCACTGCACCGAATTCTTTGATGTGAAGACAGCACACTGTCTTTCAACATCAGAATCAAAGCGGAAAAGGTAACTAAGCCCATCGCTTTGAATCGGATCAGAAGTTTTCTCATCGCTGCACAGTGACGCCCTTCATTTCCAATTCATCATTTAGAATATGGTTTGATTTTCTTCCTTCCTTCTTCTTCTACTTGTTCTATTTGATGCTGAATAATATAACAGCTGTGGCCTGTGGGGGTGATCTTTCATGAGTTTTTCAGCCAGGCTTTTGGCTTCTTGTACTTCAGAATTGTGACTAACTTCCACGCACCCCACCCCAGCCCTCCTAAAAACTCCTTTTCAGGATGTCATTAACGCCGTTGTTGGCTGTATCCTTATCTGACAATTACATTCATTATGCCGGGGACTGCAGCACCATCTGTCATATAATCTCCATCGGTGAAAATGCCCCCAAGCAGGCGAGAAGCAGACATATGCACAGCGTGTGCACAGAAACGCACACAGTCAGTTTTCCTCTACCAACAATAAAAACTTTGCCTTCCTCCTCCAGGGGAAACTGGAGGGGACATCCGATGCTTTATGACTAAACCGCAATGTCAACTTGCACTTTGTTTTTCCACGTGTCTCATCGGTCTTGATTCAGCTAAACGTCGCTCCTTGCGGAATATAAACTAGGTTACATTTAACGTAACAGCGGCTGAACCCGACGTCCGGTGGGATACCTGACGGGACGGAGCTGTATGAAAATAAAATAATTCTTCCCTTGCTTTTCCCTGAGCTGCCGTCACGGTAGGAAAATGGAGCTTGACTCGAGCTGCCGCCTGATGTATTGATTGAATCGGTTACCTCGGGTAAGGGAACGCGGGGAGATGACGCCAGGTGGGGAGGGATGGACACAGAAACAGCCCTGCTGCACTGTCACTTCTTATGCTCTTAATTGTCTCTCAGCTATTATTTCCCCCCTAACCCTCTTTTTCCTAAGCTCTTAGAAATTAAATCAATTTTCTTTAATTTTATTTTATTTTTCCCGGGAATGATCACAACCCTTCACCTTGAAAACCACTGACATGACTCATTAGAGGCGGCGTGAGAGACAAATTCATGCATGCTTTTGTCTGCTGAGTGACTCACTCCATCGTGCTTTTTTTTTTCTTTTTTCCTCACAGTGTGAGCCCAACACTTTGTGCTGGCACATATTTCTTCCTGTTGCATTGTATTACACTAATATGGGTTAATTCAGTGCCCTTGCTGGAAAGCTCCCCCCCTTCTCATTTTGTCGGATCTCTATGATGCCCCCATCCCCACCCTGTTTTTTTTAAAACTCCGCTGATGTTGTGTAGCTTTTCAGCAAGAGAATTTCTCTCCTTAGGCAGCTCCATTTATTTGATTTTCTTTTTCTTTTTCTTTTTCTTTCTTTTTGGACACAATTGCCAGTCGGGAGGAATCCAATTTCTTGTTGGCGTATGAATGGAGATATAGGCCTCTCAATTTTCTTCATAGGTTAGCTTATGCAGGCTCATATTATGTACAGCGAGGGCTTTTACTGGTGTATCAATTGGGGGGGGAAAAAACCCACTCTACTCTCCGGAGAGTTGCATTTGTCAACATCTTTTGTGATTTTGCATTCAAATTTAGGGCATTTTAACACAAACCAGAGCCACTGGTAAACATCTTCTAGTTGCAGTCAGCGAGGATTATATAAATATACCGATATATCGGTGCATCCCTGCTAGAAACAGGATTAAAAATGAAGTGCAAACTTTCTGGCTTTCAAGAAATCAATTAGACTCTAGAGATGCTGGACCTGTGCTGTAAAAGCTACCCCTCTGGTGGTAAGTTAAAACCAGCGATAAAGACTCCAAACGCTGTACTAATTGACCCTTATTTGAGAAGCACTACAGCAGAATCACTGAGTAAATGAATCCCTCTTTATTCTCTTACACAACTGCCTGTGGTGTAGTCGTCAGACTGAAACTGCAAACCTGAATAATGCTCAAGGTCACGTACTACATGCACAGCAGCAGAGGTCACAGTTATATTTTCTTTTCTTTGTTTCTTTATTTTTGCGCTCATACAAACAGTGCACAGTGGGACCAGAGCTCTGACTGTGATTTTCTTTTCATTTTGTACATTAGCGCTAATGGAGGAGAGGATTTATTTGTATTATTTATTTAGGAGAAATCGGAAGAGGTGGAGATGGCAAAACACAACACTTGTTTTTTTGGCAACTAGCAATTACTGTAGGGCTAGATGAGATTGTTTGCCTGGACCCAGACCTTTAAATCCATTGTCAAGCATTATCAAGCTGTCTGCTGCGACAGGGATATTTTAAACCGTCGGTGCTTGCTTGTTTTTGGCACCCCCGAGGCACGGCGACTGAACGGCAAACGGAGGAAGATCCTGAGCTGTTTGTACACGCTCGTCTCTTAAAACCCCGACACGACGCTATGTTGACATCAGTGTTAACTTAAAGTGATGTTAAATTCCAGGAGAATAGTTTGGTCTTTGGTGATTGGTTCAGTGGAGAAAAAAACACACAAAAAAATCTCCTTCCCACACGGAAATCGGTAAGCGTTGGAGGCGCTGCCAGACTGGAAATGGAAACTGAGATTAACAAGTTGAGAGTTGTGTTTTCTGTCAGTCTAATGACTGCAGCTGTCCATTGTTTTGGGGCTCCTGGAGATACGACAAAATATCTGAAGCTTTAGAAAGCCTTGTGATTTTAAAACCGTGTTATCATCCAAGATGATGGCTGTGCTTTGATATTTGCTCATACTAAAAGTCTGGGGGCTTACTTACTGTACAGTACAGAAAGAGCCCTGCTGTACTGCCCACTGATATTTTTGCTATGTGCTATTTTTGGGGGGGGAAAGGTCCGAAAAGGCTATGAAGAGTAAATCTAGTGAGGAAAAGGTGCTCTTAGTCCAGAGTTCTGTGGGCTTGCTGAGGCTAACTGCTCCCCATGGAGCTCCCACTAGAATTACATGCCCTCATAAGCCTTCTGTGGTCATACTTGCACCACCAATAGGAAAGCTCAATTGATGTAATAAACAGCTGGGGGATAGCGCAGCAACATCTATAAGAACGAGCTGGGTGAAATCATGACAATGACAGTCATTGCACACCTTAGTAATAATTCTATTCAGCTTTATTTATGCAGTGCCAAATCCCAACAACAGTCATCTCAAGGTGTTTTATATTGTAAGGTAAAGACCCTACAGTAACAGAAAAAACTCCCACTGTGAGGAAGCACTTGGAGACAGCGGGAAGGAAAATCTCCCTTTTTAACAGGAAGAAGCCTCCAGAAGAATCAGGCTCGTGGAGGGATGGCCATCTGTTGACAGGCTGGAGATGAGGGGAGGGAGACAGGACAAAGACACACTGTGGGACAAAGAGCCTGAGTTTACACCTGGCTAGTACTAGGTTAAGCCTTCATAACTGCCTTCATTCTCACAGCATGGAGTCAACAAGGTGCTGCGAATATTCCTCAGATATTTTGGTCCGTGTTGACATGAAAATGACAGCAAATCTACGAAGCATCCCAAAAGATCTCTATCGGACTGAGATCTGGTGACTCGATGTTATGTTCAAGGAAACAGTTTCTGCAGTCATGGAGGGATAGGCATGATCAGCAACAGCATTCAGGTGACGGCCGGATTTCAACAATTTGATTGGTACAAGTAGGTCCAGAGTTTCAGCTGCTCCAACAGTACAGATTTTACACCTGATGGTTTTCCTGATGTAACCATCCCGTTTATCCTAACTTTTGAGCCGCACTAGGAAGTGCACTAGCTAGTGAACCCCACCTGAGGCTGGATTTGTATCTCCTGGTCTCAAATCAGAGGTCTTTCGCATGTAAGGCAAATGTGTTAGCATGGAGACAGCATGGAGGAACACCCTAAAGTACTTAAAGTGTGTCAGGAAATTATCCCCCCACACCATTGAACCACCAACACCAGCCTCAACCGATGGAGCCATGCTTTCATGTTGTTTACGTCCAAATTCTGACGTTACCATCCGAATGTCATAGCAAAACTCGAGACTCATCAGTCCAGGCAGCGTTTTTCCAGTCTTCTCTATTGTTAGCTGGTAGGAGGGTCACATGTAGCCCATCTGGTTTCAAACCACAGATGCACTAAATGGTTAATTAGATGAACATATAGTGTAATTAGCAACACTTGGTTCTTTGGACTGCTGGTCAGCACTGATTCTGCAGCTTTTGTATGCAGGTTGACACAGATGTTTGAAGAGTATACCTTTTTTCCTACCTATCATAAGCATAACTCAGAACTGCATAAAATCCATGACAAGTGTGTTTTTTAAAATAAGGACACTACAGAAGAAGAGCTTTCTGAATTCTCATAAAGGCTGTCTAAGTGATGGATTTAAAAAACCTATTTTGCAGTCGAATGATTGTTTATCCCTGCGGCTGGATGCTGACGTGCTAAGCATCACACGAACATCTTCAGGGAGTTTTGTATTTGGTGGCTGATTTTTCTCCTGTGTGTTTTAAATGATAGGTAGCTGTGTCTCCTGTATAATCCTATAAACACACATATGTAGTCTAGATACAGTTTCCAAATGTGCAGGGTTTTTTTGTCTTTACTTTATTTAAACCTGTTTCCTTTAAAAGTAAATAAAGAAATCACCAGCTGGCCACCTGCTGGAGCGGATTCACATTCCTCAGGGCTCTTGGTTTTTCAAACGTCCCCAAGACTGGAGTTATCATGCTGTTAGGAGTGAGACAGGTCAGTCTGCTGGGGCCCTTTCTCTGTCAGGAATGTCACACAAGAAGAAAAGCAAAGGCTGAAAAAAAAAAAAAAAGGAGGCACATGGCCACGGAAAGGTCCTTGAGGTCTGTGCCTCTCAACACTTTAGCTGTCCTGTCTCATAAAGAGCTTGGACACAAAGGTTTTGACACAAGCTTTCACAACCCCATGAACACTAAACTGTAGGAAATGGGGTTAGAGTTGAAATGGAGACTTCAGCTGGTGCTCGATGGAAAGGACGGACAATTAGTTCCCTGATTCTGCGTAGCTGTGGAGACAGTGACCCCGGTGTTTGAGAGCATTTTAGATGCCTTTTAAAATGCCGCTATAGTTGTAGGATGCAGGGAAATGCATCAATATTTGTTACGTCAAGAGCAAAGTTGTAGCAGAGGTTACTCGAGGAAGGGTTTGAACGCAAGGCATCAATATTATCTTTTTTGTGTATTTATTGCAGTGTAGAAACATAACACTTTTACCATTTTTTTTAGATATATAGTAAAATACATGTCAGAAAAACACAGGGTGAGGCAAAAACATCTATTTCTGGATTAGTGAGTTCATCTGGTATTTAGTAAACCCGACCAATTTTCCAACAATGCACCTGTAGTAGCATCATTTTCTGATTTCTCAGGATATTTTGCAGTTTCCCTACATAGAAACTTTGCTTATGTGGGTGTTAATATAGCTGGGTGGTCTGCCTCAGTGTCTTTGGCAAATTATCTTAGAGAACAGTGCAAGCTGGTTCATGTGCTGCTGTTGATAACTCTGTCACAACGTAGGCCTGCTTATATTTCCACAGGAGCACCCTTTCATAGTATTATTTGCTAAATTGTATAGAAAAGAGTGGGTGGGCACGCCCCCGTTCATCCGGTGAATAGGAAAAGGACGTTGAGCAGTTCTTAGGTAGGCGGAAGATCACCGGTTGCATGTGAATTCGACTGTTGCTTCAGTGTTGCTTCCGCTCCCGCACTGGCGGAACACCCCAGTCTTCGGCTGTGCTTTGAATTGCCCTGGCATGTCACATTAATTTATGCATTCAATTTTAATAAAGGCCTGCAAGGCTGGTTCGCTGTCAAGCTCGAGTTTATACGTTACCGTGACCGGTGTCAGTGCGCTTTAAAAAATTCTTATGTTTTTCAGACTGCAGTTTTAATTATCTGCAAGCCAACCCTGCACCCTTAATTTGACACTTAGTTAAGTTGTCCCTGGGGGGGTCAAAACACTTAGCAGGCACATTTTAACACTCAACAACCTCTGCAGGCACAGATACAAAGACTGCATGACAAGAAGGCGCGAGCACAAAACATTAACTAGCTTCCGCAGATATAAATGCAGAATGCGTGCTTTCTGTTTTTCTTGTAATGCTTGCAGATAAGAGCGGCTGCAGTACATGACCACTGAACAGCAGAAGAGTCCAATCAGTCGCTACTTACTTGATGAAGTAAGCACTCACTGGATCTGTATCTCCATAAAAAGCGGTTTCTCGTACGGCGCTGTTAACACGAGGCCCACGATGGCAGACCCGGACCGGGGAAAATGAAGGTTTAAGAGGGAGGGGGAAAAAGGATAGATTCTCGTCTGGAGTGCAGATATGGACCCAAAAATGTCAACTTAGCATTTAAAGCAAGCCAAGCCACTCTTACGACCCTGTCGGTGGTGTTAAAAGGTATCCAAAAGCTATCAAACTGACAAAGCCTGACGGAGCCGCAGTACATCAGCCTCTTTACTACTCTGTAAAATCTGATACATTTGTCTATGTGCATTTTATAGTATAGCACCAAAGTTTTTTTGCTACTATATCGATAGCTTTCTTTTGTTCTGAAGTCCCCTCCTCAACCCCTTCCTTTGTGAACTTTAGACGAGGGAAGAGGATTTCAAACAAAGATGCAATGCTTCTCTGAGACCGAAGCCCTAAAAGAAGTTAATTTATGGCCTGTTTGGGAGGCAGGTTTGGGCTTGAATACATAATAAGGTAGTGCACCTGCAGCCGCATACAAATGAATGGAAATGGACGGTTAGTATTTACGCCTCCCTAAACCATCGGGACCTCCTGATCTGACCACTAATTGGCCAGCAAAGAGAGATGAAGATAGCTTCCTTGTTCTCTGGCTGCTGTATCTGCAAATATCAGGTGCAGATTTGCACATAACAACTTAGCCCCCCTCTCAGTCTAGCCATTTGAATAAAAAGGGGTATCGCTAAATGGTTGGTTGCATTCATGTTTTTTGATGATGAATCAAGAAATAAACCAGGAAGTGATATAAAATTAACAATACAGTCATTCCTCGTTTATCGCGGGAGTTACATTTTAAAAATAATAGGTGAAATCTGCAAAGTAGCCAAGTTCAAACCTTTGTCCAGTATTATATTACAATCCGAAAAATACGTTAACTTGTACCTTCCTTTAGCATGTCCAGAAGTCCTACTTTTTGTGCAATGGTTAGCATCTTCCACTGCCTTTTGGGTGCTACCGCAGGTGCCTTTGATGGTGCAAAATGTTTCGTAGACATTGTTGTGTTTGTTGAGGAGAAAACTTACAAACATGCGGTACAGCACTTCGGAGTCGCACTGCTAGCGATCGAAGATTTTTGTAAAGTTGCCAAGCTGACCCCATTCTGTACTGTACAGGAGACACGGCACAGAGGAGATTGTTTGACGGTGGTCTACAGCCGATTGGGACGCAGAACGCAATACACTGTAATAAAAAAAAGCAAAAAAATCCGCGAAACAGTCAGGCCGCGAAAGGTGAACCGCGTTATATCGAGGGACAACTGTACTCGTCTCTTGAATCCGTCCTGCAGTGTTAGAAAGCGAACCCCGGTGCTTTGACAGTCCTCTCTGAGTCAACTTGGCGACAGACTTTGCGTTGATGGGAAAAGACCCCTGTGCTCAGTAAGGGACATCGGTTTGCCATGACCGGCTTGAGGAGTGAGGAAAAAAAGACAAAAGAGAATGAGGATGTATGCGGAGAAGTACTCAAGGAGTTCATGGCAGCGAGGATTAAAGTCCAGCCCTGAGGATGGTCTGAAGCTTGTTTTTAAAGGTAAAGAAGGTGTCTGCCTCCTGAATCCAACCTGGGAGCTTGTCCCACAGAAAAAGACCCTGATAGCTAAAGGTGCTTCCGCCAACTCTAGAAGTACCACAAGTAATTGGGACCTCTGGGCACAGACGTGTACATGTGCCATTTAAACGATGTCGAGTTTGGGTTGTTTCGTCTCCTTAAGCTCTCTGTTTGTAGCTGTTTTGAGCTTCTTTGTTGTGAGGCACTGAATCGCCTGCCCGCCTGGCACAGACGAACCCTCCGACCCTCGGGTCCTCGGGCTCAAGGCTAGTATGCCGGTTCAGGTATCTATCCACGCTTCAGTTCAACATCTTTGAAAAGATCCGAGCAAACTGAAAAACATAAATTTTAATAGTGTTACGCTGTTATCTGTGGGTTATAAAAAAATCCATTATAACATTTTTTTTTCTGACATGCTTTCAGTTCAAAAGAGCTTGTAATTGAACACAAAACATGAATGCCTCGCAGAAATGTGCATTACAATATCCTGCTTAATGTTTTTAAATTAAAATACCATTTCTCCATTCATACCTGATAAGATTTCCTGAGAGCAGACGCTATTTTTTTTCTTTGAAGGCAGATAATTAAAGTGTTTTCATACACGTGGATAGCTCCGCGCTGAAAGATTTATGCTTCTATCGCACGAGGGTCGTTTTCTCTTTTTCTTAATTAAGAGAGGGCATATTTGTCATTTATTAAACCAAGGTGAATTCGTGGAGTTCATCAAAACCTCATTCCATTTGCAACTTCAAAATGTATTGCAGCATTTTAGCGTCTCCTCTCTGAGCTTGTGACTTAAATTGATTTTTTCCTAATCGATGGCACGGGATTGGGTTTAGGAGTGTGGGAGTAGGAGGGGGCCGGCGCTGCACCTCAGCCAGCAGCTTCCTCGGCGGTAGCCCCCCTTTTTTTGTTTTTGTTTTTTTTATTCCCGTCTTTATGAAGCTTTGCTCGCAGGGAATGGCGCATTTTAAATGTGCGCACCTGCAAATCCCCACTTCATCTCAGGTTGGTGTAATGACAGCAGAACTGTGTATCTACTGGCAAATATAAACTTCCCTGCCAGCCCTTTGTCACCTCTGGAATGGAGATGACTGAATTGATGCACCGCCCCAATGGAGCAAAACCGTTTAAATGACAACACATTTTTGTCTCACCTTGAACCTAATTGACTGCCTGAAAGCTGGCGTTTGAAAAGTGCTGACAGCGTGACTCTTCTTGTTTGGAAACGGTAGCTATTGACAGCGCCTGTTCTGTGTTGTTTTCCGACTTCCTGTCACACAGGCATCTGTATTTCATATTCACAAGTGAGAATGCATTGTGCCTTCGGAAATAAAAGGTTTTGTGCTTTGCGGATGGTTCATTCCAGACATAGAAGGCTCATGTTATGGGCTTGATGTCGGTAGGCATTAGTATGTATCACATTCCTGCAGGAAGGAGAAGAGCAAATGTAGCCTAACTATTCGAGGTCCAATTAAAAAATGCAGAATATTATTTAGCCACTTTTTTTCTCTTCTTTGCAGTCTAGTTATTATTTCAAGAGGTGCTTGTTAACAAGACACCTGATGACAAGTAGGTTGATGACCCAGGTGTCCACCGGGGTCTCTGTCAGTCATGACAGCTCAGTGACTGGGTAACAGTTATGCTGTCACTGTAAAAAAAACAGCCACCCCCGTCCTCCTCTGATTCCACTCGTACATTGGTCTCGCCTGTGTGATGTTGAGCTGCCTTGGCGAAATGGTGGCAACAGTGGGATTTCTTAGAAGGGAGCCACAAGACTGTAATCAGTCATTATGTCAGAAGCGAGCCCCATGAGCCCCGCTCCGGCTCATTCAGCCAAATAATAAGCAGCAGATAACGGCACTGGCGTGCAGGCAGGAACAGAGCCCCCGTGGGCTACGAGCTGGAGAAACGGGGGTCTTTTGCTTGTCGCCTGCATGCGCAGAGACCTCACCTCGGTTCGAGGGCCGTATCGGGCGTTTTATGTGGCGTGCAGAATTTTTCACCCCTCTCTTCCGTTACGAGCAAACACATCTCGGGGGTCCTAATAGGCGACGTGTGCGATCAGTTAAGAAATCGACACTTTGTGTCCCTTTTGGTAATTTTCAGCATTTCGCCTAACGACTGCAAGTAGAAATGTGACTTTTTAGCTGCGATGTGGCTAAAAACGCAGAGCAAAAATGTTTTCCTTCTTAGTTAAGTTCTTATTTCAGATGTAGTACTACAGATTGTGCACACAGATGAATTTAAACGATGTTGTTTCCTCACGTAATCCAGTCTTTTTGTAATACTTCTTAATGCAGTACATTGAAAGCCTGATTCTGTCCTGATGGAGGCTGGTTGGAGACACAAATACCAGAAGCAATAAAGAAAATAAGCCCAGTAGGGTTGGGTCCCCCCCTCCCTTTCTCTTTACCCGACAATGTTTGATTTCTATTATTTTTGTATTTAAAATACACATTGGATTATTGCCAGTAAACCAACCTAAACGCAGCCACAGATGGCATCCATAAAGCCGTTTTTGTTTAGTTGTTTTCCAACGTGCAATTTCTCAAATGCCACCACAGGACTGCAGACTATGTGATATTGAATGATGAAACAGCCTCCCTCCCCCCTCCTCTTCGTAAGCCCAGATCGCTTCAGCCCCCCCCCACCCTCTCGGAGTTTTGTCATTCCATAACAAGGGTCACAGGCTCCCATTGTCTCATGCTCTAACATTCCTCAGCATGGTAGTATTGACTGGTTCTGCTGGGTGAGCGGTGCCATATAACATCCATACATCACGGGGAAGGCAGACTGACAGACAGTGGGAGTTGAGATGTCAGATCGGCCTCTCCAGGCAAATGACATCCACTCCCCTTCCTGCTCTCCACAGTGATTCTCTATCTTCTGACAGTGTGCGCTAGTTGCGAGCACCGAACCTTCCCCACATCCCCTCCACTTCTCTGTTCCTCGCGAGAACACTTGACATGCTTATGATATAAATTTTTCTTAAGGGTGGATGGCAGAGGAATAATGCTCCCTCCAATTAATGCGTTTGAAGCTGTTCAGAACATACAGTCATGCAAAGATGGAAACGTTATTTGTTCACTGACTTCCACATCATAATTGGTTCACTACCCTGTGCATGCAAAGATTGATAGCTAGATTAATCTCATCAAAATGTTAAGCTTTTATAATCTTCTCATGGACCCCTTTTAACCCTCTCATACATAATAAATGCAGCTAAAAGTCAGGTTGACATGGAGCAAATAGCTTAACACAGTAAGCATGCTAGTCCTGCTTGGGGAAATTGTGAAACTGCAGACAACTGAGTTAACTCGGGTCAATGTAGGTCAACCCTTTGTGGAATTCATTTTGCCCTTAATGATTAATAAGGTAGTAGTTATTGCTTTGGAAGCAATCAGTGGAATGCTGGAGCTCGGCAGTCATCTGTAATCCTGTTTTATTGCACCTGCTGTTGTCTTTTTCTAATATTTCTGTGTGCTGTGCAGTTTCCGCTAATGAACAAGCCGTCATCGATCGGTATGGACAACAAGGATCACCTTGTTCTGCCGTTGCCCGACTGTTCAATCCCGAAGCGTTTTTGTCTCGTCTTGAAGAGACAATCCGCCCCTTTTGACAGCGCCAAACCAAAGGTCCATTTAGCGTGAGTTGTGCTGTCACTCATGAGCGCTCTGAAAGGTTAGGCTCCTGTAATCTTGTTTATGTTTTTGGTCAGTAGTAAGCCTCCCTAAGCCAGCTTTGTGTCAAACACAGCTGGAGAGGCCTTTGCAATTGCAGCAGTGCAGAAATAATTGGTCCAGCAGCTTGGATGCAGCCATGACACACAGGTAATTTGGTAATTTCTGTCTCTCAGCTGGTGTTATCAGTGTTGGACGCCGCGTGTAAATAAAAAAAATTAGCTTCACACTTTTTCTGTCGCTTTGATAGGAATTAAACACGACAAACAAGGTTTTGCGGGTTTTCCGATTGCTTTCTGAGGTCACAGATTCCTGTTGTGATAATAATACAGGAGTTAAAATGAAGCAGCTAATATCATCAGTGTCTCGACCTCTTTTTCCATTTCTTGGTGCTGTTGTACACATCCAGTCACCAAACAGCTGGACGATAACCAACCTTCAATAATGACGGGTCCTTCATACGTGATGCCATGACATTCCTGTGGGAAGCCTTTTTCCCCTTTGAATTTAGTCCTGATGACTTGGAGCAGGATACATCCAGCTGATGGAGAAATTTGGATTGGAATGTCCATAGAAACCACTTTTAATTATACTGGCAGTAAAGGTTGAAACTGAGTTGGAATGAAGTGCTTTTTGTGCATCGATTTTTTTCGCCCTGCATCTCCAGACGCCTCTGAGGGAGGCAGAGACAATTGTAACCTTCGCTATCGCTGCACTGCAGACAAACAAGGTGGGCTTCGTGTATGACTTTCCTGCTTCTTTTTCTTTTTTAATACAATAAGAGCATGCACATCAAACAATGCTTTTTATCCAATTAGGGAGTACAACTGAATTGAAAAGGAACTCAGGTCTGGAAAGATGCCACCTGAGCACTTTATCTCGATGGGGTTTTGATGATTTTTGTGATCTGTTTTGACATCTGACAAAGTTTGGCCAACCGTTCGTGGGGATTTTTGTAACTTGGATGACAACGTGTGACAAAGCTTGTGGATGGATCCCTCGAGTTCTTTCTGCACGTTTACCCTGAGGATTCGTGCCCATTTCAGACACGGCGTCTGGTGATCTCACCTGGGTATCTGGAGAGTTACTGCCACCTTGAGTGCCCTCGGGTTCTCGTAGGAGTCCTGTCCGACTCAGCTGTGGTACACGACTCTAAAAAGAGCTTTTACGTCGGAGTCAGACGACAAGTGTATCTTTTGTTTGCCTGTTTTCAGATGACGCTTCCTCCTGTTTTCTTGAGAACTTTTCCCGACCGCGAGCTTTGCACAGTCACACCAACAGATGCGGCAATTCGTCATGCATAAGAAACCCCACTCTGGCAGCCATCTGTCTGGTTGTGTCTGTTACCATGCACCGGCAGTTTGTTTTCATATACAATTTTAATGGAATTCAAAATATGCTGAACCAATCTTACGACCTACAAGCCTTGTTTTAAAATTTCATTCTCGACCTATGCGTAACCCATGTAACTGAAACCGAGAAAGATGCTGACAGTCAACAGTTTCTGAGACCTGTGGAAAGCTTTGCCATTTGGTGTCTCGCTATCCTGTTACCTCAGCTGCGTGGATGGAACAAGTTATCACGCCCAGTTAAAATGTCGTCTGGTCCACAAACCCGATTCCTGGAGGACCAGCATCTTTTCTTATATTTCGCACGGACCAGCAGCTAGTCCGTTTCAGACATATTTTAGGCAAGAGCTGCCTGGGCTGAGTGAACACTTCATATTTAGGGCACTTAATGCCAACCACTCACTTCCTGTGAAGTCCGTGGAAAATTAATCGGCCATCACGAAAACTCTGTAGTTAGGAGTTGTGCAGTGTTACAGCAGAACTAGGGCCTGACCCATATTATCTGCTGATTTTAGCTATTTGCCAATTTCAGTCGTTTTAGGGGTATGTTGGCGACATGCGTTTGTAACACCATAAACACAAGTTGACATATAGGTATATATAGTCCAATATAGCTGATTTTTAACTTATTAAATATTGGTATTAAATGGTAAATGGACTAGTTCTTATATAGCGCTTTTCCACTCTTCTGAGCACTCAAAGCGCTTTACACAACTTGTGCATTCACCCATTCACACAAGCACAACCGACATTCACACACATTCATACTCCGATGGATGCATCGGAGAGCAATTTCGGGTTAGTATCTTGCCCAAGGATATTTGGCATGCAGACTAGGGGAAGCCGGGAATCGAACCACCAACCTTCCGATCAGTAGATGACCTGCTCTACCACCTGAGCTACAGCCACCCATGGTCGTAGTTTAAGAAGGATTACGGTTAATGAAAGGGAAATTGCAGGTCTGTGGCTGGAGGTGAAATGTTGTCTTTAATTGATAAAGTCAGATATCCAACACAACCATCCAACCATCTATAGTTGTAAACCTATAGATACAAAAAACTAATCTTAACACCACATTTGTCGCTATTCCATATTCACTTCATTGTACAATTATTATCACATTATAATAATAAATAAAAGGGTAAAATGTACTAATTTGAAATGTGAGCACATTGGAAGAACTCGTGAAACTCTGGAACATTGGATAGTTATACAATGCTATTTCTTTTTAAAGTATTTTAATTTAAATGTTCAGTAATTTATTTTGGCTAACTTTGCACCTGGCAGCTATTACATGTTTCGTAGTTATGGGAAATGAACTTTCATGAAGGATGAATACTTGGTTATGTCGGAACGCTTTTGGGGCAAGACAATTAAAACACATGGTCGTAGTTTAAGAAGGATTACGGTTAATGAAAGGGAAATTGCAGGTCTGTGGCTGGAGGTGAAATGTTGTCTTTAATTGATAAAGTCAGATATCCAACACAACCATCCACCAAGCAAACGGCAAACACTTCGTTGTGCACTGAGGATATTTGGCTAAACCAGATGCAGTGTTTGCTTTTTTTGCATTTACCGAAAACAGGTAGATATGGCACATGTGCTGCCTGCATCAAAGAGCAGCTTTTACATCAGTATGTCTTCAGTTTGCGATTGAACAGATTGCTGCTCACGTCCATGATATTTTCTTGTTTCTTGTCAGTGACAGTCTGGCATTACAGGTGGGTTTTGGGGAGGAGGGGTTAAAGGCACTTTTAGATTGTATTGTAAAGGTTATCCTTGTTTTGTTCAATACCCCGTAGAGAAAATGCATGTAAGGTAGAGAATCGGTGCCGCCCTGTCTTCTTCTAACTTTTTTTTTGCCCAGACTAGCAACTGGGGTTTTTTTTCTTCATTTCACTGAATCCAGTCACATTTGGTCTTTGCAGGTGGCCTGATGAAAACTTGGAGCTTATCTCCTCCTGTGCTGGCGAAGAATTAAACCTGTTTCTACAGCCCATATAGTAAGATAAAACAGTCCATCGCCACATGGTACCGCAGAAGCATGGAAATAATGCAATGCAGGCGTTCAGTAATAGAAAAATGCTCATCATTATTTGCTGGGCTTTTTCTCCCCTCAGGGCTACATGTTTAATATGACCCTACAAATGTGATTTAGCTGGCAGGTAGCCTTGGGACTCGGAGGAAGAGACCTTTGCCGCTCAGTACGTGGCAACATTGTATCTAGGTTAAGGTTATCGGCTGATAGTGGATATTTTGAGCAGCAGAGGAAATCTTACAGAAGAGGCGCGTTATTGGGAGTTGAGGGGTTTTAGCTTTGCACGAAGGACAAACAGCACATACAACAAAAACCTTTCAAACTCGCTGGTTACTTTCCCGTTCTCTGTGATAATTTGCCGTTTGATCCCTTCACAGCACCTACCCGCATCTTCCGTGTAAATGTTGTGTTGCCGAGCATCAAATTCCAAAGACGTGTTTTCCGTCAACTCTCATCCCACCCCGTCTATATTCATCCCCGATTCAATTACTTTTTTGGATTCAGCGGAGACTCGTTCTATGCTATATTGCTCTCCGATGCGTTTTGCCACCCCACAGATTTATGTCGGAGCTGAAGGATGGCTGTCCAATTTTCTGCATGGATAGCAGTGCTGGTGGCATTGTGTCTGTGTGCGCGCGTGTGCGTGCGAGCGTTTTAAAAGCTCTTGTCAGATGTGCGTTAAAGACGTATGGACCACACTGTCGTGCGATTCTTCCGCGCGTTGCCCATTTCTGTCACATCCTGCCGTTAGCTTGTGTATCACAGTGGTTTGTCATGCGAGTTGCTTTGATCTGTCTGTGTACGCGTGCGCGCTGGTGTGCGTTGTGCTGTCACTTTGTTCCTCCTTGTAAATAAGGCGAGAACGCCGAGCTGGAAATGAGTCAAAGCACTTACATTAGTTGTTGAAGTGTTTTGGAGAGTAACTGATGGTGTACGTTGGACTTTAGGCCTTGCTGCATATTGTGGATGGATGAAATGGAAATCAAACTGTGCTATATTATGATGAAGTGTACAACTGCGCACTTGTCCCAGTGCAGATTAAACCATCTGCTTGTGACTTTCTGACTGCTCCCCGCGTGACCTGAGACTGTGCAACGAACATCAAAAAACATGAAAAACATGAAATGCAACTGCACAAACAAGCACTTTCTGTATTCCTTTGGTAATTCCTCAGCTATTGTGTTCATTTCCACCTCGATATGTTTATTAGTGGACTCGAGTTGCTTCTTATTTACGTGACACCTTTCTGGACACGCACACCTACTCTGAAGGGTCTCGGTGCAGTTATTTTGGTCCTCACTCGAGTCCAATTACTGTGGTTACATGTGCACATAGAGGAGGAGTGAGGAGTGTTTGTCCTCTGGGCCTCACCTGTAGGGTGTAGAACCGCTGCCTCAGTTCATCCACTGTCTAAAAGGAGCTGTTTTAGCTCCCGTCCCCCTCCTTTTATCTAACGTTCATCAAATTGATCAAAAGGTTTCCACAGCAGGTAGGTGGGACACCCGCTGTGGGAGATAGCCATATTGGGAATATCCACTCTCACTGACATCATACAGAACCAAGCGAAGAAAACCTGTCAGAAGCCGCTTTTGGAGCATTTAGACCCTGAGCTTTTGTTTAAGATGGCTACATTGTTACATAAATAAAGACAAGGCTCACATGCCCACTTTATTCATCCACACAGAGACCTGTTGGTCCACATTAAACCCAGTTTTTAGCTCGAGGAGTCAAAGTTATCAGCGCAGAAACTGTAGACAACCTCAATCTGTCACATATCAGTGGACAGCTCCCCAGCGTGAGGTCACACAGCCCATTACTGCGGCGATGCCATTATGTCTTTCTCTGTAGTCAGAGTGAAAGGTTGCCGTGCCCCCGGATGACCACCCCCACCTCACAGGGGTCCTGTGATATCTCGGTTGTCTCCTTCCAGGCCTGAATGGGCACATTGTGCTGCCGCCCGCTGCTGTTCTGCAGACCACTAGGTTCCTTCACACACACCTGTCAAGCCATGTCCTCGGCGCCTTGGGTACTGCGGCACTCCACAGCCACCCCCTCCTTCCAGCACACACATGATCGCTGAACCTTTGCACACCCGTAGAAACACACGCACGCACACATCCGAAAAGCAGTGATACATGAACAAATAATCACTTGGACCTATGTAAAGACGCGGGCGTGTATACACAGAGACACACACAATTGAATTTCGCCTAAACACAGAGCATGCATGCATTCACATGGAGCAGCACCCAACAAACACACACACACACACCGTTATAGAGTTGGAGTTTATTGGAAACACGCCTCGCTCGCTAAGCCAAAAGTTATATTCAGTGTGGAGCTCGGCTTCAGAATTCAGAAAGGGTCAAGTTCCATATTTGACTGGATGGGGACGGCAAGGGCAGGAAAGGTTGGTCGGGGTGCACGCATTTGCACATGGGACCCCCTTCCCATTGCATTCAGGAGTAAATTACCTGTAACCCGATCCACAGGTTCAATCAGTTGCAGATTTTTGGTCTTGAAGCGGAGAGGAGGCCTGCTTCGGGGATAGCCACAGTATCCCTTTCTCACAGGGAAATACATATACCGTAGTTAACGTTAGCTCCGAAAAGATTATCCAGTTAAAAAGTAACTAATTTGAAAATGACTCATTAATTAGTTTTGATTACCGTATTTCCCGGACTACAAAGCGCACCTAAATATTAGCCGCACAAGCTAAAATCAGGGGAAAATCCTGTTTTGTACATACATTAGCCGCACCTGACCAAAAGCCGCAGGTGTTTCAATGTTGACTTATCATATGTAAGAGAATATGCACAAAGGGAATTGTCAGGAAAGAGATGGCTGTTTGGAGACATCACTTTTATTAATATTTTGAAAAACAAGTTATGGGTACATATTTGCACATGTAGTACATAACAATAACCTACAGCACACCAGAACAATAGATTCGGCCTACCTTTTAGGCTCAGGTGCAGTGACACGGCTTTAACAAGAAGAAAAGTCAGTCATTCACCATCTTTCTCTTCTTCCTACGCACTAAAACCAAGTCCTCTTCTCCAGTGTCGGATACGAACAGGCTCAGGATGGCTTCGTCATCCACTCTTCTTCTCTCCTTCGGTGTCACTTTCAAAACCAAAGAAATCCTCATTGTCAGTGTCAGAGTCGAACACCCTCAGAAGGGCCGTGGCGGTGTCCTCCTCTTCATCATGCAGCAGTCCAGCCCTTCAAAATCCGTTGGTGATCGTGGATGTTTTCACACTTTTCCACGCTGTCAGAATCCACCGGTGGAGTTGGGCATAACTTGCTTTTCGCAAGTTTATCGCCGCTCATCATCCACGACTCCCGCTGAACGCGTAGCGCTACTTTGAAGTTTGTTTTTCGCGCTACTTCGTACGGCACTACGTTGCCTGGCGGACGGACATGTGACTAACATACCACTCTTGAACCCCGATCCTTCCGCCAGGCAACGTAGTGCCGTACAACAGCGGAACAAACAAAACAAATCGTCTTACGATATGACAAAAATCATGGACAATCCATAGAAAAGCCGCACCTGACTAAAAGCCGCAGGGTTCAAAGCTTGTGCAAAAAGTAGCGGCTTATAGCCCGACATTTACGGTAATTATTTTGGAGCTGCTATTTTCAATAGTACAAAAAGATTCGTGGCTCTGGAGAATTTTAAGGGTAATTTTCACAGTTTTCTGCTGTTTAGCAGTCTAAGCGATTAGCCCTGAGTCATTACAACTCTGAGAAAGCTGACAGGTTTAAGCTCTCAATCAGATCCAATTGTCTTTCACTTTTTTCTTGGGTTGCTTGGGTTTATTTTAGGACCTCTCATAGACTCAACAACCGGCCAATTTATCTAAAATCGTTCCAAAATGTCACGGTTCTACGTGACTTGACACACGCGGGAAAAAGCACCCAAGCGTGCGTCCTGATCTGTCGAACGCACTCCTCTGTTTTATGACGTCTCATTTGCATCTTCCCTATCTGTCTCTCTCTCTCCGTGGCCTTGCGCCGGTAGCCCTTCACAGAACAAACGCGCCTCTGCGTGTGACATTATCATCAAAGAAAAATGCTAAATGCCTCGATTGTAGATGCACGCGCCGTGCACCCTCGTGAAGGACCTACGTGTCAAGTCCCACTAGTGTTACCCATACAATTTTCCCCTCTATTGACTTTTATGTTCTGTTGCAAGGTTGGTCATCATGGTGGGAATATATATGCATTCTAAATAAAGACGTGTGTGATAGTAATAATGATATTGCTCTACCAAGGTAAACAGCTCTGAAGAGGGAGTTGTGGTGTGAATGTGGTGTTTTGACAGCTTTATTTTTTGACCATAGGTTTTTGCACGTTTGGCGTTGGCTGCTTTTTTTTGTTTGTTTTTTAGAGAAGCCTCTCTGAGCTTGGCTTGTTGGTGAGATCATGTGATAACACAGAAATCTGGCTGTGGCTTGAGAAGCAATCTAGGGCCCGAGGACTACAAAAACATGATATTTACATAAATATTCAAACGCATGAGCCTGCATACACCCACGTATGAAAATTTAAAATCGAGGTGCCGCGTACCACTTTAGCTGAATGCTTTATACTCGAGGCTATGTGTTCATCGACTTGTTTTGTTTGTGCTTTTCTTCCCCCCCCCCCCCCCCCCCCCCCCGTTTTTTAATAAATATGTCCACAGACAAAAGCTCGCAAACAAGAGTACGCGTGCATGCGGCGCAGACTAACCTACAGACTCGTATCCCAGTGTTCGTCCCTCTCCAATTAAGACCAATTAGGGCCAGTGTATGAGAAGGTCTTGTGGGGATGCACTGTAGTGCTCAATGCTGTACATCCCTCATCATCTCTTCTCATTTGTATGCCAGAGCGGTGTGAGAGAGAAATGGGAGCTACAGGGAAAGCATAAAGAAGATGATAGAAATGATGAGGGCTTAAAAAAAAGAAAGGAAAAGGTGAGAAGAAAAGAACGGGGGAGTGGGTGAGGTGGGGTGGGGGTGGGGGGGATCTACGGCAGCTAAAGCAGGGATACAGAGAGGCGAAGAGGTAGCGAATTAGTGAGCCTCAACAATGAGGAAGCAGACACGTAACTATACATAATCTACCTGCAGTTGGCAGCTACCTCAGTCAATTGTTATCAGCTTCCCTTGAATTTAATGTGACCCTTGGGAGTGTAGATGCTGCCCATGCATTATAAATGCTGCCCATTGATTTCAGTTGGTGAGCTTTCCCTCCCCTCAGAACGAGCAGGCTCTGACTCACCGTGATTTCTTAAGTGACCGTGGTGTGCAGTATAATTCATTAAAATCGCGTTTCACGAACGGAGCCCTTGTTTTTATTTCGCAGTTTGACTTGTTAATTGTATCAGTGAGATTTAAGCACTTCAAAATCATCTGGATAATATTATAAGGCATATGAGGACCTATGGGGGTCTCCGTTGGTCTTTCAGCTCCGTCCGTGGATCAGGTTTATTCGGCACACCCTACGCTCCAGTTTCTGGTATTCCTGGGTTTGTTTGTAGCGTTGCCTTGCAGGGAGGGAGGCATGAATGCTAGGTTTCCCGGCTGAATATTGCAGTGCAGGGAGACCAGCAACACTACTTTACATCGCCTGTCCGTGGTTTTAATGCAATGGCCGATCGGTTATGTCACAGGTGTCGAACTCCAGGCCTCGAGGGCCGGTGTCCTGCAGGTTTTAGATGTGTCCTTGAACCAACACAGCTGATTGAAATGGCTAAATGACCTCCTCAACATGTCTTGAAGTTCTCCAGAGGCTGGTAATGAAGTAATCATTTGATTCAGGCGTGTTGACCCACGGTGAGATCTACCTGCAGGACACCGGCCCTCGAGTCCTGGAGTCTGACACCCCTGGGTTATGCGAAGCTTCCTCCACACGGAGCCGCAATAGTTACATTTGGTGAGTGTCATGGCACGTTATACTCGAAGTGCAGTTTACCTGAGGGTGCAAATGGAATCTTTATGAAGCCTGGTTATTTCTGTCTCCAAGAGCAGCTCATTTTAAAGTCCGTATAATCTATGAAATAGCTGCAAGTAGGCGAATAAGTACCAACATGGCGTATTACATACTTCACAGAGGAGTATGTAGGTTACTTAAGGCTGTCTGGGCTTGTAAAAGATGCCGCCATTTCAATACATTTTCTGTTCATTAGCCATATCTCCTTTGCCTTTGGCCCCGGCGTGCTCGGGCCGGCTTGTCAGTTACAGTGTCACAACTACAGGGTCATTTAATTTAAAGGCCTGCTCCGCCGATTAGAGCTTTTGTGGTGAGCCGCCGTGACTACTGTAATGCGAGTGTTTGGGTCAGCGATGGGCACAATAGCTTAGTTACTCTCGCTGACTTCCTCACTATTGCCTCTCTCTCTCTCTCAGCACATTTTCCACTTGGCTGATAAAATAAGCCACTCTTTGATGAGCTTTCGGCAGGCCGCGGCGTTGTGCTTCAATAAATGCTTTTATAAAGACACACCACAGGCTGTCGACTCGGATCAGTCATACAGCGGCCGCCTGCGTCCGCTTGCCGTCTCATATTGGGACGCCATGTCCTGATAACGGGTTGTTTTGATGCATGATGATAAACGGGTAAAAAATAAAAAGTTCTGTAATGGACAACTTTTCTTCAAAGTGATTTGTTGTCTATGTTAAGACAGTATGAATGCTTAGGTAACCAGGAGCTGTAGCAAAGACAGCAGAGAAGCAATCCATAGAAAGGAAGGCCACTGCAAATGTAGTTTTCCTTTTAATATAAACCCCACTACATTCAGTGTCTTGACGTATTTACATTCTGTAATATAGGACCATTTTATATAGTGAATCTCATTGTCTGGCACCGCAAGCAGGTAGAGTAGGCACTTTTCTTTAGCAGTGCTCACACAGTAGCTGTTCAAGCATCGCTTGCTGCCTCCAAAATTCTGGGATTTGTCCTGTTAAAGCACACTGATGTAGTCGGTGAGGCGGCTGTGGCTAAATCTACTTTGTCTTGTGCCGCTTGTGTTGCTTTCTCTCCTCTTATTTTTAGCTCTTGGTAGTTGGAAACAACACACTCGGGCTGAATGCTTTATCTGGGCAGGAACAACATAAGCTAGCAGTTGTTTTGTATGCTTTTGTGTAGGTGTGTAATTGCTTGTTCAGATTAAAGTGTTCTACATACTTACTTATACTGTATACATAAATACTAAACTAAATCTGCAATAGCCAGCTCTGTGCTCTTTGATTAATTCACTTTGCTGTTATCAACAGAGACTTTGTAGGATAATTAAGGCCGGGAAGTCAGCTCGTTTACTCGTCCTTTGAAGGAAAAGCTAGACAGCTGCCACCAGGCTCAAATGCACACTCACGAACGTGAGGAAAAATGCTGCTGCCATACACTAGAGTGTCATAAGGCCGGGATAGCTTGCACTGCTTGCACTTCCTTCTTTAGTTTTGTTAAAATTAACATTACAAACCACGGTGTAACCGTAAATCTTACACAGAAGAAAAGCACGGTTACACCCAATATTACTGTCAGGCGTGGTCAGAAATATGGCCTGCTGCTCTACAACCACACTCAGCAGTGATATTCAGCACACTGTACCACAATGAATCACTTTTGGGGTGTGAAATCAAATTCAGGTTTAAGTTCATGGCAGCGAAAGCTGGATAGTCATGCTGTGTTTCATCACTTTGTAATTTGGAAAGCACTCCTTTTGCCAAGGGGACTGAAAGGAAAAAAAAAGAAACAGGCTACAGTGGATAATGTAACAAAGAAAAGAAGCAGTTTTCTCTGTCTTAATGCAATGGAGTTGCTACATACTGTACAGAGCCTCCTTTTGCGCTCATGCGTTTCACCAATTGGCAATCATGCACTTGTGGATATCCAGTGAGCCTGGCTAGCTTTCTTGGCACTTCAACAAAATTCTTTTACTTTGCTTTCCCGGTGCCTCCTGCTCTAACTGGTGGCATATCCTTAGCAGCCGGTGAAAAGTTAATAACAGGATGTAAAATTAATCTCAGTCTCAGTTGTCTCACAACTGAGACTGAGATTAACATGCAAGCCTTTTCTCTACTTGCCATTATTAGAAATACCAGCCTTTACTCGGATGTTTTAATGCAAAACTCTAAAATGCAAGCATGCACAGACTAAAGCGTTTTTTCTGTGCATGCAAGAATGCCAAGCTTTTTGATTAAACATGCTATGTTCACGTCTTGCTTACTTCCAGTTAAAGTCAGGATGCTTTTTAAATCACGGATGGATTATTTTATTAACAAGTAACAATTATACCTATAAGTAACAAAAATACACTTTTTAGAATTAGAAATTCTTCCCTTAAATGCATCCCACTGCAAGGATTTACACACTACGGGGCAGGTTCAGGGCTGGTTTTGGGCAACAAAGATAAGAGATGAGAGGAGATGACTAGCAGCCAGCAGGTTGCTGCTTTGAGCATCTCTCCGAAACGACTGTTTCTGCACATGATTTCTGACAGAAATAGGCATATTTCCAGCTTTACCTTACAAGCCCCACTTTAATTGAGGTTCTTACAATAGTTGCAATAAAAGGAAGATGAAAATAATCAGTGAGTAAAGTTGCAGTGCCTGCGGTAAATGTAGCTCAACCTGTAAATAAAAGGATGAAATCAAAAAGCTGTTTAAAATCGTTGAATTTATTGCAGTCTGTTCAAATGAAGTTGATTGGTATAAGCTTGAATGGATACCAATCACATTATACTTAATTATTAATTATGCAAATAAAGACACCTTTAATTGTATATATTTCACATGTATTTTACTCAGATGTGCAGTTTTCTAAAAAAAAAAAAAAAAAAAAAAAGTAAAAAAGAAAGAAAAAGAAAGTAAGAAAGATGCATTTTACTCAAAATTACTGCTTCATGTTTATTGAGGGTGAAATTAGAGGGTGGCTCAAAACCAGACACCAGCTCTTGTATTGGTTTTGGATCAATACCAGTGCGATCAGATCGATACTTTGTTTCTACAATGCAGCCCACTGAACTCTATTAAGTACATGTTGTTTTTTTGGAAATCACGCATTATGAAAACTGTCTGAACCGTTTTGTGTTGATTGTCAAGTCTGTTTTATTTATAGCTGATACACATTCCAGGACTCCAAATAACCCAGTTTCAAAATACATGAAAAGCCAAAAGATGTTACGTTTTGTTGCATTAACAAGATACTGTGGAAAGTACAAATCACACTGATTTAGTGGTCATTAAAGTGTTTTTAGAGGTTGCAAATAGAGGATAATTTATCACATAAATGACACATTTCTCTACTCCACATGAGCTGCCTTTGTAGGTTAAAACCCGTGGTATCGGTATTAGTATTGGTAATTTTGGCCCTGTAATTAGTTGGGATTGGTATCTGTATTGGTAATATTGGCCCCCATGTTTACTTGGTATTGGTATCGGTAATTTTGGCCTTGTAATTACTTGGTATTGGTATCTGTATTAGTATCGGTAATATTGGCCCCCGCGTTTACTTGGTATTGGTATTAGTATCGGTAATTTTGGCCTTGTAATTACTTGGTATTGGTATCTGTATTAGTATCGGTAATATTGGCCCCCGTGTTTACTTGGTATCGGTATTAGTATCGGTAATTTTGGCCCTGTATTTACTTTGTATCGGATCGATACCAAATCTGTAGTATCTCACAGCACTACTGTAAATGTACACTTTCTTATGTTTTGCTAGGCTGCTAATTGAGTGCAATCCTTTAAAAACTCATCTTTAAAGGAGCAGCTAATATATGGATAAGGTGGCATGATTGTTTGCAGTTAAAAAATGTATATGATTATACAACACTGGTAAAGTAGACATTGGTAGTGTCTGTCTCCAACAAGAAAATTAGGTGATTTTCCAGATAATGCGTCGGTCATTCAGCCTTATGGATGTATATTTCTCTGTCCAGAACTCACTGATGATGTGTTGGAAGCCTCACCTCCCAACTACTGCCAGTACTTTAACACTAATGATTGGACGAGAGCAGTAAATTTGGCTCTGATAGTGTTTCTGCTGAGTGCGAAAGACCAAGGAGAGCAGCAAGGAGTTTATAAGAGGTAAATGTGTAAAATTAAAGCTCTGTCCAGTTGCTGTAATTACTGTTAATTAGGTTTGATCAGAAAAAGAAGTGAAATCAAGCGAAAGCACACGATGAAAGCCTACCATACCGCCCAGAACATAATTTTTGCTTTCTGTTCTCGGTGCAATTGATTTCTCCTTTTTGTGCAGCAGTATGTGGTTAGGATTGTTGCAATATGGTGCGACCGTGCTCCTTTCCAAACACTTGCAGGCCTGCTAAATGACTGGCAGATGCTCTGTTGACCAAACTAGTTTCAGCAGTTCAGCTAAATTGACCTATCGCATCTGTTTTCTCTGCCAAAGTCTCAAATTTGATCAAACATAATGAACAGCAGATTTGATGAAGCACGTCCCCGGCACTTGTTCGAAAGCCAAGACCGGTTGGCCATTGTGCCTAGATAATATTTAGAAATTTGGCAATATAATTGAGAGCCATTCTTTTTCTTTTCATTTGCAAGCATCTTTGCACAATCTGACAGAAGTAAAGGAATCATTTCACTAAGTACCTTTTTTTTTTTATCATTGGCACACATGCACAAATTATAGACTCTCGTTTTCCCAGTGTCTCTGTCATTTTAAATCACAGCCAGTGCTTTTAAAAGAGACGTGGACATGAGGCGGACAACCCAAATAGGTGAGAGGAAAGAAAAAAAGGTTGTTTTAATTAAGTCAAAAGGAAAATCTACCTAATTTGCATAGTAAACACAGTGCTACCGATTAATCCTTTTTCTTTTTTTTGTTTTTAGCTTATTATTCAAGACCATCCAGTGTCATAGACACCTCAATTACAAAAGCTTTGGTGCTCATCAGTTTTATGATTGCATGTGAGATTTAATTATAAATCATGTAATGATTGTTTTGCGTCACAATAACAAAGAGAACAGCTCGTCGTGTGTTTCATCAGGGATGCCGAAGAATTGCTCTTTCCCAGAACCGCTGAATGCCATTTGATTTTACCTCTGTGTGCATGCTCTTCATTAATACGTCTATAATTAAACCTAACCACTTCACCCCTCGCACACGGATATGGTGCCAGCACAGATATAAATTGAATGCGTTCAGTTGAAATATATATAGTGAACAGGGCAACGCTAAGGATGGGAGACGAGAAATCTCTGAAAGAAAGCACTCCAAAGATGGATTGATACGATGGCTAAAGAGGCAGGGAGGGATAACGAGGGGAAAACTGGAAAGTGTGAAAGGTGACTGGGGGAGGTTGCCATCAAAATGCTAATGTTGTGTGGGATATTTACTGCAGAGTGTTAATGTAGTTTAAAACAGGCTCTTTGTCCTGCAGCCCATCACCAAGCTCCTGTTGGGCCCTAATAAATCAGCCATTAAAAGCTGATGTGACCTGAATAGCACTTCATACAGCGGCAATCGGGCCGTAGCACCAGTATGGGAACCAGAAAGCAGCTGAAAAATTTATGAAGATGCCACTTAATAACGGTCGACCCAGAAGCGAGCAAAATAAAAAGTGTCTGTGTGATGTGGCTTGGAGAAAGTAACGCTTGGACTCCTTTTTTTTTTTTTTTAATTTTTTGGTTTTTTTTAAGTAAATCTGTGTCATACAGTAGACGTGCAGATGCCTCTTCATGTTGGCAGACGTTAAAGGTTCCTGCCTTTTAATTGCGTCCCCTGTCGCCCGTTTGGAGAGAATACAGCGAGAGTCGGTGTGTTGCTCTAACATAAGTATGCCCTGCTCTAACTTTTGTGTTCTCTTCCAGGACAGGAAGTGCTTTCCCTATCTGGAATGTGATATACGGGATTTGTTCAGCAGCAGCACTCAAGGACCGCTCTCCTCTCTCGAACTGAGGTATTGTACACTTTTTATCAGCATTTCTGACAGCATCAGACTGTAAATGTACGGCGGCCCTGAGAGTTTAGACGCACTGCAGCTTAAGAAAACACCAGCAAATCGAAAAAAAAAAATGCTGCAAAAGCACACAAAAAGTCACAAATTCAATTCAACAACAGTTACCTCAAGGGACTCTATAATACTGTCAGGTAAAGACCCTACAATAACTCAGACTTGGCGACAGTGGCAAGGAAAAACTCCCTTCTAACAGGAAGAAGCCTAGGGACAGGAGGGGCAGTCATCAGCCGTGATTGGCTAAAGGCGAGGGGAGGAAGTTGGGATGAACGACACACTGTGGAAGAGACAAGCTAACAGTAAATGGCTAATAGCAAACACGTAGCTACAGCATTATATGAATGATATCTCTGCGTTATCATCAAAATAATGTTGGTCAACATCACAACGGACCAATCACAAACACTCAGTTAGCATTGGCGAAGAAGTTAGCTAATGCTATTAAAAGCTACCATAAGCAAACCGAAACGAGTAACCTAAATTTGGCGGACAGCAAAGCTAACTTGATAATATATTTATTAAAACACACGTTACCATGGCATCTTCTTATCGTTTACACCGGTGAATCCTACTTCTTTTAAGGGTGTCTCAGTGCAATTCTTCCCATGTTTTGGTTGCTATCATTTTTGCAGCTGGTCCGTCACACTATCGTCTCCCCAAAAACACTTTTATTTTGTGAGATTTTTTTTCCTACTTCTGTTGTCTTTGGCGTTCTTCTAGTTGCTGGTGTTTTCTTCAGTTGCGGTGCGTTTGAACTCTCAGGCCCAGCAAATGGGCCTGAAAACGACTCCGTGCAAGTCATGAATATGCAGCGCAACCCAGATTAAGTCTGCAACCCATACACCACCAACCCCACCCAGCACAGCACAGTAATGAAGAGCATTCATGTGGGCCAATTGGGCTGGTACTCTGCGCGCAATAGGATGTTTATGAAAATGATTCACGATAGGTGCTCATCTTCATATGCAAATCTGTGGGACACCACTGTTAGGCCTCTAATTTGTGCCGGCGGCGGCGAGGAGGGTGTTTTTTTTCTTTTCTTTTCTTTTGGTCGGTAACCATACGTATCTACGGAGCGTGCTTGGATTTCATTCCCTGATGCAAATGATGTTTTCGGTGTAATCATGCAAAAGCACAGCTGGCTTCCATTTCTCCACACCTCGAGCCTGTTGCTCCCCCGCACCCCCTCACTGCTGACTCTTAACCACCAGAACCTTCCTTGCGCCGGGCTCCTGTCTCCTCTTCCCGTCTGTTTGCCGTTGTTGTCTCCTGCAGCCCTTGTGTTTGCTCTCTGCTTCTTGTAGTTATCTTCTTTCCCTTTCCTGTGTCACTTGCCATACCAGCCCTCCCCTTTTCATCCCATCATCACACACACACACACACACACACACACACACACACACACACACACACACACTTCTCTCCACTGCCACCACCTCCAAGCAACCCTCTTCATATTGAATGGATCCACTAGCCTCGGTGCCTCCTGCGGTGAGCCTGGATTGAATTCAATTAGGGAGATTGTTTGCCCTGCAGAGTTTACTGGTGGGCTCCGTGGATGATAGGTTTGCCTGCCGACTTCCCCTTCTCCCCACGTCCTCCTCCTCCCTCACTCATACACACACACTCTTCCACACACAAAGACACACCACTACATCCATCTACCCTGTTTCCCCTTCATCTGACTCAGTGTAGACACCCTTCCTTTCCTCTTTCTCCTAACAACTTCCTTTTGGCAGTGCACTTGCCTTTCTATTTCCATTTCCTTCTTTTTTTTTTGGTGTGTACACTGTTTACGTTGCTTTTCAGGCCCTCGTTGATGTTTTTATGCTATTTTGTGACATCGCATTCAACATGATCAAGGCATAAAAATTGGCACAGTGGGGAAAATGTGTCATATCACCTCTTTGATAAGACCACAGGGACTCATATTCTTCATGAGGCTGTTTCGTGAGAGTTGCTGGGATGGGATTTTTCAGATGGGAACTGTTTTATTTGAGCTTAATCCCAGCAGCTACACACACACATTTCAAGATAATCCCCACCCCCATTTTTTGTTCCAGAATTAATTTTCCCATTTTCTAGCATATCCAGCATAAAGGGAAGGGCAGTAAATGTTGCTGACATAGGAGTAATGGCCACATTAGTTGCAAGGTGAAAATAGAATTGTGCTGTCATTTGAATAACATTGAGAGCAGCAGGCGGTACTTATGCATGCTGCTGGCTTGTAGTTTTAGATATGAAGTGAAAATCTGGTACAGACATAATGGCCCTGGTCTCTGTTCTGTGTAGAAACATATTTCAGGGACTTGTCCTGTAACCCGCTGCTTTCCTTCAGATGTCACGCTGTGTGACTGTGTACCAGTGCTCCTCAGAAATCAGATACTGTATTAGTGCTGAAAGATGTCAAATGAATTAAAAGCTAGGCATCGCTTTGATGATAAACGTCCTAATGCACTCTGACGTGGAATTACGACCTTCGTTTGATGTACCTTTTTTTTGCCTGATTTGTGGTCACTGCCGATTATGTTTAATTCACTTGAAGGCAATGACTTTGTGGGGCTTTAAAGAAAACGTTTGATTTACAAACAAGTGTCATTTGGCAGAAGGATATTTTTCAAGCTAATACGCGAGAAGAATCCTAAAGTAGACCGATTATACTTCCTTTTTCTCTGATACTTGTGCTGTTACAAACCTGTAAATGGTAAATGGCCTGTATTTGTATAGCGCTTTTCTAGTCCCTAAGGACCCCAAAGCACTTTACACACCCAGTCATCCACCCATTCACACACACATTCACACACTGGTGATGGCAAGCTACATTGTAGCCACAGCCACTGACCAAATGCTCAGATGCTCTTGCTTTAGCCTGCGCTAAACACTCAGTTTCAGGTGCTGTTTTTCTACTCTTGTGTCTGATTGATGTCAGAGGCACAGGATTTCCTTATATGGTCATCTCAGGTTCATTGTTTGTTTATTCATGCCACTTCATGCTAAAAGACACGGCTCTTCCATCTGTAAAGAGCAAGATCGAGGTATCAGAACGCAAAGTGTAACTACCGTTATATTGCCAAACTGTGTCCAATGTTTACAGTTTGTTTCCGGAGGTCCACAATGTCAAGACAAAGAGTTTCAATGCCCACGAGCACCAGGTTTTGTTTACCTGACAAGGAGCAGCCAATCAGCGAAAGGCTTTTAGGAAAGGGAGCCTTAAAGAGACGAGTGATGCAGTGTTGCAGACACAAGGCGACCTTTAAGGTGCTGCTTAAAGATTAGCAAGGATTTTATGTGGTTAATAGATACTCTGGGTGAAGTCCAAGAATAAAAGTTTAGAGCTGGAAATTAATATAATAGACCCCATTTTTATCTGAACATCTACAAAGCTGCAGAGCTTTTTAGCCTGTTAGAGAATTGAAGCTCCGTGTCTGTCTGCAGTGCTTTGCATAGCCAAAGTGGCTTCCTTTAGCGTCAACCATTCAGGTTACTTTAACCACAGTGGCCAGAGATGACTTTAGCCCCGCCAGGTTTTTGGTTCTGTTAGCTTAAAGCCCTGCCGTTTGTTTTCATAGCGTGATCCTGCCTGGACTTGTTGAAATGATGCAAAACAGGTCATTTGAATGGAAAAGGCAGTGAAATCCTTTCGGCCAATGTCAGCAGTGTTCTTGAATTTGAATCCTATCCAGAGGTAGTTGACTTTGCACGTCTTTGTTTTTCGTGTCCTGTTACTTGGGGCAACTATGGTCAGGCCAGAAGCAGGCTGCTCCGAGGATACCAGACAGCATCGAAACCCTCTAAATGACCAAATTATTTAAAAGGCACACATTGTTTTGTGTAGTGCACGGCTGATAATGATGACCCTCTGTGAAAAGTGTTGTTGTCAAGACAACCGCACCTTGCTGGGGGATAGATTTATTATGACGTGTTTGTGGTCATTTTCTCCCAGTGGGTAGTGGGGCGCGAGGGGGACCTGATGTGAAAGTGCTCCCGCAGCTTTATGAAAATGCTGCTTAGTCATTTCTTTATGTTGATTTGATGATTATTGATTTTAACCTCAAGCAAATTTGTGTCCAATAGCTAATATGCTATTAGAATCATCAAAGATGGCGTGTTTTCGAGGTGAACGTTTTTTGCAGACGGGACTCCAAAAAAAAAGTTTCCATTCTGCCGTTGAGGTCATACGTGATCATTTCTCTTTGAGAGCATGTGTTAACAGTCTCATACTCTAATTACTCTCACAGTCAGTAAGGGGCAGGCAGTTTTAAGCCATTTGTTTATAGCTGAGGGTAAACTTGCACAATAAAACTCCACACAAGGACACATCGAGCGGATGTAACCGTAATTATTTAGTGTTACGTCACCTGGAATGTGTCTGCGCGCTGTATGTGCGTGTACCTGTGCTTTATGTGGTGCTTGCTGTGACACTGCACTATATATAGCTCCAACGCCCATCTATTCCAATATAATATTCATGTCTTCAGTGGCAATTCGTCACTCTCTTGAACTGCATTATCATGGTAATGCCATCTATGATTTCTCCATGCATCTGTAACGCCTGCAAAATTTGGTATCAACGGTACAGAATAAATATAGCTCTCAAAGAAGAGTTTAAAACAAATCAATAGCTGCATTTAGTTTAAAAGTTTTAGGAAATATCGGGGACAATATTAGGTACACCTCGTTAGCACTGGGTTGGACACCCTGTTGTGCTGGAGACATTCCTTTGACATGATAACAAAACAGGTGCTGTATATTTGTTGCCAGCACACACATTGTACAAATCTTGCATTCCTCCACATCCCAAAGGTGCTCTATTGGATTTAGATCTGATGACTGTGGAGGTTATTTGAGTACAGTAAACTCATTGTCACATTCAAGAAACCGGTTTGAGATAAACTGAGCTTTGAGACAGGGTGCGTTACCCAGCTTGAATCACATAGTCGGCAACATGTTTTGCTTAAGTCATGCTCATTTGGTACGATAAGGCACAAAGCGGATACCTTGGGGGACGGATATCGTCGTTTAATGAGTGTTTTTTTTTTAGTTACTGTTGCCGTCTAGTTTTCTCCTCTGACCTCTGGCATCAACAAAGAGAACTATCGCTCACTGGATATCTTCTGTTTTTCCGACCATTCTCTGTAACGCTAGAAATGTACGGGAAAATCACAGTAGATCAGGAATTTTTGATCCATCCGGCACAACCATGCCGGATTCAGAGCCATTTAAATTGCCTAAATTTCTTCCCCATTCTGATGCTCAGTTTGAACTTCAGCAGGTGGTCTCGAGCACATCTACACTCTTAAATGCATTGAGCTGCCATGTGATTGGCTGATTAGATATTTGCGTTTGGTTGAACAGGTATAAAGTGTCCGGTGACAGTAGGTAGGTTAGCTTAACTACAACACAAAGGTGGGAAAGAAGAGGAGAATTATTATTTTGGACTTATTAATTATTTTTTGTTTTGTTTTGATGCTTATAGAAATGTAAGAAGCAGGATTTGTGAATTTAGCACATGCTAACTGAAGTATTTCAGGAAATCACTGCCCAGCTAGCTAGGCTAGCATAACTGCTGTTAAAGCAAGTTCGGGTTATGCTATTTTATCTGTCAAAATATAATATATGTATTTAAAAAAAAGAGCTTTAAAGGTCCTGATAAACTGATTATGTTATTTGTGGACAGGTTGAGTCATGCTAACTGTTTTTCCTATATTCTACTCAAAGTCAGTGCTAATGCTAAATGCTAAACATGCTAATGCTAACTCAGTAAGAAAGTGAAAGAACACATTTCCCACACTGTTGACCTCTTCCCTTAACCCTGTGCGTCTGTTTAGTGGAGGGATTTCTGAGATAACACTTCCTCTTTTCCATTCCATCTCTCCACCTCTACATACCCACTTAGCTATTGCATGTCACAGCCCACCTCCACAGTCCCACAGGGCTTTGCAGGTGAGTGTTTCACTTTTCGTGACTGGTAAAAGTAAAAGTCCCTTCAGCACCGATGCCCACCCAGGTCTGACAGAGAGAGCATTAAATTTGGACGGGGCTATTTTCGGTAAGGGAAAGAGGAGGGGTCACTGTCATGTGCCTGGTCGCTCTCCTGATACCCAGCCTGACAGTTTGGGTGTCTTAATAAAACAACACCCCTGACAGCGAGCTCACACAGCAGCTCAGTGGTTTCGCTCCATCATCTTCCGCCAGCCCTTCCTCTCCTTGGCTTCCCCACTGTGCCCATGTATCGCCCAGCTCCTCGCTGTGACCGCTCAAGCTGATTTAAATGAACAGGACGATCTGTTGATTGCTATTAGATTCATGCATAGCTTGCACCTCTGGGGGGGGGGGGGGGTCTGCCATTATCCCATTTGATATACTGTAGCAAAGCAACAACTGGCCTACATTCAAAGCCACTCTTTATACTCTTTTTATACTCTTTATTTGTTACTCAGGTGTATCTAACTAACCTCAAGAGCCTTTTTCCTTCGCCTTCTGGTTTTCGTAGCACTCATTCTCCCTTGAACTTCTGCTGCACCCTATCCAAAAGCTTCAATTCCAGCAAAGGTGTGCTGTTCTAATCAGCTCTGTTTGATGTGTGGAGGCAGCAGGCTTTATGGAGGAGCCAAGATCTCTTAGGACATTAAGGCTAGAGGAGAGGGAGGAGAGGAAGAGATTACTGCTAGTCTTTTTATAGAGGATCACTCCATCTTGTCCTTTTTAGCTCACTCATTAGTTCTCGCTTCCCCCCGGAGGGTGATTCTCTCGTTCTGTCTCTCACCAAAACTGAGGCCTCTTCTTTCACTTTGGCAAAAAAAACAAAACAAAGAAAAAAAACCCTTGTCTGACCATCATTTAGGCAAATATGATCCAACAGTGTTTCCGTTATCACAAAGTCAGAGTCAAAAAAGTGCTTGTGTGGTTCCCACTTTGGCAGGTATTTAAAAAATAATTTTTTTTTAAAGCAGCCCAGGAGAGAGAAGGGGATGAATAATGATTGCACATGCCTCCCTTTGTCAGCCATGGAGCCGGCGACATGCCTTTTCTTCATTTCCATCGCCCAATTCCCTCCATTTCCTCTCTCCCTCCCTCCCTTCGGTCAGTACCTGTGAAATCAGACATCCTTCTGTGCCTGTCAAAAAATAACCACATCTGCAGCTGCAACCGGCTGTCAGGGGAGTTCACCGCCTGACAACTTGCGCGCGCACTGAGGTAATCAGAAGTTGTCAAAAGTGAAGTGTCCTCTGCTTTGACTGAGCTTGTGCGGTCCCGTCCAACACCGGGAGCTTTGGCTGCGGTGTAGGTGTACTAATGGCCTCTTTGTCATCAGGGATCATTAAATAATGTCCTGCGACTGCATATTTTGGCAGCAAAATTGTTGTTTAGCTGAGGAAAATGGAGACACGGATAGATAATGGGAGCCCGCATTCGCTGCCAGCCTGCTGGCCAACTCTGTCGTGGGATGGAGCGCCTCATACGCTTTCATGACCTCCTATGATCATACATCATTTTCAAGTGCTTGGAATGCAATCCTTTCTTTTTTGGTTTTCGTTTGTTTACATATTCCCAGGTAGCTTGTGAAAATTTAATTTGTTCCCCATATGCATGGGGTGCTCCTCTGTGAGGAAGCACCTGTCTTATAAAAAATACCCCCACAAGCGAAGAGGAATTATTGATTTGCATCTGTTTAGTCGGGATGCCGCCCTCCACGCGAGGATCCCGAAGGTGCCGTCGCACCCGTCTGTCCTTTTTACGGTGGCTCTAAAACCGTTGATAGGGGCCGCGATCCGTTTCTGCCCTCCCTTGAGTTTTATTTACAGCCCCAGCCTGGCAATAAAGCCCGAAATTTATGACTTACTTTTTAATTAGAAATAATGTCTTGTAGAGTTTAAGTGATGGATGGTTTAATCAATATATAGACCGTGGCTGGGCCTATGATAAACGTCTCTATTGACAGAGCGCAAAGTAGCCTAACTTAACACTTTGTCTTTCAAAGAAATATGAAGTGTTTTGTTTGGTGACGGGAACTGTACGCTGCCCTTCTCTGTGTCTCTCTCATTATTCTTCTTTCCATTTTACTGTCTCTCGCAACTCTGTCAACACTTTTTTCCTCTCAACAGGCAGTGTTTTCTACAGAATGAATCAACCTCCCCTGTCACACTGTATTTAGGTAATTATTTTACTACCCGAAACCCCTATTGTGTTTTGTGCCACATTTGCTAAAGTTTAAATAAAATAAGTGCTGAAGGTGGGTTCTTGTGAATGGAAACTGACAAGCTGGGAGAAATGCATTTCTCAGATAGAGGGGGGACTTTTTTAGTTTCTTTTTTTTTTTTATTGGGCAAAGTGGTTTCCTCTTTCTCTCAGGTTCAGAGAAAAAGAGGGAGCAAAAAGGATTTTCAAGTAGAATAATTAAATAGGAATCAAGTCAATGGGATTTGTTTCCTGGCGCTGCAGATAATTGCGTAATATACACCGGGGAATGGAATTGTGGTACTTGACGATTGAAGTTCAATTTTTGTCACTTGCGGCTTATTGTGAAGTGTTCAAACGTGACATGCGCTGTGCTTAAATCGGTGCCGTTTTCCACAATCCAGACAACTCCACAGAGCGATCAGACAAAATCGGCTGTAATTTTGCACAGGACTATAACTAACACGCGCCATTATACTTCTAAAATGTCAGGGAACTGGGGGGAAATAGTTGTGTGAAATCAAATCAGGGATGCAGCAAAAGGGAAAGCTCCAAAGTGTCATATTTCAAAAGCTTTAGCTAGCTTGTGCCTGGCTTTTGATTATTAGACAGCTTACTTAATAAAAATGTTAATCATCATTTAATATATTTTTATCATGTGGATAAAAGAAAACACAAGATATATTTTTGATTTCCCAAAGTTGTAAAATTCCACTGTTATAGCAGTCAAACACAAATATGTGTCTTACTACAACACATTTAACGTGTTCGGTTGTTTGTTTCTCTGACTGTGAACTCAAGTCCTCAAACCCCGGGCTACGAACCGGAGTCGTTTGGTACTGGGCCGCGAGAGTTCAGGCTTGGGTGTGAAATTTATGACTTTCAGGGTTTTTATCAGTTTTTATTGTTATTTTTGAAACCATTTTTATCGTTAACTCGGTTTCCCTGGGTCTTTTCCTGTGTGGTGGGATTGTATCATTTTTATTTCACCACCACAGCATATATGCAAAAGCTGAATTATGCATGATGCATTATGACGCCATCAGGTTGCCTCTCAGCCGGCTTCTTAGCATTGGAATAAATGCTTTTGTGCATCTACAGCACCTCATAAAACCATTTTGTTTTCATTGCACAACAGTGACAACCACAAAGCTGAATTATAGATGCCTAGCAGCCACCTAGCAACAGGCTAAAATGAACCTGTTATTACATCTAAACAAACTACAGCAGCTATTTTTTTGGGTGCTGTTAGTGTGTTTCAGTTTGTCAGGATCAAGAAAAAGGCATGTACTAGTACCTTTAATCAAATACAAATTTAAAAGGAAATAACAATAATATACATCAAAACCAATGTTGGGTTCGATCTTGGCAGCACCTCCTGGTAGTGTCAAACAAAGATATTGTGGTAGACGGCAGAAAAGATGAGGGGGGAAAAACCTATGCAAACAGAATAGCTGCTATAAATAATAAAAATAGAAGTTTAATGCTGTTTAATGCTAGATTTTAGAGCATAAATATGAAATATAGTCTAACGTACCCTTTTGCACAACAGTGACCTGCTACATGACGTTATCACATAAAGGTAAATATATTACACACTCAAGTCTGGGTTTATAAAGTTAATGATTACTAATCAGTAAGATAAGAAGCAAGAACGGTGACAGAATGTGTGTTGCATCAGAGTCCTTCCTTCACCGTTACACTTGAATACTTGCAACATGACGCCTGCCTCTGCAATCCAGACCACCTACCTCAAAGAGAACAGGATAATCTTATCTATATTCAAACACGCACAGATCGGTGCACACCAACATGAAATCACCTGACCTCTAAGACAAACCACAATACCTTCCTTTCTTATTGATTAGTCTTGCATTCACTGCCCAGGGCAGGTGGAGGCCTTAATAACGGCTTTATGCTTTGTTTTCATGGTCCCTGGAATAGAATAACCACAAATGACATGGATCTCATGCTATGAGTCCCTCTGGTCAATGGTTAACTGCTCTGCAGTGATTCAAAGCATCCGGGCTCTGTTGCGAGTGACCGCTCGTATACGGATCTCGACCTGGATACGTTTTCTTCGCCCTCGCTCCCCACCCTCCACGCTCGCCGGTCTAATTTCTGCTCTTTTCCTCCCTTGCGCCGGCATGTATTACCTTATCTGCCTCCTTTGTGAAATATAAGCTTGTAGATAAGTAGTATATTGGGCCGGGTTACTCATGTCTGTCTTGTTCATTCCTCACAATCCTCTAATTCCCTCTAGAAAGCTATTTTCCCAGACTGCAGGTGGCCTGTGTTGTAACGTAGAGGGCACGCCTGATCTCCCCACAGCAAACACAGACATGTAGTCACCTCTTTTGTATTCTCTACAAGTGCTGGTAATGCCCCAATATGCATGTGTACTGCAAGTGTACACATGACTAATCTCGGAGACAGCGTGGCAACATACCACTGATAGGTACGCAGCTTTACCCGAGATTAGCCATGAAGTCAGGAATTATTCAACTGTTGTGTTTGTGCCCTTTTTATTTCTGGTTGACTGATGAATGGCACGCACAAAACAAACAGAATCCCGCATGAAGCTTTTAACTGCGGTTACCCCTTAGTCTACGGTTGTTTGCTGTGTAGACTCCGGGGGGGGGGTTACGCCATCTTTTTCAAAGCATGACTCTGTTCTGACACTCGCTACAGTAAACTGCATTAAAGGAGGGAGTGAGCGTTTCCAACCCAGAGTAAAAAGCAATGCCCTGAGACAGAAACTGGTCCTGTTCGCTGGTCAGGGTCACTGCCCACCACGACCTCTGTTCTGGCCAGTTAATTAGGAATTAGAACAGGCATGACCCTCAGGATGTTATCTACGTTAGAGTAATGAACACCTGGAAATTCTGGAGCTTGTGCACAAGTCACCGCATTGTGACTTTTAAACTCCTGTGGCCTTTATAATTCTACTCCCAGGATTTTCTTCCATTTCTTTTTTGTCCCCTTAAAGGGAATGAGGTAGTGTCACGCAGCCGGATAAATGTAATTTCCATTCTGTGGCACTTAGATCTAAGCTAAAAGCAATCAGCATAGGTTAAATTTAATATAGTCCTATTTATTGTCCAAGAATTACCTTGCTGTTATAGACTGTTATGTCCTTTCCTGTTAAATCTCTGTGGTGTCCATAAGAGCAGATATCCATAATATAGTCATCCTTTCATTTATGAGGGGCAGCCAATCAGAAAAAAGCTGGCTTAAAGTAATGCTGAAGGGAGCTATATAAGCTTGTTTACAACGGGGATGATGTGAGAGGTTGTGCCGAGCCTCAGTGTAAGATAAATAAAGATTATTTTTGTCAGTCATGCAAAGCTACTCTGGTATAGTTCACGAATAAAAATATGGGTTTTGCTAAGTGGTGTAGCAAGTATCCTTGGTATGGTTTAACAATGTTTTATAGGGGCTGCAGTAGGGCTGAACGATATATCGCATTTGCGATAATATCGCGACATGATCAAGTGCAATTTTCTAACCGCAAAGGCTGCGATTATACTCTGGACATGTCCAAATTCATGGGCTGCATCCTCCTGAGGCCGCATTTGTAGACCGATTACGTCACAGCGACGTGCCGAAGGCTGTCCAAATTACTACCATATCCCAGAATTCATAGCGCGGCCCAGCCAAACTCCAGTTTCCAGCAATGGCGGCCGCTACTAAGTTTTAAAATTACTCATACTAATCTTTCTGGGTCACAAAATAAACTTTTAACATATTTTCAGGCGAGAAAGTAGTTGTGTAAACATCAAATATCTGCTCGGTTTATCAAGATATCCCATATTTGCAAAAGTGCTTCGACGTTTTCAGAGGCGTCTGCTACCCACCAGCTCGACAGCTAGCCGGGAGCTCGAGGATTACTGATGCGGCCGAGAACGGCACAACTCCCGGCACATCATTTTCAGATCACCGCGGAGTTTCGCTGCTCGGGTTAAACGTGATATATAAGTCACTTAGACAACCTAAAAATGTTATTGTTGGGCTTTTTTCAGTGTTTTGTTTGTTCGTGAGTAAATCGGTTTGGCTGAGATTAAAGTTATTAGATTAGATAAAATAAAACTTTATTAATCCCCCGGGTGGGTTCCTCCTTGGTTTTCACACAGCTGACTAAACGTCAAACAGAAAACTTATTAAACAGAAGTATGAGACAGTCGAGAATTTACGCCAGTGTCTGGTTATATTTTAGATAGCAAGAAGCAGACGGCCGAGTTTATTAAACTCCACCGAGACAGCGGTGACGCTAATCAGAACTAGACCGTCCAATTTCACGCCTTTAAATTTTAAAGGCGTGTTTGTGTGTGTGTTTATACAATTGCTATTATGTTTGCACTTTATGTGTAATGTTACTGACTGCAGAGATCAGTAAGATGTGTGTATTTTTTATTTATTAGTTTTATTTATTTAATATTATTTTTTAATTGAATGACTGTCTAGTAGTTCACAGATGTCGAAAAACTGAGTGTGGTAAAGCCACTGATTTTTTTTATGTATATTTCTGCAATCTGCACATTGTACTGACTTTCATTTTAATGTTTACACCAGGGTTCCTTGTCAGCACTTTATGCTCAGATGTTTGTAAGCTAAAAATAAACTATTGTGTATGTTCAAATATACTGTTGTGATTGAAGAAGTTAAATAAAAATGTCAGTCATCAATTCATGCATCACCTCATGTCATCATAACAGAGGTCTGTCTTCCAGGAAAGAACAGTTTAAAATTAATGTAATATAGTATTGGCCATACTATATGATGTATTGCTTGTCTTTGTTTAATAATACAGAAGACAAAGACCTTAAAAAATAATCGCATATCGCATCGCAATCGCAATATTGGGGCAAAAAATCGCAATTAGATTATTTTCCATAATCGTTCAGCCCTAGGCTGCAGTATTGAATTTTTCTTCAACAATTTGTCCAATATCGTGTTGAAAGAACTGCATACTTTTATAAAGTTTGCTGTAGCCTGTAAAAACACCTTTAAAAAAATTACTTTCATTCATCCTACCGCAGAGTTATTTCAAATGCCAGCGTGTGCAACATGAATAAAAGCGCGACGAATATAAAAATTCTAGAAAAGCGTGACTGAAGGTAATGCAAGGGAAGGAAAAGTATTTTGCAGAAACGCACTGTTGTGTGTGTTGTTTGGATACCTTTGAGAGGCTGTAAATCCATCGTCAAATCACGTGTACCCCGGTTATAACTGGTATTCCATTTGCATCAGCAAAGCAGAGCCGCCTCAGCGCCATATTTGTATTCAGAGAGGAAAGCGGCACAGGTGGAGCGTGGGTTCCACAGCTAAAAATATGGACCTTAAAATTACATATACATGCTCTTGTTTCAAAAAAAAATCCAATTTCATTTATAATTGTGATATCGCATTTGTGGTGCAGCTGGTGTGTTCATGCAGGGCGACTGTGATTTTTATTTCATTCTGCCCGTGTAGACCCAGATTTCCTCCTGTCTGCCATATCATAATCACTTGGCCCGATGCCTTGATTTGGTGAATTGTTACACCCCGACTAGGTAGTGTATGATACACCAGCTCACATTCCGCATTATTTTATCAACTGCTTTTTTCAGGTCACAGTGCAGCCGAGAATGTGGCGGGTTTGGGTTATTTTTTTTGTTTTTTGGGGTTTTTTTCCCCCTCCCCTCTGTCTGTGCTGGCAGTGAGCACGCCCCAGTACACACAGTCCCTAGATGCAGTCTGGCAGGCCTAGTGAATCATCTTCCCGTCACAGGTGGGGGAAATACAACAGCGGGATTGGCAGTCCAAAGGTGGCATCTGGCCCGCTCTTGAGTGAGGTGTTTGGCTCTCTTGCTTCCCCTGTAAAAGACTATGTGTCTTTTTTTCTTATGCAGGAGGAAAGAAAGTAGTTAAGCAACTTTATATTTCCCCTCCGCCCTGAAACGGTACACCAGTGATGCTGCAGATTTTTAAGGTAATACCTAGATTTCGAAACCCATCACAGGGTCTGTCTGCGCCTCCGTGAAGCTTTAACCCTGATTGTTTGCGTGTTTGCATTTCTGTTACTGTGGCCGCGTTTCTCTCGCACCCCCTCTCCCCACGTGTATTTGAGAGGCTGTTTCATCTGCGCTCTTGTAGCAAGGTGGCTGCGAGGGCCGCTGATCAAAGGCGGACTCCTCGGGGCCAACGAGGGCCCAGCTCGAGCAGCAGATGTTTCCCTTCTCTGTTAGCACTTCAGTTAGAGCTATCCTTATTTAAGCGGCTCCCTGCTTGCTAATGGCTCTCGCTGGTGTCGGATACACCAGATCGCTTTTCTTCTCCTTTGTGTGTGGAACATGGGACAGAACGCGAAACGCCAGGGATATCTTGTTCCTCTCTGACACTCTCATTGTGCTCCTCTGTGAATTTCTGGCCAGAAAAATCCCTTTCACAGTAATTGGGTGTGAATAAAACACTTGCGCTTGACTATTGTCTACAGTACAGTCTTGTATTCAGGCCATTGGTTAAATAAGCCGAGAGAGAGGGCAGAGACGGATAGAGAAAAATTGTTTGTGTGTGTGCCGGGGCTGCGGAGGATTAGGGTAGACCTCGCAAGAGTAGAGAACTATGTGAGGAAAATTATTAAAGAAAGGGGAGTTATTGTCGCTTGCAGAAAATGAGGGAAAACAAAGAAACTATTCGGGCCGTATCAGGAGCAGGGAGGGACAGGAATGGGTTTCAGTGAGAATAGAGACAATTTGGAAAAAGTAGCGAGCGGAATACAAAGTGGACAAGCGCATTGGTTTAACAGAAACTGCCAGCTCAGGTCCAGATTCTTCATATGGCGTACAGGAGATTGATTGAAAGATTTGGTGGGCCTAATTGCACTGCACCATCTGGCCAAGTTAAAGAACCTGCCAGGCATGTGACAGTTTCCAACAGGCTCACTGACGAGCAGATGTGTGCAGGCCTCGTGCATGCGCACGCGTGTGCGTTTAGAGCACGTCAGTCCCTCTTTACTTTGTGATCGCTTCTTTGTTTTTTGAGAGAGAGGGAGAATGAAGACAAAAAAGTCTTGAGTTACAGAGACCTGACGTGCAAATGCATATTGTGAAAGCTCTTTTTTGCATAATTAAATCTCCCTGTGCGTAACGCTGCCTCGTGTTTGTCATAATTTTGGTCTGTCTGTAATGGTGGAGTGGTTACGGTTTCTGTCAGAAATGCTATTGATATAACAGCCTGACAAATGTCATCGGCACAGAGTGGATTTCCATAAATCAATCAACCACGCCTACCCCCCCCATCGCCACAATGAAACAGATCGCCAGTGGAATTAAACAAAAGAAAATGCTCTTCACAAAACATGCATGCTAATTTATCCAGTAAATTCATTTGGTATTCACGGAGATAGCCAAGGAGGGGAGTTTATTCAAATCAAACGTGCCGTTATCACATCTATTAACAAGGCAGCTACCAAGAACACAGAGGAAATTCTTTATTAGATCAGTCCGCTGAGATATGTAATTTCTAATTTAAAAGGAATAGTGTAATTTTTTTTTGCTACGTGCGCTTATTAGTTTTCTTGTTGACATTTAGATTAAAAGATGTCGTTATTATTTATTCATTTCTTGAGTTATTTATTTATTACTCTTTGGTAAATGAAAAGCTGCCACTTAGATCAGGTTAGCGTTATTAGCATAAAGAAATGCTAAACTGGCTGCATTTTGTTACGGAGTGCTTTTAATGTACTGAAAGTCGCCGAATACCAAAGGGACGACATGCATTCAGTTCAGTTCAGTTTAGTTTTATATATAGAGCCAAATCACAACAACAGTTGCCTCAAGGCTCTTTATGTTGCAAGATAAAAGACAATGATACAGAGAAAACTCGAACTGTCAGATGACCAGTGTTGGGTAAGTTACTTTAAAATAGTAACTTAGTTACATTACTAGTTACTTCTCTCAAAAGTAACTCAGTTACTTCAAGTTACTCGTTACTTTCAAAGTAACTAGTTACTAGGGAAAGTAACTTTGGTTTTACTCAGAATTCTCTTGTTAATGTGTTTCTTCCATAACTTTGCCAGGCTTCTAGCTTGCTTACTTGCCACAAGTGCGCTGTGACACCTACCAATAGAAAGGAAAAGATAATGTGCATATTTCCACGAGAGAAATCCCACGCCTGGACCATCATTGACTGCTGCCATGATTCTAGCCTATGTCACAGCGTCATGTGCGCCTTTTACATCCAACACAAAAACTGCAGTCGTGGTGCTTTGATTGTACTCAGAACTCGGACATTCTGCCTTCTGAATAGGAAGATGTAGGTAACACCAGACTGCAGATGAGCTGCATACAGGGCTGGACTGGGACAGAAAATTGGCCCGGGCATTTTGACTAGAGACCGGCCCACCATTATAGCAAAAATCATAAAGCCTTTGAATGAAAACAAACGCTGTTGTGACAGTGATGTACACTGTTCTGATGGTATATATGCATCAATCTATCAATCGTTTGTTGTAAGATTCAGATAATTATTTTTTAAAAGCGAGACATTTGAAATGAGAATAAGAAAGAAAAGTATTTCTTTGTGCCCACCTCTCCCTGTTAATGCCCTACATGGACCCCTGGCAACACTTTGCTAGACCCGCCCCTGCAGAGTTACCAGCTGTCAGCTACCTAAAAAAGGATCCTGGGGTTATTTGTCTCTCAGAAACAGTTCATAACTTCCCTTCAACTCATTCATGTCACCTAAAAGGTAAACCTGTTTCTCCATCACCTGTTCAGCTCTGATGATCCAGTAAGGACATCTCCTGGTTTCATCTTCATGTTTCCCTCTCACCAGATAACCAAACCGATATCATGACCAGCAGCTTTGCAGCTGTGGCTCCAGCAAACATCAGCTGATACTAGAAATTAATATTAAATAAATTCTAACAACAGCTGATCAAGCTTAAACGTGCTGCTGTTGTTTAGCGCGACATCCGCTGGTTTCCTCTTTCGGCGCAAAGTGGACGATAAACAAACAAGAGAGCCGATCAGCTGATCACTGATCAGTTTTCATGACTGAAGTAGAAACGGGAGAGGGAGGGGGGAGAGGATGAAAGAAGAAGAGGCAGCTGTGCAGCGTAAACACAGAATAACTCCAGCTTTGTGCTTTTTTCATTGTAGCTGAATTACGGGACAAACTGTTCCTTTTCACCTCAATAAGAAACACGTAATATTTTCTCTGAATACCAGACGGACGGTTGGCAACTCTAATAATTAACCTTATGAACAAAATAAAGTGCAGCAACATTAACTTCATAGCACCACCCAGCTGTATAGAAACTCCGTCATGCTAGCTAGCACGCAGTACGGAAAAAGTCAGAATAACGAAAATAAACTCCACCTAAACTTGGTTCATATCTGACCCAGAGAGACTGCAGGTCATAACTTCTTACCTGAAGTTCAGTTCACACTTGGACCGGCGGCCGCCTCGGGTCTCTTTTCCTTCTGCGTCCCCTTTCCTTCATCCACCTGCTGCCCTCCACCACTTGCTAATGTTACTGAATCTGTGGAAGCTCCGCGATAGCCACCACACGAAGTAACGAGTAACGACCCTATCTAAATCCCAGTAACGAGTAACGCGTTCCTGATTTTGGCATAATAACTAGTTACTGTGCTCGTTACCACAATAATAACGTAGTTACTGTAACGCGTTACTTAATAACGCGTTAGTCCCAACACTGCAGATGACCCTCTATGAGCAAGCACTTGGCGACAGTGGGAAGGAAAAACTCCCTTTTAGCAGGACGAAACCTCCAGCAAAACCAGGCTCAGGGAGGGGCGGCCATCTGCTGTGACCAGTTGGGGACGAGATTACCAGCGCACCCACGGCAGCTCCGTCCTGATTCATCCCTTACACTTCTGTGCTTCCCTCCTCATCGTCACAGCCCTCATAGCTCTTACTACCAGTGACATCCCGACATGAGCCTAACGTGGCGCCATGCATTTTCAGGGCTAGTTGATTTATTGGGAGCCCCTTTGTGCTGGAAACCTCCAGACATTTCGGCCCATATTGACACTCTTTGGCATCACACAGTTGCTGCAGATTTGTCAGTGAGACCAGGCAACTTCTTTATAATCTTCTGTTGTCCAATTTAGTTGACCCCGTGTGAACTGTACCCTCAGTTTCTCAGAGAAGAGTGCCAACTGGTGTGGTCTTCTGCTGCTGGAAGAGATGCTCTTCTGCATACTTTGGTTGTAACAAGCTTTTAGTTGTGTCATTTGTGTCTTGCAGTCAGGTCAAAGCAGTCTGGCTATTCTCTAGCATCAACATGGCCTTTTCTCCCAGAGAACTACAGCTCACTGGATATTTCCTCTTTTTCAGACCATTCTCTGTAAACCCCAGAGATGGCTGTGTGGGAAAATCCCAGTAGATCAGCAGTTTCTGAAATACTCAGCTCAGCCTGTCTGGCACCAACAATGATGCCACATTCAAAGTCACTTAAATCATCTCTCTTCCCCGTTCTGATGTTCGGTTTGATCTTCAGCATGTTGTCTCGCCTGTGTCTTCCTGCCATGCGATTTGCGGGTTAGATATTTGCATCAATGAGCAGCTGAACAGCTGCATCTAACAAAGTGTGCAGTGAGTGTACAGTGGGCATTATAGTGGGGGGAAAGTACAAACAGAAAAACTTAATTCATCACAAGATTCAGCTCCTCGGCCGCCAGCATCAGAGGCTGAAAAAACTGCGAAAGCACGTCGCTGGAAGACAGGAATCGAGGCCAAAATCTGTCGACAATCAGAGCTTCAAAGTGACTCAAACAAAGAAAAGGAAGCTGTTTAACTAATGAGGCACACAACAAACCGCTCTCTACTTTCAGGTACAAAAAAAGGGGGGGTTGGATTCACCTGAAATTGGACACCTTTGCCTTGCCAAAGCAGGATGGGGTGGTGAACGGGGGAACACCAGATTAGCAAATAAGGTAATTGCATTAGCATATCAAATCACCAAAAACTGTCCTTCTGCTGCTTTGTTCATGCCAGGGCTTTGATTTTAGCCAAAAAACAGATTAGTGCGGATGCACTGTTAGTTTCAGTATCTCATGCCAAAGCAGTGTCTAATATACATCATGTGCATATATGTATCATATGTGCTGTTATAAAAATGCTTGCTTTTCATTTAAAACTATATCGGATTATATTTGAGCGCTGTTAAAGCCAGATGTTCGGCAGACAGTTCTAGATTTTTGTTCATAAACTTCATCTTTACAACCTCATCTTCAAACCGTTAAACTCCGCTAACTTCTTGTAAATGTCCAGCCACGATCTAAGCCTCTATCGTGACATTAAAGGAACTGATTATTAATTTACATGCCAGGCTAGAGATGTAATTGGTGTCTATCGGAGAGATGACGTTAGGAGCGTATCTAGGGAGTTCGTGGCTTAAATGTTGAAAGCGTTGGGCAACCGCACCGCAGTTTGCATTTGAGAGACATCAAGCATAAAAGTTACGTCACGCGTGGCACTTTTTATTATGCACCCTTGTCTCCTTTTTCCCTGATTTGGGCAGCGAGGATGGGGGGACACTGGCATGTGTTTCATATTCAGCATACTCGAATCCTCAAGTCCCTTTTGTAATTATTATTCAGTAGATGCACTGCTTGGCACAAGGACAAAAGTTTGCATAATTTATGCAAGGCCGTCATCAATTTTTGAAAAATGGCCCTGGCCTTTTCTGTGCTTTTAACTAAATAGATGCACGTCAGCTTGGACATAAAACGACCGCAAGGAAGAGAGAAAACTTTATTTATATCTTTACCTAAACTTTGAACCAAAGCACACTTTAGAGACTATATTGGGCTTTCATTGTCCAGCTCATATAAATTTATTTTAGTCGTTCTCTTGAGCTCACTGTTCTCTCCCGTTGGGAGAGGGCTACTACACTGTGTGAAAATAATACTTCGGAAGGCACTTTTTCCACCCCCTCCTCAAGAAGTCAGCTTCTCAGATGAAGTATTTGGAGACGAGCTGGTTATGATAGCAGCCCACTTCCTCCGGATGTGTCCCTAAGGGCTCTCACCTGAGGAGTTATTTCCAGCACGTAATGCTCACAGGAAAAAGATCCTCTGGTGTAAAACCGAAAAGGAACATTGTCATTCCGAATCCCCGGAGAAAGTGCTCTATTTTTTACTGTAACGAAGACGAGGATGATGTAAATAAACTGCGTTTACTGTGAACCTCTCTTCTTTTCTTTGTCCATACATTCTACTTTCCATGCCTCTTTCCCCATAATCCTTGCGCGACGTGTTTTTTCCACTGCATTGTCCACTGGTTTGGATTTCAGTAATCTATGGCTTGGATGTTGTAATCCATTTCTGCTGCCAGAACATAGGGAGGAATATTGGATGTATTTTTTCTGGCTCTTTTGTTTAACGTCCTATAAAGATGGAAATCTGGCATTTGTCCTTTAATTTCAAAGTAGGCTGTGTTTAGTGGACAGGAGACCATTATCCAGATTTCAAGAGGTAAATAGTAAGATTGAATAATGAGCCATTTCGGTTCCCCTGCCTGTTCTTTCAGTCTCCACTGATTGTGCATGGAAAAGGACATCAAATGCTGCGTTTCTGTTCAGTTCTTACTCAGGCTATAGGAAATTTCTGGAGCACGTTAATCCAAAAATGTGATTATGATTTTTTATTGTTGTATGGACAAGTCTGGGGTTTTTTGTTTGTAAACAACAACGATCTGTATTTGGATGTGCCGCGTCTCCCAAGGATCATTAATTCTAAACACGATCTGACAGATTTAATCAATCTTTCTGGCTGAACCTCGACGCGATCAACCAACTAATAATTTCCCCTTGCAGAAACGAGATTCTAATGATATCTGCATGTTGCTGCTCTCGTGGTCTTAAAGACACATTAAACGGGCAGCTTTCCCACATAGACCGAGCTCATCAGTTCGTATTACTTTTCTCTCCACGCGGCCTTAGCTTTTCCATTTAAACCTGCTGTTTGCATCTGTGGAACCGATCGATAAACCAGCAGAGTGTGTTATTTGCATGGCGCTACTGTGGAGACGACCAGAAAAAGCAAGATGATGCACAAGAAAACTCTATCAGGTTGCTTGACTGCAGTTTTCCTTTTGACCTTCAAAGCAGATCTATTTGGGGGACTAAAAACAAATACAGTGATTTTTTAACTCGCACGGAAATATCAAGGACGGTGAAGCGGAAAGATTTTCAAGCTGGTTTTCTTGTAGTGTTCTCGGCCAATACCTCCCCAGCTCCCCTCCGAAGATAAACAGATCGATGTACTTTACTTGGGCACCCTTGGGATGTATTACTCAACACGTCATGACAAGTGGCACCAAAGCTGTTGTTCTTTTTTTTTTTTTTTTGCCCACATTTCAGCCTCCCGTCAGATACATCTCACTTTCATAACCTGACCATATAACCTGATATATATATATATATATATATATATATATATATATATATATATATATATATACTAGGTGCGGTGACTCCCAAGATAGGCGAGTGGCTCCAGCAGATCCCGGGAACAACATCGGAGATCTCTGTCCAGAAGAGCGCAGTCCTGGGAACAGCTAAGATACTGCGCAGGACCCTCAAGCTCCCAGGCCTCTGGTAGAGGACCCGAGCTTGAAGGATAAACCGCCCGCAGGGGCGTGCTGGGTGTTTTTATATATATATATATATATATGTATGTGTGTGTGTGTGTGTGTATATATATATATATATATATATATATATATATATATATATATATATATATATATATATATATATATATATATATATATATGTATGTGTATATATACACATACATATATGTGTGTGTGTGTGTGTGTGTGTGTGTGTGTGTGTGTGTGTGTGTGTATTTATGTATTGTTGGGTTGTTTCAAATCTTCAGTGACTGCCATACTATGGTGTGAATTGCAATGTTTAGTAGGTTATCATTGTGAATTTGCAAGTGTCACTATAAATATATACAATGATTCTGAAGTGAAATCTGATTTTACAGATTCCAGTTTGTTTTCAGTATTGCCTAGTAGTACAGAGGTGTGTGCTATTCAGATTTGACATTCATTACAAATGTACGTCAGCACTTTTTTGTGAGCACTTTGATTTTTGTTAAGGTTGATTTGACCATGTGACATGTATGTTTATTTACAAAATATTCTGTTTCTGCTTTTAATTCAAGTGAATAAACCTGAGTTGTAAAAACAAATTCATTTTGTCATTATTTTAATAATTAAATTAGTTTTCTGGTAATGAAAATTATGATTTAGTTGAACTCAAAATAATGATTTCAATGCAATGAAAATCTAGCTCAAGTGAATGACATTGTATTGAGTTGGACCAACCAAAACCTTTCACATCATTTTAATGTACTTTTTTTCATTTTAGCAGTATTTACGAAATTGTGTTCTACTGACTCAATTTAATTGAATTGTCATGATGTATGTAGATTAGGTTGGACCAAAATAGATGTATTACGTGGAAAACCTGCCATCAGTCCAATTGAGTTCATCCAATGACTTATTTTTTTGAGTGTATATATATGTGTTAGAGGCAAGCCAGTGTTTGTAACCTTCACTGAGGTCTTGACAAAGCCTTACAATACTGAAGGCAATAGCTCAAGGATATCCTTCTTATGAGTATTTTCCACTTCTTCTTCTTTCTTTTTTTAAATCTCTCACAGACAGCTTGAGTTTATCCTTTTGTCCATCAGTTTACCGACAACACTGCTGAAAGTTGATATGAAGCCATATGGCACCTTGAACCCTCAAACTATACTCATCTGAGTGCTTCATTTTTCACACTAACACGAGGTCTGTGTTATTTATAATTCATGTAGGAGAAGGGCAAGTTTCACACGGATAGCCGGGACGTTCTACGCATATTTAAGCGATTTCAACACCCACAAATTGCGGACGCCTTGTCTGCTTTAATTCAAGAAGATTTTTTATTTATTTACTGTTTTTTTTCTCCCTGGCTGTTTGACAGTGTGACCCAGAATATGTTGCCCTATTAGAAAGTAATAACGGGATAAATGGCTTTGCAGATGCATAATAAAGGAGCAGTGTAAAAAGACTGCAGGCGCTAAATAATTTCATTTTCAATCATTTCAAATAGGACCCATCACTGGAAATTAAACAATAATGATTTGGGGTTGTTGTTTGTTTTTTTGCATGACTGGAATGGCGCTGCTGTATTTATTTAGTGGAAAGTATCAAATTTTAAGTCTAGGTCGTAGCTTATCCGTCAACATGTTTGTACAAAGTCGAGCTATGCACTTAGCGCTTGTTTCCTGTTGTGCAGAAAGCGCCGTGTGAGCGCAGCTGTACATTCGTGCTTATCGCACTCAATTTGGTCTGAAACGTGAGCCGAGCTTCGGGGCTCGGCTTAACTGCGTCGCCCTGGTGCTTAACGTGCATGTCGGGCTGAAGATGTGGATGAAGACATGTTCTGACTTTGCCATTTGTGCCCTGTGTGTTTTGATTGCAGCTGCACGGCGCTGACGTGCCACTTAGTGCAGGAAACGTGCTGAAGGAAAGTGAGCTACTCGAAGCTGGCATGCATAGAGAGTAAAAACATACAGATACTTTAACCAGATGTTCTTGAGCCCTTTGCCCAGTCGCAGCTGCGAAACCTAGCATTTTGCTTTCATACAATAAATTATGTAGTTCACAATCACGCTGTTTACATGCACTTAAGTAACCTGGTTACACTCAGCTTCTTTTTTGTCTTTTCAATCTGTTATATAAATGAGAAGCTCGTTGGCAGTAATCAGGGTCAAGGATGACGTAATTTCACATAATCTGATTTCTGGAATAGCCAGGTTTTTCCAAGTAATCAGGTTACTTAAGTGCTCTCTAAAATTATAATCCGTTAAAAGGGGATTTTAAATATACTCTTTATGCCTGCATACATGTGTGTCATTAAAGGTATGATGCTAAAACAGACTCTGTGCACACTGTTATCCTCTGTGAATGATGATTCATGCAGTCACATGATTAGCTGTGCATATGGTTGTGAATGCAAAAACGTAACTGTAAGACCTAACTTACAAACCTACATCTTCTTTTCGCTCTGATTTTATTCCAAAACTTCAGACCTGAATTGAAGCTTCTGCTCTCTGTGACTTCTTGTTCCTGCCGTAGTTCACAGCTATTCACAATGCTGCTGTGTCAATGCAGTGTTGGAAAATTTGGACGATTGATATTTTTTTTATTCAATAATTCAAACTGCATGGATGTGGGCGTACCGCATGTCTCACTCAGTGACAGCTGGGAGAGTCTTCAGCTACCCTGCAACCCTGAATCAGATAAATAGAAGAAAATAGATGAATGGATGGATTTGGGTTTCCCCTCCCAAAAGCAGGTTATGTGCAAAATCACGATTGTCAACAACATAAGATCATCAGAGTTGATCACCCCTGCTGGGTTAGGGTTAAGCTAGTTTGGGGTTTCTGCAATTGCATCATAAGCCTTAGGGCCCTCTTGGCCTACGTTAACTTTCATTCATTCATTTCAGATGGAAGCTTTTGCTAAATTTTACTGGCCCTTTCACATGTACCCATATAGCAGTTGGCAACTGCCTGGCATTCACTGTTTTCTAGGGGAGAAATGACCGGTTGCGAGTGTTTGTCAAAGGTTGGAGGCTATTGTTATCATCTTTATCTTAGTAGCAGTTACTAAGTTACTAGCTTAGTAACTGTTCCTGGTAACGATTTACACAAGTGAAAAGACCTGAAAAAAAGAAAATGTTAAAAACGGTACAAAAACAGGCCATTGTTGTTGTTTTCAAGTTGAATGAAAATTGCTCTATAAATAGTCTGATCGATTGACTGATTGATAATTTTCAGTGGTGTTTTATGTGTTTAGCTAATGTTCATCCAGGTGTGTGCACTGATGGAGGCAGGCTAAACCATTTCCAGTTGCATGTGAACGAGGTCAGTTGGGATTTGGTGCACGCCCGCTGCTACTGATGCTGCTTTCAGCTCATGTTTCAAGAGAGAAAAAAACTTCCCAGTGCCTCTCTCTGGCTGTCTTCCTCATTTCTCCCCTCCTACTCTTTCTGTGCCATCACTGAATTAGCCATTAAAGTTACAGCAGGCATATAGCACGAATCAAGTTATTAAATTCTTCTGAAATCACTCGTTGCATTGGCACTTGTATATGCGGGCCACATTATGAGTCACTGCATAATACTAAAAGCAAGAAACAGCATATTCATAGGCAATAATTGCCATGTTAAAATACCTGAGGTGCTAAGCAGCAGCGCTAAGTTTAATCAAATTTTAATAAAGTTGTCATGAAATTTGAGTCACGATTGTGCTGCTTGTTTATGCATGCCCTTATCCCATACTCGTACACACAGCTTCGTCTAAGTCATTTAAATATTTAAGGGGTCGTCAAAAAAAGCTGTCATCGACAATGCACATGGGGGAAATCGCTCAAATCCGCTGAGTTATTGGCGCTATTTGTGCCGAGCGTCAGTGCATGGATACGGGCCCTGGATCGCTGAGGTGTGCTTCAATCTGAATAATGACTCGCAGAGTCAGACTGAACAGAGGACATTTCTCCGTGTCACTCCACTTAACACGTGCCCTTTCGATCGCGGTGACAGGTCCGTGCATTTGACAGATCGTCTGCTGGGATAGTTGTTGATATATCTCGCGTGTTGCTGTCCTTAAAGAAACTAAATTAAAGCGCAGCGTTATTCAAAGGCAGCACAGACAGTCCCGGGTGAAACGTGAGAAAAGAACAGGGAGAGAAATATGATTTGCTCAGGTTTCCAACACATCTGATGGAAAGGGCAGTGGAAGTGAGATTTAGAAGAAATGCTACAGTCGGTATCAGGGTCTAAAAACGTTGCTTACCACTTGACATCATCCTTTGATATTACACCTGGTTTATTATGTTATTGTTTCTTTGGAATGAGTTTAATTATCGTTCCTGCCTCATTTTCCGAATCCAATTTGTGCAACTATTGGTAACATAAAATTACATTGCATTACCCTTTGTAAACCTTCGTTCTCATTATGATGATTCAGAGAAATCTTTCCCATGCTCACATTACTGTTAATATACACACGCACACAAACACACAAACACATAAATTCAGCTTTGGGCAGTATCTGCGGTCAAAGTAGATGCCGCTTAAATGCAGATAAGGCTGCGGCGATCGGAGCAGAAATGATTGCAGTTCACGCTCGTGGGCTTTTCCTCACACAGTTTAGACAACAGAAAACAGCAGCACAGCAGTACATGTTGCCATCATCCAGCTCTTCAGAGACTCAGTCACTGTGATGTGTCAGAAGAATGAAAGCTATGTTTTTCAAAGATAGGGCTGTTAAAATTTCAGGCTTCTCAGTAGATGGCGTCGGGATATGTCGGGGCGCAAGGCGCCATCGGGGCAGAACTGGCAGGGGAGCTCATCTCACGGAGCCACCATGCTTACATGCAGACATGAAAGCAATTGATTAAGGGAAATCGGCTGTAGAGTGTTTCTCCGTTTGTTGTCACGATAACTGTAAAAGTTGTGATTACATGCACATAATCAGCAATCATAAATTCTCCCACTACAGTTTTTTTCAGTTTCAGACGATGTTTCTTTTTTCCCCACTGTTTTAGGCTTGCGTCTTTCAATTGAATACATAGGCAAAGATGCAATCTCGTAAGTAGCAGTGTTAGTGGAGTTTCTGACAAACCCTTATACCAACAGAAAACTGGATTTTTTTGTTTGTTTGTTTAACTGAGTCACATTATAAAGAGCAAAATTATTTTCCGGCAGCAACAAATGTCGCATTGGTTGGGAACTGTAGCTGTGTCTAATACACTTCTGCAGCTGTAGAGAGAATTTACAGCAGCAAAGATGATGAGGGATTGATTTAAAATATAACTACAATGCCCATGATCATGATGATGGAGGAATATGTTACCCAGTGCAATACTCTAACTCAGTCATGTGTTTTCAACAGTGTCTGAGCTGTGGTGAGGCTCTGTAGAGTAGACAAATAGCTGCTTCAGGCTTTACTTGTATAAAATCACTGTTTGGTTCAGGGCTTTTTATTGGCTGAAGAAAGTAAAGCATTAAGTTTTTTTTTTTTCTCTCACTGTCCTTTTTAAAAATACAATTAATTTGAGTGTTTGTGACGGGGTGAAATAGATCCCGACCGATGTGAAATACCGATATTAGCTCCTGGCCGATACCCTTCACTTGTTCATGTATCGGTATGAACATCTGTGATCGTCAATGGATGAAAATTTTAAAAAGTGAGTAAATGAGTGGAGATTATTGTGGACTTCAGGAAGCACACAGCCCCACTCCCCCCCATCATCCTGACTGACACCCCCATCACCTCTGTGGACTCATTCCGCTTCCTGGGTACCACCATCGCCCAGGACCTGAAGTGGGAGCCCACCATCACCTCCGTCATCAAGAAAGCCCAGCAGAGGATGTACTTCCTGAGGCAGCTGAAGAAATTCAACCTGCCAACACGGACGATGATGCAGTTCTACACTGCAATCATCGAGTCCATCCTCACCTCCTCCATCACCGTGTGGTACGCTGGAGCCACTATCAGGGACAAACAGAGACTGCAGCGTGTTGTGCGCTCTGCTGAGAAGGTGATTGGCTGCAGACTCCCATCTTTGCAGGACCTGTACACCTCCAGGACATTGCGGCGTGCAGCTCGGATCTCAGCTGACCCTTCTCACCCTGGACACAGTCTGTTTGACCTGCTCCCCTCAGGCAGGAGGCTCCGGTCCATTCGCACCAGAACCTCTCGCCATAAGAACAGTTTCTTCCCCTCTGCTGTTGGACACATGAACAATAACCATATGACTGTCCCCGCCACTAACACATGACCCTACGCTGTGTTCACTGCATCATTCCATGTTTGGCACTGATCACCACCTGCACTCATGTATATATCTTTCAACGTAGCACTCTTAATTCTTATTCTCATGTATATATCTCATGTATATCTCATGCACATATCTTCCCACGTAGCACTTTTAATTCTTATCCCTACTTTTATTTTTTTCCATGTCTATTTAAGTGCTATTTATGACACTATGTTTGCACTGAAGCACCGCAGCAATTTCCTAATGTTGTAAACCTGCTCAACATTTGGCAATAAACCCCATTCTGATTCTGATTCTGATTCTGAGAAACCAAACCGATATCAGAGCGTGAAACGGACACGCATACAGAAGTTGGATTACCAGCAGGGGGAGATGATATACTGAAAGCTAAGAAGTCGCTACTGATCAAGTAAGGTGTGAAGTACATCCCAGGCTCATTCTGTGCCAGAAACAATTAAGCTAGGTAGCTATGTATATAAATGCTTTCCCAGGATTACTTTCATGTTGGCTTGAGGTAAAATATCTCCCTCTGCTGGTACATGCGTGTAATATCGGCGAGATATCGGCTTTTTAAAACCATCAAATATCGGTATCAGACTTAAGTCCTATATTGGTCAGGTTCTAGTTTAAGGAAGCTCAACAAGTAACGTGTGCCCAGTCATACAGTACATAGGACTGGGCAATAAGTGTGGCTTTTTAACAAACACAATCACAGTCCTGAACTTTAATAGTTTCTTTACATAACTAACCATCAAGTTTGCAAAAACGATGCAATGTGTGAAAAGATTTTTACCAGCTTTGAGCCACGCGAGACTAAACACCCTTCCAAAGGTGACATCTGCGCACACACGCAGCCGATTCTCCCCTCTTTACTGCTAAAATGCATCAGATTACAAGCACATGCAGATGACACCATGCGGAGTCAATGTTAGGCATATGGTATTACAAATAAGGCCATTTCTTATATTGTCAATAAAATACTGTTCGCTATAAAATCTTCACTCTCCCCACCACCTCTGGTCATTTCTAAAATAAGGCTCTGCCACTTAAATGTTCACATATTAATCCTCCCTTTACTGCATGTGTCACACTACTCATTTGTCAGCCTCGGTTTGGAAGTATCCATCGAATTTGATGAAGCCTCTTCAAACACAAGATGGCAACAGATTTTTAGAGGGACGGCTGCCCCTGCTGTGGGAGCTCTAAGTCATCTGTTAATCAGAGGCACCCGTAATTATGCTAGTCGTGGAGCAGTTTTCATTTTTCAATTTGTACGACTGGCTTTGCCAAGAGTTGCCTAACCATATCCATTCTGAAATTCTTGACATGAGCATTGTGGTGTTGGCTGCAGTCATAATATTTCCACCCCTCCCGATGGACATATTAAACATGAGATCCACCAGTAATGTCTCACACAGATGATGTTATTAGACTTGCCAGCCCGAGGCATCAGCTGTGTGTATTGGACGAGTGTCAGAGCCGGGAGCTCCCCTCCCCCATTCCAGACTCCCCCCCTGTGCTGAAACCAACTGGTCCAGGAGCTGCGTGCCAGCCTTGTGGTGACTCGCAGAGACCCCTCTTTGCTCCATGTCCAAGTCAGAAGAAAGTCTCTGGCGCTGAAACCGAGGCCCTCGCACTCCCGAAATATAAGAAAAAAGTCTCCTTTCTTCTGGCGAGCGTTAGCGGGGGACTCTGGGTTGGGGTGCATGGAGAAGGGGTAGCGTGTAGGATAGAGTTTCAGAGCCTGCTTTAAAGTTAGCCCCCCTCCTCGCTCCTGATGGCCTGTCGTGCAGGTTGAATAACATTCCAGTGTCGGGCTGATGCAGAAATGAAATGAGGAGAATCGAACGAGAAAGGATGGAGGGGTGGGAAGTCACTTTCGGCTGAGCTTCGGGTGCCCCTCTAGAGAGGTGGCTGACAGGACTCCCCAGAATTGGAGTCAATATTATTCCGTCTGAGAGGGGTTTGGATGAATGAGACTCAACAGTGATGCAAAACAAACCACTGTCAGATTGGCATCAGTGTCAAAACGGTTTGATACTGACACCGTGAGTCAGCGCGTGGCCCGCAGAGTTTCTAAATTTACAACAAGCGGCAATCCAGATGGGAATACATCATCAGATTTTTGTCTTACAGGATTTTTCAAAACGCCAGCCTGTCCCTTCGAGTTAAACGGTGACGCTGGATTTAAGCTAACTGTTGTTAGTGTGTGTGTCATGTGTGCTAGCGTCGCTAATTAGCACTAAACGCAAACTACAAGCGATGCTGATGAAAGTGACACTGCTAGATAATTGATAAAGATAGTAAGTTTAACTGAAAATAGAGCCTTTTTAAGAAGATCTAAATGGGGAAACAGAGCGAGCCTCCCCGATCCCTTGATTGTTTCAGAGTCGAGAGGCCCTCCTCTCGTTTTTAACCTTGACCTAGTAATTAAAAGCAGACCTCTACCACAGGATCTTCGGGTGTAGCGGGGCTCATAAGGGGTCAGCTTGTTGGAAATGTGATCACGGGCACAGCCTACATGTGCAGTATAAGTATTTTGTATAATTTTTGAAACATACAGCCCATAATAGGAATAGGCAGCGGATAAAAGGGCTCATTAGAGGCTCATCATCTGGGAACCATGAATGCATATACAAACGTTATGACAACTCATACGACTGTCAATAAAGAGACTTAATATGATGAAAAACTCATATTATGTCACATATTTCAGTCTAGTTCTCTAACTGACAGATTAACATTATAATCCCTATTGAGCCAATATAGTTACTAAAAAGTATTATACGATCGAGTGTCTTAAAAAACTCTTGCATTATTCTATTATGCACGTACGTAGTATGTATTAATTATTCCTAATTGGTTCAAAATCCTTACTTTGGCATGAAAAAAACTTTTTGGATCACTTCCTCTCTTTCTTTTTTTTTGGGCCACTCTCTTTGGCCAAATTGCACTGTAGGTCATTCCCAAAGACCAGCCCAGCATTGACATATTCTGTATTGATTAGAAAAGAGCTAATGACATCCACTGTGTCTTCTGTTGTACCACCGGCACACACAGGAGGCAGTCTCATTAATAATGTTGAGTTCTGAGGGGCTTTGTGCAGTTTTTCTGTATATTTGAGTTGGTGTACTCCGGGAAGTCCAAAGCAATTACCGACTCCCTCGTTTTCATTCACTCCGTGGAGATGGCAGAACGGTGTTTGTGGCTGTGGAGTAAAGTGGATGAATAACATTACACCAGAGTGCAATTAGGACTTGGACCAGGATCACAAGTCTTGATGATTGTACGCTATGTAAATTAAAGTGTATTTTGGAGAGACAAAGGAGGAATGGGGCAGAGCACGTGCTCGGTGGTGGGGTGGGGGCGTGAGAGAGTTTGCGGGAGCAATTGTGCAAGAGCGTTTGTTATACAATGAGACCGCGCGTCTTCTGTGGTGTATCCGAGCTGCCAACAAACACACCATATCACGTCTTCTGGGTGCAAACCTTATTATTATGCTTTCCAGGCCAATCACACCACAATTGTTATGCCTTCCAGGTCCATCCGTCCAAACCCCTCATTTGAATCCATATTGTGCATTCTTAAGTCTTGGACTAGAGATTTTCCTGTAATAGACTTTCCATTAAAGTGCGTCGCATCAGTCCACATGCACGCTCCAATCACAGCGCTGTAAAAGCCACATTTTACACAGCGTTTCTGTACTTTGACATTCGCTAACTACCCCCGACCGTTGTGTGGCTGCCTCACCCCAGGAGACCTCCTCTTTTAGATTTAGATAGGTTGCCTGCTGAGTCCAACCCAAACACGTTCTACCACTCAGCCAAGAGACACAGGCAGGGCAAGGTCGTTGGATTGTGTATATATAAGTGTGTGTGGTTGCCTTCCCAAAGTGAAGGTGCATAAAAATGCAAAAAGGTGCGCACACACTCCCACAATGCATTATCTCCCCCCGCTGCACACTGCAGGTACTCTCCTGGTTTGATGTCTAAAACATCTAACTAACTGGCCTTTACTATTGCGCTCACACAGACAGAGTCGCCACCGATAGCATCTACCCGGTGTCGGTGTGGTTCGCACTTCGCCGGCCTTCATTTCACTTCATTAAGTCCCTCGCCTTTGCAGATTTGTACATCACACCAAGTTTTTAATGATTTAATTAGAATTAGTCAGCATCTAGTGAAATTAAGCCAATAGATCCTAAATGGCTTTTTTTTTTTTAAGTAGCACAGCATGTAAGTCCATGCTGCTGAGTGTATAACACAAGTAGTCCATTAGCTGGGGCTCAAATGCCATCTTTCACTTTTTCTTTTTAACACACACACACAAACCTAACGTGAAATAAGTAATAAGTAACTGTACAGTAGTGTTAGCATGTGTTTGAAAGTGTGAGTGTGTGTGTGTGTGTGCTGTGGACAATAGGTAAGATCAGGAGAAAGAAAAAGGGAGAAAAAAAACAGGTTTCCTGAAATTCAGCAGACATTTAGATTGAGGTTGATATAAATCTAGAAGTGAGACCAGGCACCTCGAGACTGGCTGTGATTTGTCAGACCTGAGAGCTTTTTCCTGGACAGAAGAGAAGAGTATTGCTCTCTTTGTCCAGAGACATACCCCATGAGGATGTTTGCCCAGACCAATCAGACTTTCATCAAACTTCATTCTGTACTAGTCTAAGTGAGGACTTTGTGTCCCCGCTGCCTGCCAGCTCTCTGCACTTCTTCCATAGATTACTCGGCAGGCACCTCTTCCCTACAGCTGGGAAAAAACAAAACGCCCAATTAGAGATGATTATCTTTGAGCATTTCCTGATAAGTCGAACTCAGGGAAGAGAACAGAAGGTGTTAGGTAAGGGATGGCTTTCCGGGGTGAATGTGGACCATAATGATTTGAGCCAAGATCATATTAACTCATGCTTCATATGATCTTATCTCGGCTGGCAGCTACTATCAGTGCTTCTTTTCTTAAAAGTATTAGTATTTTCAAAGCATTGTGCATGGGCAGACAGTCAAATTCAGTATAAATGTATCAGTATATAAGTTTTAGCGTTACCCACATTCTTCCCCTTCCTATAAGCGTCTTTTTTTTTAGTTGAAAGTCAGCCCTCAGGTCTTGCACCAGGCATTTGCAAGTTTATTCTTGCTCCCTAATCGATCACTCCAAAGCCGGGTCACCGGGGTCTCAGACGAGAGCAGCTCTCTCACGTTTCAGCCTGCATTTTCTAAAAGCCGCCAGACAACACTAAAGGAGCCTACGAAGCAATTCACCTTTAACCCCAGCGCCAACTATGTTTGGATGATTATTTACCCTTATTTACCAGGTGAATAAGACGCGGTCTGATTCAACAAGGGCGCCGACTGTCGATGACCACAAAGAATGCGTCTGGGTTCGTTGGTCTGTTTGCTTTGGTTCTCCGAACACATTCTTCGAGTGTTAAATGTTGTCTTTGAGTACTTTTTATGGCTTTTAAAGACTACTTTGAACGAGGTCACTAAAAATAATAAGCCGCTGAATGCACGGGTTTAACACAATTAAAGTTTGGGGTAGAAACATGGGTCAGGATGAAAATGGGAACAAGAAAATAAAAACCTGACAACGATCAATGAAAGGATATGTGCCAGTTCTGGTCCCACTGAGCCAACAACTTCCTGCAAAGAAAACATACCACACTATATTTGCTGCATCGATTATTTGTTCACGCCTTCATATTGATATTTGCACATTTAGGAACGTTGCGAGGACGGGGACATTTCACACAATAAAAGGGCAGTAACAAAAGATTTGCTTTGACTGAAATGTCACCGTTAAGCCTCGATAAAAGGACCTTCTAGTGAGCAGTGAATTTTCTCCTTCTGAGTTCACAAATGAGATTGTCACATTACTCTTTACAGGGAGTGTGGTCCTTCTCTGTTTGGAAATGTAAAATCGTCTCACTGACATTAATCAAGAGTGACAGAAAATATGTTATTGGGAGCTTTCTGAAGAAAAAAACATGCACATAACTTGAAATCAAATGCACATTTTTTTGCTAGGAAGATGGTGATTTATTGAAACATCTGCAAACATACATGGAAATAAAGGATAGCAGCCAAAAACAGAGTTTGTACAATTCTAACAAGCTTTAAAGTCAATATTTGCTACGACCACCTTTGTTTCTCAGCACAGCCTCAACTCTCAGGCAGCTATCTCGCAATTTCCTTCAGGAATAATTGTCCAGGCTTCCTTGAAGACATTCAAAGCTCTTCTTTGGATGTTGTCTGCCTTTTGTTCCGTTCCCTGTAAAGATGATCCCACGCTACTTCAACAATGTTGAGGTCCAGGCTCTCGAGAGGCCAATTCATGACTGATAGTGTTCCACTGTGTTTTTTTCCCATCCAGGTATGCTTTTACTGCATGTGTTTGGGATCATTGATATGCTCAAAAACAATCTTTTTTTGTATTTCTTAAAGACACGACTTTCAAATACTGTTCCTCTGCTGTAGATAGTTGTTTTTCTTTTCTAAGGCTGCGAGTTCTTCTTTTGTCCTCCACTTGTCAGCTTTCCTTAATGTTGTTAAGGACGCACTGCACGCCATGGTGAGATATGCCAAGTTTTTGGCTAACACCTCTTGGTGTATCACCTTGTTGGTACAAAAAATACTATTTTGTGCCTGTCAAAATGTGTTATCTGGCATTTTTCATTGATTCAGCTGAAGAAATGGGAACAAATGATGTGTTTTCTTTTTATGACAGGCTGCTAGCAACAAAGTGCATAGAGGCAATTTAAAGTTGGGTTTTTTGGGGGGGCGTTTTTTGGCTAAGTTCATCGCTTGAGTTAGGTGCATTTTTTAGGCTTGAATAATTTGTAGATTAGTTGTAGGTGGCTTAAACAAAACAAATAAAAAATCCAAGGACCAAAGTGAAAATGAGTGAAAAAGCAGCCGATCTCCAAAGAAAAACTTTGGGAGACCTTGAGAACTTTTTCTGATTACAAGAAAGTCTAGTGCTTTGGAAGCAAAACATGTATGATGACTAGTAGCTAACGACTCTGCTATCTGTGTCCACTGTCGCCGCTTTAAACTTTTTTTGACACTTCCAGGCAACCAAAAATGATCCAGTGAGTCATGGGGCCGTCTTGGCTCCCCTCCCTGCTTCCCCTTTGTGAACCTACACCATCACTCCAGGCTTTCGTTCAAGAATTCTAGCTCAAGTGGTCACTGATGGACACGTACGCGTATATAAACACACATGCCTTCTGTTCAAACAACCAGATCTTTCTGCTTCCGTCGTCTCACCCTCCTCCACCTCCTCTGCCTGTCTTGCTCTGCCTCTAATTTTGCTGCAAGTGGAGTCCAGGTGGAAGCCATTTGAATTCCCTGTGGTCGTGACCACTGTGGTTGCTTGTGACACAGTCATACCTCTCATTTCCAGACCATTTACAACATATTCTTGCCATCGGTAACACTCATGCTACAATCATTATGCCACCTAGACACACCATTGCAATTTGCGGTCAACAACACTAACACAGACACGCAGGACCAGATGGAAGGCAGAATTAACATTGTAATCAAGTCTGTGTTGAGTGCATGCAGCATGATACATTATGTAGTTGCTGAAAATGTGCATCACATTTGCCTGGCCATGGATGCCATGCAATTCGTGTTTTAAGATTTCATTATATTTCGTGCACTTGGCTCAGCATCACATAATGATATTGAAATGCATGCACCATTGGGATCAGTGTTATTGACATTGGAATTTGCTGTACCCCTGACTCAGAGGCTGAGCTGAAATTGCTGTTGTTGTTTGTGTGTGTCTGCGGGCGTGTGTGTGTGCGTTGCGTGTGTGTGTGTGTGTGTTTGTACAGTTGCGATTTCCCCTTCCTTCTCAAATCTGGCAGGGAATGAAGTGTCAATTGGAAAATTATGCAAATGCAGTTAGAGGGAATACAAAATGGAAGGAAACTGAGATCTGAAAAAGTCAAATACAAAGAAAGTAAATTGAGATTTTTCTGAGCAGATGCCCTCCAAACATGGATTCATCTCAGTTCAGACTGTGCTGAAAAATGACACCAGTAATTAGAAAAATGGTTGGGTTCGGCTTTGTTTCAGGCATTGAAGGGTGCAGCTTGTATTATATTTCTTTGTTAGCTTTCTGGCTCGTATTCACAATGCTTCATGTGGTTTTCAACTGACCATATGTTGTTCATTCTGAAAGCAGTGGCTTGTAGATATTTTGAAAGCCAATCCAAACTAAACTTTTATTAGGAGGGAAATTCAGATATAGATTCTAGAGTTTCACAGCCGATAGCCTAGCTGTCTTTCCCCATATGTCCGTTCACACGGTTTGAGCTCAATGCTAATGTCAAGCTGTTAACATGACTTTGCCACAATTTGGATACACGAGTTGGAACATTGCAAAGTGGAAAATGACACACTTGCTTGTGTTCTCCATGAATTTCAACAGGGTTGTGTTCAAATCAAGCACAGAAATTGTGCCTTTACTGGAAAAGATGATTGCAGATTCTAACGTTAGCTTCGTAGGCAATCAGTTGCCAAGCCTCTGACCACAGACCAATACCGGTCCGTGAGTCATTTGGTACCGGGCCGAGAGAGTTGAGGGTTGGGTGTGAAATTTATGGTTTTCAGGGCTTTTATCGTTATTTTTGAGTCGTTTTTATCATTAACTCAGTTTCCCTGGGTCTTTTCCCGTGTGTTATGAATAAATCTTCGTTTTTTTGGTTTTATTTTGTTGTATTTATCCGCGAAACCTTAAAGGCCGGTCCATGAAAATATTGTTGGACGCAAACCGGTCCGTGGCGCTAAAAAGGATGTTCTACGCTCATATATGAAAATTTAACAAAGTCTAAACACAAATCAGTGCTATGAGATTCTTTCATTGCTCCCTGAATAACTAGCACTGGTACTGCTGTTGGTGACCCGTGTTCCCCTGCCGGCTGATTATTAGTTGATACTACTTCTACTTTTGCGTTCTTCATCTGACGTTTTGACTGTTACAAGTCCATCATTCATAATGCCCTGCAAATAGCGCTATGTAATTTAAAAAGTAAAAAAAAAAAAGATATTCAGAAAAACAAATAAATGAGTTTAGATACTCATTTGAATCAGTATCAGTACCAACAGACATGCAGGCACAAAGCTCCTCCCCTCACTAGCAGCTGAACGTGTGAACAGTAACAAATATCTAAACGTTAGCCATGTGACTATTACCAATTACCCCACATTAGCCATCTATTAAGTTATTAAGTTAGCGGCTAATAATAAAAGCTAATGTTAATGTGGGTGGGAGGTAGGCAGGCAGCCAATGTTATCAGCCCTGCCCGTCTGCAAAGTTAAAGGACAGTGTTAATTCAACATAATTCGTTGTGTCTAAAAAGTGTTATGTTTCTGTTATGTACCAGACTAAAGCTGAGAAAAGTCTAGCAGCAACAAGACAGAAACAATTGCAGCTTGTGTTACAAACTCTATTTAATAAACTCTTTTATCAGCGACATAAATAATGTGCCAAGCCACCAGCAGCACAGTAAATAAACAGGCAGTTGCTGAACATATGCATGGACTAGTATTGTTGATTAACTTTATTTAAATATTCTTACTTAAAAATTTTCTTAATGTGATCTATTACAATTATTGGTATCAAAAATTGTATCTGTATCCGGTTGAAATTCCACTATTGTAACAACCCTCCTACACAATTTTAGCCATCTATAGTTTAGGATGCTGGCATGCTACCATGAAACAGATGGTGATGGGGAAGTATGGGTGAGATATTTCACTCAAAACCTGAAATCGTAATGCTTTTGTTGTGGCTACATTGCCAAACGTGTACTGTGGTATTCAGTCGTGATAACCACCGATGTCGAAAGCCAGAAGCTGAAGAAATGGTTTTTACCTCAGAATTATATCCAACCCTGCCAATGCTATCCATCCGTATCTCTGAAAACAGCTGTCAGCATAACATAATGGCAATATATCGATGCTGCTGCTTAGAGGAAATCCATACTTTCCCTGAGGTTGCCTGGCGTTCAACGTTGAGGTCACTGTGTTTTATACCTATAAGCCCCGTTGTGCTCATACAAATGTGAGTATCTTTGCTTTGACTGGTGTCTGCTTCAGTCTCCCGTAGCCACGTAATATGAGGCCCGTTTTAGCTCGAATCCAAAATCAATCCTGGCCACATAATGACTTGCCGTGTTTGTGGGCACAGCATGCCAATTGCTCCTGCAAGGTGATTAATGGCCAACAGGTGAGGTTGTCATGGTAACCTGTCCACCTGAGCCAGTATGGCAACAACAGCTGACGTGAAGGCTGTACATTGAATCTAGTCAGTGATTAATTACCTTCAAACATCAGTTCACGTGATCCCCCCAACCTTACGTCTTCCTCTCGCTTTTAATGGGTTTTATTCCTTTTTCAATCCATCATTCATTATCCCCCCCCTCTACCTCTCCCTTTCTGTCCTCCCATCCTCTTATCCTCTAGTCCTTTTTACTGTACATTTCTCCCCAATTCTCAATAGTCCATCCGTCTCTCTTTCCTGTCCTTCCTATTACCCACCTCTTCCTCTCTCTCTTTCTTTTTCTTTGTCTGGGATCCATTTGTGCTGCATTAGGCAAGATATGCTGAGAGAAGAAGAGAGGGAGGATTGAAAGAAGGAAGACGTGGAAAATGGATAGTGCCTGAGCTTTGCATTATAATGGAGAACTGTCTCAAGGCAGATTTGCCCTGCCTTTAAACGAGGCATCCATCTGCATTTATTCACTGCATGTGTGTTTTTATTTCTCTCCCTTGTGGGAGTTCAGCTCATTCCTATAGCAACCCGGTGTACTGTTAAATATTTGTAATGGCAATTTGTTTTATTTGTTTTTGCACCCAGGTTTTTTTTTTATTGTGCACACAAGTAATTTCCTCTAATGGATTGTGTTGCCATTGTCTTCCAGTTGGGAAGTGTCCTATGTGTCAGGAGGGGTTACAGTGCCTTTGTGTGCGAGGAGGAGCGGAGGTAGGGCCCCATTATTTAACCCAGGCCATCAGTCACACTCAACAAGCCTATCATATAGGAGCATTCAGACACTGTACAGGCTAAAGTTAGCGCTATTATCTGCCTGTCAGTGGCTAGCTGTGTTGGGGTCCCTTGTGGAAAAGCAATTGTATGAGTGAATGCCTTGCTGCTCACGTTGTCAGGCTCCAAGGATGCACGCAGTGCCTTTAAAAGACCACTCTCCATTTACCTTTGGTTTTTCACACCTTTCAGCTCGCATTAGCAAAGCGCAATTATGACATTTCAGCTGAGTTTAGCGTTATAAAATTGACCGCTCAATTTTAAGCCATCAGCAAGGTTTGGAAGCTCAACCGAGTGGAAAAAATAATCTTTAACCGTAGATGGAAAGCATCATCTCGGTTTTAATCATCTCAGCTCATCTCCTAAGATTTCCGAGTGAGTGCTCATCAATCATACTGTATGCAGACAGTGGGCTTGATTAATATTCATTTTATATGAGACACTTCATTTGCATGAACACACTGTCTGTCTCATAAAAATTACCAAGCCCTCCCTGCCGGTGTGATAAGCATCTGGACATGAAGCAGTTGAAAATCCGAGACATGCTACTTAACCTGATCCTACTTCATTACATAGCGTTACGTGGCAGGGCTTCAAGCATGCGTGACTAGTTATATCGCACTTCGTATGTCCCCATCAGATAACAGCGAGGATCAAGTTTCGCATTGTTACGGCGACGCTGAATAGAAGGTCTCCGGATTAATAGAAATCATTTTCGGTTTCCTCAGGTCGTGAAGTGACGGAGAAGTGCCCACCGGGGCAGTGATGCGAATCAGCCCGATGGCTATCTCACCGTCTGTATTGGTGAAACGAGAGCGCTGTGTGTGATGAAATCCAACATTTATAAGGTTTAAAATGAAAATCTACAGTCAACGCCGGCCACAAGTCAAAGTGAGGAGTCACTAAAAAGATGTTATTTGCCCGGGGAACATTTTTCATAACATGGTCCAGATGATTTGAATTGTTCGTGTTTGCTTAAGTTTTTCGTTATATTAAAGATCTTTGGGTTCTGGACTGGACATCTTGGACTTTAAGAGATTATAATGGAGAGCTCTTTTTATTTTGTGGCATTTTAAAAGGCAAGAAATCATATCTTACATCAAAACTAAGCCTGAGCAGTAATGAAAACAATGATTACACATAGCAATACATATCAGGCACTGTAGTAGGAGGACTTCTCCTTCTTTATCTCTGAGAATAGACATGTGGGTCATTTAATTATGTGTTTATAGTTTTAAGTTCTGCTTCCATGTAGGTACAGTTCAAGGATTTTTTTATTTTGACTCATTGTTCATATCAGATTTTTATTCCGCTGGTTTAGGAAAAAACTTATATTTACATCAGGTTATAATAAATTTGATTTTTTAAATGATATTTCCATAAAATTAATAAAATAACATTACTATTTACATTTTTAGTAACTTCTTATCCTTGTGCTCCACCTTTAGCAACAATGCTCAACAAGCATTAGCATTCCTGCGTTGTATTCGAAATTAAAATGCAAACACTCAATGAGTGAAATGTACCGTATACGTCTGATTTCTTATTCTGAAATATATTTCAGAGTGGATTTGTCTTCTTGACCCAAAGCAGAGTGAAGTGGTGCAGCAAACACAGTGCGGGGACAATGACTCAGATGTAAACTAGTAGTTGTGTATTTAAATATGTAAAGTACATGGAAAAAGCATGTAAAACAACTGGCATACTGTATTTGACTTCTGGTTATCTCTAATGCGCCGAAGCATTGGAGTAAAAACAGAGGAAGAAGGAGAGCTTCTGTAAAATATATGAAACGGCCTCCAACAATTTTGCAGGAGAGGAATTACACCGTAATGGTAACGGGTACGGCAGCAAATCCCGAGGTATCGGTGTGTTACGATTTCCTTTTAGCATGCGTGTGTGGAATTTATTCAGGTTTTCCTATCCGGCTTTCCAAGATGATTTTTTTTTCATATCAGGTGTCATTGACAAAGCAGTCAACACAGCATGACTAATTGCAGCATAACACATTTGAGTCTCACCCGGTTGGAGGAGCACGGGAGCATTATCAATGTCAAGATTGCGTGTGGTGTTTAGTAGTAAATCAGCAAAGCCAAACATCATCTTCTGTAGCTTTTAACACTGCAATGTCACACCAAAGGAGATGAGTGTTCAGCACATTTAAAACAACCCACACATGATTAATGAACGTACACTTTTTAAATTTATTTATTTGGTGTTTTGATCCCATCACCAGCTGTGGATCTGACTTATATTGTCTTAACAGATTTATGTCCGTCATTGCTTCCTACTTTTTTTCTTTGCCATTCTTTTTTAATGCAGTCACGCAACGCCCACCCTCTCGCCCCAACAACCACATTCCTTACTTTTCCTATCACCCGGCTTTGTCAGGTAAACTCTTCAGTTAATTAAAACTGTCAGGTTTCATCTTGGCTCCGTTGGCACGCACCACAGTTACAGAAAAAACCAAAACGACACCGACAAGGAAAAAAGTTGCGAGGGCCGTAATGAAGACGTCTCCTTGATGTGGCTGAGAACAGACGCTACAGTTGTTGCTAGGTCTGCTAAATGTTGGCCAGCTTATCTAAGGGAGTTATCCTAAATCCCCCTCAAAACAAGTACCCTTGAAACGTCAGCACCATAATGTATCATAAGGCTCCTTCTGGAATACAAGACGAGCTGGCAATGCTGGACTAGCGTTCGGCCTTTTTTCTCCCCGCTTTCTCTAACGTTGAACAGGGTCCAAGCCTTTCTCATAAATATGTATTTTATGATGTGTTCTTTTGGCGCGCGATGCCAGTTTCAGTACCTAAGCCCACACTTTTTTTTTCTTCTTCTACTCTTTTTTTTTTTTTTTTGTAGAGAAAATTAACAACTGTGATAGTGTTCTTCATTTTATGTGATAATTTCTTAAGTAACACCTGTGCAAGTAGTTGCTGGTTAATAGGCTGTGCTGTGAGATGTGCCGTGTACGCTCTCACTAGCACACACAAATTCTAATTGTCTCCATCCCACTGAAAAAAAGCTCTCCTGAGATATAGGGGGGAAACAAGCACATGCCAGCAACCCTAGCTTTGAACTTTGTCATGTATATATATATATATATATATATATATATATATATATATATATATATATATAAAATTTTATTTTAATATTTTTAGTCTGCATTTTCCCAAACCTTATCCTTTGCTATAAAACTCCAATTTGCCGCTTGGACAGAGTGATTATTCCTGGAATAATGTATTTTTTATTTTGTCAAGGCAGTCTCAGCATCCGATTTGATGTCGTATTTAATTTAGCTCTCTGGCAGCTGTCAAAGTGTTTTAATAAAAGCACTGTTTACTCATAAGGACGTGGCTTTGATCAAGCACGCTCTTTCACACTGCTATTTTAACTTCATTAGAGTCCCACAGTCATTTCTGCATGCACGGGACGGAGCGAACAGTACACCAGAGGATGGTTCGGTAGATGGTCTCCAAACTCCGGTTGAGTTCACTCATGGAGGCCTGCCAAGACTTTGCTAATGAGCACTTTTAACCTCTAATATTGCCCAAATGGCCTTCCTATGCAGAGACCAATGATAGGCTTCTGTAAAGTCCATTAATATCTGTTCAAAAAAATCTGATTAGCCTAATCGTGGCTTTTTGAATTAGGATTAAGGGCTAGATTCTGAGATGGGTTAAGTCGCCACTGCTTGAGCTGATATGGAAAATCTGATAAACGTGTTTTACTCGTGTAACTTGAGATTCTTATGTCAGTCAACTTCCCAAGTGCCGTGTCCTTTGACGCAGCGCTTGACCTTTCGCAACCAGATTTTCGTCCCTCCCGCAAAGGAATTAGCTCCCCCATAATATTGAATGTAGTACTGACAGCCTAATGTGCAGCAGTGGCGATTGTGTAATGGATGCCAGGATTATGTGCACTCTTTGACTTGTGTCGTTTTACAGAGATTACATTTCTGCAGCAGATCATGGCTGATGGTGGATAATAGAAGGGTTTTGTAGATGAGGGGGGATAATCATTAAAGCTGATTTAACTTTAATATCATGGTATTTGTTTTATGGGGATCATATTATGAATCGCATCAGATTATATTGTTGATCCTTCTTTAACCGTGCACCCTATTATTCATTCACATCTCATTGTTATGTTACATATCTTCATTTTGAATAGTGGCACAGTTTTCAGGAATCGCCATGCAAAACATATTTGATGTTTGCAGCTCATTTTATGCTAAGTAGCAATAGCTTAGCAATGACTTCCTCCGTCAGGAGTTCACTCAGGGGGCCCTCTAACGGTGTTAGAGGAGGTTGAGGGCAGCTCTGCTTTGTGAACTGTTTTGCCGACAAGAATTTTGGAAAGAAGCCCAGCAGCAGCACAGCAGAAAAATGTCCATCGGTGCAAAATCTCAAACTGCTAAGTTATGGTTCTTACCCGCAGGAAAGTGAAAACACTAGTGCGTTTCTTATGTCAATTGCCATCAATCCTTGAGAGAATACATGAGGTCTGGAGCACATATGCATAACCAATTCTCCAAATACAGCAGGGTGTGCTTCATCGCTCAGTGTTCGCCTCTCTGTGGGAGTGATTTGTTGGTAAGGTGTAAGGAGTTAACACTTCGGCGAGCAAACAACAACAGAATATCCAAAAATACCTTTTGTGGTTTGCGCTCTCTTAGCGTCTGGTTGATCACGCCTGGTATGAGTTCATATGACTGCAGACTGAGCAACTTGCACTGTGTCACTCGATGGTGACTTGAAACCCACAGTGCCATAAGGGCTGTGCATAAGGATTTATAAAGCCACGGGCATCCATCTGCCGCGCTTCTTACTGGAAAAGACAACAGTCCGATTGTTCACCAAGAAGTTTTTTGAGATCCCAAACCTCATTTACTTCCTGTCTTCTGTTCAGCTCATAGGCATGTTGTTTTTTTTGTTGTTGTTTTGTTTCTGACAGACTTTGGAAGGCATCTGGAATCCGAGCAACAAGGCTTGCTGCGGTCCTGTGGGAAGTGTGGCGCAGTGGAGGGATCGGTGCCATAAAGGAAGCACCCAGCTGGGGCATTTGCCAGCAAAACACTGAGTACTGAACTTATCTGGGACCTTCAGCAGCGGGCGGTAAGAGGAGGAGGAGGAGGAGGCCATGTTGACCGCACGCCTGCTAGTCCTCGCCAGCCTCTTCGCACCAGCCGCACTGGGTGAGTTTGGCTCATTAAAGCAAGTGTTTGTGTCTGTGTGGATGTGCAGATGCAGGCACAAAACATGCCTCTTGCGTTTCCTGATTGGCATGATTTGAAGCTGTATCAGAATTTCATGTGTTCACTACTTAAGTGCCAGATTCTGTCAGCCAACTGCAGTAAAAGCCTCTGACTTTATGTCTGTCTTGTTTTCGCCGTCTATGCAGCTCCTCTCACTAATTAGCAGTTATTTTTACTCCCAAAACTCGCAGAAACTTTTTTCCCTACACTTTTCTTCTTTTGATTTTTCTGTCTGTTTTTTTTTTTTTTTTTTTCTGTGATTTTTCGATCTATTTTTAGATCTGTCCCTCTTACTCTTGGCTCCATCTCTTGCTCTCCTGGCAATAGAAAAATGAACTGAAATTACTTTCAAAGAATCACTAACGCCGCGCTGGCTTTGTGGCGTACGTTTAGGATTGTTGAAAGTTGCAAGAATTAGGGAGGAAAAGAAGAAAAAAAGGAGATCTTTTATCACTTCATGAATTAAGATCTTAAGATTAATTTGCAAGGTCTTTCTTTTACCACGTCTCTGTAAACGGAAATCGCAGCGTTTCCCCTTGGCCTTCTGTGGATTGTTTCAGAGGCAAAGTAAATGAAGTCATTTAAATTCAGATTAAAAGTAGTCAGTGGTGGTGGTCTGGTAGCTCGGGGTGTGGATGCGGCTTGGGTTTAGATGTAGGGAGTGACGGGGAGTGGGGCAATGGCCCATAAAAATGTTAATTTAATATGGCGAGAACCATTAATGGGAGATTTGAGGCTAATTGAATTGTTTTTGTGCTGTGATATCTGTGGATGGGATGGGATTGTGTGTGTGGGGGGAGGGCAGGTAAAAAGCACACTTCTTCGGTTTTCCTTAATGCTCAGAAGAAGGTCAGGAGGCCAACAATACGTTGCAGGCTACATCCGTCTTTAGAGAGATCCATTGAGTAAAGGTTTAGGCATTACCAGGTAGTCGAACTGAAAATGAAAATTCATTTTTGCAAAAGAAAGGACTATTTATAAAGCTGTCTCGACTCCCTCCCTTGAGGAATGCAGGATGAACTCGGTGCTGTGTGGGTAAGAGCTGTTGATGATTGCCACTATTGAAAGTCTGGTGGGAAGGAGTGCTAATGATGGCGAGCTAGGCTTCCTTTTCCCAGTGGAGCACTGTTAGCCTAGCGTTCTAGGTCCTGTTTTCGGGTTGAAATACAAACTTGTCGGCACAATGGGACCTCGCAAATGTGTAGTGGCACTTGGTTTAAATAATTGGTGATAGTAGTTGATAGCTACTGAAACGTGGGCTTGTTAAAAGAGGGAGGCGTGGGACAGGGAGCATTTTTCTCTTGCATTTTTGCAACAATGCGAGTGGCCACTGGGACCGAGGCCACTCACGTGATCATAAGCATTAAGTTTTAACGCCCACTCCAAAAAAGAGGGTTCATTGTCATTTAGGTTAATTTGAGAATTCAAAAATAAAAAATATCAAAAGTGCTTTAACTCCACAGCTGATCACAGATGAGTAACGATCAAAACACGTACTGATAGAAATAACGGATTCGTGAGTTTCCCCTGAATGCGGGCAGGTAGCTAACACATCCAGACATGAGTATGGGACAAGTGGACATATGCTGTGCTTCTGAATGTAAAACCTTATGAATTTTAAAGTTTACCCTAAGCCTTTATGTCCGTTATTTAAAAAATATAACCTTCTGAAAAATAAGAGTGCATTTGGATAATAAAAACCAGGGTGCCTTGCTCAATTAGAACTAAAGGCAAGCGAGCAGCTTTTTATAACAGTGTTTTAAAAAGGTGGGTTGCTCCAAAGATTAGGAGCTGCCATTGAAAATGCTCTATCGTCTCTGCTTTTATGTCTGAATCTTGCAGTTTTCAAGAACAGCCTCAAATATTTATTAGCGAGGGCTGTTTGACAGCATAAAAAAATGATATACATAGACAAGAGGAGCCATTTCCTCCTTATAACACAACTTATTCTCTATTGTATCAAAGTAGATTTTGTTAAAATAAATGACAGTAGTAAAATAAAACCCAGTAAACTGATGTGCGATCAAGCCTCAGCATAAATGTCAAAGCACACACACTAATGCTTAACTAATACTGTTACGAGCAGCACAAAGGCACTCATATATCCATATACAAGCAGCCATATTTAGAGCAGACACTCTGCGTGGTCACTGTTGTTAGTCCCTTTGACCTTTCATTTGATTAGCATTGACTGTAAAGTGCTGCTTAAAATAGATATGTCAGTCAAGCTGCGCAGAAGCACCTCTTGGGCTATCTGTGTTAAATTCTGCCTGCATCAAAATCGGCTGCTTTTCACCTGCAATTAATTCTCTTAAAGCCGCAGCTTTACTGGAGGAATCTCCCGTCTTTGGAATGAGAGCGTTCTCACGTGTCGTCATCAGAAAGATGCATAACGATCGTCTGCCGGTTGGACAAACAACTGTAGGATTACACAGTTGCCCCCGGGGGCCCATTAGAAAGCGCCCCCGGGGGTGGAGGTGAAGTGGTTGAAATAAGGCAGACATCCGAGAAATGTGGCTGAAACGTGTCAGCTGTAGACGCCCTGTGACGTTCAGTTTATGGAAAGGAAGTAAGGTCTGTCTTTTGCGTGTTTTAGCGCCGCCATAAATCCAGTATACTTCACATTTTTCCCCCCCAAGCATAACACGACTGCATTTTCCTTTCTTTTTCTTTTTTCCTCTCGGCTGCATTTATTTTACGTCAGTATGGTGTGAATAAGATGGGAGAAAAGCGAATTCATCAGTCTTAAAATCTGTTTGCGATCATTTGAAAAAACGGTCAGCTGCGGGGCTCGCGTGATTTCTCGTAAACGGGCCGAACCATGCGAAAACACCTTCACAGTCCTTTAAATCAATCATCCTGCTCTCTCTGTGATCAACCTCTCCTTCATCGGTGAGCAATAGGTGACATCGAACTCGTAAACCACCGACTCCGTAAGGCAAAAAACCAGCCGCACTGGTGCATTTCGTAGCAGATTTAGTGGCTGACACCCAGTAAATAATTTGACATGTTCATCAAGAGCAATCATTTAATACTCAGCCTCGTCCTGATGCTATGAGCAGACGTGGCCAGATGTTGCCAGTGAACTGTTTTGCAGCTGGGGGAAGCTTGAGAGGGAATATTCACCACAATGTCATTGTGCATGTTTCACCCTGAGAGTGTTGGAAATGTGTACTCTGGGGGATGCTGGCCTACTTTGGCATCTATATTCCCTTTTGTCTGAAAGTCAGGCACACGCAACCTCGTGCGCGCACACGCTGACTAGCGTCAAGCAAAAGAAACTAGCACCATTCCCACTGACACACATGCAAAGTCGCACTTTTAATAATCACAGTACACATGCACGCTGATGCATTCGCCACTTTAGCCTAAGAGGCTGGAATAGAAGCCCAACAGTGGCCTTCCTTGTCTTTTTTTTCTTCTTTTTTTGCTGTTGAGCAGAATGAGGAATATTTCTGGACAACCGTCACAGCAGCGAGATTAAAAAAGAAAAGAAAGTCAAGGAGAGAACGCAGCTTAAGGAGCGTTAAGGATGCGTGGCTGTTTGTACGTGGGTGGCTCTTTGTTTGCTTGTATGCGAGTGTGTGTGCTTCCCTATCATCTTCTGGTTTGTGCGCGAGTGGAGCTACAAAGTCCGTGCCAGATTAATAAAAAGTTCCATCCCTGATGCTGTCACGGGGGCTTGAAAAATAGGCAGAACGCAACCTTGGCGTTGTTTCGGTAAGATCAACTAACAAAAGGAAAAAACAATGTCCCGAACACTCGAGCCATGCCAGAGCGGCGCATTAATCATGCGTTTCTCTGCATGTAAAATCCTCCTGGATGACTTTTAGATTCATTCCGCTTAATACTGCCCCGTGCAATCGCAGACATCGGCGTGTTATAATGGATGACGGCTCAAGAAACAAATTTAGGAGACGAAGAACATGAAGTCTGACTCTTGGTTGTACGGTCAGATACAAGCGCAGGCATCAAGCGTGGAACCAGATATCATCCTGCTGGGTGAGGAGGGGTTGGTAGGTAATGAGGAATGGATGAGGCAGCAAGACAGATGTGTGCCTGCCACATCTGTTCAGCGTTTGTTAGGTGTTGCACTGGTAGGGTAGGTTTTTGTATCTTGCAGAACAATGTTGGGTAATTGGCAGTTCTGCAGATGAACATACATAACGTCCGTCTCGCATGCCTGCATTCTCTTGCAGGCCTTAAACAAAGCCTTACGAACAACCCTCTCTTTCTCACATTCCCGTATCATCATTAATATGCTAAGGTTAGCTGTGTCTAACCAAACAAGAGCATTAAACTCTGACGTCAGGCTCGCTGTTCCCGTACCCGATCCACTTAATTAATCTTCTACTGCCAGGGCACTGACTCCATCCGCCAAGGCATCCCTGGATTTGCCTAATTTGCTTAATTAATTAAACAAATGATTTATTTGAGCTCATATTTCAAAGCGGCAGAAAGTTCTTTGTAGAGCCTACTGAGGCATGTGCTGTTGTGTTGTGACTGCGAGATGCCTCTTCAAGCATTGCAAATAAGTGGGCTTCAGAGTGGGTGGATGTCAAGCATTCATTTGCACCAGCATAATGTACATGCATATACAGCACTTTGGGGCAGGGATAAATTATATATGCATTAGAAGGCGACGTTAGATGAAGAAAAAAACCAAACAACAGGACTTTATTTAGACAGGCATTGTGTTGCTTTGGTAAGAGTAAATCGAGAGTTCGACGACTGTAGCTTTTGTACAGCAGTCTTCACTGAATGGTTTTTGTGGTATGAGGCAGGTATCGGCCTCACATGTAATAAGCAATCACAAAACAAACATGTCTATTCATTATTTAAACTTTCAGGTCAAGCCAGTATTCAGTCCTTTTGAGTGCCATGCCCATTCCTATTATCTACCATCCATTTTGCACAGCGTATCCGATATCAATTTATTTTGTCTAACTCTATTGCATATTTTTTTGCATGGGTGCAATCCACCCATATTATTTGTATCTATTTGACGTGCAGCCAGACATAGGGACACTGACTAGGGATGTCACCAGAACTGATATTTAAGGTACACATTTTCACTCCCAAAGCGTAACATTTTACGCTAGGTGACAAATCGTCTGTATATTACGCTTCCGGGCACCCAACACGTCCCTATATTACGAGATCGGAAAAGTTAGGAAACGTGAGAACCGTTTGGAATGAATTTACACATGTACGTTTATTTGACTTAAATTGGAAAACAGAATCTAACGTCATTAAAGTGGTGGTTAAGGTTAGGGTTAGGGCTGTGATACATGGCTGGAACGTGTATTACCACGGGAGCATCACTCTAATGGATTTCATCCATAACCCTGTGCGTAGCATAAGAACGCGGATGGTCACCCTTCGCGTGCCTCAGGAACGCCTCGGGACGTGACAAATCGTCGGTATATTACCCCTCGTGAGTGAAAACGGGCTGGATATTGAAATTCTGAAAAAGTGACGCCACTTGTTTTTTGGCATCAAGTCAACAGAAGTGCAGCAAATAAACCGAGCTGTAGCTGAATGCATTCACAAACACTATTGTTCTAATCTTTATCTTTAAAAAATTACTCTTAATTGTGTTTTTTCCCCCCTGTGGTATCAAAGGAGTAGCAAGTATGCACTATTTCCTGCATATTAGTATTTAGTTTGAAATTCTAGCACTGTGACAACCACAACGCTTGTTAATTTTTCTTAGTTTAGCATCCTTAATTCTAAATTGTAAAATTAATAAATACATAAATAACGAAAAGCTACTACACTCACACCCACAGAAATCAGCCTTCTTTGAGGACCTTGAATGTCATTGCAAGATTTCATGAAAATTTGTTGAGATATTTTAGCATTAATCAAGCTTCCATCCCCCTGAGTCACAGTAAAAACTTTTAGTTCCAGCTGTATTTTTTGTTAGGGCGCAGTCCTTGTTGTGCAAAACGGTATGCCTCATTGACTCTGGGCGAGGCGAGTATGGCTGCTTATTTCTAGCACTTGAGGGAAGTCTTGACTTCATTTCAAAGCCACGGATTTTAATCAAATAATAAAGAAACGTGTGAGAGGTTTTTTTTTTAAATTGATATTATAATAAAAGTTGGATTGCTTTGAAAATGGTTTTCATGATATACTTTAAAATGCCTCTGGTTGAATGCATTAACAGGTTTATTTCTCTTTTTAATTTGCATCCCTATTATAGTTTTACAATAAACCCCACAAGACTTACTAAAACAAACAACATGCATATTTGGACAAATCAAATTTTACACCCACCCTAAGGATGGGTTGCACAGCTGCCACTTGAATGACAGCTTATTTCAAGTTTTCACTTTTAGTTTCAGTTGTTAGGACGTGTTGCATCGTTTGAATACAAGTTTTTCAATTAGATTTAAATATGCAGCGCTGAAAGACTCGTCATCTTTGGTTTCGGTTGAATTTTCCACGTCCGCGTAATATATTTTGTGTGGCGTTTGGCATCAAACATTCCCTTCTCTTTTTATGTCCTTCTGTAATGAGTGAAAAATCAATACCTGCTTGATATGGGGAATAAAAAAATGGCCCTTGCTGCCCGCGGCATCTGTAGTGACGGCTTGACATTGCCAAATTGCTGTCAGAACGTGCAACCCAAGAGGAATGAATGACAGTAACATTAAGAATGGCAGGGTGGGGTTAAATACCTCTCCGTGTTTTATAGGTGTCTGCACCGGGACCTGTGTATATCTTCCAAATACATGAATTAGAATCTCAATTCACTCAACCCACTTGCACAAGCATAATTTGCTAAGCGCTGAATGATGCCATTTAAAGTGGACTTGGAGCTGGCCGAATGGTGTTTAATGAGGACAGATATTGACAGCAAGGTCAAGTGGCAGTGGATGTTAGTTTACATTAGACTGCATAATGTGTATGTGTTTTGTAGTGTCCGGAAGGCTGGAGGGAGATTTGCTAAGTAACCCCGCAGCCCAGCTCGCACAGCAGAAATGGTGGGCGTAGAATACCACAGGGTTTCCCACACTGCATAACAGCAGGGGTCAGGGAGTAATTTAGGGTGTGGGCGGAATGTGAGGAGCAGGAAGGGCAAAAAAGAAACCAAGCAGAGAGACAATGCACTGACCCATGCTTTACTCAATTTGTGAAATTAATGACCTTTTTCTTATTTTGTGAAATCCATGTTTATTCCCATCGTCTGTGGAATAACTGTGCATGTGCTGTGCATGTATGTGAGATACGGGATTTGTATTCTGATGGCACATTAGGTGCAGTGACAGACTGTGCATGTGATTACATGTAGCGATATTAAGACACTGCAGTGCTGTATATGCTAATCTTTCAGCTTGGAAGGATTGCCCCCCTCCTCCTCCAAGCACTGTTTCCACCATAAGGCTTTCACAATCACGGATGAGGGTATGATGATGGTGGTGAAACTGTGTCCCAACCACCCACATAATGAATTGCTGCTGCAGCAGTGCATGATTTAAACATGCCTTGAGGCATACTGTACGCATTTTGCTAATTACTCAGATTACAATCTGTCATTCCCAAGCACATGTTGCTAATAGTGTGAGTTGATATTTGCATAGATGTCTGTGTTTATGTGGTTGGGAACTGGGATATTTCCATCTTAATATCTGTCTGTTTATTAGTTCCTATTTATCTCTCTAAATACACGGTTCAAAATGAGATCAGCATTCTGTTCAACACAATTGAGATTTGATATTTTTACCCTTGTAAAATTAAATAAATGATAGCAAAAGTAATCATTGTAATCAATTTGCATCCTATTTGGGCTTTAAAGAGAACATTTTTAATTCAATCCTAAAACTTACCTCACAACAACTGCAGCTGTTTAGTTAATAGCTAGAAATGCTTAGCTATTACAGTCTAGCTAAACGGCCTAGCTAAACAGCCTAGCTAGACATTCTAGCTATTAGCTAGGTTGTCTAGATGAAATTACTATTCTATTCAGCACAGCTGGGATTTGATATTTTTACATTCTTAAAATAAAAAAGTTGATGCTAAAACTAATCATTGTAATCAACCTAGCTGTTAGCAAGACTAGCTATCACTGTCTAGTTAGACCGAGACGGTCTACTGAGTCTAGCTAATAGCTAAACTGCCAACTTGCTACCAGTGTCTTTCACATTAAGGGCAGCACTGACCAAGTTGTGGTGTTTTGGCACTGGTGGGCGATGCTGAGGTCTCATATCAGTGGAACATGTGTTTTTTTCTGTTGGCCCAACCGAGAGACATTTTAACTTTCTGTTGATAAAGAAATTAGCATAACGGCTCCCTGTTGCCAAAACAAAAAAACAGCCTTGCAAATGAAGAGCATATTACAGTAGCCTTATTATGTACAGTACAGTACAATGAGGGAATGTTAATTTGCACATTATCAGTACATCTTTTGCTGCATGTGGCATTATTGCTGTTGTTCAGCCTTGTAGGAGCAATTGAGAGCATGAGACAAATGCAGAGGAAAATACAGGTGCCTTCTTTTGTGGGACTCGGAGGACGTGTGAAGCAATACCTCCTTTATTTGACCAACAAAGGGAATAATTGAAAAACAAAAGTGGCAAAGGATTAATCAGCCACTGCTCCTTTTGATCTCCTTTCCTTCCCTTATGCGGCACTTGAGCTAACAGGGTGAATTTTAATGTATTCATTCACAAACAAAGATCCAATGCCATTTTGCCTCAAACTAAAGTTCACCACAGATGCAGCAGGCCAATTATAGTCAAGGTAGCATGGGACCCTGCTCTCTCTTCCCTCAGCTCTATCATTGAATAAACCAACCATGCACAGTGAATCAATATTGAGTATTGTAAAGTGTGCATTTATAGCAAAAGTATAGGGGGATCAAATGATACCGTGGCACAGATTAGCCCATGAGAGCTCGAGAAGAACAAAGAGGGGTAAGAAGCGATAGAGTTAGTCGCGTGGGGGTGGGGACGATACTAGAGATGGCCTTCAGTATAGCCCAGTGGCCTTGTAGAGGAATTCAATACAGCCATTGACAAAAGAAGGCTTCCATTGTAGAGGAACCAGCCTCCTTTGGGAAGCTGGTCCATTTCCTTATTAATTGTGCTCTCATTAAAATAAAAGGAAGGAGAGAGGGGAATGGATAGCCCGAGAGTAATGGTAGCTCCTCAGCGTGGCCTCCTTGTTTGGAAGGATGCCAGGGTCAAGTAGTTTACAGTTCCAGTGCTTTGCACTGGGTGGAAAATACAGTGTAGTTTATGCGTTTTATGTACTGCATGAGCAGCGCGCACACACACACTCCCTCTCCCTCTTTATTATCTTTCTTTCAAACCCTCCCACACAGAAGGACACAAATCTTCCATAGTGCTCCCCTCCCGCTGCATCCTCTGCAGATGTACAGTATCCAAGGCTCAAGGGGTCACAGCTTGCCCTGAGTCTCACACCACAGCTGTTACCCACGGGAGGAGTCGTCTGTTTAGGCCATGGATCACTGATATCCTGACCGAACAGACTCCCCGAGATAGCCCTTGACTCTGTGCTCAAAGTATAATTCCAGTTTATTACAGACTGGGTCATATTTTCAGTAGATTTATCAGTTATGATAGCACAGCTCCGGACGAATTAAATGCTGAGATCTGGGAGTACAGCAACAAGTCGTAGGAAAAAAGACAACCCCCACAAGCAATCAGAGAGCCTGAAAGCTTAATATACTAGTGGTTATTAAAACACCCTGGACGTGAGCACAGCCAAAATGCTCACAATAGCCCTTCTTTATGTAATAATCTGTATACAGAAGGTTACAAGGCCAGACCAAGAGGAAGGCCTATGAACTGCGATGAAAACCTGTTTGGTCATCTGGCTTCTACTTGTTCTTATCCAGCTTTTAGCATCTTTTAATGATGGTGTGGTAGCGGTTCTCTTTCACATATGCAGGAGAGAGTCTGCATCAGAGCGTGCAAAAGCCAGGATAATTGAAAACACCGAGTTGCAGTGAACACCGAGCGTAGAGACTAACGTCAAGAAAAAAACAGGAGAAAACGTCCAAGGACCAACTTGACCAGCTGCAAATGTAATTGTGCTCATCCACACACTGCAGGCAACGCACATTTTCCAAAACCTCTCGCCAAAACACGAAAGCGTGTTATTTACCTCGCGTCGCTTCACACGCTGCTTCTGGATTTAGATTTATTGTATGTGAAATCTGGTGTTGTAATCTTTTTTTAATGTGGAAGCCATATCCAAGCATTAGCTTTTTTTAAATTTTTTTTATTTCTCTTCAGATATTTCTCCTGCTCCCTATTTTTGGCTTGATTATATTATATAATTGCACAATCTGCAACGGCTTGTCAGCAAACTGCTCAAGCAAAATGCAGAAATGAATATGTTAAACAAATTGTAAATGAAAATAAATCAGAGCGTTTATCTTCCAAACATCTTTTACACTTTGTTTTTTGCCCCCCCCACTCACACTGTGTCTGTTTTATCTCCTTCCTTATGGGTCCACAGCTTGTTGCAAGCTTTGTTTATACATCTGATAGCTCTTCAGTGTTAAGTGCGGCACGTACAGCTTTTTTTTCGGTTCGGTCAGTCTGCCGAATGTGTTACCCTCTCTGAGATGGAGAATACCATAGTGAAGATGTCTCTTTTTTTAAGGAGTTGGAAGGGGGGGAGGCAGAGGGCAGGAGTCATAACTTTCACAGACATTTCCTTATCCCTGAGACCCTACAAAAGACCAACTGTGTCAAATGAGAAAAATTGCAGGTGCACATTCCCCAGTGGTGTACTCCCTCTTGCCTCCCACTCTCCGCACACATATTAGGCCATGCAAGCACACACACACAGACAGAGGCTGTAAGAGGAGGGTGGGGGGTGGAAGTAGATCCTTTTTCACTGCGATAATACACTCCTTTCTCTGCCGTGATATGGACTGAGGAAAGGCTTGAAACCGGAGAGGCAGAGTGAGCGATGTCACTCCGCAGCAGGCGACGGCATCGCATCGCATGCCATTTTTATAGGCCCGCTGCAGATGTTTCCCAGTTGCACGTTAGATCTGCGCATACAATGGGGTGCATTCTGTATCGAGGTCACGGTGGGGATGGCGGGGACCACCCTTCAACTGAGCGGTCGGGATTTAAATCCTAGCCTAGCCTCCCATCTGATGCATTACTCTTATCATGGATGAGCTACATGGATGAGGAACGATGTATCTTTAGGATACCAGAGGATACCAGAAGACAATATCTGTAGACTATTATTTATCATGTTTATTGCACAAGCTCTGTAGCTGCAGTGCAAGCAAATACAAGCATAAAGGAATAATATTAGCTTTTTGTTCTTCTTTTATTTAGTTTAGGAGTTAACAATCCAAAATATAAGCTGGTATTGGCCCCAGAGATGTTGCAGGGCGCCCTCTGCTGGACAAGACGTGCAAAATCAACCCTCATAGCATAGTTGAAGGGTGTTTCTCCTGTCTCTTTATTTAAATTTTTCATGCATCGCCTTTAGAAATGCCGATACCGATTTATTGGCAAGTAGCTAATATCGGCCTGTATGTCGAGCCCATCAATAATATTTTATTATCTTTATTTTTATTTACCACCTCACGTAATTCAGAGCCAGAACCACAAATCATGTACTTTCACAGGACTTAACCAACAAGTTAGTACGTGTCCAATCAACATATCTTTTATCTTATATCTTTTATTCATGCATATCCAGCACAATACTCTGCCAAAACAGGCCTTTTCTTTTTTGCATTTAACTATTGTATTTCACAAAGGCGCATAGTCTCGCCTGCATGTTAATCCAGCAAGCAGTGAAGTAGTTCTTAATATTTTTGCAAAACTTTTTCCATTAAGCATTAAATTGTGAAAATTTTCGTGACCTTTCTAAGATATGTGTGAGAAACCTGAAATTGTTTGCAGGAGTTCAGCCTAAAAATAATATATGCAACCACTGAAGCCTTTGTTTCCCAGTAACAGGTTTACAGAGTAAATTAGTTGTTATTTGAGGTGCCATCCTTTCTCGGTGTGATATTGTAGCACACATCGCAGCTCCACACCTGCTCGTGTGAAGCCATGTATGGCGCGTTTTGCCCCAAATCTCACGTTCCCTGCTATTTCATGCGCCTTACACTTGTTGTCAGCTCTCAGTGTGCCGCATGTTAAGAGTTGTAGCCGGATGACTCGATGCGTGAGAACCGCGTACACGTTACTTCATACATATTCAGAAGTCATTATCTCCGCACAATAACCCCACGTCTGATACCTGTCATTTGAAATGCAGAAGAAAAGACGATCAAAGGAAATCATCATAGCCGCGTGTCTCAGATGTAGCGTAGCCACCCAGGCTAATTGCAGCAGCAATGCCTTGATTGCATACATGTGGAATGAGATTACTTCTTCTTCGTGGGTGGTTAAAGAATCACTTTTTTTCCCTTCTCTTTTTTGTTTTTGGCATTCATTTCCAGCAGTAGATTTTTTGACTCCAACACCTTTTATCTCACTTTTTCCTTGTTACTTTTTTCTCCTTCACAAATCCACACTTTCCATTCTCTTCCCTTCTGTGTCTTTTTACTTCTCAACTGGCATCATGTCAGTGCAAACCATTTAGCTTTGCTTCGAGCTAGCACAATCAGCCCTTAAGGCACCGTGACCCAACTAAAAGAGACCTTCTTTCTACTAGAGATGTGCGGTCTTGGTGGGGGGTGGGGGCGGAGGGGTGCTAAAATGTCCTCCGTGTTTGGCTCGCGCTATCCTGCAGGACAAGCTGGTGCACTGTGAAGGGACTGACGCCACTGAATCAGCGCTACACACTGTCGGTGGTGTTTTAGCCAAGCAGGGAGGAGGTGTAACAAAGCAAGTGGGGGGCCCGGTTTGAAAATTGTCATCCTTGAGCAGTGTCACATCCTTTAGGCGTACGCACCAGCACGATTCCCCAGGGTGAAACACCCATTGGATAATGTATTAAAATGGGCACATGCGCACCCAAACACAAGTGCACGGCACACAAATGAATACATCACAAGGGAGGTAACAAAAGCAGCCAGATGCAGTTAAGTGCAGATACAGACAGCTTTTTAATCTGCTGATATCATCCGGCACATCGAATTGCACCACAGTATATAGGGCAAAACCCCCACCGCCATCCCACCCACTCCCCCTTTTTCATCTCACTGTTATTTGTACTTATGCATCTTAAAGATACTTGAATATTTCAGATGGCTGCCTATAGCTCAACTAGCTTAGGTACTGCATGTGTGAGAAAAAGGATCTTTTTTTATTATGAAAGCGACTCCACTGATACACATAATGGGACAATAGAAAGTCTCTGTTCACCTACAAACATAACAGATGCATATGCATGAAATTACATTTTAATTTTGTCATTTAAATAATTTCTTGTTCTTCATTATGTGCGTAAACATTAGAGCACCCAGCTTTAATTGGTATTAATTCATGCTTTTTGCCCTCGGATATTACACTGCGGTGTAAAGAAAATAAATAAAATACTCGCAGAAGTGTGAGAAAGAGAATTGGCTTAGGTTTATTTCCAAACGCGCTCTGCCACAGAAAACAAATCACCACAATGTAATTCAGACTTGGGTCCTTGTACGAGGGTGCGTTTGATAAAACTGAATGCAAACAAGTTCACGCAAAGAAGGCGACGAGAGCGAGACTCCGTTTGCTTGGATTTGTCTTCAAATGGCAGGAAATTGAAAAATGTTCACCCCGACTTGCTACAAATTCCAAATAAGGGCATATTTTTCATACCGCCTTAATGACACGCTCAAAAGGGAAATTACATCAACAGCCAATATGCTGTTTTATGTAAATACTTTACTCTCTTTCTCCTTGTTTCCAATTCAAACACACATTTGTCTTTCTCAAGCTACAGCAAATCACAAACTGCCGTGTGAACAGCAGATATGTTGCAGCGGCGGTGGTCGCTGTTGTTCTTCAGACTGCTGTGCACACCGTTCAGGATAAACTCGTATGAAATCTTAACCTCATTACGATCACAATCAACCGATTCAAAAATCGGGATTGAGCCAAAAGCAGAAAGTTAATATCAGTTTTGTTGTGACAGCTGGCGTTGTGCTAACCTGGTGGCCACTGTGTTAGTGCTGGAGTTCAGCTCCATTTGCTCTCAGTATTGCACTATTAATACAGTTATAATAAGTAGAGCCCCAGGGATCCATTCAGACAGTGATATTGCCTGGGTTCCTATTCATTACATGAGAAACACATTTTCTGGTGTTCTGTCATCGGTTGGTGTTATATTTTATGTGAAAGGGCCTTTTACAATACTGTGGGTTGCTATGGAAATGAATGAAGTGCACTCAGGTGTTCAGATGAATGGTGCTGCCTAAAGTTAAGCAATAGATATAGCAAGAGATATTCAAGTGTCCTTTAAACCAGAGTGTGTATGCTGAGACCACAGATTTGAAGAATCAACCCAGTTTTATTTATGTAGCGCCAAATCACGTTGGTAGTTGCTTTAAGGTGCTTAATATTGTGAGGCAAAGACCCTACAATCAGATGACCCCCTATGAATAAGCACTGGGCGACAGTGGGAAGGAAAAACTCCCTTTTAACAGGAAGTTTTTAACCTATGGCAAAAACCAGGCTCAGTGAGGGGCACCCATGGGGGAAGACGGGGCAAAAGACACATTAAAAAGTCACTTTTAAATTTAAAAGTAAAATTTAAAAATGTAAAAGTCATTTATGATTTAAAAGCAGAACTCTCTTCATGGTAGGTATGAGCTAAATAAAGTAATATGGAATAATAATAACTGGATATGACAACTGTCTGGTTTGTCATCCAACACGTTTGTTGATGGACTCACACTTTAACCCTTTGACTTGAAGGCTTCAAAGATGTCACCACAGTTATTTTTGAGACAAAGTAAAAATAAACTGCTAGCATTTAACCGACAAAAGCCTGAGCGCAGGCAGGTTTTTAGCACAGTTGTCTACACAGTAACAGTTACTTTCAGCTGCTCCATTATTCACAGTGGGGTCCCCACAGCAGGTAGCTCCACACATTTGATTTGGCAGATTTTTACGCCGGATGCTTTTCCTGATGCAAACCCCCCCAAGGGATTTCTGTCTCCTCCTGGGAACAAACCAGGGATCTTTTGCTTATTAGGCGAATGTATAAACCACTACGCAATTAACTACCCTGTGAGCCGTATTATTTAGCAGAGAACAGCATTGAAAGGTAGCCTAAAACGATCCTCTTGACCAAGTCCATGGTCAAGAGGATCGGACCACTGATTGGAATTTAGTCTAGCTTACCAGATAGCATGGAGTCGGCCTCAAGAAGGACCCTTTGTCACCTGTGTTGGCTTCGTTTTCAGCACAGGCTCATGGCAGTTTGTGAACTTGAATACTGATCGGTATACTTCTTTGTTACCAATTTCACCCAAGTGACAGTCGACAACCTCCGGCAACCACTTAGCAACCCCTCCGGGAATAAACATTTTTCCCTAGTAACAGGAGGTTGCAAAGGGGTCAGCGCCTGGTGTCCTATGTCCCGTGTGAGTGAGGCCTAAAGTTTAGATAAAGCTCATGGTTTGTGGTGAAATGCAATGGTTACCGCGACTTTCGGAGCTTTGTTTCTTCACTTGCCATGGTCAGGCCTCCCTGCTTTTCTGCACAAAATATATACCTTAAAGACGAAATATAACTCTAGTACTTGCAAATTTGTGCCGATAAAAAACAAAACGTGTGCGTGAACACTGAAAAACAGATTAGTTATTCGTGACTTTTTGACATCTTATCAGGAGACTAGCCTATCATCTTTCAGTTAAAAAGTGTCGCTGCTTGACCACAACTAGATTTTAATGTCTCATAGTGCAGTAAAAAAAAGAGATAAGTTGGCTTCTCTGCTCCTTCACTTAAGAAGAGGATGGTATCTCTTAAAACATACTCCTCATTAAGAGCAGATGTTATGGGAGTGACCATGGAAACAAAACATTTCGTTTAAACCTCATAATGGTTTGAAGTGAAAGACTAAGTGGTGACAGCGATTACTGCATATGTCACTTGGAGTTATATTACCGTCAGTTTATATCAGCAACAACTGTGTTTCAGAATGTGATTACATTAGTAAAGGACTGCTATAAACATGGGTTTAAGACGAGTACAGCCCACCTCCACCCCAAAAAGAAAAACTGATACACCACTTGTACTTGCGTTTTCCTCGTCTGAACCACCTTTCCTTGAGAAGTTCACATTAGCAAGGTTGCACTGCAGTTTGTCTCAGTTCACCGAGCTAAACTTAGCTAAGCTGTTGCCTCCAGTACGCTGCTGGGCAATTCCATCTGATGATATGGAGCAAAAGAGGAGCAAGGGAAAGACCTCTTTCCCCGCACACAAGGCAAAAATCAGGCTGTTGTTTCTTTTCTTTGACCTCAATTACTAAGGGGGCATGTGTTGCTATAGGGGCATGTTGAGTCATGTCTGCTCTGGGAGGTGTGCGAGTATCTCCTATGTGCTTGTGTGACAGGGATTGTGTTCATTTAAGACTAGGAGGCAGCGTGCAGTAGGTGGGGGCCAAGGTGCGTTAGTCTTGGCTGCGATGTTCCCTTGAGTGATGCTGACACATCTGGGAACATTACAGGAAGGAGGGGGAGTGCGGAGAGGAAAGGAGAGGGAAATGGCAAAACGATGTCAGAGGCGAGGTGAACAAAGTCGGGTTCGCTGGGATGAGCTGCTGCCACGGGCGCAGCCCTCTCTGCAGGCTCACTTCTGGGTTGGACTGTCTGACAAAAGCGGGACCTCTGCGTGATTTGCATGCAGGAAAGGAAATTGGAAAGAATTTGTACTAGTACACTTGCATGATTACGGCTTCAAAATGACAATCGCTATTATGTGTCATCATTGTTCACTGATTTTTAGAGACAGACTCTTTTTTTTTTTTTTATTGCACCGTCACGTAAACAGAACACCTCTTTAACGTCTTCACGTCTGTCCGAACCTTTGCACGAAAATGCAATTAGCCCTCATTATTCACCTAAATTCAGTGCATGTCTCAAAAGAAAAAGAAAACATATGAAAAAAGATAGCTGTACCAAAACAACACAGAATTAAAGTAACCATGCACTGCGTTCACCTTTACATCCAGCTTCATTCCTGGAAATTACTCTGTATAAGTTCATCTTTGCAGACAAATAATTTAGTCTTTCACTCCATTCACTATGCCGGCATGGTAGATGTGAATGGTGGACATCGGCGTAACTTTGTGCTGAACATTCGGGGGGTCAAGATCTCTGTCTAAATAAATAAATAAATCTGGGTTAATTCCCAGATGATTAAACATGCAACTATTTTGCTGGTAATAACTGAAACGAGTAAAGAAAATCAACAGTCTATTTATGCAAGATAATCCATAATTTTATTGGGGGTTATATTAGTTAGGTCTGATCATTGAGGGGGTCATAACCTCCCTAACCCCCCTGGAAATTACGCCCCTGATGGTAGATACGAATAAAACTCTCTATTTTCTCTGCGACAGTTTGCATACAGGACAGGTTTTCTCGCTTTTGAAAAAATAGATTCAATTGAGTTTTATTTATGCAGTGTGAAAGCACAAATACACTAACCTTAAGCCACTTTATACTGTAAGATAAAGACCCTACAACAACACAGAGAAAACCCCAACAATGAGACAACCCCCTTTGACCAAACATTCGGCGACAGTGGGAAAGAAAAACTCCCTTTTAACAGGAAGAAACCTCCAGCAGAAGCCAGGATCAGGGAAGGGCAGCTATCTGCTGTGACCGGTTGGAGTCAAGGGAAGGGAGATGAGACAACAGGCGCACTGTAGGAGAGAGCAAGAGATTAATAATAACGAATGATTAATAACGATTCAGTTTCTGATTAAATATCTTTGATGCTGGTTGGTGATTTCAATGCGTCTTCTTGAGCTGGATGGATGCAGTGATGCGCTGTTGATGTTTTACACTTGCGACCATTGCATTGTTTTTCTTGGCCTTTATGCATTAATTATACTCTACCTGGTGTCTTCTCAGGTGGTTGAATAAGTTATAATGCGTGCTGCAGACACACAGCACTCTTATGTGCAATCCAAAGTATTTCTATAAAGATCAGCTTCAAAGTAACGAGCTCTTTGCCTTTTTAGTTTTGCGAATGTCTCTCATTTTTAACGTCACTCATCCAGACCGTTCTACGAAACTTCAAGCGATCGTGGTCATGGAAAAGGGGGTTTTGATCATGTGACGACTTTCAAAACAACCTAGTTAATCTCAATACAAAACAAAGAGTTCGTACAACGCTGCGAGAGAATCGGGGGCAAGCTGCGGAGGATTTGACCTCAGACTCTAATGTTGTAATTTGCACAGTAAAGTGTTTTTTAACGCAAGACCTCGATGGGACTTGCTTCCCATTTCCTCATTCTTTTCTTGTCATGGTTACGCACTTAATGAATTGGAGTAGTGATTAATTAAATGGAAGTGCTCGCTGGATGGAAAGACACTTCACCTCTATGTTCTGAGTATGTGTATCAAGCCTTTATGGAGTGATGAGCCACTTGTATTTGTTACCGGCGTGTGCAAACATAAGGCTTCTGTCTGCTGGAAGTATATCACAGAGAGAAGGGGAAGCTGCTGAGCTCTGCAGATTTCGCTCCACCTAGTGACCAATTTATTAACTCTTACAGTTATTAACTTGAACTGTGTCAATACTGCGTTGCGGTAGGAAAGAAGAAAATCACTTCCAGTGATTGCTGCGCCGTGGGTTGCGTCAGACAGAAGGTGCACGCGGCTTCTCATAAAAACATCATCACCACGTGAGGAGGCCGAGCCAATAAGCTGGAGTAGTTTATTACATCTTCACCGTATCTCTATCCCTCAGCACTAATTTGTTAACACCGAGGACCTCATTTCGCTCCGGGCAATCACAGCCAGTTTGACTGACAGTTTACAAATTTCCACTGAAAATGAGGAAAAAAAACCAAAACCCCACCCATCAGTCTTCCCCCCCCTCTGCTGGAATTTGCAAGTTCGTGGTGTGTTGCCAATTAATGTGCTCAAACGTGCGCTGTTGAACGGGAGCAGAGGCAAAATGAATGGCTCGTTCATTTGGCGTGGTGAATGGATATCTGGGTGCTGTCACAATGAGTTATGCTAATTGTGCTTAGCGGCATCGTTGGTCAGTGTCAAAAGCCATCAAGTCGATTTGAGAAGTTTGTCACGATCATCCCCGTGGTGGGCTCATGGATTTATCATTACGGAGGTGTTATCCGTCATCCCGGCTGCAGGTTTCGATAAAACGCCTTATTGAGTCCATTTTTTTGGGGTTGTTGTTGTTTTTCAAGTTTCAAAAACTTTTTTCTTTGTCCCGGAAGTTGTGTGACCGCCTCGATCGCGCACGAGCCTCGCATTTTTCACGCTCAGCAGAAAAACGATGTTTTATTGATGCCGTTCTCTTAAGCGCTCCATCTGCGGAGTTCTTTGACAGTTCAGTTCCTGGATAATTTTGCACTCCCCCATAAAAAAAGCCTTTGAGATTTCTCCTGCCTTGGGCCATATGTAAACGTAATTTATTTGGGAGAACAATTTGCCTGAACTGTTTCTCACTTCAAGATAAATAATCCCTCATGCATTATTGAAGAAGCTATCCTTCCCCCCCCCTTTTCTCCCAAGCAATTCACTGAAAAGCAGTCTTGTATGTGTGTGTGCGACTTATTCCACCCCCCCAACCACTTCAACTTCATGCCCACCAGAAAATGTCATTTTTTGCAAACTAAGAAGTCGGTGTGACAGGCTCCCATTGGTCTAATCAAATAACAGGATCCAGATTCATGCGCTAATTAATCACTAGCTCTGGGGGCCGGACCCATCCAGTGATTCTCGGTGGAAAACGAGACATTTGATCTGTTGAATCAGCTCCCTCGCCATCTCCTCCCCTCTCCTCCATCTATCTTACATTAATTCAATGAAGTCAGGAGTTCATTTGAATGCAAACTCCCCCCCGCCCAGTTTAAATTGTCTGCTGCTGAAAGCGAGCCTCTTTTTAAGAATAAAATGTTAAACTCTTACATATTCATAGCCTAAACATCTTTTTCTCCCTTTTTTAAAAAACAAAAACAAACTAGGAACATATTTGGGTCTCTGCCAGATTCTGCCTAATTGTAGAGCACATGTTTATTGGGAAATTATCTCCCGCGTATGAGCTTGCACTCTTCAGCTGAAGCCTGCGAAATGATCTAAAACTCTCTTGTTAGGAGCCGCACATGTCCCCGACATCTGTTTTTCCAATTGATGGTGGCTCATTTGGTGGGGTTAGGGGGGGTTCATTGTAAATGTGTGTGGTGGTCGACCTTAATTGCGCCTGCCTGACATGTTTTCTTGGGAGATGAAATGGAAAACAAGCCCCCGAAGGACCCCTGTTTTGTTACGAGTGCTGACTTTTAAATGTCATCGTTCTCTGTCTGCTCTTCAGTGCCTCGCGGTTCGGGTGGGAAGGCGATGGGGTCTGGGCTCAGTGTCAGTGACCCGAGAATGAGCTTTTTAACAGCGAGATTTCTTAGCTTGCTGTCTCACCATTTGCCACTTACAAACCCGCAATCAGGAGGCCGAAGCCCCCACCCTCGGGGTGATTTTTAAAAGCTCTGCGGGGGTGCGACATTTTCCAAATGACCATTTTTCTGTCTGACCTTTCTGTTGACCTTTTTGGCGAGTAATTGCAATTTTTGAAATATTCATTTGTGAGTTATGTCATTTGCAAGCATCGTGATTAAAAACACTGCTCGCATGAAGGCGGTGGAAGTATCCAGCCCTTTACGCTTTGCTTACCCCAAATCACTTCTTTCATATATATATATATATATATATATATATATATATATACACACATATATATATGTATGTGTTCAGCAGAGCTCTTGTCAAAGGAATTATCCAGGGAGAATCTGCAGTGGAGAAAAGAGATCCACACTGCATATAAATACACCTCTATTAGTTGAAGAGAGGGAAAGCGAGATGAAGTGAATAGAACATGGGAGCTTAGGGTAGAGGATGGACTTTCAATAAGACTATTTCGATTTTCAATAGATCTGACAATGATGTCTGCAGGTAGACGGGGATGCGTGCAAGCAGGGCGAGATGACGGCTCTGGCACCTGAGGAATATGAGCCCTATCAATCACCGCCTCCGGGCACAAATGTAATTACACTACAGTTGTTGACTAGCTGGGTAATCTGAGACATCACTGGCCTGCTTTTACTCGCCTGCATTAGGGGATTGCTGGTGCCCATTTACGGCATCGTGTTCGCCGCTCTCTGATGTTTTTTTAATGTTTCTTTCGGGGGGGATGCTGGCATCAACTGAGCCCTTGGCTTAGCGCTGCGATGAGGTTTGAGAGAATGACTCTAAGATTTCATAGCAAATCAATGAGATCGTATTTATCGAGATTAATGCAGACTATTCAATAGGGCCTCTTTTTTTTTTTTTTAAACTGAGGCAGCTCTCAAAGTAAGCATGCACACTTAAAAGCAGGAGGATAAATAAACAATTAATTCTTTTCAATCAAAGTCAATTACACTTTAGACATTTAGCTAAGTGCACCTGCCGTATTCATCCCGTGTTATCCCCCTTGCTCTGCTGTTGTCACTTTCAAAGAAGTTTGGTGTGATCCACAGCGGTGCTTTTCAGGGGGTGGAATAAATATTCCCATTAAGAGGGAGATAATTGATGGCTTTCATCGCCACTGAATATAACAATTCCAATCGGTGATATTTCAATGGCAAGAGTGCTTTACTGTGTTGGGGCTTGAATGATTTATGAGACAAAATGAAATGACACAATAATGAGGGACTTTGTTGTTTCACCTCGCCGTGTGCCTTTGTGTTTTCTCTGTTTAGCTCCAGGGAAAGATAAAAAGTGGTACTTGGATGACTTTTTAAACTGCTAATGGTAGAGATTGTGTCCCCTTACATAAATACGGCATAATGATCTATTATGGGACACACACAGTACTGTGCAAAAGTCTCAAGCCGACCCTCATTTCTTTATATTCCCCTGGGAAAATGGGAAATAGGTGCAGCAATTTATTGGAAAGAACAGTTCTAACAAGCTTGAAAGTCGATATTTGGGTTGACCAACTTTAGTCTTTAAGTCAGCCTGAACTCTCTTAGGCAAGATATCTTGTAAGTTCTTCAAGAAGTCTTCGGGAATAGTTCTCCGTGCTTCTTTAAGGACATTCAAAGCTCTTCTTTGGATGTTGGTTGCCTTTTTGTTCGGTTCTCTATCAAGACGATCGCAGGCTGCTTCAATAACATTGAGGTCTGGGGATGCTCGTCTATGACTGATAGCATTCATTGTGTGTTTTTCTACCAAGGCATGCTTTTGCTGCATTGGCAGTGTGGTTGTGATCATCCTCATGCTGCAAAATACAGCCTATCAGATGCTTTCCAGATGGGATTACGTGTTGGATCAAAATGTGACTGTACTTTTCATAAGTATAGACCGCTGTATATGTTGATGATGACTGTTGCCACTGATTTTCAGATGCAGCTCTCAGGTCCTCTGTCAGGTCTTTTCTGGGGGGTTTTCCCTATTGCTTAAGGACATTTCTAGTCCAGTTTCTTCTATTTTTTTAAAGACAATCCATGCTTAGATATTCCAAGTTTTCAGTTAATAGCTCTTTTAAAATCACCTTGTTGGTTCAAAACTACAATTTTATTCCTGTGAAACTGTGTTATCTTTGGCATTTTTCACAGACTCAACTGAATAAATTGGAACAAATGTGTTTTTGCAACCTAGCTGATAGCAACAAAGTGCCTAAAGATACAATTTAAAATTCTTTGCTAAATTGTCAGTTGTGTGTAGACACAATACTGGTTCCTGCCTTGAGTTAGATGTGTTTTTATGCTTGAGTGATTCATAGGTCACGATCTGGGCTGATAATGAATGAAAAAGAAACCTGGGGAACTATTGCTTAAGACTACTTTTAAATAAATCTGGGTCTGTGGAAGCAAATTAAAGAAATGAGGGGTGGCCCAAGACTTTTGCACGGTACTGTATCTGCACAATGTGGATTCCATGAAAGTTCACTGTGAAAATACAGTAAATTAAGTAAATCTACTAATTTACTGTAATGCACAGTAATACAATTATATCCACAAAAATCTGGCAGGGTTCTGTATTAAGCTGTTTGATTTAGGTTATAAAGAAAGGCATTTACTCAGAGTTATTCCACTGGCTAAAAAACACCCACCACTACATTACTTTTAAAAATGTCTTTTATTTTTAAAGTGTTCAGTGTTCATTTCCTATATTTGCATTCGATGGCACGATACCATAGGGAAGACGCGAGAACAAAGAGTTCTGCAACAGATGGTATGGCCCCCACAGAGCCTTGATCTCAACATCAACCAATCCGTCTGAGATTACATGAAGTGTCAGCTCGACATTGTTGCGCCTAGCTGTTTTAAGATATGTAATTAAACATGATAAGCCAGTCTGACTTCAATAAAGCAGCAGTACTGGGAAGAGCTGGTAAAGAAAGAAACGAGCCGTGCGCGGCGGCACAGCGCTGGACGAACTTGAATGTAACTTCCGTCAGAAAACCGTCATTGTTAGTGCTTTGCTTTGTTTCTTGTGTGAATCACAACCAAACAATGAGATGGCTGCAAAAGGGTGAGGAAAAACGAGAGAGCGATGGATGAAAATTGTACACTTCACACATCTCAGACGCAGCTGTTTATTACTTAAGCATTTGCCGCTTCACACCCAAGGTGATGGATGCCATAAATATATATTTAAAACTGTGACAAAAGGTTCAGTTATCTTGGTTTGTATGCTATCACCTATTCTAGGATTTTCATTAGCAAATAACACTGGTTTGTGCTTTACAGACAAGTACGCTCTGTGATCGTGGATTTAAATAACTGTGACTGATGTGGATCCTTTCATTAATTGTCTTTTTTCAGGAGTTTTCAATTGCGTGACCTTAAAAGTAAGAATTTTTCCCATTTGAGCTTTTTAAATGGAGACTTCTTGTATCTGCAGCAGTTGCACTCGACTTGCTGATGGCGTATTTATGATATGATTGAAGGCTGCGGAGGAATGATTAAAAGGACCTTGTGGTGAGATTATTGTCGCTGTTGTTGTTTCCAAGGTCAAAATGAGCTCGTGGTAAATGGACTGCACTCGCATAGCGCTCTTCTCCATTCACATTCATACATAGCTCTTTATTGTATACATACTGTCACAAACACACACGAGTGACACATTGGGGCCACGTTTGGAGTTTTAGAGATACATGTGGTATCACCCACTCTCGTTTTCACATGTGGATTCACTCCGTGTGCCTCTTTTTCTCCATCCGTCCTCCCTGATGAATGTCTGTGTTCCATGTCATCCAGCGCTGGCTTTTTCAGTTCAGACACTCGTCTGAAAGGATGTTTATAGAAATCCGTAACTGCCACAGTCCTCCTGCAGTCACTCAGGCCAATGTTTACGCTTCTCGCTCATTTTTTATTCTCGCTGTAAACACAGAACTTCTCCAGACTGCTCTGCACATGCCGTGTTCGTGCGCGACTGTGAGTCTCCGCAGATGTGCGTGCGTGTCAGAGGAAAGGGAAAAAATGGCAACCTTTGGACGGCCGCCTCTCAGCCTCACTGGGGTCTCCTGGCCATTTTGGCTCTGCAGTAAACAGCGTATTTTTGCCAATTTGACTCCCATTTTTGGCTTGAGGCACAGGGCCACCTTTTGACCTCCTGCCTCTCGCCTTTGTGTTGTCTAACTGAAAGGCATTGTTTCACCTTAAAAAACAAAGAATCTGGCGCTTCTTATGATTTATAGATTTTAGTCTAGAGGGAAATTTCAACAATTTACTTGGGCCACACTCTGCTGTGGATCCTTTGCCTTTGTGTTTCTGCCTGTCTCTAATTTCTCAGTTGAGTGCCCATGTAATGAATGTTTATTTTCTCACAGCCAAAAGCAAACACCGTGTCCATTTCCTTATGTTTGATCTGTGTAGTATCTCCGACTCTCTCTTTCGACAGCTCCTGGCCTCTCCGGGGCCCCTGTGTTAGCGCTCATCCTCCCACTCCAAACAAGCAGCGTCCTAACCACCCACACTCTCTAGAAAAGGGTGGCTAACCTCTTCACCTATGCCTCTGTGTCAGACCTTTTGATTGTATTTTCCTGCAGTAGTATACACTTTTTTAAAAAAATGCAGGTCTGAGCTAACCACAACTGCAGTATGAAGTTGCTTTAACACTTATTTGTAGAAATATTTTCACCGGTAAGAAGAAAACGGAAATTCTCACACACTGATTTATTTATTTATTTTGTATTCTTTCAGCCTTCAGTCGAGCACCCATCCCCATGGCGGTGGTGAGGAGGGAGCTGTCGTGCGAGAGCTACCCCATTGAGCTACGGTGCCCGGGCACTGACGTCATTCTGATCGAAAGCGCCAACTACGGCCGTACTGATGATAAGATCTGCGACGCAGACCCAGCACAGATGGAGAACACACGGTGTTACCTTCCAGATGCATACAAGATCATGTCTCAAAGGTACGGACATGAATTTGTCTGAATTGTAGTAAATATTCTTAATCGGCTATATAATTAATATTTAAGAGTTCAAGCTTAATTATAGCAATCAGCTTTGCTATGAAACTTAATTTCACACTGAGGACTTAACCAGGTTAAAAAGTGATGAAGTAAAAAAAACTTGAGTACTTCCCCGTAGACACCTGTGTTAAAGGTTCCTGCTGTACAAATGAACATGTTTACAGTTCAGGATGAAAATGGTTGTAGCTAATTTTCCCTTTCATAGCTGCATTTTATTTTCTATGAGGCTTAAAATGTACATTAAGGGCTGACAGGTAAATGCAAACACAGGTGGCTATAGATGGTTCTGCCTGTTAGTTTTTAGGTCAGGAGAGCCAAGTAACTGGACTACTTTTCTTCATGGGTGTTGGTTCTGTTTGGAGAACCAACCATTTTAAATGCTGTTATGTGACAAATAAAGTGGGAAGTCTAAGAAGTCACATTTGCGGAGTGAAAATCTAGCATCTTATTTGTTTCTAAACTTTAGATCCTATTAGTGTCTATGTAATTAATCTATAGAGTGTATGGATGCAGCTTGCTAGCAAAGCTAACTGTTAGTGTTAGCTAAGTGGTAGCATTAGCTTAGCTAGCAGGCTAACTCTACTTAGCTTTTTTCCGTCTAAAAGTGGTCACATCTGTCCACAGAAACTTTTATAGCAATGGTCATAAATCTAACGCTGAGTATTCATTATGCTAGAAGACAAAATCATAGATAATTTGGAGGCTACATCCATATTTTATATACAGTCTATGGAAGCTACAGCTACATGTAGCTACAGCTACATGGGAGCTGATATAAATAACCTAAAACCGCCTTCCCACTGAAAGCTTATTAGCCTACTTTGCTAGCTTTCACTTCATTGTGGGTTACAAACTTAACCGTGCAGTGTGTTCTCCAAAGTCTACTAAACAGGAAGTAGTCAAAACTGTACATACTTAGCTTTAGAACGAAATTACAAGATCCAAAAACCCTCCTACACCGTTTCCAAGAATTGTGGTGGAAAAGGGTCATAATGACGATTGAAAAATATGCATAATAGATGCAGTATAGTTATGTTTTTTTCTATCCTTGGATGAAAAAGAGAATTTAAAACACATTCCCAGTCTATTTTCTTTCTTTTATGCAGCATCGCTAAAAGAAATCCAGGGCCACGATGCAAGGTCTTTTTATATGCACTCATTTTAAAGGTGTATTGTTGACCACAGCAGATGATGATAATAATAATAATGATAGGTTGTTTGGGCTCCCATTCAGAAGACTAGCTTGAGACTATTTGCATGCATGAATATGTACGTGTTCACACACAGGCATGCTCAGAGGAAACAAATTGCTTTTTGCTCTTAAATAATTGCCATATCTTGAAAACATAATCAACCAGTCTTGTGTTAATGAGAAATACTTTAATTCACACCTGAGGATTGCTGATATTTAATAAAAAATTTAAAATGTCTTCTTTTTGAAACATGTTTTCTTAAAAGAGTAGCTTTTTTAATATATTTTACTTACTCCCAAGAATGTACACACTTTATTTCAATACTATTTGGGTCTGGTTTGGGACCAGCCCTTGAGATTTGTTAAAAGTATAAAACAGAGCTCCAAGTTAACAAAGCCACAAAATGAATGCAGAGCAGATTATTAGGGTAGGGTATAGTGCATACACTTTTCTCTGTTATGGATTAATTTGACTGAGAAAACGAGTGAGCCACAAGCAGCATTAACCACAAACCTCACCATACCTGGCTGCTAATCTGTGCCAGCCATAAATTTAAACTGACACAAATCAATGATCATTACAAATAATATGAACAGGTTATTTGTTAAAGCAGAAGAAACATGTGTGATGAGTTTCACTGCCAGAAGTGAGCTTTGTTTTCAGAGTTATGAGCCTGTTGTGCAGAAACCGGGACATGGAGGCCTATTTGTCAGGCCAGAGAGCGAGGATGCTCTTACTGTACTTCGGCTTTTTGCGTGTAATAGATTGCTAACATTAAGGTAATATATAAACAAGTTTTCAGTGTTTGAAGCAAGTTGTATGAAAGCAGTGAACGGGGAGCTCAGGGAGAGTGCCGAGTGAATATACATATAGTCAGTCTTTGGTGTGTTGTTGACTTACTGCAGCACTTAAGAGCAGAATAAAAACTCCTATCTGCTATCATTCTAAGCATGGTTTCCCTTGCCTTTGAGGTCAAAACACCCTTGAGCACTCAGAAGCGATGGACTTTATCTAAATTGCTGCTCTGCATTGACTTTGTCTGCCTCATTTTATTTCCAAAGCTGAATGTATGTTCACCTCTACCAGAGCTTTAGTTCCAGATTGGTCACGGCCCCTTGAGAATACTAATGGACGTTTGGGCTTTATCAAACTATTGCTCTTTGCTTTTTAGTTTGGTAACACAGAGTTCAGATAATCAGCTGTGTGAAAAGCAGCCGATGCTAAAACGAGGTAGTTTGAAACATGTTGTCAGATAATTGATGCACCCTGTAGCTCCTTTGTTCTCCGAGCCGCCCACTCAGACGAAAATCCCTGCAGGAATGAATCAACGGGTCCTGCAACTGTCAAGAACACAAAACTAGCATAAAGTAGCAGGGACAAGTGTGTCTTTTTAGCATCTCATTTCTACCGGGGGTGTCTCAATGATGCTTAAAGGGAACTACAACCTGATTCAGAGCCAGGGCACTTTGTCTTGGGAGAGGAAGCTGCTGAGTGGATGAAAGGTGTGGGTAGCATGAATTGGAACTGGGAGGGAGGGTGGCAAAGAAGGGATGTGGTCGTGGCTTTAGTGACACAGCTAGGCATTAGCATGCGGGGGTTAGCACAACAAATGAATGGCCACCTCCGACTATTTCACTGTCGAGCTGTCACAGGCGTTGCTAGGCACCTGCGTCTAAGCTCATTGGGGTTAAAAAGGAAAATGAGCCTGAAAGAGAAACAAGCAGTTAGAACAGACAAAGATAAGGCCAAAGCCAGGACAGGGAGATTATGGATATTCATGTCTTTTTATTTTTTAGTTGACTAACTAAAAGACGTTCCTTCTTCACCTCATACTTTCCTGTCTCTGTCCATAGCCTAATCACTGGAAACAATCCAAACAAGGTACGGTAATAGTCTGATTAGAGCATTTACATGGTTTCCAGTAACCTGATTTCCCCCTGATTGTGGCTTTCATGAGGTATTTGATTACCGAGCTAATTTGTTAGGCTACAAAAACACACATAATACAGAACTTGGCTGGATTAAATATATATTCTTTTTAAAGAACCACGAATGAAACATTTGTGTTGAACGGCACTTCTTTTAACGTAATAACTGACTAGTAGTGCTGAAAGTGTCTTACTCTAATCGTAGTGTACGTCTGTTCGCCAACTCCTCCTAGATAACTTAATCAATCTGAATGAAATTTACAACATACACATCTGTAGAACTTTTGGGAATAATTTTTAAAACACTCAAGTCCTTAAATTATATATATTGTGTTTGGCAGCTGATCTCAAACAGCTACATAACGTATACGTTACGGATACGCTTATACAGATATTTCGTGTACGTTACACGTACGTTGTTGTTTCTGGATTCGATTAAGTATGTCATGCATGTCTTTTAAATATATGTTTGGCAAACAATGACACTATTAGTGCCTGTGGCTGGTTATTGGCTTATTGTCTGATACCATGAATATGTAGCTTGCAAAGAAAAAGAAGACGAAATATAAGCATCAAAAAGAATAACATAATAAAATAACATACAGGTCTGTGTTATAGTACACGAGCGAAGCAAACATGTGCAACAGGCCTGTCAAAAACAGCCCTACAGTCAGTAAAATAGGTTATTGGTTAAACTCCAACAGATAAACTAACGAATATCTGACTTCCTGCGTAACCTTTCTGCTAATTATTCAAAACCCCACAGATGCGTTCTCATTCTGAAGTATGGCAGACACTGTTTAGACTTCAGCCAGAGTGATGCAATCTATAAGGCATCTTGCAAATATGGACAGTGTTTAATATAAATGGTATTCCCTAAAGCTGCAGTTGTGGTCCTCAAGAACAGCGGGGATCAACACTCACAGCTTGGTGCTGACAAGACCAACTGTGAAGCTTACTCTGACTCACTTAGAGCTCACTTGAGTTTGTTCTGTGTAGAAATGACCACCATCTGTCAGTAAATCAAAGTCTTTGTTCCATTTTTAGAGTATATAAAACTTCCTCAAATGCTTTGAGCAAATGGTGAAAGGAGACATATTGGCTTTTTCTTTTATTATCATGTATATACTGTTAAAGTCCTGGACGCTCATAGGAAACATGGCCAAAGTTGCAAATAATAAGACCAATGTCAGGAACCTGTGAAGCAAAAACTTCTCTAAATGATCTGTCTTAGATAGTTTTCCCTACTTTTGGAACTAAAATGTCAAAGGGAGGCGATACCCATGAAATGGTCATCACAAACACAGCGTTCCCTCCTATTTGTTTTTCAAACCTTCTGTTTGAAAAATTGGAATGGGCTTTAATAAAAGGTGAAAGAGTAGTAGAGTCCAAGAATAAAAATATAGACCTAGAAACGAGCACAGGGACACTTCCTAAAAAAAATAAATCTTGATGTACAGTACTGTGCAAAAGTCTAAATTCTTTATACTTTGCTTCCAAGACCTGAGCAATAGTTCTGCAGGCCTTTCAAAGTTTCCCTTTGAACATTAGCTCATTTCAGTGCAGTCCTTTTAACTGCAATGGTCTCAGAGGAACGGTGGCTGTCAAGAAGCTTAAGGAAGGGAAGGAAGGGAAACGGTGGGGGGGGGGAAAAGCTAAGGTATGCCAAATTACTGAAAATCAATGGCAATCGGTCTTATGGACTGCAGAATTCATTGGACATTTTTTGGAAAGTTTTGCATTTTGGAATCATGTCAAAATTAGAATTGAGTTATGAACGCAGAAAAATATTGTCAGATTTTTGATGTTTCATCTGGAGTGTGACTGATCGGCAGTGGCTTGGTTTTCCAGTATGACGACGATTCCAAACACACTGCCAGTGCAGTAAAAGCATACCTGGATAGAAAAACATACAGTCAATGGAAAGATACTAGAGAAACTAGGTGATCAGAGTTTATTTTCTTTCCTGAAGTTTGATTAAATTTCCTGCATGCATAAAATGCTGATGAATGATAGTTTTATGTTGTGGCTGTTAAAACTGCGGACTGTTGAAACAAGTGTAGGCGGCTGACTAAGGGGAAAAAACGTTGACTAATCTTTCTAATCTCTCAATTTAACTTGAAGAAGTGGTTTTAGTAACACAGTCACCTTAATCTGATTAAAAACTAATTGGCATACTCGTGAATGGTCTCATGCTATTTTCCTCTTGTGGTACTCGGCACTCTTTTTATCCCACTATGGCCTGTGTACCACCTGCCTCTCCTGCTGGCACCAGTTAAGTCGTGGTGACCGCCGAGCCCTGTTGTTAGCATTCACGTAGCGTCTGAAGATGAGCCACGCTGCTGCAGGCTTAGTCTGTGTGCCAGGCTTGCGTCCATCGCTGGTAAAAGTGCAGCCATGTCACTGGCTCGCTTGCGCTGTCAACACACATTTAGCCAGCTCAGCCCTCCTCCACCTGCCTCACCAACCACTAAGAAGAGCCCCATTGTTATTCAGCTATCAAACCCAAACTCTACCTGCTTCAGTTTAGCCCACTTATAAAGCCATATAAAAGAGCTACTTTGGTAAGGTGTTTGGTTCCATTACAGTCTTTTAAGCGAGAGCTAATAGCACTCTGTATGTGAGTGCTAGCGCGTCACTGAGCTCGCAAGCGCTGTAATGCATCTTGAAATGAAGGTTGTCTCGCACCATCCTGTGACAGGGTGAAATGAATGGGTCTCTTTCATTAGCTATTCCCCCCCTTTTGTGCTTTGAACACTGCGGATGTGCAGAATCCATAGCCTCTGGATAAACATGTCACTTATAGGTGGTGCTGTGCTGAAAGCTAGATGGAGGCTAATGATACTGTAATTGAAACATGGTACCGAGCTTTAATTTAGCACAATTTGACACCATTTGCATAGTGTGTGCACACACGCCGCTGTGATTTTTTTTTTTGCAATCATCGCCATTCCCCCGTGGGACACTTTCACAGGCGATTCTCTGCAGCTGAGGTATCTGTTGAATCTGCCCTCTTTCAAACACGTGTATACATCTAGTGCCACTTCCCTGTGTGAAATCGCTGGAGAGGCTGGCCACTTGTGCTATCAAACAAGACTGACCCTTTTCTCATCAGAGCCCCAGTGTCTCTGTCTCTCTGTCTCTCTCTCCACCCTTTTTTTTTGTGTGTTCCCCTTTTCTTTTCCCGAAGGCGGTGTGGCCTTCACGGCAAGTAATTACAGGCTATATCAAAGCTATATATCACCTTATATCTCAGTAGACCTCAGCAGCCACCTTAAGGGACAGCTGATAGCATTGTGGCAGGCTTGTGTACGACCCCTGAAGGAGAAAAGCAGGTCAGGATGGAGCAACTCCCCCCCCCTTTCAACACATACACATCTAAACACCTACATGTTCTGATCTGTTTTTGGTCTTTTTTCTTCCATATGCACTTTATTTCTTTTCTGTAGCCTCCCTGGGATCCTTCGCACCGCTGCGCCGTCACACTTGTCATTTTACAGAACAAAAAATAGAAGAACAAAATGTATTTTTGACATGGAGCGTGTTGTGTTTGGTGCAGATGACACTAACGATGAAGGTTAATGGATGTCACAGCGTAATAAGTCCCGCGAGGAACAGCAAAACTAAATTAACACAACCTGTGATTTCACCCCGCCGGCCGCATGACAGCTGACATTTGACAAACTTCATGTTAATGACGTGCACGAGGAAAACAAACAATCCCAGCGCACTTGGATGGGAATGCGTGAGACAAATGACGGATGGAACCTCGTGCTGACCGAGGGACAAGTGTGATTAAGGGATAAGGAGCGAAAAGCAGATGGGAGGATCCTCTCGCCTTTGACGATGATCTTCCCCATACGTAGCAGTTCTCATTATCCTTCTCCTGTGACCTTATTTCAGCGTTGGAGGATTTGAATGAGATATTTGTTTGAGAAGGAGAGTGGGATTAACTGAAGAATCGGCTTCCGGAGGATATTAGGGACGTATGATTTATTGGAAGAAAACACGTAGTCTTTGGCAAATGGGCCGTGCGTGGGACTCAAAGTGCAAACGCTGAGAAGAAACACGCTGACGCCTTTTTTTCCTTCATAAGGCTTTAAAGTAACAGTTCCTGTTAACTGATTTAGCTCAACGTCAGATTAAAGAACCAGTATTCTTCACTGACCAAACGAGGATTAGTTATTCAGGCTAACTGGTTGTGATATTTACAAAACACAGACCTAGCACCTGTAATTCCTAATAGCTTAAAAAACAAGCACATCTGTGCTGATATCCCCTCAGCAAAGAGGGTGGCGACTGCAGTATCTGCCTTATAACCCTTGGCATTGTTTTTGATTTTATCCTTATGTGCTTCAAATCTTTGATCATCACAGCTGTTTGTCAAAAAGGAAATAATTAGAAACCGAGTGTTGTGCAAAAGTATTGAGCCAGCCCTCAGGAGCTGGGCTTGTTGTAATTTTTTAAACTGGTCTTAAGCAGAGTTCTCCAGGCTTTCTGAAGATCTTTCAACGTTTTTCTTTGAACATTGGCTGCTATTAACTTGAAAACTTGGCTTGTCCATGGTGTGGAGCCTCTTGCTGAAGATTGCTGAAAAAACTGAAGAGACGTACCTGTAGCAGATGAACAGTGGAAATAATGTCTTTACGAAATGGGAAAAAAACAATCCAGCAAAGAGCTAACACAGGACCTGCGAGATGCATCTGGCCTTTCGGTTGATCCATCTCCTGTTCGTCGAAGCCTCAACAGAAATGGTCTCAGTGAAAAGAGTGGCTGTCAACAAGCCAAATACCTGAAGTATGCCAATTTACACAAAGACTGGACTTTAAATTAGTGGCAACCAGTCTTATGGAGCAATTGAGGTCAGGAGAGAGGTAGGAAAAGTGAGTGACTACAGTCATTTGAAAAACATGGGTGAAGCTGTGTCATGGTTTGGGGTTGGATTTCAGCCAGTGGGACTGGGGATCCATTTTAAAACTGATGGCATTATGAACACAGAAAAGTACCATCTGATTTTGAGCCACAGTCCAGTACAATCTGGGAGGTGTCTGATTGGGTGTGGCTTTATTTTTCAGTATGACAATGATCCTAAACACACTGCCAATGCAGTAAAAGTGTACCTGGATAGAAAAACATACAATGAAATACTCGCCAGAGCCTGAACCTCAACATTACTGAAGCAGTGTGGGATCATCGCGATAGAGAACAGAACAAAGGACAGCCAGCATTGGAAAAAAGAGCTTTGAATATCCTTCAAGAAGTCTGGAGAAATATTACTTTAAGAAATGACAAGAAAGCTCGACTAATAGGTTTCATTCTCTGGTAAAGAATCAAGGTCGTCAAACTAAATATTGACTTTGAAGCTTGTTACAATGGTCCAAATTCTGTTTCTCCTCATATACTGTATTTCCATGTATGTTTGCATGTATTTTAATAAGTCTAAGTAACTAATTTCCATTATCGTAACAAAATAAATCAAAGTAAGGGTTAATACATGACTTTTGTACTGTACTGTATGTCAACAGGTCAAGTTTTCTGGCTGTCTACATCTATTTACAGTAAATGTCTCCTTATACTTACATCCCTGAAAGTACAAAAAACAAAAGTAGGAAAAAACCCAGCATGATGTCAGTATTAAATTTCACCCAGTCCATGCTGTTTATGTACAGCTCTCCCTGTGAAACAGCTTTACAGTGTCTTCCATAACTCTCGATGTGATGATCATGATCTGAGCCTGGACCGAGCCTAACATTTTTATCAGAAAACCCTGCATGACAAACTGCAGATGTAAGCTTTCAGAATGAGCTGACGAAAGATTAAATCAAGTTGCATTATAAGAAATGTAAGATTGGGTGATTTTGGCCCCCGGCCAAAAACTAGAGAGTGAAGATATCTCTGATGAAAGTGCAACGCTCAAAGAAAGCAGAAAAGCAAGCAAAATTACACGGCACAAGTAGCTTTAAGTATTTATGAAGCTTTAATATAACAGACAGCTGCTGCTGGCATTGAGAGCGATTATAATGCCGAGCAGATGTGAGCGTAATGCAGTCATTGTTCAGGCACGACTTTAAAGCCGTACCACAAGTGGCCCGTGTTGTTTAAAATCAGGGTTTGCATAAACATTTAACTCCCGAAACAAAGAGCTGTCAGATGACTTAATACATTTACATTTGCATTAATGTCAGAATATCACCCAGGTGTTCCTCGCTTGCTAAGTTCAATCAGGCAGATTCAATAAGAAAGAAGCACTCTAGCACTTTGTTATATGTATATACATATATAGATCCACTACCTTTATTGATCTGATTCCCAACGGGCTAAGAAATAGGTTTATATATATTTTATTAGATTGCATCGAGGCGATATTTGGCATTGTTCCTTCTCAACTACAAGTGTTCTCCGCCAGCTTTTCTCTGTTTATGCAGGAGTCATTGGTTTGTCTTGCTTACTCTTGGTTGGAGGCTGTTTTTTCCATGATACAATTATGTGTTGAGCACCTGACAATTACAGAACAAAAACATGACCGATGAGCACAGCGGGAGACAACTGCCTGTTGTAATAGCGTGAACAAATAGAGAATGGTGGGAGGTGTTTTTTTCTTTCTTTGCAGCCGGCGTTAATATGCAAAAAGGGTATTAATAAAAGCTCTGACAGAAAGGGAAGATAAAGATTCCATTTTACTGTAAACCAAACATGCGACGCAGTAAACGCATTCAGAACTTCTTTGGATTACTGCAGGAATTCAAACCGCCTTTCCATCTGTGCTTGTTTGCCGCCTGCCCCGGCGTAACCCTCTTTTCATGGAGAGTTTTTAAATCAAAGAGCTTTATTTCTTCCACTTTCTATTCTTTTCCCGCATTGGATGACATCACCTGACATTCATTATCCTGTCTCATTTTTCAGCCTTCCTGCCTCCGAACCCCACTCCAATCGTCTTTGATAAGAACCTGCCGCATTCAATTTTGGCCAATTAGTTGCAATAAATTTCAAGCTGGCGGCCTTTTGAGTAAGCCCGGGTCTCCCAGACGTGGCGATACGAGACTCTGTGGTGATTAGATGGAAAAGGAAGCCTGCGTGGGGGGAAAAAAAATGTTTAAGAGTATCTCCCTACACGGAGAAAATTGGTAACTCTCAGGAGATGGAGATAAAAGAGCGGATTGACACGACCAAGCCAGTGGTTTGAATCTACCGTAACCGTGTCCGCTTTTGGATTCCAAGATGAATACCCCATAGACTTTATGCCCCTACAAGCTTTGCCAGGAGAATCCAGAACTTTGGAAGTTTTCAGCAATGTTTTTCTTTTTTTATTATTCTTTGCCCCACAGGAAGCCTGGAAGCGGGAGCTGGGTTCTATCAGATTAATAGCTGTCACAGTGGTGCCTCACTAAACATGGGGTTTTATAATGTGTTAAAAAAAGTGGAAGTGGGAGGCTTTGGTCCATTTGTCATGAGGGGAGTGAGTTTCATTTGGACGAGTCCAAACAGTAAAGAAAGGGCTAATTCAGGCAGGAGCAGGTGCTTAGTCAGAGTGGAGGGAGCCGACTCGGCTTTTTCCTTCCCCCTATCTGATGTTTGCTCCTCGCTGCGCTCCACCATTTTTTTTATCACTTTTTTTTCTCTTTTTGGTATTCCTTTTTTTTTAATTGGCAGTTGGGAGTAGCCAACACATTTGATGTCTACAGCTCCATCTCTTCGTTTTGCCCTAAAGAGCTGGATCCGTTTATTTTTCCTCCAACATAGTGAGGGCATGCAACTTTAACTGACCTTTAATAACTTTGCTGGGTATTCTTCATCTCTCTCCCCCAAGATAAAAACAACATCCTTTGATGCTGAATTTGAGAGCTTCTTGGAGCTCTTTCATCCCATCAGTTTATCATTTTTGCAATTTAAAAACTTTGATATGATGACAGTTTTTTAGATTAGTGTGTCCAAATCTTAAAATATGATTTGTGTAAAACTACTAAAATGGATAACATTGATTATCCTATTACAATGCAGAGATTTGCTGGAAAACCTTGGGCCCTGGGTTTCCTATGAACGTTACTTACCCACCTAAACATTGCTGCACACTCTGCCTACCCCCAATGCACAATGGCACCACTCAACAGCACTGGCCTCCCCCCTGGTAAAATAATGGATGGGATGCAGTCCAAAACGTTTACTCACCTCTGAATTCTCCAGATCCCATTCTTTAGAAAGTGCCAGAACAAGCCCGAGCCATGCAGGCCCCAACCCGCAACCCACTGGACCCAAAGGATTGACTCCAGTTACACATGAAACTTAATGGTATTAAATCAGTAAATGATGGTGGAGGAGAAAATTTTAAAGAAGATGGTTTAGGATGAAGTACTTTGTAACCTAGCAACAGTAAGGGCTGAAAATGAGGTCATGGGTGCTTCCGGGAGGAAAAAAAAAGCAATCCAAAAATGCCGCCCATGCACACGGACCGTTATTTTGCGAGCATTACAAATGATTGGTTTTTTAGAGCTGGGGACATCCTAAGGAACTCAGTATAACACTAAGCCACTTTAAAAGATCTTTTTCTCCCGTCTCTGTGAACTGTTTTCCCAGCAGTCCTGCCTCTATATCCAAATCCAAAAACCCTGGGTTATGAGGGGCAACAGCTGCGTGAGTCATCGCCATCCTTTCAACTAGTCTGACGAAGAGAAAAAAAAGAAAAAATAGCATTGCGCTTCTAATTATCCCCCTTCGCTTCCACCCCCCAAAAAATGAATTGCAGTATAATTTTATACAGCAGTGTTGTAATTGTAATAGTTTTGATTAAATTTGATAGGGGCGAGCAGACAGTTTATCATTTAAGAACAAAAATAAACAACTCGGCTCTGTGTAGTCATGTAAACAGGATTATTGCGGGAAATTGTCAGTTTATGCAATCATATAAACAGCCTAAACAAACTGAGTCTGTTGGCAGTGGCGATGATACTGGTGCATATAAAAGTAAGCGTATCTAATTGAATCCAGCCTTATTAATCACTTAAGTGAAACAAAAGCGAACCTCGATGTGATGCGGGACATAATTCATTTATATTTTACCACAGAGTCGGGAGGCTCGTTACCTGCCCTCAGCCTCGCGCGCTCGCACGCTGTCGTGAACTTCCAGGGCAACAACTTCGTTTTCACACACTGTGTTTGTGACAGAGCTGTTTAAAATGTGATGGTCGTGATTAATCACTACATTCTTTTATTTTTTTTTTATATTCCACTTCATCTGTGCCTTTGGTAAATTAATCAGAATAACAGCTGCATTAAGAAACACCCTAGAGCTGTTCGTCGTGATTATGTTGTGATACGTCCTTTCAGGCCAGCTCTCGGTGTTGGTTAAACCGATTCTCCTCACCAAAACTTTGAGTCGACTGAGCTTTTGGTGAACAGGTGTTTATCACTGGTGCGGGGCTTTCATAAATGTAAATGTCACTGACATTTAGATGTAAACTCCCCAACCTTTTTGAGTTCAGTATAATCACATTAATCGCGCATCTCTGTCTATCTTCTTGCTTTTCCATGCAGTGACCTTCAGTGTTCATCGAAAAAACTTTGATAAATGATATTTCTCTCTTTGATTAGGTTTGATTTTTTTTGGTTGCTTTTGATGGCTTTTGCTGTGCTTTCAAGAATTACCTTCACTTTGGTCATGAGAGGTCACAGCTTTCTCTTTTTCCTCTAATGTAGTACAAATCTGCCAGCTTTTGTCATGCACATTTAAAGAGTGAACTTAAACATTTACACGCTTGTCCTTGGAAACTGTTTGAGGAAAATCAGGCTGGGTTATATTCCTTTTCACATGTGGCACACAGGAAGAAACGGTCCTCTTCAGAAGGGTGAAAATAGCTTGGTGAAGGAGCTGCGTGCAGGAGTCGGTTAATGCTCCTGGCTATTAGCTGAGCTATTCTCACATAGGTGCAATCTGACGTCCCGTGTACTTTGTACCGACTGTGCTGGAGAATTGCGTTCTCACATGTACCTCTCTCAGGTAAGCTTCATAGAAGTTCAGGATTGCGCCGCATGTGTGAAAATAGCTTATGTGGATGTTTGTCACTTGGCGTAATCGCCATTTGACATTGCTGAAAGGTCAGCCATCTTTGTGAGTTTAGGTCGTACTGAGGACGGCTCAAACTGCTCGGCTGAGAAGTCTTCAGGTCGCTGCTCAGCACGGCATTACAAGATACTCTTCCCGCCCTAATCCTACTATCTCACTACCTCTCAGCCCGTTTCCCTGTCCTCTCAATTACTCTTTGATTTTAAGTCCCTTTTTGACTCCATAGAACTTCTCTTCGTCTTAAGCTTCTTTTTTAAAAAACTACCTCAGTGATTCTTTTTCTTTGTGTCTGTCACGTAATTTTTCTTTGGGAGGAGGGCATGAATGAGCATCCGCAATCAAAATTCTGCAGCGCTGTACAAGGGCGTGGGGAGCAGGATCTACATTCATGACACACGCCCTCTAACCTTGGCAAGACAAGTTCAAGGGAGCAAAACGGGGTGAGGTTTCACCTTGTTTGCTTTGTAATTCTCTAATGGCGGCACACAGTAAGCACCTTCAGGATGAATCTGCTTTATTAGCCTGGTCCCATCCACTCTTAGTTAGTGCTCTCATCTGGTTACCCCAATTCCAATTTGCCGAAAAGATATGTCTAGAATTGTGCTCAAAGGTGCTATTTATAATCCGAATCTGCAAAGTCTACCAGAAAATCTCTCCGGTGGATGAAGATGTTTTATCAGAAAGTTGTACTGTAGTGGTCCAGTGGTTACAGCTGTCACCTCTTGGTAAGAGGGTTTGAACTTTCTGCTCATGCAGGGTCTTCCTGTCTACTTTGTGCGTTCTCCCACAGTTCAGTGACATATGAGAGAAATAGTATTTTGCTTTCTCTGTGGAAACCTCTCGCCTGATGATAACAAGCATGGGCCCTGTGACTCTAAGCTGTGCAATCAGTGGCATAGCTGTGACATATTAATCACAAACAATGAGCCAATGCTGAGTCTAAAGATTCAGAATTTTCTCTTTATTTTACTGTTTTTTTTTAGAAGACTGATCATTTTGCACAAGTTAAACTAAAAACTCAAGAGCTGCTGGAAAATAAAACAGCAAATATATTCTTGAACACAGTTTGTGTGCAGACCCAGGTGATCGTTGCGTGTAAGTTTGATTCAGTTCTGATCAATACTGTAGGATAATTAGCCATTCTTAGGTCAAGCTCATCAATTAATAGAGAATAAAGGAAAATGTCATTACTGAAAGTCTCTTTACCTGTTTAATGATGTTTTATGATGAAATTTCCTGGCCTACTGCATCTACCCTCCATGGATGCTACACTGATTTGCTGCACCAGGCTTTATAGCTTTCCTGGCTGAACATCTGCACTGTTTGTAATGTTGGATGCTTAGCACATGGACAGTATTGAGTATTAACAGCTTTGGTCTTTTTCAGTCTAGAAGAAGCATAGCCAGATCAGAATTGTACTCAGCATCATCATTTATTTATTGTCCAAGCACTTTATCCAGTGGTGAAAAGCTACTCTTAGATACTCTTGTTTTACTGTTTTACCAACCAAGCACAATGCCTTAGAAGTTTCGTTTTCCAAATGCCTTTTAGAAAGATATTCACAGGAATACCTGCCGTTCTACATCTGCCTTTCCGCACAGTCTTGAAGCCCGCTCCGTAAAAGTAGCTCGATTCAATATAATCTCAACATTTCTTGGTATCTTGGTCTCTGGTATCTGTTTTATGAATTATCCAGCCGGTCACGAGAACATATGATACATCTGGAAATGAAAGAAGCACTTTAAAGATTTTCATATCCCATTTCCTCTTTATATTAAAAGATCTCAAGCTCAATTTTGCCCGATGGGGTAAATGTTTTTGCTTTGAATCATCACAACCTTCAAATACTAATCGGTATAAAATAGTTCAATTATCACTGTGTTTGATCTGTGGTTGCCAGATCCATGTGCACGTTAAAAAAAACACAAGGAAAACATAGTGTATCAATCTTGAAGCTGGAAAACTGATGACACTCTCTGGTGATTAATGTTTCATAGCACAGTTGCGTAATTCCCTTTGATCTATTCCAGTGTGCTGAATATTCATAGAGTTTGTACCACTTGGACTCTACGCATTTCCAGTACCGCGCATAGAAAACCTCAGCAGGAGATTCCTGTCTTGGGGGACTGCGTATAACTTATTTATATTTCTAACAATAGATGAATCTCATTTGACATTCCTCCTCCCTTAGGTGAGCAACATGATTAAGATTATTCTGATAATCACTAGTAATAATAGTATTTTACCATCAGATTAATTAGTCATTAACCATCACAGATAACATTGTCTGCGTAATGGCTTTCTGTGATGTTTCTGACCTTCCACTTGCTCTTTTTTGGGAATCTTTGTGCCTTTATGATGCTTAGACTACCATACAAAACTTTTTTCAGGTCTTATCTCAAGTCTCTACTCAAGTGTTAAATCAGGGGTGGGGAACTCCAGGCCTCAAGGGCCGGTGTCCTGCAGGTTTTAGATCTCACCCTGGGTCAACACACCTCAAATGATTAGTGCATTACCAGGCTTCTGGAGAACTTCAAGGCATGTTGAGGACTTAATTTAGTCATTTAAATCAGCTGTGTTGGATCAAGGATAATTTTTAAAAGCTGCAGGACACCGGCCCTTGAGGCCTGGAGTTGGACTTCCCTGATCTATGGTCTGTGGCCTATCATGTTTTATAAACTGTATGTAAAAGATGGAAGTGCTTTAAATCTGCATTCTTTCTAATGACCAGCAGGGGGCAAATCCTTTTTTAAAAAGGTCAGATTGTTACACTTAAAATAACTTTATTGTTCGTCGAAATTAGTCTAAGATTCACCAAGTCATAAATCACAGACATCACACAGACATTATTATTTAGCATGCTAATTGCACTTTTACTAGCAAAGCATCCTGCAATGTCGTCCTGAGGACATTACATCAGAATAAAGAGGGTGTTCTCGGTCAGCAACAGTAGACCGGGCTTATCTTCCCATATGGAAAAGAAATAGTAAAAACTTATATGTGATCACTCATGAAAGTGGCCACTTTCATGAGTAAATCATATAAGGCTTACATGATTTACTCATGAAAGTGGCCACTTTCGCATTACTTTCATACATTGTTTTAGTAAGTATCCAAAACATACAAGTTTCATTATATAATTTTTCAAGGGATCTTATATCTGTTTTCACTCTTATATGCTTTTCATACAAGTTTCACACAAGACAGATACAAACTTTATAAGATTTATATATATCTTTTCCATATGGGTTAACTCATGAGGTTTGTTGTCGACCAATGATTGTTCCAGCAGTTCTGACAATCCCATTTCTTCCTGTGTGCAACAGTTACAAGTAACCATACAAGACTGAAATATTAAAATTTCACTATTTCAGCCATGCTGACACATACTCTTTCTAAATTGTTTTGGCTAAACTGCATAATTACCTGAAAAGAAATACTCTCTGACTAGCTTTCTTGTAGATTAAATCAACTTAAGCGACAAAATGTTTTGAAATCTATGGGAAAACAACCCTTTGGGCCTTTATCTATCACCTGGAACACTTTTATAAGTTTACGGTCTCAGTTCAATACAACATAATGTTTATGTATTTTTACTCTCCTGTTTAGAGTCACTTTGCTAACGAGAGTGTAGTAACCCTCCTCACTCATCACCTTCACTTCTTATAACACAGAGATGGCAAAAGCAAAGGGTGATGTCACAGTGGCTACATCTGTCTTTAATATACAGTCTGTGGTGTGTTTATAGGCTTTGAATCTGTCTATATTTTTATATCCAACCTTATAGTTAGACAGCTTTTAGGAACTATTTATTTCATTTACTCACATAACCTGATATTTTTTGGGCCATATTAGTCTTTGTATTGTATAACTATATCAATAACACTTGATATTGTAGAGGTAGACAGAATAATAGTGCTGGCAACTGAAGATCTGCACCGCACTCATTTTCAGTGGCAAACATGTTCCTGTTGAGGGTATTGTTGGTGTCTAGAGTGGCCTCTCCTGCTGACCCTGTACTTGCTTGTGAAAGCTAATTATACCAGGCTATTTTCTGACCAGGGAGCATGTCAATATTACACAGTGGGAGAGCTCTCACTTGCCGCGCGCTGCATTCGTATTCATGAGCCTTAATTCCATCAATGGCTTTCTCAGACCACTGGACCGTGGCCATTCCTTACCAAGGTGTGATTTTAAGGAAAGTGCCTGTAGCTGCCACGGAGTGATTGCTATACCATAAAAGAGAGTAGCTTACAACCCCGCCCTCTCGCCATTTGCTTAAAACATGTTCCAAAGTGCTGCATATAAAGCAAGAAAAGGCCTTTTGTGAGTGCAGACATGGACCTATTTTTCCCATGTACATGCTCATTGAGATGGGTGAGGGCGGGGGGGTTGAAGAGGGTGAAAGCTGGATGGCTGGTGGTGGAGGCTGCGCGGCTCCCGTTATGGACTTTGCAGTGGAAGCGAATGTAGCGTGAAGCTTATTTGTGCAGCGGTGCAGCAACTGGATTGAGTCTTTATTTGGATGTTACAGGAACCCCCAAATAAATTGCATCAGTTCTTAAAATCTGTGCTTGCAGCAACAGGAAAAGAAAAAAGATGTAAAATCGGCTGCCCATCAGGGCTGATATCTGCTTAAATTTTGGATATTTTAATTAACAGCTCCTCTATGACCTCTATTCATCAGGTAATTTTCTATTCAGATTAAGGTCTCATTTTTAATGGAGACCTGAGTGCACGAAATGATTTTTTATTGAATTCCCTATTTTAATTAAATTATATTTAATTATTCAAATTATAATTATTTGAGGCAACTTTATGCATCATGGCTACATACTGTATCTGCGCCATAGAAGCAGAGACGAGAGAGGGAGGAGGCAGGCACTGGTTTTATAGTTGGAGAATGACAGCAAGGGAAGCAGCACAGATAAAAGATGCTTCATCTGCATCACTGCAGACCCTTTTCCACTCTTTTCTTCGCTGACGCTGTCACCACACAATCTGGTTTCTCACGTCACCTTGAAAAGTTGATTGAATTTATTTTAGATCCGCTGCCACAGGAATCTGTCCTTTCAAGTGTCATGACTTGACTTCGTGTTTCACAAAGATGTTAAACATTTAGATGTTGCCAGCCAGAACATTGTTGTCTCATCCACCTTTTAATGGCCTCTGCTGTCTCATTATGTATTAGCATTTCTTGTGGAATTTCAAGAAGGTATACCCTTCATTTTATATATATATTTATATATATATATATATATATATATATATATATATATATATATATATATATATATATATATATATATATATATATATATATATATATATATATATATATAAAATTGTTTTTTTTAACACCCAGGGTGTTCTTCGTGATGCAAGTTCACATGAAAGAGGTGAGAACTGTGCACGCAGTCTAACACCTGCTGTCAGTATATTTAATAAAAGATATGATGGAACTGTTGACTCCAGTTGGGAAATTAGGAGGCTGCATAGGAGCATAAAATAATAAAATTCAGCAAGGTATAAAAAAATAAAAGAATTAAAAACACAGAAGCGGTATATAATCAATCACAAGTATGAAAAAAACATCACACGCTCTCACTTCATTGCTTATAAACGGAATAGCTTGTCTTATAAAACCAAAGCAATTTGGTTGGAGCGCAATTTCAGTCAAATATACAGATCATTTTACATTTATAATTGCTCTTCATTAAATAGTTTCACTTCATGTCCCTTAATGTATGTCATAACTGCAGTGACAGGTTTTAAATGCACTGCACCAATCACTGCCAGGAGTGCTGCAGAATATTGTAGCAGCTATTAATACGAACTATTAAATTAAATTTGTCACTGATAATAAGTAGCTGTGGATTTTTTTTTGGAAGGAGACCCTGTTTTATAGGCAGAGTGAGATTTCTAATTGTGCTTAAAGTGGAACATCTTTCTAACTCATCTTCTAAAGACACCTCTCTGAGCTGAGCTTTCATAAAAAGATGGTATTTTTATATCTCCCGGAATGGTGTCTCCCTTTTTCCTTCCCAATTGATCGCTGAAGAGATGGCCTTTTATGTACATGTATATCAATGGTCCCAGAATAAAACAGTACCTCAGGGGTTTGATCTGTGGCATTAGCAGCCATTGCAACGCAGCGCGGTTTGAACTTGAGACGTCTTTGTGACGAGCAGTGAAGGTTAAACCCAAAGTTAGCTCGCCTACCCGCTAATCCTGCTTTGCGAGACAGGCCTCGGGTCATAATAGATACCAGAAATGATGGAATTAGGTGAGGATAACACGTTTTTATGTTCCGTACAACAGCACAACAAAGTGTGAGCCAAAAGACTGTCATTTTTTTCAAAGTGTTTTGCAATAAATCTTCTGCTACAAACAGACACTGACACCAAATACATACCGGAGTTGGGAAACAAGCCGAGCAGAAACAAACAGACAGGATGACACACTCTAGACTTTGTTTTCCACCAGAATGAGACTCCCCTCCTCCTCAGGCTATATCTCAGGAGACCTATTGGTATGGAAGAGAAGTTAAAAGACAGCTAAATGTCTTGGCTTCCCTTGACAAATTCAGTGGGACAGTGGTGCTGCGTGGGGTGAAATACAAGAGATGCCTTGTCACCTCTAGCCGTAGAGGAAAAGACCAGAAGTGTATCAGTCTTAGAACTTCTTGTTCCCTTCTTTTTCACCTTGGCTGAACTCCTGCTCTGTCAAATCAAAGTATTATGTAAGTCTTAGGACTTGTTCAGGAATTAGCAATACAGATTAAAGTGCTGTTAAAATAAAGGGTTGTAGAAAAAGATATTGCAATACTAATCACTATAGAAATGTATGGATTAGACAATATTATTTGTGACAATGTCCATACAAGCAGTGCTGTCACTGCCTCCTCCAGCTGTAACACAACTTTGTACAGCCCCTCCCCCCACTAGCAGCTGAACACACGAAAAGCAGCAAAACAAGCTTGCCAAACCATCATAAAGTCTGATGCTCTGGTTATGAGGAATGTTGTATGTAGAATGCTGAAGCAGGGTAATTTTCTGATTTACATTCTGACTTTTTTGTTTGTTTGCTTGTTTGTTTCTAAATCAGAACTCTTGCCCCCTGCTGGCCCTTAGAAGGAATGCAGGTTTAAGAACCTTTAAGAGACTGCTTATTTATGCATTCATTTATTGTTTTTCAAGCAAAAATGCTTAAAAAACAACTCACTACTGAAAATTGTATGCTACTGGCAAACGTACAATTGCCAGTAGCAGCATCATGAATTCTAACTACTTTCCTTTCTTTTCCGTCTTACATTACTGATAATTTCACATGTTTCGGTTTGGCACAGGATTAAAAAAAACAAAAAACAACTCAGTTGTCACTCTGGTTTCCTCACAGTTATGACGGTTATTCTTTGTGATCTTGCTGACATTTTATAGGCTTGGGGTTTTCAGTTTTTACAAAAGAGCAGATGAGACACGTTACAACTTGGCGTCAAAACTGTGTCAGATCTGATCAAACAGAGACGACACACATACTTTCAAATTAGTCTTGCTAAGATGTCATTATCTCTGATTCAAAAGCATTCCAAGACTTCATATAAAGAAGACATTCGACTAAAGCACTGCAGAGCTTGTCAGAGGTTCTTCACATTGTTGCGTTTTCTTCCATATTGTTTTATTGCAGTAGTGATTATCCATAGCTAATTCATTAATTGTGCTAGTTTATCAAAACTTTGAAGAAGCGTAGTTGGCAATGTCAGATTTGGATAAAATTATGAAAATAAACTCTGTCACCTTACTATCAACGTAATTGGTATGTCTTCGACTGAATGTGGACCTTTGTACTCTCACAGGGTCAGTCAATTACTTTCCTCTCAGGGTAAAGTTGTACACAGTGACTGACAGTACCTTGGGCATATTGACACCACGGAGACAGGAGAGCTCAGTCAAGCCCAAGCTTTTAATCCCAGCCATGCATCTTTCAGCCGAAATCCTTAAGACCCGCGGTGATTTCCCGCATGCCAATGGAGCCCTGGACTCATGCCGAGCTATCGACGCCTGACCCCCCCCTACCTCCTGTATCGAGCACCGAGGTTACTCATAACCCCTGCTCGTCTTTCATTATTGAGATGTGAATGAGGAAGGTCAGGGGGTGGCTCTCATCGATCGGTCAACACAGGAATATTTGATTGTCGCTCAGGCGGCTCTGCCAAGGCACTCCTCTTCATTGCAACAGAGGTTGGCTTTTTGAATGTAAAAGAAAATGTTACACGTGTGTGGCGAGCATGCACTTTGAGTGACTTGTAGCATTCGGTCTCATTCATGCTGCTATTTTGCCTTAAAAGACCATGCAGCTGTACATGGACTTTTTTATAAATTGCTAAATCGTATAGCTTGCACTGGTAGAGCAGTTTGTTATTAGCAGCACCTTTGTCACATTAGCGGGTGAACACCCTCCTAGAAGCTAAGCACTGTGGGTGACCGTTACTGAAGCAATGCGGTTTTAGGCTTTGAAAAAGGGCTTTGAAGAAGGAAAGCGCTGGAAGCACATTCTGGCGCAAGTCGGACATTGGAAGTTACCATGGTGACAACGACTGGAAATGAAAAATCTGTGCTTAAAGGCAGGCCTTGGTGTGTTGGTGTGTCGGTTTGTGTGTATGTATGTGTATGCACACTCAGGAAAGTCAGGGAGAAAGATAGCGGAGGGGGGTTCAGTGATACAGTGTGCTTATTGATTTGTGTGTAGATTATAAATACAGTGAATGGAGTGCTATTCTATCTGAGCTTGGGTATAGTTTTGTGTGTGTGTGTGTGTGTGTGTGTGTGTGTGTGTGTGTGTGCGCTTTTTTTCTTCTTCTTTTTCAGAACTGTCCTCAGAATTTCTTCCAATTTTCCAAAACACAGATTGAATAACGGTCCAGAGAAAAGGATTAGAATCTTTTTGTTGTCGCTGTGCGGTGCACGCAGCCACATAAGCTCCCCAAAGCATTCCTTTGACTCCAACCAGCAGCAGACATTGCTTTTTGTGCGTAACAAACAAGGCTTGATGCCTTGAAAAGTCAAACCAGTGGCATTTCTGCCTCTCTTTTTTATTCCCCATCCATCCCTCTGAAGACCAGCACAGCAGTGGCACCACTGGGTATCTGGCTGAAGAATCTGACGCTCGCAGAGATGCTTGAGATGGGCTTAGAATCTCAGCATGAGCGGTTCAAAAGGCTGACCCCGGTCAGCCATCAACCGAGCCTGTCAGTATAATATTTCTAAATGTATTCCTTTATGAATGAGCATACTGAAGGCTGTGCATGTGTGCACATTTCTGTGCCCACTCGACTGCCTGCAGAGATGCTAGCAGCATAATTTCAATTTAAGTCCCAATTCGCGAATTGGTGCACAGCCGCACACCCATCAGGAATCTTGCTTCACACCTTGCACATCAAATTATCGTTTTTCTTGAATATGTGACACATCAATATCCATGTGACGGTGGTTGTAAAAAAAAATATGACCCAATCCTCACTTTTACACCCCCCTCACCCCCCTCTGGAATGAGGCTTAGTCTAAAATGGGTCTACAGGCTGAAAGTCCCAGAGGCCTTTGGCTGGAAGATAAATCAAGCGTCACCAGGAAGATGTGGAGCAGCATCATTTGTTGGCAAGAATAGAAAAATTCATCCTGGAAATCGTAAATCATTAGACGGGCAGGCCCCAGTGAATAAGCCTCACCCTCCAAACAAATCGATCTGCGGAGTTGCTGCACATTTCAATCCGGCCTTCTGCCTCTATACAAGCACCTGGAGAGACACTGTGGGCGTTATGATTTACATAGCGGTATACATAACCAGGGATCAGACACTTCCTGCTTTTTTTTTTTGTTTGTTTCAGTAACTAATACTTAGGTCGCACATTGATCTGTTTTTTAATGGGGGTGATTTATTCAAATATTCTGCAATGAATACTGGTGTCAGCGGGATAGTTTTAAGGGAGTTGGTTCTGGTAAGTCGAGTAGGAGTGAAATCACTTTTCCAATCAGTGCCTATTATTCTCGTGCAAAAAGATTTCATGACATGTCCTGACGATCCATTGTTAGAAAAAAAATTATTTTTACTTATTCTGACATAATCACACATTTGGTCTTTGTGTTAATTTAATTGAGTAGTGCACGGTACTTCTAACAGCTTCTGCACAGTGCAAAGACTTTTCTGTGAGAGTCACTGTTACTTCTTGGGAAGTGATTAAACAATGCATCTTTTCATGGCCAAAACCCCTGTTGGTAGATTGAAAGGAGTGGTCATGCTGGCTTTTTAATTAGTCACTGTCATAAATATCGCAACATATGATTAACATATACATAGATCAGGCATAACATTATGACCACCTGCATAATATTGGATTAGTCCCCTTTTTTTTGTTGCCAAAACAGCCCTGACCCATTGAGGCATTGACATTGAGGCATGGACTCCACTAGACCCATGAAGTTGTGCTGTGGTATCTGGCACAGATAACAACAGACACTTTAAGTCTTATACGCTGCAACATGGGGCCTCCACGAATTCAATTTGGAGCCCAAGTCAACACCTCAAACTCCTTGTTGTGCTCCTCAAACCAATCCTGAATCTTTTTTGCTCCGTGGCAGCGCCTATTATCTTTCTGAAAGAGGTCATAGCCATCAGGGAATACCATTTCCACGAAAGGGCGTACATGGTCTCCAACAATGCATAGGTAGTTGGTACGTTTCAAAGTAACATCCACATGAATGGAAGGACCCAAGGTTTCCCAGCAGAACATTGCCCACAACATCACACTAAGAAGGCTTATCTTATTCCCATAGTGCATCCTGGTGTCAGGTGTTCCCCAAGTAAGCATGTAGCCATCCACGTGATGTAGTCCACATGATCCATCCACGTGATGTAGACGAAAACATGACTCGCCAGACCAGGCTACCTTCTTCCATTGGTCCATGGACCAGTTCTCACTTGCTCATTGTTGGTGCTTTCGGTGATGGACAGTGGGTGATGGACAGGGCCTGACTGGTCTGCCGTGATGCTCGGTGCATTCTGACATCTTTCTATCAGAACCAGCGTGAACTTTTTCTGCAGTTTGAGCTGCAGTAGTTCGTAGTAGTAGTTCGTTGGGTCCGACCACATGGGCCAGCCTTCCCTCCCCATGTGCATCAATGATCCTGTCCATTTAGGCTGTCAACTTTAAGGACTAAGTGTTCACTTGCTCCCTAATACAGTGGGGCAAAAAAGTATTTAGTCAGCCACCGATTGTGCAAGTTCCCCCACTTAAAATGATGACAGAGGTCAGTAATTTGCACCAGAGGTACACTTCAACTGTGAGAGACAGAATGTGAAAAAAAAATCCATGAATTCACATGGTAGGATTTGTAAAGAATTTATTCGTAAATCAGGGTGGAAAATAAGTATTTGGTCACCTCAAACAAGGAAAATCTCTGGCTCTCACAGACCTGTAACGTCTTCTGTAAGAAGCTTTTCTGTCCCCCACTCGTTACCTGTATGAATGGCACCTGTTTGAACTCATCATCTGTATAAAAGACACCTGTCCACAGCCTCAAACAGTCAGACTCCAAACTCCGCCATGGCCAAGACCAAAGAGCTTTCGAAGGACACCAGGAAAAGTATTGTAGACCTGCACCAGACTGGGAAGAGTGAATCTACAATAGGCAAGCAGCTTGGTGTGAAAAAATCAACTGTGGGAGCAATCATCAGAAAATGGAAGACATACAAGACCACTGATAATCTCCCTCGATCTGGGGCTCCACGCAAGATCTCATCCCGTGGGGTCAAAATGATCATGAGAACGGTGAGCAAAGATCCCAGAACCACACGGGGGGACCTGGTGAATGACCTGCAGAGAGCTGGGACCAAAGTAACAAAGGTCACCATCAGTAACACACTACAACGGCAGGGAATCAAATCCCGCAGTGCCAGACGTGTTGCGCTGCTGAAGCCAGTGCATGTCCAGGCCCGTCTGAAGTTTGCCAGAGAGCACATGGATGATACAGCAGAGGATTGGGAGAATGTCATGTGGTCAGATGAAACCAAAGTAGAACTTTTTGGTATAAACTCAACTCGTCGTGTTTGGAGGAAGAAGAATACTGAGTTGCATCCCAAGAACACCATACCTACTGTGAAGCATGGGGGTGGAAACATCATGCTATGGGGCTGTTTTTCTGCCAAGGGGACAGGACGACTGATCCGTGTTAAGGACAGAATGAATGGGGCCATGTATCGTGAGATTTTGAGCCAAAACCTCCTTCCATCAGTGAGAACTTTGAAGATGAAACGAGGCTGGGTCTTCCAACATGACAATGATCCAAAACACACCGCCCGGGCAACAAAGGAGTGGCTCCGTAAGAAGCATTTGAAAGTCCCGGAGTGGCCTAGCCAGTCTCCAGACCTCAACCCCATAGAAAATCTGTGGCGGGAGTTGAAAGTCCGTGTTGCTCGGCGACAGCCCCAAAACATCACTGCTCTCGAGAAGATCTGCATGGAGGAATGGGCCAAAATACCAGCTACTGTGTGTGCAAACCTGGTAAAGACCTATAGTAAACGTTTGACCTCTGTTATTGCCAACAAAGGTTATGTTACAAAGTATTGAGTTGTATTTTTGTTATTGACCAAATACTTATTTTCCACCCTGATTTACGAATAAATTCTTTACAAATCCTACCATGTGGATTCATGGATTTTTTTTTCACATTCTGTCTCTCACAGTTGAAGTGTACCTCTGGTGCAAATTACTGACCTCTGTCATCATTTTAGGTGGGGGAACTTGCACAATCGGTGGCTGACTAAATACTTTTTTGCCCCACTGTATATCTGACCCACTAACAGGTGCCATGATGTAGAGATAATCAGTGTTATTCACTCCACCTGTCAGCGGTCATAATGTTATGCCTGATCTGCGTATGTCTGCGATGTGACCACTTACACAGAGCTCCGCTTCACAGCCGTTCGATAAAAGTCTGCATCAAAATGGAAATGTACTGTTTCAAAAAATGTTTGTGTTGGATTTAGTTTAGTCACGGGATAAAACAAAGGAAACAGTGTGCAGATAATGCATTATTTATTCGAATTTCCACTATGGATGTAAGGCTGCGGTTGAAATTGTGCGTGTGTGTGTGTTTAAACTAATATTGGCAAGCCTCGGAATCACTATCAAGTTTCAAGAAAACATTGTTCTTTTGCTCTCTTCTGAGCTGCACAATTTTCAAGATGTTTATCTCCAGACATCCAAGGAAATGGCTGAGGATTATTCAGGGGAGTTTTATCTTTGCCCTTTTGAGATAGACAGTCATGTCTGTGATAAGCTGCACATGTGAATGCATACATATACATAAAAAAAGAGGAAAAAAAGAACACTTACGACAGAGAGGACCCGCCGCACGAGCTGTGTTGTCTCCAGAAGAGTGTGTCACTGATGTGTGAAGGAGTGCAACTGAACTCTTAACACTCGTCTAAATTAACCATCTTACACGGCCGAGCTTTTATTGTATAATTTAAGCAATATACTTGCAGCTCTCCTTATGAAACCAGCTTCATGGGATTGTTCTTTCACTTGTTTTTTTTTTTTTTTGGCTAATGTTGAATTTGGAAGCGTCGAACTCCCTCAGCACTCTCCAGCATGAGCCAAATTTATACTTTAATGGAATTTCGGTGTGCGCAGCCAGATGGATGTTGACAGCATGTGCAGAATCACGGACTGACCTTTCAGGTGGAGAGAGAAATTGCATCATCTAATACCTTTTGTGGCACATAAATAGATGGATTAATTTGAAGCAGGCTAGCCGAATGAGTTTGAGCCGTCCACAGCGTGACGCCGGGCGCTTCAAAACACCAAGAAGAGAAGTTTGATTTGCAGTTCTCGCAAAGGAAATTTGGTGTTGTTCTAATTTTTTTATTCCATGATGACGTTTTTATCACCTGCCTTTGTTTCCCCATTTCACATCCAGAGACACAGTGCGTTTTTTTTTTTTACTTTTGTGTACTCCACATTCTGAATTCACAAGTTCAATGCTGGGGCTTACTTTTATGAGCTACACTTTTTCTTTTTTCAAACTGTCTACCTGCAGTAGCAGAGTGACTTGGAAGCTGTTAGGGTGAACTAAAGGTGAAATAAACCTCTACCGAGGAGCTCAAAGGTTTGTCTTCCTCTCAAGCATCAAGTTACTTAGACGCAGCAGTATTCCAGCTCTTTTAGATTTAGTCACACTCACTGGTGCTGCAAAATGCAGCAAATAACAGCAGAAATCCCCCAAGGGCTTGTCTTCTTTGACCACATCCTGTGCAACAGTTCAAACTGCTTGCTGTTAATCAGTTAAATTTCAAAGCACAGCAAGTTGTGCTGAGTAACTAAACCTCTCTCACGAAACTAGTGAGTCCACGTTTGGTAGGAGTGCAAGTGCAACCCGTGCATTTACCAAATGCCTACTGCAGCAGATCAGTCTTTCAGCAGTCATGAAACCGCTGGTGGTTTAGAGCGAAATCAGAACAGCGGCGTGAACCGCAGTAAATAAATTCCTCCCGATCATCGTGGCGAGAAAGGCTTTCCTTGAGGTGGTAACCTTTGTTTGGCCAGACCTTGGCTCGGCGATGATGTCTGACAAACAGAAGTCTGTGTGGCCGAGCGTCTGTTTCTCTCCAGAAGGGTGAAGAGAAACTATTAGGACTCCTCATGAGCACTTGTGGGCAGTGGAGAGATATCATTTGAATCGGCCACGGTTTTGTGGGTGTAGCTGCTTTGCTGCAGTCATTCTGCACTTATGTATGGCGGCTGTACGCTAGCAACTTATAGTCATAATGAATGCCGCCGTTAGCATGTGTCATTGCCCTGCAGGCTGTTTGTGTATAGTTGAATGCAGAGTGTTGGATAACAAGCTTTCTCCACAAAGGAGGAACTCTAAAGTGCAAATGAGCACAGAAACAATGTGGCAGGGTTTGGGGTTTAGCGACTGGAAAAAGAACCAAAACGGGGAAATGCTATAACCGATGTTTAGACTGAAACATCTCTGACTGAGGTGACCCTTAAAATCATGTTTAAAGTGCACATGTTCATCGAGCTGAGCTTGTGCTTCAGGTTCTCTACGCAAAGGACGTCACACGTGAATCTATATGTCGCCCCGTCCGTAAACTCAGTGTAGACTTGAATCTTTAAAATACTGCAGTCTGTGTTGTGGTTAATCATGTTTCCACATCCAGTCAGAGTGCCCCAGCACCGCTGTGTTTTTCTCAGCTTGTCGTTGCGTCGGAATGAACTGTGGCTTATCTTCCAAATACAATATTAGAGAGGGAGGAAACTGTGTGATGTAAAATCTTATGAAAGCTACTAATCTGTGTGAATGGTTAAGAGGGATTATGCTTGTCAGGAGGGGGGGGAAGGAGAATGAGATGCTGTTTTTTTTCTTTCAGAAATAGCATTGAATTTATGTAAGCAGTGGAAGGAGTTCATGAGAGATGATCATTCCTGACCTTTGTTTGACTGCTCTTAATGAAAGTCTTATTCCGTACTTAACGCAGCCCAATAAAGGCCGTTCACAGAGCTCATGCACGCAGACGCGCCATCTTCCCCGCACTGTGGACTCACTCAGCACTTTATTTATTTCTACTCAGCTCCACTGAGTTAATCCTGTAAAAAAAGAAAAGAAAAAAAAGAATATGGCTGATGTTTTGTTGTGTGCAAACGGTCTGACAAATGATTTTCTTCCATTTCGTGGCGTGCTGCAGATGCCACCCATCGTGCAGGAAGTGCTTCGGTGTGTTAGCGCTCCTCGCAGTCATCGATTATCCATTGAATATTAAGGACGGGTGCACTAGCATGAAGATGTTTGCACGTTTCTGCAAGCTTATGCACTCAAGAACATTGAGCTCCTTCGGCAATGCACTCCAAATCCTTCGCACCCACGCTCGGCCATTGTATTTACGTTTTATGCACTGCATTCATTCCCAATCTGCCTCTTTTTGCTTTTTAATCTGTGTTGAGTGGCTCTCTCTCTATTGATGTTATGGAAAAAGACAAGAAAAACGATGGAATTTGTTGTCTCCATTCAGCGCTGCTTTACAGATGGGGTAAAGCATGGGGTTATGTGTTTGCATATGAGTGAGGAAGTCTCTTCATAGGTTCTGTGTCTCTGGAGGCAAAGGACAAGAGTTTTGGTTTCCGTTTGTTTCCCCTGCAGACTGGCAGACCGGACTAACTCTGATACAGTAACCACAGAAACGTGGCACACAATGAGGTGAATTATGTTTTCAATCTTTCAGTTTAAGTAGATGTAATATATGTTGCTTTAAAATGAGCCTGAATCCTTCTTCCTCAAATCAACAACTTTGTTAGAAAATGTTAACTTTACAGCTTAAGTACATATATTAATATAGTCTAATGTGTGCCTGTGAATGGATAAAATAAACATTCACAAACACAAAGTTTTCTGTTATGACCTATGTAGCTGAGTGAGGCTGCATCACTGGTTATTATTTATGAACAGATTTTGTACTCATACAGTATTTCCCTTGCATATCAATTATGTTGGTGGGCTGCCCAGGTAAGTTATGCGGTCTGTTTACTATCTAGCAAGCCCCACACTCTTATTTTGAAAGTTAAGCAGTTAGCGCTGGCGCTCCCTGTCTCTTCCATTTTGCTGTTGTGAGTCTTATCCCTCGGTTTCCACCGTCTTAGTCTGTAGGAGTCTGAGTCCATCCATTTTTTTGTTGTTGTTATTTATCGCCTCAAAGTATATTTTGCATGATTTAGTCATGTATTTAGAAAAACGTGGGTGTGCCTCCTGGCTGAGCTGGGTGTGGGCGTGCAGCAGCTACAGCTTTGGATTATTTTTGGAGGATTCTTTAGTTTACCTTTCAGGACGTCAGGTGCTGGGTTGAGGTGATTCGCTGGGAATGTGTGCTGTCAACCAATCATGTTTGAGCAGGCTGAAGTGAAGCATGGAGGTAGGAAGTAAAAGTAAACGCAGGGAACAGTTTTGATGAAATCCAATCTCAAAATCATCTCTTACTGTCTGATCACTGCTCATCTTTTTATTAGCTCTGTTGAATGTCAGTTCAAGAGTGAACTCTGACCTACACACAGGCGCACGAGTCCTGGCCTGGACATCTGCTGGTTTCACTGGAAGCCCAGGAACACTGTCCCAGAGGGTAAACCAAATAACAGAGAGTCCATTCTCATAGCCTGAAGAGAAATCTAGAGCAAATAAATAAGTAAAATAATCAAATACTGTATTTCCTCCTAGCTTCTAAGTCCACACTCCTATAATAAAGTCGTCAAGTTGCTAGAAACATGTCAATCATGTTAAGTGATGTATGGGCTGCCAGTAACAGGTATGATGTGGTTATGATTATAGAAGATTGGCTGCCAGGAAACAATCCTTTCCAATTTATCATCAAGGCCGACGAAATATAGAAGCTAATAAAAAAATTTTTTCTTTCCCCGTAAGTTTTTCACCTTTAATTCAGATACTGTACTGTGCTATTCTTGCTGGATATTAAAGTTGACCCATTATGATTCTATTATGAACCCAACCATAGTTTGAAATAATGAGATAAGCATACGTGCAAAGCATTTAATATCCAACAGCTTTTTCCTCCTTTTGGAGAACAGTGTGATGACCAAAATCGAGTTGGGGGCCGTTCATTTATATGCTCATCTGTTCAGATCTTCTCTTTTTGAGAGGCGGCCAATCAGAAGAAACTTTGTTTCAGAGTGAGGATGAACATAATTCTGGACCACACATGGTCCAGCGTGGTGTATATATAAGGATTAGCTTCAGCTGTGAATCATGCAAAGCTACTCTAGTGCAGCCCAGGACTGAAATATAGAGCTGGAAATGAGCGTAAAAGTCCGGTTTAAGAGTTATACCTCAGAGCTTACAGGAGGAGTTAATGAATTAGTTCAATTTGGCTGATTTCTGTTACACTAGCTGTAGTTAATGTGTCTGATAATCCCCAGCTCGTGGCTGAAGTAACTCCAAATTGCGTCAAAAACACATTATTCTATAGCAGCGTTACAGAAAACTTCAAGCTTATGCTCCCTAACAAGCCTCTCTGTGTGAACAGGAGCTTTTCCACCAGGGCTTTAACTGATAATTCCTCGTTCTGTAAAGGAGCTCCACTAATCAACACTGAATTGCTAACTTGTAAGACTTCTTGGTTTTACTCAGGAGCCAAATGCACAAGGCGTTCAAGGCCATCGCTTCACTTCCTCTTATCATGTTTTCTGAGATTTTTTTCTTTCTTTTTCTGGGTGTTTTAAAGGTTGTGAGTTCCTTTTGTGTTTGTGTGTGTGCTGCACCAGGAGACAGGCTGAATGGGAAAAGATGGATGTTGCTGCATGCAACTGGGAAAGATAATGAATGAAGTCGATCGTGGGTGGCGAAGACCATCACTAAAGCGTAATGGGTCCCAACAGAGGGACGGGGATATTGACCCGTCCGTCACTTTTTTTTCTTCTTTCACTTCCGTCCTTTCCTTCCTCACAAATATAAACCCTCACAAATGTGCACACAGCACACAAAGGGGCACAGGAAACAAACAGCATGCACTTATTTTCGGCATACACGCCGAAAATAAGTGCATGAACGCCAGCTGAAACGTCTCCATTCATATTTGACTTACTTCAGGCGAAATTCTTTCATGTGGATTCTGGATTACAAATGGAAAATGGCTCAGAGCAATTTGGCATGCTGGAAGGAAATGCAGTAAAGCATTTTTCCCCCTCCCCCCGCTGAACCTTTAAAAACTGGCAAACCTTTCTCTTCTTCCACTCGGGTTGGTATTTCCCTCCTGATATAAATCAATTGAGTTCTGAAAGGAGAACAGTGGTGCACACCAGTTCTCTTTTATTACTCTCCAACGTGTACGGATCTGTCTGTCTTTGACAGCGGCCGCACCGTCCCCGTCTGTTTCGCATGTCTCCGTCCTCTTTTCTTTTATCGATTCGTTTGTTCACCCATTCGTCCATCCGCCCATTGATCCATTGATACAGTATTTGACCTGCGTCGGTGGTCAGCGGGCCAAAGGGGACTCGACCCACTTACTGTCGTCACAGGCAGCAGCCGGATCAGCCCGGCGATTATAGTGATTACGGTTTGTGCTTACATAGGGTTCTGCTGCTTTGTGCCACATCTCCCCTCGTCAGCTGGCAGCCTGAGTTCTAATCTGCCAGTTATAACAAACAGCAGACGTGGGAACAGGAGGAAAAAGCTATAAGGGAGGGGAAATCGGGAATGTGGATAGAAATGCGGTAGTTGGAGACCAAATAGCAAAATGTTTCTTATGGTCTTTTTGAGATCATATCTCATACATGATTGCATCCAGATGCAGTCCTTGTCATTTGGTGTCATTAAAGCCCTTTTCAGGCACGCCGTATGTAACGTTGCTGCCTTCATCAGTCTGTCGATGGCGGCATTTTGTCATTCAAACGTTGAAACACTTTAACTTTAATGGTCCTCATGACATCGTTCACACGCTCTCCCGTTACATTCACGGAACAAGCCAAGGTGCTTCCACATCGCTGTGTACCCTGTGGGAAGTTGGACAGCACATCAAATGACACACGGCGTGTTCTGGTTGGAGATTTCTTAAATCGGCAGCTGTGTTTTCATAGTTGTCTTGACAGTCAGAGATACAGTTATGTGAATGCATCCGCTCACGCTCTGGTTAACTTATTTCACAATTGTTGAAGTGGAGCTTATAGACGCAGCTCACACATCTGAAGTAAAAACAGCGTTCGCATCCGTGCCATCCAGTGACTCAAAAATGGATGAATTTTGATAAAACGTCGTAGGGGTGTAGAGTCGGGTCATGTTAGCCGTCTGTTAAAATTGGCTTCAAGGTCTCCAAGGTCAACTTAATGATTTATTGGTTGCAAATTGACAAGTGTGCTGTGTATTGTCAACATGTAGAAAGATTTAAAATATCATGTCACATGATCTGTCACCTCTCCTTCAAGGTCAAAGGTCATGTGACATGTGACGGATTGAGCTGAGGGCAGGTTTTCAGCCTGACAGTAATATTGGCATGGGATACTTTTTGGCTATAGCCGATTCATTTTATTATGAAGTCACAGTAACAGGTTATAACCATTTAAATACATAACAGTTTGAATAAGTGAACAAAGGTTTGTTTGGGTTTTTGAGAAATGACATGACAATGAAATGAATGCTACACATGAGCTATATCAACAAAAAATATTATACTCGGAATTATGTCAAGTGTTTTAAAATAGGGTTTAAACGTACAAATAAAAGCCTGCAGTTTCCGTTTGTTGTTACGGGACTGCAATCTTTTTTTAGCGGGCTTTTAGGGTTTTAGTCACTCCTAAGAAAAACTTCCAGAAACAGCTTGAAGCAACAAGCTAACGTCAGCTCCTGTTGTTTTTTTTTCAAGAACTGACTGGATTGACTCCAGTAATCTGATCTGTCACCAGAGTGCCATTGGCTTGGACATGTAGCCAGCACATTAAGATACTGCCAGGTTAATGGAAAGGACTGCATCGCTGTAAGGGGCTTATGTGCCCATTGAACCTACACACAAATCCGTTTGCGTCTCATTGCCTCTGAAACCTTCCAAGGCGATACCTACAGCAGCTCGTGCCACCTGCTGTTTACTTCCCTCAGTGAGCTGTGCTGTGTGTAAGCAACATACCCCTATACATATTTAAATTCATCCCTCATACTGACTCTATTACCCCTCCCCACTGCTAGTTCAAGGATCAAACCAGTGCCAATTGTCTGACGCAATCCCGATTAACACCCATAATTGGTGTTGTGAAGTCTTTGTGGTGTCCGTAGCTTCTCCCTCCATCTCCCTCTATCTATACATTTAATTGTAATTATTTTTCAGTGTCTGGGTGACTTCAGGACACTATAGGAACACTGATTAGGAGGCATTTGTGTGTGTAGGTTAAAACATGGACTGATAAGAGGGATTTGGGTCAAGATGGATGATAAGGCTGGGATTAAGTTTGCAATAATATTAAATACATGGTAAATACACGTTATTCCCTCAAGAGTAAGTTATTATAAACCACTGTATGATTAAATTTTTGGATTTGATCATAGCTTAAATTCTCAGTGAGCGTCGGTAAACCTAAAAGACGGTATCAGCTCGGTACTTCAGTACTCTGCACAACAACAGCTACTGTGCAATATAGTTAGGAAAAATGTGTGTATGTGTTGCAATATCCACTCTCCAGTCCAGCTTCTAGCTAGTTGCATCTCTGCCGACCATCTCCTTTGCAGTTCTTTCTGACATATCATCTTTGAACCTGCTGATTACAAATCCTCCGGTCTCTAAGTAGAATAAATCAGAAAGTATGGCAAAGAAAAAGGGTATAGAGATGAGCCCTGATAATTGTTCCCCACTTTCATAGGCTTGACCTCTTATTGTTCGACTGGTGCTTACTGCCTGCAGTTTAAGTCTTCATGGTGCTGACGGTCAGATGAGGCGAGCGGCAGAAGATGAGGCGGATGTTGGAAGGAGGTGGGAGCTGGTCACGTAACACATAAAGCTCACACGAGTCGAGAGTCGGCAGACCATATCTCATTACTTGGCTGGCTCGAAATGAGATGGGGCCCCTTTTTTGCTTGTCCGTCACTGGTGCGATTGATTAGTCAGCAGCCAATCAATGTTAATTAAGGTGTAGAGAATCCTTTAATTGTGGTGTATGAATCATTGTGTCAGACCCTGCCTTGACCTTCACAAGACTTGCGCTGTGAACGGCCTTGGTGGGGCATAAATACCTTTTATATATGGCAATATAATGGCGGTCTGTAAACGAGTATAGATCTGACGAATGGCAATCCTGTATACACTGGAGCTTGGAGCAGGAGGGCCTCACTAAGATCACATATGCAACCCGGTGCTTTGAACAGAAGCCTGTCCCACCTTCGTATCCTCTCATTTTTCTTCACTTTTTAAATAGATGCAGAGCTGGAAAAGATCGATACCTGTCAAAAGATTTAAGAGTTAATGTTGTGAGATAAGTGTTGCTATTATCTGTGGCGAGAGGCTCTCCGTGCATATGGAGTGGGGCTTTGATTGATGACTGCCAAAAACAAAATGGCACATGAGACTACCACAGGCACCGTAATTGTTTTTTTTAATGAAGACCTACATTTTATGTGGGAGCTGATTTCGCACTCGGTCGATTGTGTCTACTCCGTCCTCTCTACCGCCGCTGCCACCATCCATCATGCAGTCATAACAATGTTACCTGTATGTGGTTGAAGCCTGGTCGTAAGTCCGTGACTTCCCGCTCTAATCCTTCACAGAAAGATGAATTTGCCCCTGACTGTGTCACCTGAACCTAAATTAAAGTGAACTTTATGATCGTTATTCATTTACAACATGTCTCTCAAGCGATGGCTGTATACAAAACGTGGATGTGGCCACTGTGGCATCACACAGTTCTTTGTGAAATCTAGTTTTTAGGCCCCGGTTTTATCAATTTAGTCATTTTTGCTTTCGTTGTGGCCAGAAGAGGCCATAGTGAGACAAAATGTTAGTGTTTTCAGCTAATGGTAGCAAGTTTTGTCATCATAGCACATTGGCAGTGTTGGGGAGTAACGGAATACATGTAGCGGCGTTACGTATTTAAAATATAGAATATGAGTAACTTTATTCCGTTACAGTTACTTTTCAAAGAGGTGGTATTCAGAATACAGTTACTTTGTTGAAATTAAGGGTGTAATCCGGTGGTCTTTTCCTGTTTCATATGTTAGGCTATGCCCTCTCTATTTTTGGTAATTCCACGCCAAACCCAAACACCTGTTTTATATACGCGCCGAATAGTTTTCTATATGAGATCGCTGCAAAAAGTGCAGCCTTACCTAATGTCCACCCTACTGTTACTCATTTTATAATAAAATTTAAAAATCTAGTTGGTGTTGGTATGGTGAGTATCCTTCAGTAATAGTAATAAATCACACAGCAATAGTACATTCATGTAGTTGTAAAAAGCATGATAATATATTAAGTAATCCAAAGTATTCAGAATACGTTACTCTCATTCAGTAACGTAACGGAATACATTTTGGGGCATGTAATCTGTAATCTGTCGTGGAATACATTTAAAATGTATAAAAGTAACCTTCTCAACACTGCACATTGGTGTGTATGTGCAAATATCCATACTACAGATATAAATACTAAAATTTCGCTTGTGAAATGACCAGTTAGCAAGTCATGTTATTTGTTGGATATTTGAATGAAAAATTCCCCAGACCATCATCACGACAAATACAATTTAGAGGTTCAGTTCATGAGTGAAATCAGCTCATTGCCTAGCAGACAGCCACCAGCTGTTATGCTGCTAGCTGCCTGTGGCAATTTCAAGAGCTTCCAATGTCAGAGCTATCTTCTCTCTCTTCTACTTTATTTAGGGCAGCATATCTAAACAAGTCTCTTGTCAGTATTGTTATCCACTAGTCGTTGCTCATATGTGTTGTATGAGATATTGCATATATTATATTAGCTGTGAAAAACACCATATATGCAGTCTATGAGGTGCATTGGTAGCACAATCCTATCACAGGAAGAAGGTTCCTGGTTCAGATCTAAATGCTGCGTTTCTCTGTGGCGACTTGTATCTTCTCCCGGTGCCTGTGTAGGTTTCCTCTGTGTACTCCAGCTTCCTCCCACAGTCCACAGACATGCATAATAGGCAAATGGGTGATTCTAAAATTAGCTGTGGATGAGAGGTAGATGAAGTCCTTGATGAAGTGTAAAGAATAAAACACCGTAGGAATCTATGTTAAAATGTAGCTTGGGGTCTAAAGTACGGCTAGAAACATATAAATGCAACAAGAAAAATACATCAACTCTGAAATTTGCATTAATTTAGAAACACTAACAGCTAATAGCGATCAAACAGTTGAACTATTTTGTGTCTGGATCGACTTGAATCACTGAAAATTCTGTTTTTAGAAACGGCAGTTGAACCATAGGAGTTATAGATAAATATAAATAAATAGATAAACGTGTGAATTCATTTCCTGATTGATTAGGCCGCCCTTATTTGCTTCCATTCATATTTCCAGTTTGTAACAGACTTTGTGTTAGTGTAGTCTCTAGGTTTAGTGACATCGTGATGGCATATTTTGTCAGTCTTCCTCCGAGAAATCCAAAAATAGAAATAAATTAATTAAAATAAATGTATCCCCGTGAATTCGAGGCATAAAAGTAGATGAGTTGAGTTCATAAACAGTGGAGCTTTGTGATCGTCTTAATCTCTTCTACGGAATAAAGTGCTTTAAAGTTCATTAACCACACACTAAATGTCTGACTAATGTGCCACTGTATATTGTGGCCATTCACAAGGACGTGATTATCTAATGCTTTACTTATTTATTTATTTTAACAGAATGACTTTTCTTTGCTTTCAGATGTAACAACAGGACCCAGTGTGCTGTTGTGGCAGGACCAGACGTATTTCCTGACCCGTGCCCGGGAACCTACAAATACCTGGAAGTCCAGTATGAATGTGTGCCCTACAGTATGTATCCCCCAGCTCTCCTAATGTTCTTGCCCATTCTCGTTTCCTCTTAACAACAGCGCCTCATCAGAAATGGTCGGAAATACTAAATATCTCAGATGTGTCATCCAGTCTAGTGGAAAAGATTAGGACCCTGCAGTGAGTGCGAAGACACGCGATGGTTTCTGTTATCCGAAAACATAACACCCTGCACGAGCGCAGGAAATGTGAATGACAGTGTTGCTTACCTGTGAAAAATAATACAGTTTATCAGTTTAGAGGAACGCTACCTGCTGATGCAGCGCTGTTGTTTATCAAGCCGTCTCTTTGTTATAACTGACAGGTGATTAACGCTTCCTGCGTCGTATTAATTCCATGTGGCATCAGTTAGATCAACAGTGTTACAGTTTACACTTATTTTACTCCGAGTGGCGTTTTTGGAGCCGTGCAATTTATAAAAATAGAAGCGAGCAAATCATTTTTGAACTTTTAATCCGTTTTTCGTCAACCTGTTAGTGCTGCTGCTGTTCCAAAACGGAGTAAGGCATATATCCCATAATGCATTCAGGCTTTCTCTTGTTTTTTTAAATGGCGCTTGTCACAACCTTCCCATCAGCTCCCTCGGTTCAAAGCGCATTAATATCTTTGAGGAATCACGTCTGATGATGTCAAGTCTCTATTTCCATCACAGCAAGAAAGGCCGTTTCGACTTTCATCAAAAAGAAAAGTACTCATTCTCAGTTCAGTTCAGCTCAGTGGACGCCGGCTAATGTTCTGACTAGTGAGGCATCTCTGAAGGGGGTAAATAAAAATGATTTAATTAGTGCAGCAGGTGAAAAACACTGTGAGGCTGCAACATAACCTAAGTGAAAGCATTTGGACAGGGAATGGAAGGATCAGCATGGGGTGACAGGATGAGCGTGCTGAGAGGATATCCAGGCGAGGCTAAAGGAAGTGGCATGGACATTGCCATATGACCTTTGCTATTGTCTTTTTAATGAACTTTGAAGTGGAACACCAAAGTCACAATAATTACGCCTGCCAAAAATCCTGATGCTCAAAAAAGGGGGAAATATTTAGTCATGGGCATTTAGCTGTGTAGTCTACAGCGGCTGCATTGAAGTGAGTTGTAGTAATTCAAATCAAAGCCATCTTTTAACATTTGATGTCCTTACATGGTTCCCTCAGTAGTGGGCCTGACAGTAGCTTTCATGTTGTGAAGTGAAAGCCCTTTTTGTCTGTGATCCAGAGCTAGCAAATGGTCTTTTTATTCCTCGCTGTAATATGCACATTATGCTATTTCAGTCACCCAGTGCCACTGTCTTTCCTAGGTGTCATTGTCTTGGGATACTAACAAGGATAAAGCCACTGCAATGAACAGTAGCCCACTTTCAGTCACTTTTTGCGTCTGTCACACTTGCATCTACTCAAGTTTTCAACCTTTTGAACTCAAGCATTTCACTAGTTTACCATTTTGACCATGAGGCAGCTAGATTCTTGAAATATGCGCAAGATCATGAGAAAGGCTTTAGCGGAGGCGGGCACTTTTACCAAGGGGCTACATCAGAAACTGGGACTGTTGTGGAGCGCCGCACGGAAAGCAGTTTAAAACTCAAGTTTTGAAAAGTGCTGTACAAATCAACTTTATTATAATTATTATAATTATTATAATTATTATTAGTGTGATTACCAATGAGATAATAAAGAGGGAAAATTATTTTCAGCAGAACTGAGTTTAACTTACTGGTGTGGCCCTCCACAACAGTCCTAGTTTCTCACCCCTGCTTTAAGGTATGGGCTTTAGGCCGGTTGGGTTATTACCGGTCAGTAAGATCTCAGCTATGTGTGTTTAATTTTGGGTAATTCTTAAAACACACAGTAACTGCCAGCAAATGAGTTTAATTCTAACATTTTAAACACAAAGACAGCACAAGTCCTCGAGGGCTACAATAACTACATTGCTTAATAGCTACACTGGTTTATTGCAAGAAACTTGTGGCTTTTTTCCCTCTTTAGTTAATAATCAAGCTGCAAGTTGGAGACAGTGACCGATGATTCACTGGCCTGATTCTTTGAAATTAGCCTGCAGCACACAGTCCTAGATGGGTCATCCAGTGTCACTTGCAAGCAAGACTTACCACATGTGTGAGAAACCATTTTATACTTGCTGACACGTAAAAAGATATTATTTTATCATTTGGTCCTCAAGATTTTACCTGTAGAAATTGCACGCGCACACTTTTGCACAGTGTAAGAACATTTCTGTGCACATATCAGTGAACGAGGCTCGTTCTTCGAAACCTTAACTGGGAGTGTGGACATTATTTTTTCTTATCATAGAGAAACAATACGATTGGTTGATTCTTGCTCTCTTTGACTACTCAGATGGACATGGCAATTTTTTTCCTCATGATTATGTCGGTTGCTTAATTTACATTGTTGCTACTCCAGTCCACCGAGTGTAGGTTGGAGTCATTTTTTCTTTCTTTTCTCCAACACATAGGCATTGTTTTCAGCCGGACCTTATCCCAGTGGTGCAATGTAATTGACCTCCAGTTCAATGGGAAATGAAATTATTTTTGCCCTTTCCACATGCTTGAACAGCATGGAAAAAACATAAGGACTTCCACCCCCATCCCATCCTCTTACAATTACTTCCAATTTATTCTATTGGTGTCAGATTTCTAAAATAATAGACACACACATTATGGCTCCATATATTATGCTGTAAAAAAGCTGCTGCCTAATGCAGAAGCTGGGTTTTCCTGTCCTGTCTGGATCCCTGTAACACATGCAATTGTCCCCTAAGGTGATGGAAAATTCTGCAATACCCTCAGGATCCAGTGGCATTTTCATTCAGCGATCTCTTTAATGTTTTCTCTTACTCGATAAGTCTGACTTAAACAGTAAAAAAAAAAGAAACCATAACTCATAACTTGACTGCATTCCCATAATGCTGTAAAACAGTTTCTGCAGCTTAATTGCTTTAATACCCAGGACTCCTATTAGGGTTCCACGAGGGAGAAATACCGAGGCACCTTGTGTGGTTTAACTATGGATCGCTCCCAGATATGGCCATAAGATCGAGAAATCTGCTGGCAATGCATAAACATGGCAGCAGTCATGTAGCAGTTTATTTGTATATTGAGTGTGGAAGCAAAGTGTAATCACAAGCGGTCACTGGAGACGCATTTGAAACGGATTCGGTGGCGGGATATGAATGAATTCATCTGTGACGGCCCGGTAAACTCTCTTCACACCTCCCAGATGAATCAATCAGAACCTTTTGGCTGGACTGAATCACACTGAAAGTGCTTCCTTCACATTTGTGTGTCATGCTTACGTGTTTGATTATGGCTACGTGTCTTGCGAAAATAAGTCTCAATGGGGAGGATGAAGGAAAAAAAGCACAATAGATTTAAGTGGTTTGTGTGTTAATTGGAAATGAGGTATGGATAGAGACATGGCAGCTCAATTGTGGATCGGCTTTTAACACAAGTCTCCTTACAGAGTTCCTGAGACTGACTGAAGGATTTGAGTGTTTAATAAGAGGAGCAGCCACCCATGACTCCAACTCTTCTTTCTCTGTATTCCACTGACAAGCTCTCCCTCTCAATCCTAATACTCTTTTTTTTTTTTTTTTTACCCTCACTTTCTCTAACATTTCGTCCTTTAAGTCCTCTCGCTGGCCTCCCCCACCCCTCCCACTCTATCTCCCTTTATTTGCCACCTCTGTTCCCTCACTCCAGAGTCTCATCTGCCCCTTCTCTTCTCCCCGACCACCTTCGCTGACAGCTTTTATCTGTTTTCTGCTTGAGGAGCTTCTTTTTCTTTCTTTTTCCTTTTAGGACAAATTACCGCCGTCCTCTCCACATCTCTATAAGCCGGCGAGATTGTGCGATTGGATCCGCTGTCAATAACAGCGGAGGGCTGTGCCAAATCGATGGACACATGTTGCAGATACAATATTGATTTTATTAATTTGCGATTCGACCCGCTCCATCAGTTGTAATGGAAGAAATGTTAGAACAATTACCGTTGTGGGTGCCAGTGTTTGCCCGTGCTGGCGCTGTGGCACGCGCGGCGCGATCCGTCATGTTTTCATTTGAGCTGCTGTCTGGATAATTATTCGATATGAGCTGCGAGTTTCTTGGATGAGGAAATGCCACCGCGTTGAACGATGAGGGTGGGAAAGCAGCGCCGACATAAAGGTGAAACAATAAAAAAGGAATTTATACATTTTGCATTTGAAACATTAAGCTCTTACTAAATAAAGCTTAATAGCATGCGCTTGTATTTACCTCAGGAATTCATCAGAGTCCTGTGAACATGACTAATTTTTAATCTGCCCGACGACTCTTTCTTTTTGCAACACAGCAGATTGCACACGCCCCTCAGTTCACATATTAGCAAGGCCGACTTCGGGCACAAGTGACACGCTGACCCTTTATGATGACTCATAAACACGAGCGCGCTCTTATGGCTGACATCTGTCTCCGCCCCGCCCTCTCACCTTGACTTTCCGCAGCCAAGCAGAGAGATGCAAGCGTATTCTCATCGTGCCTTATTACAGCCTTCTTTCCTTGCTCGCTCCGTCTTTCTCTCGGTGTAACTTCCACTTTAACAACTCCTCCCGAAGGCCGAGCTCATGAGAGGTCAACACAACTGCGTCTCCCTCCTACACACCCACCGCTCCTTCCTCGGCTGTAATGAAGCGCTTAGATCTCCTCAGCAGGCCCGTCATCTTCCCCGTCATCTTCCCCATCTTGTCGCACAAGATTCCGACCTGCAGTGCTCTGCCGTTGACAGCCTGTGGTTGTCTTCCTTGTCCTCCTCCCCTCACGTCGGCCGCAATCTTTTGGTAATTACATGTATCTTTCTGTGCACTTTCGATGATCCAGGCAGGCGATCATGTCCCTTACCCTCCCACCACCTGCCCCCCACACACACAAACACAAAAAAGATGAAGTAGTGGATATGAGGGAAATGTATTTGCGCTGTTCACTTTGCAAAACTTACACTTCACTGTGCTCGGCAGACGAGCTGAAACGGAAAGGCAGAAGACAAGAAGAGAGTGGAAGAACAAAGGAGGAAAAACCTGCTGGCAGTCTGTTGCTATACATAAGCCACTGGTTCCCCCCACTGTTTGCAGCTAATAAGGACAGTGTAAAATCCTGCCTTTCACAGTGGGATCCAGCTCAGCCCTGTCAGATACGGCTCACTCTTTGGAAGCTAAGCCAGGACATACGATCATGGAATCGATTGCCTCGTTTGATTGGGGCCGCAGTAATCCCGGAGCTCACGCCTCGTAAAGTTGCGGTGTAATTTCTCATATTTATTCATCCATTCGCTTTTTGTTTTTTTCTCGTTTCAAACTTGCCTAATTGGTTTTTAATTCTTTTCGCCAGTGATAACAACACACCTAACAGGTTCTGGGGGCCCGTAATTGAATAATGGTGTAGATTGTTTTGGCAGGTTTTACCCAGCACCTGCTACCAGTCTCTATCCTTCACTGTTGGCAGGTTAAACTGTGAAATCGATGCTGTACACATGGCTCTCGCTTACACTGCAGCCTGGTTATAATGCGCGCGATTTGCAGAGTCTGTAACGCAGCGGTTACACCTAAAGTAAACACCACCTGTGTGACCAGGAGTCTGCGTCTCAACAGGGTGCGCGGCTCGCTGCTGTGAACTCATGTAAGGATTTTGGATCATTAATAACAGAAATGGTGATGTCGAGGCACAAATCTGATTTGATTTAGTTGCTCGCGCTCGGCGTTCCTACACCGTCAGCGCTCTCCCTTACGAGCACCCAGTCAGCTCTCTTTCCCCTCGGATAATCTCGCAGCAACATTTAAGCTTCTTGAAGAGTAGATCGCCCCATTAGATGCTATCTGTAAATCTTCTTAGCAGATTGTACGGAAGTTCAGTGGCGTTTCGCCCTTGAGCTCTCTAGTCCACGTTCATAAGGTCCTGCGTGGGAGTCAGTACTGTGACAGCAGATACATCACCAAACCACACCCTCTTCACTCCCAGCTGAAATGCCAGCGAGCATTAGACTGCTTGTTCAGACACCTTCTTTTTTTAATCTTACCACCTGGGCGAACAGCTCCACTTCCTCCCATGTGTGAAGGGGCCCTGTAATGTCATCTCATCACTCAGAGATGGCTGACCACTCCCCAGCCCACGCGGTATGCTTTGACGACTGTGACTTCCTGCCACATATCTCACACTCCAGATTCACACTGGTGCAGTGGCCTGAATTCGCACTGATTGGTCAGAAACTTCTTGCTATTTTTTTTTGGGGGGGGGGGCCCTTTATCGAATCCATCCAATTAGGGTGTTCATGCTGGCTTCCTGTCACACTGTTGCAGTTTAGTGGGACACAAAGACATAGTTGATATTAATGGAAACATAGTAGCATTTTGTTGTTGCAACTATTCAAAATGCCTGGTGTGAAAAAGAGAAATGAGATATCATTCAACCAACTATGTGCTGGTTTGCAGGCAATACATAGAAAAGTTCTTGTTTTATTTTGTTTTAAAATGGATCAATTGTTAAATCAATCTACTGTCCACAGACTAGAAAACTAAATAAATGTCATATAAAAAAAATCCATAAATTCAGCTCTGAATAATCCATGAATGAAACTCAGGGTAAAACCCTTCAGAGGAGTAAAACTGGAGAGTGTGATGGATGAATGTGCAACTCAAGTAGAGATTTCTGTCTCAGTTTGTGAAAATAAGCTTCCTAAAGGATGCATTTTAAAGTTCCACACAGTTTGAAAGTAATATTAACAATGAAAAGAAAATACAAGCTCATATGAATATATATTTGAGGTATAAAGAAAGTACAGCCTCGTGCAAGTTCAAGCCCTCATGTACCGGGACATTTAAAACTCATCTGGTACTTTGCAGATGTAGCTAGACCACATTATGGCTCACTCTTCTTTACAATGCTCCTTCAGTTCATTTGAGGTTTGCAGGGATTTATTTGTACACAGCTGTCTTAACGTTCCACCGCAGCATTTCAGTCAGTATGAAGCTTTCTGGACTCCTGTTGGAGATTTGCTGCTATGCTTGGGATCATTGTCCTGTTGCATGAGTCAGTTTTAGCCAAAGTTGACTTCACGCTCTCTGAATGCTTTGGTATACAGAGTTTATAGTTAATGTTTATGGACTTTGAGGTGTCCAGGTCCTGTGGCTTGAAAGCCAACCAAAATCATCACCCCTCCACCACCATGACTAATGGTTGGTTTGAGATGTTTGTGCTGATGTGCTGTGTTGGCACATGGTCAGTCATCTCACCTTTGGTCTCATCTGTCCAACAACCATTGTTCCAGAAGTCTTGGCCTTATAACACTTTAATGTCTTTCATCCTTGGCATTGAGTTAACACACATCTGAATGTTCCAGAGCAGTAAACTGCCACAACCTATGCTTTTATAGAGGTGCTAACACTTGCTGATGATCAGTTAATCGAGTGGATTGACTAGCAGCACTTGGCTACTATTTACCCTCTTAGCCCTTTAAAACCGGTCGGAGCGGGCACGCTCCGTTTTGCGTAACTATTTTTAAATCCCTGTAGAACCGGAACCACGTGAGCTAGCACAATAATTTTTTTTGCATATGAAACCAGAGGAGTTGTACTTACATCTTATGCCATTAGCTTGCCCTAGGTCATGGTTTCCTTCCACATATAGCTTTGCAAAAATTGCATAAAAAGCACTTGCAGCAGCAAAAACATAATATTCCAGAAACACACTTTGCCGATCCGATCAGCTGTTTGTAACACTTCCTACGTCCATCAGCGCGAACTATCGCATGTCCGCCATGACCTGCCCGAAACCGGAAGTGACGTCATTTTGCGGAAAATGTAGTTTTTTACCTTCGGGGCCTTATAAGCCTATACTGGTGTTTTTAAAAGTCATGTTTGACTTTATGCTTTTCTGAATAGTTTCTGGGATGCTTAGAACTCAAATTGCACTGCTGAAAATAGTTTATTTTGATGCACATGATGTTTTTTTGCAAATTTGGATTGTAATATTTATTTTCGTTTTTCCTGCAGTATATAAAAATTGGTGTATCTCAAAAACAAAACTATGAAGACACTCAAAATAGATTTCCTGTTGTTGCAAACTCTTTTGTGCAACTTTTTTGTATTTACTGTTTTGAGGGATAAACCTCTTAAATTTCTCTAACTAGAAATATATGAAAACAAAAACGATTTTCTATTTTTTTGTACTTTATTGCACTTTTTTGTAATTTATGTAGTTACTATGGACTTAATGCTTACATATTATTAATATTTGGGCTATAATGGTTGTATTAATGTATAGTAACTTGAAATGCTCCCACAAATGGCCCTACAGCATGTAAAAATATAAAGTAAGCTCTGGCGGACTTGGTTCTATGGTAGGTCTTAAAGGGTTAATTCCCACAGTATTCCTATGGAACTAGTAAAGAGGACTTTATAATTTCCACGTTTGTGAGTCTGCTAGTGTCCCTGTGACGTAAATTTCAGGCAGTGGACTTCAAGCAAACTATAAAGAAGTAGAACAGGAAGGACTACAGCACTCAGCCGTTCATGTCGGTGTCTGCAACTGAGAATAATCTAGTCTTAATAAATCCTTAATGTGAACTTTTTACCATGACTGTAGATATTACAGTGAAACTGAAATCTTGTGTTTATATAGCCAGGTACTCTGACTAAAAACATTTTTACTATTAAGCAAATGCACATGTACAGAAAATGAAATTGATAGCCACTAATTTTAAAACAGAGTTTGCCTGCCACGGTGGTTAAAAGGTAAACATAAAATAGAAAATGGCATTTCTAGGGGTGGGATTATCCCCTGGAAAAAAAAAATGATGTTCCCAGTTGAGAGGCGATATAATTGCACAGGGAAGCGGTGATTACCGGTGTGGATAAATGGCCGTGTTAAAGGGGTGAATCTGGACATGTGGAAGCTGTTTCCCCCCACTAATAGCTGAATAAGCTGCTGTAATCTATCAGGTTCCTGTGCTGTAGCAGCTGCTGTTTTTGCTCAGTGACATACATACAGCATCATCGTTGCCTTTCTTTTTTATGTTGTTTAAAAAAAAATAATGCACAATCGCCGAAAGAGCTGCAGAAATGTTCATAAACACCCATTTATGTAACACAAGCAAAGCTTTTATCTCAGTGTTAACCCACCCACTGCACACAGCCCCACACAAACACTCACTCGCGCACATGTGTCTGAAGAGATGCTGGGGTGCCAAGTGTCGAGGATACATTACTAATTACAGATCGGTCTCTTCAGGGGGTCTCTCCTTTTTAATGATCACCCTACTAATCAAAGCTTTTTTTTGTTTTCCCCTTTCTTTGTTCGCTGGTGCTCCTCTGCGTCCAGCCGCACACCAGACTAAACACTACAGTTATTTTTGCCTCTCCTCCACAATCTCCCCCACCGCCCCCACCTCCACCCCGCTGTTCTCCTCCATAATTTCAAGGTCCTTGAAAATCAAGACGTATTTTAGGAGGTGCAATTGGGTTATTTCTGCTCCAGTTGCTGCTATGTTCCATAAAAATGTATTTAATTTTGTTTTGCTGAGCATTCCCTTGTTTTTATTTTTTTAAATTTTTTCTCCCTCCGTTGGTCGGTCTCACGTTGATAGCAGATTGGATGAGCGCCAAGTCCTTGCACCTGTCCCTCAAAGAGAGACAGACACGCGCACAGACAGAAGAAGACGCGCGCGCGCACAGCATCCTGCATTGTCAAGGTTATAGGACGGCATAGCTGCTTCCCAGTAGGAGGCAGGCAGAAAGCGATGGAGACAGAAAGGAGACGCTAGGGAGGAGATTGAATAAGTACCAGAAGGAAGCACAAAGAGAGCAGACAAGTGGTTGAAAGAAAAAAAAAAAAAGAGGGCTGTTGAGAAATGGAACCTGTAATGATGGTATGGGAGACTCATGAGCGTCAGGCGAGGGAAGGGATAGGGAAAAAATGAGAGAGATGAAGAGAGAATTCAGAGAAAGAGAGATGGCTGCCTGCGTGTCCTCCCCCATCCTTAGGCACATGCTATTCAAAGCCCTGTAATTTGTGTCATTAATTAAAAAGCTGATGGGATGGAGTTGAGGGTTTTGCTCTCTGCAACTCCCTGCTTGAGACAGTGGGGTGGGGGGACGGGAGTGTGTCAGGGTGGGGTGTTTGGGGGGGCCGTATTGTAAAAAATATTGCTGCCATTCTGCCATGAATCTCTATTAGTGGCTAATGATACCATTCTGATACCTCTCAACCATTAGTGTGAAATTGGGAAGCATTACTTATTCAAATGAAAATCCATACAGCTGCCGCTCACATGACAGCGTGTATGCGCTCGCAGCGGCTAAAGATCCCCATTGTTAGCTGCTCGCCGTTTGCAGGACGTGGGCTGTGAGAGGTCTGCACAGCAACCTGTCAGGTGGAAATTATACTTGAAATCTTGTGGGGGGGAAAAATGAAGTAAGGACTGTGTTACACAGAGGCTTTAAAATTGAATTTTATAGGGTATGGTATTGCTGAGCGGCGGGGTGCATATAATCATATTATCTAAACTGTCAAAACTGAAATATGTATATGCACACAAGCAAAATCCTTATTGCGTTTCCTTTAAGTTTTTCATTGTTACGAACAGCTGCTGCCCTCATTTGTAGCCAATGGGGGATTTAGGGGGTGGAGGGGAGGTTGTTAGCAAAATGGCCAACCATGGCGGTGTCTGCGGTGCTTTCTGCATTAGCATGCATGCTCTGCAAAGTGACTTCATCGTCGTGATTAGATGATCAAGTTTGCCTTTTGCTTTCCTGTAATGTTATGAAAATATATTCAGTGCGCCCTGTGCAAAAAACAAACCTTAGATCCAGCCACCGCTACATCAGAACATTTTAGGGGAGGCATGGCTACAGCTACACTTTCTGGTCTAAATGTATGGTTTAGCCCTGTGATAGACTGGCAACCAGTCTGGGGTCTACCTCGCCTTGTGACCTGTGACCGCTGACTCCGCATTGGGTAAGCGGAAGAAAGTTAATGGGTGGATGTTTGACTTAACCTAGTGGCAGAGCAGTGACTGATTAACCTTAAACATTGACCTGCGCTGACTGCACAATGTTCAGCTGTTAGTTACATAACTGAAGGTGAAGTTTATATCCCCCAAACTGTGGCATGTTTTGAAAGATAAACAGCTAGTGCCCGGTAACGTGCATCTTTTTAAGCCGTACATAGGTTTCCGGTTTGTTTCAGCCATCTTGCTAATGTTTCTGCTTGTTTTTGTCTTCTTCACAGCACAATAGCTAATTTTTTGCATGTAGCGTGCTCACGGTCCACTGGGTAATTGTTTCCGATGTTCCCAGATTAGTGAGTCAACTGGTTATCTAACCCTGGACCAGTCCCTAGATAAATCAGGTTGTGGAAGTGAGCGGGAGCATTGAGGTGTGTTAAAGCTAGGCATTGCAACCTCAAACTGCTCCACCCATGCTTCTCTGTGGCTAAAAGATTATCCTGCTTGCACCGGGCTGCCTCCAGGTATGCCAGCATGTAGCTGTTTGAGGCAACGTGTTACATTTTTAAAAAAATGTATCTCAGATAAAGTTTTATCTGTTGGCAAACCCATGCCAACAGATGATGTTTTTTTCTGGATTTTTGGTTGATCAAAATTAAACTACCATAAAAAGTGAGCACAATTACAAATTCAGCAGCGGATCAAATTATTATCTCCCCAACTGTAAGCATATAAATGACATTCAATGCTCAGCGGATTGCAGGTTTCCCCAACCTTATAAACAGTACGTTTGTACAATAACTGAAACTAGCATCACTGAAGGAACAGCGGGCTGGGAGGTCAATTCCTTGATCACTGTTCATAGGATTGGGGAAACCTGCAATCAGCCGAGACTGAAGAAATCACTTGGATGAGTGACGAAACGTTTCTCCCACAAAACGCTACGTTTATATGAACAGAATCGACTTTGAGGGATTTACTCAACTGGATGATTGAGGGTGCATCAAGACGACATTTAAATTAGTTTAATAAAACAGATGAAAAACACAAAGGGAGACAAGCTTCTAGGACGCCCATATTTAAACAACTAACTTAGCAGCATTTAAAAAAAAAAAGCTTTGGTCCCTATAGGTAGTTCCCCCCCTTCATAACAGCTGGATGGCGGTGGAGTTTTTTCAAATAACTCGTCAGTTTTGATAGTGTTAAGGCTTAAATTTACGTCCGTGGCCACCTGATTGACTGGTGTGCTGACTGCTGGGCTTCACCTCCTCTAATTCCAGTCTCTGAACTCGCCCTCTCAGCTGCCTTTGCTGTGTCGGGGACTAATCTGACAAATGACATGGCACGCTGTGTGGCATAGACCATCCAAGAAGTTTGGGCTTCTGTTTTGGTGACAGGCATAATGGTGTTTTCTGCTACCTAGCACAGTTTGCTGCTGCTTGCTAATCAAGGTAGCTGGCTGAAAGCTGAGCAGTCCAGCATGGTACAGATGGTAACTTCTGGCTGTAAAAAGACCTACAAAAGTTCGACCAGCAAAATGCAGAGTAAAGGCTACAGTTAAGCTTAATTTTTAAGCCATAATAAAACCAGATATTATAGTGAATAATACTGACACATAGCGCTGTATATAACTCACGAATAGCCCTCCGAAGCCATCGGGACAAGGCTCCATCAAATGTTTCAAATATAGGGTACAGGCAAAGGATCATTTATATTTTGTCGAGTCAATGAATATGATGCTCGAGGGCCTCTTTTATGCGACGGCTCCGCGCCGGGTCCGCGTTTCATCTGGAAGGACCCTTATGTTTTTTGATCTGTGCGCACTTTTTTTGATAGTTTCTCAGACGTGAAAGTGGGGACAGAGGAAAAAAGGCGAGGAGAAGGGAGAGAGAAAAGAAAGAGATGAGAGAGCTAAGTGCTTTTTAGTGACTCAGTGACAGCCGTGACCAAAATCGTATTAAGGTCACAATGGGGGTGGTGCGGTGGAGTAAAGAAGCTTTTCAAATGAATCAATTCTCCATCTCTGCTTTTCCCCGCTGCTTCTCTTGCGTGTGTGTGACTGAGTTTGTCCAAGGCGCATATCGCAGGTGTATATCTCAGTCTGTACTGTCTACGGCGAAACATGAGTCGGTTCAAGCGTTCTGATGGGTGACCTTGTTGCATCTGGCGGTGTCGTCCGGTCGAGCGAAAGGGCCGCCGTGCTGGACTTCGCCCAGGGAGCGGTGTATTTCCTTGTCAGGGATTTCATCCACATCCTTTACTCCCTCCTCACGCCGTCTCCCCCGATGATTGCGTTGTATACCGCTTCTCACAACCCCGCCACTAATGCCTTTTTCTTTAGATCATTACCCTCCTCTCGCCTCGGCGCTGTTAGCAATCGCTCAATCAGAAACGCCGGCCTCCCCGCGGTCCCCGTTGTGTGGCCATTGCTCACGGGAGGTGAGGAGGCTTTGATCGGGTAGCGTTTGGCTGTTTACTTTGATTTGATCTATGGGGTCCGCATGCTGTTCAGAGTTATTGGCAAATTTGGGGTGTCGGTAACAGCGATTCACATGCAGCCCGAAGCAATGGTTGCTCGCGCTTGGTATGGACTTGTTGTGTTGCAGTGACAGCTGGAGTGTTTTCTGTTAATGAGGTGCTGTGCTGTACCAGTTTATGATCTGACAAACACAGACGACTTGTTCAAGCCTCTCCCCTCCCCGTTGTTTTCCTCTCCTTCGTGCTCTTTCCGTCCTCGTTCTCGCTCCTTTTCGTTGGCTCAGTGCCTTCATTAATATTGTTCTCCTCTAATAACTTTCCCATCTTTCAAACTTTACCCCACCTGCCCCCTGCCCACTGACCTCCATACCTCACTCTGTTGCACTCTCCATTTGGAGGAGAGGACTCTTGTAAGCCCTAGTAACAGAGGTTAATCCTCTCTTATTAGAACCGGGATTACTGAAGGGGAAGGGACAGGAGCAGGCGCACGGGGTGGATGCTAACGCCAACTACGAATGAAGGAGACTGACAAAACGCCATGTCTGACATAAAAGGCTTGTTCACTTCACGGAAAAAAATAATTATATATAGAGTTAAGATGTAATAGGCTCAGTAGTTTGTTTTCAGCAGGCTTTCGGCGTGCCTGTTTAGATGTAGACTGCAAACAGCTCTTACTTTTCCCTTACTTGCAGGAGTCATGTTTAAAAAAATAGGTCACTCAAGCTCCCACTTGAATACGAGATGCTACATAAATTTACTTTAAATTTGAAATGAGCTACTTAACGTTTGAATTGAGTAACAGAAGTAGATCAGTGAGAAACATATTTTCTTGCCTGAAGTCACCGTGATGAAGCTGAACTCAGAAGTACATGGAGTTATTATTCACAGTGGATAATGCTAATGCGAGAGAGATCTCTTGGAGTGAATTAATCACTTGATTCTGCTGATCTGCTTAGCTCTTCTGTGTGATTTAGCATCTCTTAGCTAGCAGGTTTTTAATTTTATTATTTAAATCGTTTATTTTTATATTTTTTGGGTAGATAGAAAGGCTGAGAATACTAAATTTGAACATGCTAGGTGACCACCAGTGTTGGGTAAAACAGGCTACAATGAGCTACAATCAGATGACATTTTACAGCAGCACAGGCATGTTTCTTTCTTCACACTTGCACTACATCACCTGATTTCAGTTTTAAAGGGCATCGTTTTAAATTTTTAATGGCACAAAAGAACAAGGGTGTGACAGTAAATGCAAACTGCGTCCAAGACAGACACAGTTGCTTTACACTGCTAACATAACTTCAATTCTCTGCAAAGATCTCTGCAGATAGCATGCTAACACAAAGCTAGCCAAACACCCAGAATGATGTTAAAGCTGAAAGTATGCTGACCCCAGACCAGCCGCCTGAGGCTGATCTTCAAAACAGGCAGTGGTCAGCATTAGTATTGTAGCCTCCATTTCTACAGTAGAATTTCAGTGGATTGATTTTGTTCTCAGCTTTGCATTAAAAGAAAGACTGTATATACGTCCTCATTAGGATAGGGATTTATGCTAATGAGACTCTAGTTGTAGGGTTTTATTATTAACTGATAATCAGGCCATTTACAGAGTAATGCAAAAGTAATGCAGCAGGTAGTGCGTTACTTACTCCAGAGAGTAATTAAGTAACATAAGCACTTTTTTAGAGTAACGAGTAGTGCTGTAACACATTATTCCTTTACTTAGTCATCTAACTACTACCTCAACACTGATGACCACTAATAAAACTCAAATTTAATACTAACGTTGCTCTCTGTCTGCCGTGCAAATGGTAACGTGTTTGGAAATATGTCAATGTTTCAAGTGTGTGTCAATAAGAATGTGTTTATGCAGATTTAAATCTCGATCTCAGTCCAAGTGAAATCAATATCCAGCAAGTCATCCATTATAATAATCTAATAACAGTTGCACCAGTCAATTTAGAATGATTTACATCATCTGCTGCATCCCATTGAATAAGGGGAGGTATCGTATACGGTAATCATCATCATTGTCATCAGTCTGTTCAGGTTATGAGTGTCTGATTATTAGTTTAGGAGCTAAATCAATGTGTGGTGTTTTGCAGTGGCTGAATTGTTGGACAGATTATTTTCTCTTTTCGCTTGAACAAACTTGAAAATGGTTAAAACATTTCTGAAGAATTCAGAAGTTTCTAATTATCATAACATTTTAAAAAGTCTACAATATGTAAACATTTTATATGACTGGAGAAAATTCAGTTGCATTTTATATAGTGCCAAAATACAGAAATCAAAGCTAAGAGAAGCTACTTAAGTTAAACAGAAATGCTGCACATTGTGCTGTATATGGAGAATTAGGTCAATTTAAGTAGATTAACGTGGGTGAATGTTGGATTATTGGTTTTTAGTGTAGATTACTTAATGGAAATAAGAATAAATTTTCCTTTCTTGTGGTTTATTTCTAAAAACAAGTGTTTTCAAGTCACAGCGGATAGTTATACGTTATATTATTATTAATATTATTATTATTATTATTACAGGATTTTCATATTTATGCTGAAAAACTGTCATGGTGAATGAGAGGTGTATATGTGCAGGTAAATACGGGTATATATGGTTGATTTGTTGATAGTTGATGACGATGATGATGTGAAGTGAATGACCCTTTGCCTTGATTGTACTCCGGGAAGGGTTCTAGCCTAGGTCAGCATAACTAAGGGAGGGTCGGGGTCACCTGATCCTGCTCTAACTATAAGCTTTAAACAGAAGCATTAAGCTTAAACCTGCCATCTATAAATGACAATATGTTGAAATGTTTTTTAAGCCTTTTCTAAAAGCCCTGCCTCGTCTCATACATTCCCATCCCCACAGCGATGTCTCTGTTTTTTTGTTGCCGTGCAGGCGTCAGTGCAAAAGCCCAGAGCATGTTCTACAACAATTTCAGAGTTGATTAATCTGTCTTTTTCCAGCAGGCTCATATGAGGCGCAACGCTGTCTGCTTTCTAAAAAAACCAAAAAAAACAACTGACAATCAAATTTTGTGTGTCCCTCTGTTACTAACCCATGTTTCTCTTGGAGTGTCTGGAAAATAAAGACAGTGATCATGATGTTAACCTGTTCTTTGTATTTTTTCTTTCTTTCTCTCTCCCCTTCATGCCTAAAAAAATAGAAGTGGAACAAAAAGGTAACTAAATACCAACAACTTTTCTTTGTCTTTGTCACCTTGCATTTCCATTTGGGCACGCGCTTGCTATTTTCCGGTGACGGGCCGCTACGGCAACTTTTCGTAGGACCATTGTGTTGTTCGCTACTGTGGCTCAACATGCATTTCATGGGGAATATCTGGTTTTTCCATGAAACACCGTTAGGGAATTTCATGTACAGCAGCGTCCAAAATATTAATTAACCTTCCGACCCCGTGCCTTCACTTCTTGTTCATCAGCAGTATCAACCACACGGGTTCTGATATCCAAGCCATCGCAAACCTCCTCGCTGCTGAAATCTCATAACCCCGGCGTGTTTTTATTCCCTGTAATAACTGAAAATTCTTCCAGCTCTGCGTTATCAGCTGCATAATATTAAAGCAGAGGGCTATACAGGTTGATCAATAGCTTGTCCAGTAAGCTGTCAGCATTTTTCATTATACCTCTAACATGATGATGACTATAACCTTCAGGGACTAAAAAGAGTCAATACTAGGGATAAATCATAGCAGCTGTATTCTTACCTTATCAGCACTGTATGATGCTGCAAAACATATGCTAAAGCTACACTTGTGCCCCAGGAGCTTTGCACCGTGTTTGTAGTTTTACCTTTTAACACGACCTGGAGAATTTGTTCGTTGTCAGATGTTAACAATAAAGATGTATCGAAGCCAAACCGCAGAAATGGAATGAGTTTGGCTTTGATACCTGCGCCGCATTATCTTTTTGCACGATGCCATAAATATAAAGCCGGGTTCGAGTTAAAGATGGGATTGAAATCATTAAACGAGTCGAGAGCTCTGCTGAAGTGGCCGAGGCAATGCATTTTTTTCGGTCTCGTTGTAGTCATTAGTTAGTGGCGTGTCGCGAAACCAAAAGCAACGAGAACGAGCAGCGAAGGTGAGTTACAAACGTTTTACCGATGTGACGGGCGGTGCTGTGGTAACGGTTGTGAAGTTCCCCATGAAAGCCATGTGAGCCTTTGTATCGCTCCTCTAATGTCTTCCATTCACTCCTCCATCTCTTGCATCCTTGAAAACAACAAAAAAGCATATTTTACAACCTCCATAGAGCCCAGTGTGCTGTCAGAACAAAGCTTGCCGACTCTGACCTTGTACCCCAGCGCATCTTGTGTTTCTCAACCATAGAAACGGCCCTCTTAGCGTTTAGCTGAGCACCGCTGAGATGTGTGCCGAGGCTGTATGTCAACAGGACGCATCTCGCCACATTTTCACCTGCAGGTAGACAACATGTTTAATCTTAGGAGATTACAAGGGAAAGAAGCCTCTGTGTTTTTTTTGTTTTTTTTTTCTTCCCTGTCTCTTCCTCGACGGAGCCCAGAGCTTTTACCTCTCAATGGATCCACGGCTAGAAGCTGTCAGCGCACTGTCAGGCTGCTATCCTGCTACAGCGGAGAGAGCCTTCTCGCACACATCGTTTTTATTTCTGATATTCGTCTGGAGCAAACCTGTTGAAAGTGGGGGAAGCTCTTAATTGTGCCTTCTTTTCTGCCTGTGTTTCTCCTTCGTCTGCTGTTTTAGCTTTCGTTGTTACATGTGTTATTGTTTGTACAATTTTAATTGCAGTATTAAACTCTTACGCTGTGTTGTTGTTGTAATTCTGTATGCAGATGCAATCTACTTAGAAAGAAAAGAAAATTATAATTGTCTCAGTCCACGATAATCCATAATGAACTAAAATTAGCTTTCCACCATTGACCCTCTCCAGCTGTATTGGCTTTATCAGATCTGACTACAAACCGGTTTACATATAATTAGTTTATTGTGTGTGGGGCTGTAAATCATGTCACGGGGCTGAAAAATGTCATGTAGGTGAAATAATGGACAGGCTATCATTACACAGATGATGTCACTTTAATTTGTTTTCTTTCTCCTAAATCTCTACCTTGGCCAATAATTGAACTGCAGCTATTTATCAAAAAATTTAGGTTGGGGGGGGGGGGGGTTGTGTCTTTAATGCTGTTTACTAAGAAGTGCCGCTGGGGTGCTTTAACCAAAGAGAAGAATGAAACCTATTTTCTTCCCTGGCACAGTATCTAATTGGATGTGAAAAGAAGCCATTGTGCAAAGTTTAACTGAAACTAAAGGGAACCAAAATGGTAATTTGTGTGTGTTTCTGTGGGCGAGTTAGTGGTGTTCGGGTAAGTTCCATCAGTGACTTCTGACTCGTTTCTGCTCTGCATTAAGTCAGCAGAGATAACCCTGACTTCATTTACTCTTCTCTCCCTCCAAACTCAAAGCCAGTTTATTCAGACAGATTGTAACTACCCGCCTCTGGGGTCCGGTAACTGTAGTCGAAGTATCATATGTAACAGCTGAAGACTACAGTAAGTAATTGAAAGCAAAGCAGTGCTCACTGCACTGGAGACACTGTTGGAAATAATGAAAAGGCTCATTGTGGGTTGGGTTTTTTTGTTATTGATTGTGTTCTGTTTAATTTTAGTAATAAAATCCAAATAATTCTAACTATCAGTGTTCTTCACGCAAATCTTTTTTTATCTGCTTTTCTTCTAAAACTGCCCATCTTAACACAGATTTCAACCTGTTCAATTTTGTCTCTGATTCGTCTGTCTAATACCTGCCAATGTAACTCTGTAATTGTCTTTCCCCATTTTTGGCTCCTCAGTATTCCTGTGCCCAGGGCTTCTGCGGAGGGTGTACCAGAGCGAGCATCTCTTTGAATCGGACCACCAGTCCGGAGCTTGGTGCAAAGACCCTCTTCAAGCTTCGGATAAGATCTACTACATGCCTTGGACACCCTACCGCACGGACACCTTGACCGAATACTCATCCAAAGAAGACTTTGTCGCTGGAAGGCCGACAACGACCTACAAGCTTCCGCATCGCGTTGACGGAACGGGCTTTGTGGTCTACGACGGGGCGCTCTTCTTCAACAAGGAGCGCACACGCAACATTGTCAAGTTTGACCTGCGAACTCGCATCAAGAGCGGCGAGGCCATCATAGCCAACGCCAACTACCACGACACGTCGCCGTACCGCTGGGGAGGGAAATCAGACATTGATTTGGCTGTTGACGAAAACGGCCTGTGGGTGATTTACGCGACCGAGCAGAACAACGGGCGGATTGTGATCAGCCAACTCAATCCCTACACACTGCGCGTTGAGGGGACCTGGGACACGGCGTATGACAAGCGTTCGGCATCCAACGCCTTCATGATTTGCGGAATCCTTTATGTGGTGAAGTCGGTGTATGAGGATGATGACAATGAAGCGACGGGAAACAAGATCGATTACATCTACAACACAGAACTCAGTAAAGACGGCTTCCTGGACATCCCTTTCCCCAACTCCTATCAGTACATTGCTGCTGTGGATTATAACCCCAGGGACAATCTGCTGTATGTTTGGAACAATTACCACGTTGTCAAGTACTCTCTTGATTTTGGAGCATTGGACAACAGGCTAGGTAAGACCAGCTTCTTTATTTTTCATATACATGAAATGGCACTGAAAGACTTGAAGGTGTAAGAGAATCTGAATGCATAGGAACATCACATGAGCAGTGGATTTGATTTGCACACATAGAATTTGAAATGAGGATCTCATTAAATTTGAATTGTTACTTTTTTTTCTGCAATGAAACAATGATGCAATTTCAGATGGCAGGCACGTAGCAGAATCCTAGCCTTCTGGCTAGGTGTCATTCCCAGTGTGTTTATCAATGTTTGACCAAAATTTGACCAGTGATTCCCAGCTTATTATTATTTTTATCCACTACCCTTTCATTTTAAAAATAAGCCGTAAAAGCATTCTGATGTCAACGACTTTCAGACGTGCCCTCCTTTTCATGTGTCTGATTCCATCTGAATGAGTCACTTTTCCATAAAAGTCATGGCGGCTTCAGGTTGAACCTACTAACGTTTTTGTATTGCATTCACCGCTGAATGAAGTCACATTAATGGAAAGGCACGTACAAGACAAGTACTGCATATGTGTCTCATTCATTTATTCAGATCACTGAAAGATATGATTTTGAGAGCGTGCTAAACAGCAGAAACATGAAAAAAAATCTAATTAATTAATCTCGCAGAAATCTAAAGGAAGTCTTTTTTCAGACCCTGAGCTGTCACAGAATCACAGTTTATGAGCTGAACTTTAATAATCATCTTATTTTGTTACTACACTTTGCCTCCCTTCCCTTCTACAATAACCACATAGACTGTGTATCACTTGCGGTCATGTAGTACATAATATTGGATGAGCGACTATATGAGGAAGCTGAATGCAACAATGACCTGTCTGGGTTCATAGTGAGCTCATTGCTATACGATCTGACATGCCTACCGGAATGTCAAACTGAATTTACATCAAGGGCCAGATGCACTCTACTTTGAACTTACTGTAAGAAAAGTAAATTTCTTTAAAATTTATTGGAATTTCCAACCCTTTAATTGTTTATCTGTTACTTAATTACTTTGGTGTAGCATGAATGACAATTCAAGCTTAAAATTGATGAAAATACAGTTAAAATGTCAAGATCTTTGAACTCCGTCCAGATTGGACTTGAGGTTGGGTTGATTCTGTCCCCCGGGCCTTATGTTTGACACCCCTACCCTGGGCGATGAGTGATTTTACTTTACTAATGACTCTTTTGATCTCACCCCAGCTATTTTTAAACTTTTTATTAGCGTGTTTGTTCTGGCTGACACTTTTTATGTGTTGCGTGAAGAACAGCTTGGCATGGCACGTCTTGTTTTTGTCGGATTTTGGTCAAACACTGATAAACATATGCATTTATACTTAAAGAGTGTGTGGGCTAGTGGCAATTGGCTGTGGGGTATGGTGCTCAGTGTATTTTGATTCGTCCCAAATTGGAAGCGAAGCACAGTTTAACACATGGCGACGTACTGCAGACAGATGACTATTAAAAACTGTGCCTAGCATAAATCTAAGCACCATTTTTAGCATTCATATGATGTGTTTTCTTTCATCACATGTAACAATAGGAGAAAAGATTTTTTAGGCACAGAAATAATAATTCTATTGTCTTAAATTCTCAGGCGCGTCGCACATTTTCCGTTTAACTCGAGAGTTTTTCCGCACATTCTTTAGCCACAGGCTTAGGGCTTTTATTCAGTCTGGCTGTTGACTTTGAAAAAGGAACAAGTGACTGCTCACATTAAACTTCCCAGAACTCTTTTGAAAAGTCTAATTTCTCCACTCCATTGTTCTTTTTATAAATTGGTGCTTGTTGGGAAGCATAAAACGGAGAAAAAGAACCTGTTTTGACACACCAAGGTAATTCTTTGCGCTATCTCATCAACAGCTCCAGTCAAAAATGTCACAAGTTATTTGACTGTGAAATCCTTACTCCTGCTTTCTCTATGGAGCTTTATTCTACCTGCCGCTTGCCAGTTTAATTTATTTTCTTTAGCTGGCTGCTACTTTTCTCAAAAATTTTTTTTTTTTTTTTTTTTTACACATCGAGTCACGCTCCAGCACACCCTGTAATGCATTCATTCTTTCAGTGGCCGTACTTACAGCGTTCACTTTTGACGATGCATGACTGTCCAAAATGTAATATGTCGTAGTTAAGGACCTTAGAGTGGTGTTATGTGCTTTTTATATTAGATGGTTCGGCGTTTATACGCAGTGGTCACACATTTCTGTCATGTAGAAACTTGCAAGTGCAAAGTCTCAGCAGCAGACTTCCAGTGAGAAGTGTTTGATTGTGTTATTGGCTGCTGTTGCAGAACAGGCTGCCCTCCAAAGAGTCTGCTGCATAAATATAGATAGTAAAATGTTGCATTAAGTGAATGGATGGAGTTGCAGAGCAAATATAAACGTCAGATAAACAGACTGATCGAGGAATGAAAGAGTGATTGAATGGGCTCCAGAGTAAGGAAGGATACAGACTTAATCTGAATAAAGCACTGGCTGTTAGCTTCCACATGGTTGTCTCTCACGAGTAGCCTAATTTTAAGATGGCAGGATAGTCACAACCACATTGTTTGAATCAGCATCGGCGTACCACTTCACTGCACACAAATTAGTCTGTACTCGCAGCTGTATTGCATTGTTTCTTCCATTAATTTGCTAGTCCGGTGAGGATGCGCAAAGAGGAAACCTGGAAACATCTGTCAGAGAAAAGCACAACGATGAACCAGCTGAGAAAGTGTGGAAAATGAGGATATGATTCCTTTTGATGCAACAATGTGAGTTGTTTTTAAGCTAAAAAGAAATGCTAAGTGTTAGTTGTAGTTCATTCTGAGTCATTGTTGTCATTCAGCGAGCCCAGAACAAATGATTCGATGAACCACAGAACACTAGAGAGTCAAAAGCCGATGTAGTCTCTTCCTTTTCCTGCAAACATGAGCTTCTGAAATTTGATCCAGTGTCATGATCACAGTGCCTGTTAGCGCTTACAGAAAGGTGTCATTCTCTGATCGCACTAACACAAGCTCATTTCCACTTGTGCTTCCACTTCCACGAGCATGCCTGACCTGCCACAGCAGTGGAGCATGGTACATGGGCAACAGAGCAGCAGATACATGGCCAGACCCACAGCTGGGGCTCCATTGCCGTATGCCCAGGGTACAGCACATGTTACGGGGGGAGTAGGTTGGGGCAGGGGGATGATGACTGGAATTGCCAAAACCACATTACAACCTTAAAAAATGTGTCCAATTTAAAAAATCTACAAATTAGGTTGGATGTGCACACTGGCTGTGAGCTTCACTTAATTGTCCACTTGCAGCCTCCTCAACAAGCCGACCAGTATTTTGATCCAGACAGGATGTTTTTAAAGACAGATGATCCATGCACAAGTGTGCTCGTCTGATAATTAATTTCATTAACTTGCAGTAGAAAGTGTAGCTTTTAGTAGGCAGATATAAAAGCTCTGTTATCACTTTTCATGATCGCATTCAATGCTGATTATGTGAGGACAGCTGAAATAAATTTGCTGTGTTAATATTTTTAAAGCATAAATGAAAATAAAGCTTGAGGACAACACTACATGAATGGTTAGTAAGCATGCATGCAAGCATGAACTTAAAAAAAAAAACATGGTGGTAAATGGAAAATATTACAAAGGCCAAAGCAACCTCTCTAGAGCATGTTGATCTGACAGTAGCTGACTCTCAACTATCCATCAGCCAGCGCTTCAAATTCACCTTTTGTAGTGTTTTTCACCTCCTCCATCACTTTGCGATTCAGCTCAATCATCTCCTTCACTGAGGACAGACTTCACGGGATTGTTTTAGGACTACGAAGATTGCCGCCCAGCAAGTTGAGGAGCTGCATGAAATTAGTATCAACGCTGTTAGTTGAAGACCAGGCAGCCAAAAGAAAAAAAAAAAAAAGAAATCCTTGAAAAAATTGATGTTCCAATGAAACCAAATATGTCCCATCACATGGACAATTTTCTTACTGAAGGACTGCCACGGGTAACAACTGAAAACAATTACTCCTTCTCTCAACTGCTTTATGTTTACTGTCATTGGTTCTCATCCAACAAAGTGCTAATGAATAACCCTGAAACAGATCCTGAAATGGTTCATTTGGAAATATACCAGTTTTTAGGTTTGTACCTTGCTTAGAAAATACCAAATCAAACATATTTTAACTAACAGTTTCAACTAGTACGACCCATCTCAGCTGGACTTTACGCTAATCAGCAAAGGTAATTATGCTAACATGCTAAACGACATGTTAGCATATTATTCACTTAAAAAAGACCTCCTTTAGATAAACAAACACGATAACTAATTATCGTTTGTATTTTGATGCTACTGTGTTCTCACTATATACTGGAGTGTATACTGGGGTTAAATATATTTAACCTCGCTCCTGATTTTTAGCACTGCATGTAGCGCAAACAACAGTCAAGTCAAAAACGGACTTTTACTTTGCGGGTTTTCATCCAACGCAGTAGAAACAACAGAAATGACACTGTGTAGTTCTGTTCTAACTATTCATTAAGTCACTAAGGATCACTGTTTCAAAGAGAAGACTGCCATTAATTAAATAAAATAACAATAAAGTAGATTCAGAGCATCAGAAGACACACAAAAGCTGAATTCGGTGTAATGAATTGTGCATTTGTTGGCTTTACAATTTGTTGGCTTTACATTCTTGAATGAACAGATCAACCCTAACTTGACCGCAATTCCCTGCGTCATTTAAAACATGCGACCCAAGATGCTGTAGAACAGGTTACAGAGCTGAGTCATTTTCACATATTTATTGACTCTCAAGCTACAAATTTCTGAGCAGATCTCAGTAAATGTAATAAAGTTGCTTCATTTACCGTCTGTAACTTTGCAAATTGTGGGTAAAAGAGAGGCAGCGCACTGCAAACAGTGCTCCGCAGGAAATCAGAAAATATCCATTATCAAAGCAGACTGTTTTCTTACTCTCGCAGCAACGTTAAGTGGGGGTGAAATTTAAATCTGGCATGTTATGCTATTTGTATTTTTATGTTTAGTTTGATCACCTGTCTGTGAAGAGGAATATATGAGATTATTATGCATATTAATTTAATTTTAAAAAACACATTGAAATGTTCTTGTAAACTGTGGTTATGATTAAGTTTTGGAATCTTCTAGTCATAATTAATAGTTCATAATTATTCTATAAACATTACATTGATGTAATAAATATTCTAACAGCTTTCAGAATATATAAGATCCCTCTAGTTCATGATTTACTACCGTGCCGGGAAAAAACAACAAACAATAAAAGGACCCCTCTTGACAAATGATACCCTGCCTCTGATTGTAATACTAAATTCTTAAGTCATTACAACAGTTTAAAACAATGAGACATGTATATAACCTCAAAAGCTTTAAAAATAGTGCCCCTGCTAGCAAACTAGCTAGCTAGCTAATTGAGAAGCTAGCTAGCTAGCTAAATATCCCTCTCAAAATTGTCTGTTGATTGTTGATCCCTCTCAAAATTGTCTGATCTTCCCTTATGCTGCCAAGATGGCAATCATCTTGAAATATATACAGCTGTTCACAATACTATTTTTTTTAACCTTTTTTTCTTTTTATATGTTCTTAAATACACTTATGTAAGCCTAAACATGGAAGCACGTGATTTCCTTTTGCAGTATGTGTCTTGATCTTAGCGATGAATATTTTTGCGTAGCTCGCTTCCAATGAAGTTATCTCCACAATGACGGTATCAGTTACAAAACTATAAAGCTTTTTTCCTGACAAACTTAGCTGTGGAAAGGACTTTCTCCAGGCCTCGACTTTACCAGACTAACCTCTGTGCTGTCTGCCACAGTGAGCATGAGGTGCTCGCTGCATTAACTCCACAGGACAGGAAAGGCAAGGGCAGCCACATGAGAAAATTTGCCTCAGCCTCTCTCACCTGCTGCTGCTGTCTGTAGCAGTAACATACCATCCATAAGTTAATATTCCAAGCTGCTTCCACAGCCTTTTTATGCCGGCGTAACACCAAGACTCTGAGAGATTTCTATGTTTAGCCTCACATCATCGATTAAACATTATAATTAGAGGTGGGAATCACCATACATCCCACGATACGATATTTTCACAATACTTAACGCACGATACGATATTATTGCAATTTTTTTTAATATTTTGCGATATTCAGATTCTGTACAGAAAGGTAAACTTTATCAATATTCATTTTATCTAATATCAAAGTCTCACACTCAGTCTTTCTCTCATTTAAGTCAGTTTTATTGTTGACAAACTGAACGGTTTGTATTACAGTCTAGTCCAACTTAATTGAATGCAACCATCTGGTACAATTATAGCTATTCTGAACTATGCAATTTATGAAAACTATGCAGCCCATTCAGCAACTGAAGAATTTGAAAGTAAATTAAAACAAAAAATAATTTTACATTAAATAAAAAAGTTTTAAACATAATTAAAATAAAACGTCTTAAATTAAAATAAGTAAACTGTCATGTTTATTGCTGCCAAAAATAAGTTAAACACATTTGGACAGTGAAGGAATGTCAGGATTCTTGCTCAGAAAAAGGATCAACATGCTCTGAAGTCAGAGCACAAAAACCTTTTTTGTAACAAAATATCGATTTCTGCTGTCCCTGTATCGATACATTATTAGCAAACAAAATATCACGATACTACACGGTATCGATTTTTTCCCCCACCCCTAATTATAATGGTGTGTTTGTTGTGAATGGCTTTAATTATGCCTGATTATGACACTTTACAGAAATCAGCAGTGCCTCTGTGGTCTTTGATTCATCTTGCCGTTTTAGTCAAACACCCTCTCATGTCTGCGTGTGTCGCTGCGTGAGTGACTGTTTTCATCGACTCATGATTGGTGCATTTGATGTGGCACAGTTGGTGTCATGGATACATTCATTGTCTGACAATCTTGTAATTCTGCCACATGTTGCCATCTGGCCCAGGCACAACGCCAGCCCTGCTGGCCTGGAGAGAGTCAGCAGACGTGACACCCCGACCTTCATGCCGAAACAGCCAATGTTTTGGACGTTCGGGCCATCTTGGCTCTATTTGGAAGAGCCTGACACATGCTAAATTGATTAAGACTGTCTAAGCAGTAAATGCAGGCTGGCAAAGTCGCTGCAGATAATGTGAGTGTGACTCAGTGTGCTTTTAAAGGCAACAAACTGTTGTCCTTTCTGTTCCACTGCTCATGTGCTTGGCTTAGAATAACTGTCATCACTTTTTTCTGCTTTTTTTTTGACAAGCTATTATATAGATTCAGAGATACCCTGCATTTGTCATATATCATCATAGTTTTTTTTTTATCCTTACAATGCTTTGAGGAATATAATGCTGAGCAATTCAAACCAAATGCTACCGTTCCATAAAAATGCAGCCTTTTGCTTGCTGAATGAAGCCCTTTTTGATGTTGGGGCTTAGGAATGTAGGCTACATGCTTATTTGCAGGCGAGGCACTTATCACATGCCCGGTGCACCTCTCGCAGAGGGCAATTTTCTTCGAGGGAAAGTGCAAGGTTTAGGATTATAGTCGAAAATGATTTTTCTAACACGTGTACGCAAATCTGTGCACCCAACCCTGATGTTGCACATACACAAACTTATGCACAAATTCTTCTAGCAAACCCTTTAATGCCGCAACACAATGGCCTTCTGTTAGTAATGCAGCTTTAGATTTTTTTTGCACTGAGAGAGCGAGCTCGTTGTCGTTGTTTAAGAGATGTTTTTGGATGTTTCACAGCAGGGCTAAAAACAAATTGTGATATATTAGCAAATATAATTGCTGTGCCCATTTTTCTGAGACTGAATTAGGGGAGACCTTTGAGCAGGTATGCCCATGTTTCAGGTAGTTTACAATGTGCCATGTGCTCATACCCTCTCTGTGATACCCTAATATATATCATATGCGTCTCTCCTCCTGACTGGTCATCCATCACTGGCCTTGGCGGCTCTGCCTTGATCCAGAAATCATACACAGATCACCTGTGTAGTGAGAGAGGTGGCAGGCAATCCCTCAATTAAGGCCAACAACCAATCCATCTCTCCTGACGTTTGCAGAAATGGGAAAAAAAAACATAAAGTCACAGTCAAAGTTCTTTGCAAGACAAATATTTGTGATTTCTCGCATTGTTTGTAGTGTATGCATTTGGGTGTTTTAGTTCCGGGATCTTTTCCACCACATCTCGTCTTTTATAACTCCTCATGTGTGATTTTATGTGAGTATGTGTGTGGAAGCTGGTTTCTCTAGAGCCCCCCAAAATTGCCACAGTAAATTTAACAGGCTTGGTAAGCTCGGTGGCCCACAAGCTCAAAGTGATTTATTTTGGCCAATCAACCGAGTAAATCTGATTGGAGGCTTCTAAAGCATCTTTAACTCTCTTTATCACCAGTGTCAGATTGGCCGTATCCATTTGGCCCTTTCTGCTGTTGGTTGACGGTATTTTGAGAAGCTTTGCTCTTTTTCTTTTTCTTTGGCAAACGGTGGGACCTTGGAGGAGCGTGCTTTTCCTTTAGTGATTTCGCAATTCCCTCTGCGCGTGTCCTCGCACCTTACTTTTTCCTCTTTCTGCCTTCCCTGATATGTTTGACGATGTTTGGCTGTGTCACTAGCCACTAGAGACTCAAGGTTTGGCTCTAAGGATAAAAACTCATTCCAGCATTCTTCCTTGTAGCTTGATGCTAAATATTGGGTTTCTGTACACTGTGAGTTTGAATGCAACCCTATCACAGCTTTGTCTTTCATACTGTAGACATGTAGACTTGGAACAGATTTGCATACTTCTTATTACCACGCTTCACTGGTAGGGCGAATTGAGCGCCTTTTCGAGATGTGAAAATATAAATGTAGAGATTAAATTCAGAAGATCCTGTTTTGCAAATGCACAAAAGCTACGTTCACATTAGGCTAAAACACTGCTTGTTTACTGCACAGCTGTGGCTAATTCATCCTTCAGTACTTCAGGATAGCGCATTTGCAGGCAGACTTAGCTCATATCTCTTCTGTCATTTACCTCAAACACAGTGAGTGTCTCTCCGGGCCCGTGTCCATGTGTGCATACATATCAGCCCGGTGCATACGCTTCTCCCAGCACTGTGTGACCTCCATCGATGCCCTCTCAAGTCCTGGGAAGAGAGCTCGGGAATGAGAAATTAATTGCCAAACAATGCATGGCTCCCATCCATTATGGTTCTCATCATGTCAGATGATATCGAAGCATTACCGGATGTCTGGCTGCATAATTTACTGCACCTCCTCCCCACCAACACCCACAGCAGCAGCAGCAGCAGCCCCGCACCCACAGCCCCAGTTACACTCCCTGATGGATTTGTAGGCTTGTCTCAAAAGGTTCCATTTAATGGCAGGACGACTTTCATCATAATTATCATCATTTTATTTTCAACCCATTCCCCTCAACTCATGAGGACGTGTAGCATTTCAGTGGGATTGTATGACATAAACATTAGGGAAATGAGTGAATAAAGCCGTGAAAGTAATGGCTACTGATGTTGTGTTATGAAAGAGATGCTACTGCTTTTATTATTTTTCTCTGCATAGATGAAAAAAAAATGTCCCAAGATAAAATTTTACATTATGATTCTGATTTATGATCGCTTAGCTGTTGTCTGAATGAGTGAACAAGCCAGTTCTCTTTGCCATATCAGGTTAGAGCCACATTGGGATGTAATCTCTTCATTTTACATTAAACATTTTGTCTTACATTTAGAAACATCAATTAAATGTGCTTAAAGTGAAGCTAAAGAGTCATAAAGTTTATTTCTTTTGAGCCTGCTAGCATGACATGCAGCATTGATGTATGTTGACTTTTATGACTATCAATTTAGTTCAATATCCATTTCTACAGAGAAGCTGCAGAAAGCTGATTCAAACTTGTTGGACTTGTCTGAAATTAGAAGTTTGTTTTTTTTTGTCTAGAGTTGATGAAAATATTGACACCTTGCTCTGTACGATGAAGCTTGCTAGCTTTGCGTAAGCCCTGCTAACGGGGGGAAGCAACAGGTGTGACTCTCTCCTTGAAGGAAAATTAAATTTAAGCACTTTTTAAAGCTTCCTAGACAAAAAAAAATCATATCATATTAAATCTTCTGCAAGTAATCAAGGGGCTAACTAGCAAGCTCTGCAGTTTAAGCGAGCTACATAGCAAATTTTTAACCTATCTTGCTCAAAGACGAATGCACTTATGCCACAGTGAGGTATCCATGGTCCTCTGTCTGACCACCCACAAGTCTGTGGTCACAGTTAGTCAGACTTTAATTATAGTTAATCACCAAATGGGTTTTCACCCAAATTATGCTCAAGCTCACATTTGTTATTCTCAGTAGATTTCAGTTCTCATTACTTTGTGCAATAAAACTAACCAACGACAAGAAAACTCGCTTTTTTCCACAAATTACAATTAGCTACTATTAGCTACTCTGTTAAGCTAATGAACTGTTAAGAGCCACCATGTTCTGGTTTGTCTTGATGCATGCTGCCCAAACAAGACTGCAGTCTTATGCATTGCTTCAAACAGGAGAAACAAATAATCAGACTTTTAAATTGCAAGTATATCACACGGGAATGTTAACATTTTTTTCTTGTTTTGTTCAACAGATTAATTGGAACTGATTAAAAATGTCGTGTACACTACCTCATTTCCTTGAAGAATCCAAAAGCTTTGCCTTCAACATGGTACCCAACAATGTCCAACTTGGGTGGACATCACAGCCACACTGTAATTTGCTCAAAAAGATCTTCTCACTTTTACTTTATACCTCCTATTTCTACAAAACAGTGCTGATGTCATAAAAAAAAAGTAAGACGCAGACGAATTTACAACGTGAAAGCAGCGCTCTCAGATCAAACATCCAAATGACAGAAGTATCATTATGGCCTGCTAACAACCTTGATCGTGGATTCTGGCTTCACGTACGATTCAGTCTAAAAATATAGCAGCTCACAGAAATCTCATTTCACACGCTTTAAACAAACTTGAAGAAAGTTAATGGGTGACATCACACATAGACTGTCCAAAATTTACTACAGCCCGGCTGAAGATGTAACGCATAAGGGTTCAAATGCTAAAATTAGGAGGTAATTGGGTTCAGCGCGAGGCTGGAAGTGTCACTCTACTGGCTGATGCTCGTTTCATTTTTACCCCCAAAAGCCCTTTCCAGCTCTTTTGATCTCGAGTCTGCAGAAGTTTCTCCGAGACGCAAGTCTGCTCACGGTGCGGAAAGGCACGTCACATGAACCGGATCCATTTCATAATAGCATAGCAGGTTTTTTTCCTGGAGCAAAGTAGAGCGGGCTTATCTAATTGTGGGAGCCACGAGCCCTGGGATACAGAAAGAGAGGCTAATTAGTTAGAAATGAATGCTTTGAAATGAAGCACAAAGCTCTATGTGTGGTGGAAACAGGCTTCACACGTTCGGCGTGGGGCGGGGGGCAACAGAAGCGAGGTGTAAATGATGAGTGCAGCTTGCGTTTCAGTGAAAGTAGAAGTCAGAGTGCCCACAGAAGTTCGCTACTATCCTATGAATGAAAAGGTGGCTGGTGGTGCACGAACATTCGGGACGTTCAGGAGCCCTCAAGCTTAGAAAGCAGGAGCAGCTCGTAGCTCTTATTCTTTTTAATCAACTTTGCAATGCCTTTGAGAACGCATCGAAGCTTAAATATACAGAAGAGGAATCACTTTGAGGTTTGATGTCATTTTATTGAAGTCGAAGAGGACGCTGAAGTGCCTGCTTTGTTTCATGAATCGAGAGGTTGCTGGCATTGGAACATACTTATGGCCTTATTCCCGAGGAATCTTTGCGGTATTCCGCATCATTATAATGTGGAATCTTTTCATACAAAGATCGCTGTATAAAATATCTGGGTAATAAAAGAGTTACTCCAGTTTATTAAGAGACTCAAACCAAAATGTGACAAGCCCTTCATATCGTCCCGTAAGGTCACAGAGTAGTTCCTCGGGGCATACCAAAGACCTGCTCGCATCGTTTTCCCCCCCTCTCGCTCTCTCGTTGTCACTTTGAATCGAATGGGGAAGCTGGCGAAAGCAAAACAAAATGTCCTTGTGTTGTCTCCAAGGCGATAGTGCCTGCAGACTGTGGCTGCTGTCTGCTGCTGCTGGCTTTTCTCTTTTTTTCTCCTGTGCTCATCGCATGGAAAAGATATTTAAGTTTGCTCAAGGACACTTTCTTCTCTTTCATATGTGTGTGTGTGTGTGTGTGTGTGTGTGTGTGTGTGTGTGTGTGTGTGTGTGCAGGCATATTTAACATGCAGTATGTAGACAGGACATTCTGAAAAATAATTTGACGGTGGACTCAACGGGATCAAATGGAAGAATGGAATTACATTCCAGACGAGGTTCCCAGTGACTTTAAATTAACCTCATGCCGTGATGGTTATATCCTCCAGTCATATTTCTCTGTCGTATCACCGGCAGCATTCAGGGAGGTGGCACGATGAGTTTTATCATCACTATTCTAAAAGAAATAGTAAACTAAAGAGATCTTATGGCCTCTGACTTCGAGAAGCAGTTGGCGTTTTTCAGTTTTTTGGCAGTGTTTGTTGACAAAATATTCAGAAGGCTATTGCACACGACATAAAATTTGTCATTTCTCCATTTTCATTTGTGTACGCGGGTTTAGCGTCTAAGCAGAGTCGTGCAGCACAACATCCTTTATGCTTAAAGCGTGAATTTCACCCCATCGGCTACTTACTCGGAAAGATTTTCACAGATTCAACTTACGGCAGACAAATAGCTACAATCTCATTTTCAAAACAAGCTGTCCTCCGAAATGAATAACATTAGTCTGGGAGATGAGTGTGCCAGAACCATCTATAAGAAGTAACACCAAAAAGCTACTAACATAAAATATAGAGAGGTTGTATTTTGGGGGGTAATCTTTACCTTGGAAAGAAAGTCAGTACATCACCTCCTTTTACGCTGTGTATAAAGAGAATAGTTTACAGGGGAAATCTGACCGAATCTCACAGTCGTGCAGTCTTTTAAATTAGTTGTCGTTATTTATTGATGAGCTTTGAACCTCTTTTGCTATCAGTGCTAACACTCCTGTAGTGTTTTACTTACAAATCTATGTATGCATTAGAGGCCAGCTGATTTATCGGCAGATTGATGTTATTAAATCTGATCAAACATTAGCTATTCAGGCATTTGTAAAGGCCAGCACTGCAACTTTGCTGTTGGCAACTTGTATTTGGAGTGCGACAAACACAACACCTTGATTATCTAAGTCAGCAGTCCCCAACATTTTTTGCGCCACTTAACGGTTTATGTCCGACAATATTTTCATGGACCGGCCTTTAAGGTGTCGCGGATAAATATAACAAAATAAAACCAGTACCGGTACCAGAAAAAAGAAGATTTATGCATAACACATGGGAAAAGACCCAGGGAAACTGAATTAACGATAAAAACAATTAAAAAAATAAAGATATAAAAACCAATAAAAAACATGAAAACCATAAATTTCACACCCGAGCATCAACTTTCGCGGCCCGGTACCAAACAGCCCGGGGGACCGCTAATCTAAGTAGTTGGGGAGAACGTAACCAGTAAATAAATAACCACATCTAGCAACTGTTTGGTAAATCTGTATTTGGTGTGGCTGAAATAAAAATTATAAATCAAATCAAATCAAATCAAATCACTTTTATTGTCACATCACATGTGCAGGCACACTGGCACAGCACATGCGAGTGAAATTCTTGTGTGCGAGCCCCACAAGCAACAGAGATGTGCAAACACAACAACACAAACGAGCAAAATGAAATATATAATATAATATATAATGAAAATATCATCCGATATCACCAAATATCTGTATCGTCTGAAAAATCCTATATCGTTCAGGGTCTAGTATGCATGCACGTTTTTGGAGGTGGTACAGAATATTCCTATTTCTTTTCCCAATTGCCTATTCAGTCTGGTTCTTACCACGCAACATGAGCCCAACATAACATTGGATAGCCTCCAGCACACCTGCGACCCTGAATGAGATAAGCAGAAAAATTAGATGAATGGAACAGCATAATTAAATCCTGCCATCACATACTTAATACCACTTTGTTTTCATGTGAGAACTGTACAGGCTTTTCAGGGTTTCGGCGCTAGCATCTAATGCTTTAAAGCATTAGCTATGTGTGTCTTTTATATACAGTCTATTACCAACAGGAGCTTTAGCCCTCTTGAGTGCACTAAAACAAATAATGGATCAATTTATTGCTGATTACATTCATTTTTTTTTTAACTCTAGCATGAGTCATACGAGGAAGAATGTACTCCTCTGTATATTTACTCAGCAAAGAATTACCTCATTATCCGTTTACAGTAGTGTGCTTACATTAGTCTGCATTTATAGGTGTCTAAGCAAAAAACACGCCCTCAGCAAAATCCCTCACGGTCACAATCACTTCAGTATCAGCATTCCTGACCAGTACAATCATCCCCTTATCCTAACAGGCCCCTCAGCACACCTGTTTAGCCACCGGCTTATCTTCGCCGGCGCACTGTGACCTTTGCTGACCCCCATATGAGCTGTGAATATCCATGATCAGATTCCCATCAGGTGCTCTAATGGTTTTTCTTTTACAACACGCAGTTTTAGCACCTCCAGCTGATTTCAGTTATCCTGAGATTGATTGTGCTTCCCCTTTTCCAGGGTTTGGCGTATCGTATACGAGGTCATTTCTTCTCAAATACAGATATGAATACGCGTAAATGAGTTATCTCATAAATAATGAAATAAATAGACTGGTGGTGCCCTTGAAGATATTTCTTCGTCCCATTTCCACGATGATCGCAGCTGAAGGCTGCTGCGGAGCAGATTGATGACGCCGGTTAATAGGGGATGTAGGATGTAAATGGGGATGTCTTGGTCGGCTGGTGGAAATGCTAAATAAGTATTTGAGCATTCGTGTGGTTTCTTTAAAGCCCTGTTGATGGGTGGCAGTGTCAGTTTATGATGCTGACGAGGGCTGGCGTGTGTGCTGGGCTTATTTTAAGCGCTTGCACCCATATCCACTTCTGTGACAGCCTGCTGTTTGAAATGTTTGTGTTTCCCACTTACCACTGTTGTCTGCTACGTGCGCTAATTTGTGTTGTTTTTGTTTTTTCCTGCCTGCGATAGAAATTTGGAAGTTGTAAAAGCTGCATTATCGGGTAGTCGGGAGTAAATAGGCTCTGCGTGCCTTTAGTTCACATTGCAGCTCAATGAGGTTCTTGTTATAGTTCCGCTTTACTGATGGAGTGCCTCCACAGGAGTGTCCAAGGTACCTGCAGATCTTGAAAACACAACAAACTCTTTTGTTAGCGGGAGAAGACAAATACTCAATCAGTCTGGAACTCTCGCCGCGGCGGCAAACTATTTAATCAACCGTGGCTGTCGTCGAACGCTGTTAAGCGTTAAATGCATTGACTGCTGATAGAAGTCGGATGTCATTACAGCCTCCGGGGGCTTCTGCGTCCCCAACAGCGGCGCTAATTTATGCTGTCTTATTTTGCTCCTACCAAATTTACCATACAGAGAAATTGTCCGATTGTAAATTGAATCAGAGGGAATTGCGTTTCGAGGAGGATGGGAGGGAGTGAGGGGGTGTCTGTTATCTGAGCTCTCTGGGACGCGTGACGTCCATTACGTGTGCCAACCTAAAATCAACCCTCATTACATTTTGTTTTGCTCTCCTTTCATACAGAGATTAGTACCATTTGTCACTTCTGTCATCTTGATTGTATCTTTGCATGAGTCGGAAACGACAAATGTCACAAATTGCATTTTTTTTCTTTTTGCTGAGGTCCAAATTGTGTGGGTGTGTGTGAGAGAGAGAGGGAGAGCACTCTCATTTGTTTAAAGAGTCTACAGCAAGCTTTCTTCTTTCGAATCGCTTTCAGTAATAAGATCACGACATACAGAAATGTCAGGGTAGCAAAAATAGCACTGTATAAAGAATAATACAGATTATACATATTATTAAAATGGAGTAAAAATATTCCATTGGGCATATTTTTGTAGACTAAAGCCAAGCTTTGGAAAATGCATTATGAAGCATGGCCTCCCCATGTGTCCTCTGACCTTCTCTGGCTTAATCGAGTCCACGCATTCATAAAAAGCCTGTAGCTAAATTAATTTGGGACCTCTATTTTCCAATCAGGGGCCCAAGGGAAAGCTTCTAAAAGGGACAGGATGGATGAGAAGATGGCGTGATTGATGACAGGGAGTCAAAGAGCGGTATGTGCTTTTGAGTAGGAGGAAGAGGATTACCGAGCCGGTGTGCGAGCACATCTCGGTGCACGCCGGTGTTATGATAGCCTTTGTCCCCCAGCAGCTCAGGCAAACAGCGTCATTAGCAAAAACCTCCTGGAGTGTAACCGCAGGGAAGACTCGCATGCAGGAAACAGGTATTTCAGTTTGTCCCAGCTGACCTCGAAATAGCACGGAGCTACAAAACCCGGGTATTGACTCGCAGAGATATGCCCTCGTCAACAGCCGCATTTAGACTACACAGCTGGAAGTTTGTGTAGTGTGTGTAAGCTTAGCCGACGGGGGTCTAGAACTAGACCAAACGCACACCCGTGTAAGTCACACCTGCCAGTTCCAGTTGATCCTCTTTGAACTGTTTTCTTTCAACTGACACATGGAGAAGGAGGAAAGAATAAACCCACATGCATACACTCAGGCTTGGTTTTTTTTTCTACCTGCACCAAAATAAATTTTCTCTCAGCGACACAGACGGAGTAAAAAAAATTATTAAAAATTAAATTAAAAGCAAAATTATTTGCTTTCAAGTTTCTTAAATTTTTTTTTTACATTTGAATTCATCGGCTCACTTTGTCGTCCCCTTTCTCTTTGTCGTTTCCTAGAAACGTCCTCCTCGATAATGGTGTACATGGATACCACGACCACAACAACGAGGACCTCCACCAGACCTCCTGTTACCACGACAACCACGACATCCAGGACCACCACCACCAAGGTGCCCGCCACGACGCCTTTGGTGGTCCAGTCGCCACGAACCACATCGGCAGTGGTGGAACCGTACCAGACGGTCTTGGAAGATTTGGAGCAAGAAGATGTCAACGCGGCCCCGGCCACCGCTAAGCTACCAAATCTTAGGGTGGAGTACTGCAGTCCACTGGTGATGATGGACGTGTCCTGGCCGAGGACGAAGCAGGGAACGTTAGCCAAGATGCCCTGTCCACCTGGATCATTAGGTATTTATATTTATTTATTTTGTCCTGTCTCACTTTACTGGCCGCAGCAGATGGATGTCTAGTTCTGCTTGAGGTTTCTTCCTGTTAAAGGAGGGTTTTTCTTTCCCACTGTCGCCAACTGCTTGCTCATTGAGGAGAATGTAATTGCTGGGCTAAAGCGCCTTGAGACGGCTGTTGTTGTGAATTGATACTGTACAGTTAAATAAAATTGTATTGAATTGAATTGAAGGAAAAGTTAGAGCAGGACTAAGACATGAGCATGTATGGATAGAGCCAGGAACATCTTGTTGCTAGGGGAAAGTGTATATTCCCTGACTAGCTAGCAAGTGGTTGCTGGACTTTGCTAGCTGTTGCTAGGTGAAAAAACGGTTGCAAAGAGGGTGCTGCACCAACACCCTGTTAGTGAGTGTTTGCAAACTAAATCAGCCACAAAGTAACCATGTGGATGGAGTGAAACTTGAAAAAGTTGTCTCATCACTGAAACCAACCAATTTCAAAAGGTGCAACTCTTATTTTGAAGGTGAACGACTCCTTTTCAAGTGGTTGCAGAGTTACTGCAGACAAGTTGCCAACTTTTATGCAAACAATGTGTGACTGCAGCAGTCTTATAGCAACCAAAGCAATCTCAAGGAGGTTTCAGTGCAGCATGCTACTTTGCAACTAATTTTTCTAGCAACCTCTGACAACCACTGTCAATACACATTTTTCCCCAGTTACTAGGTTACATGGGGTCAATGGCAGGTCTTTACACCTGAGTGGGGGCTAAGGTAGTGTATTATCGTCCCAATAAACTCAGAGATAAAAAAGTAGTAGCAGCAACTGTAATTACCCATGATATTCAATCTAGACTTCCATAACAAGCCTACCTACGCACAGATAAAATTGAACTTCACGGAAAGAAGGTTCTGGTCAGTGGCCGTCCGCTGCTCCGAGTACTTGGACATGGGTTAAATATAGAGAATTAGTTTCACTACAGGGATCAATAAAAAGATATCCTTCCAGGCTGAATTCCTTTACAGTTGCTCGGTACAAATAACATAAGTTATCCCGTGCAGTGTAGGTGATGACATTTTTAGTGCACTCACTTTTAAGGTCTTTCCCCGGAGAAGAGATTTAATTATCTGGTGAAGCTGTTGGCTTGTACGCTGTTTCTGTTGTTGTCGTTGTCATCTTTTCTGTTGTGGATGCTGTAGCATTTGGAACTATTCTCCCAGATCTCTTCATTTTCTTTGGTCAAAACCAGGAAAATAGGTTTGCACGTGCCTCACGCACCTCAGATGGGCGTATGATTTATTCATTGCGTTTCCTGCCGCTTACATAATGCCAGTGACATTACGTCAAATAACGACCTGCAGTTGACCTAATCACTCCCTGCAAATCTCAAAGATTCCCATGTTTAGAGCTGAAAGCGCTCTCCTGATGAGATACGCGGATGTGCTTTCTTTGCTTCTCGTCTGTGTGAGGATGTCAGCTCTCTCCTTAGGAGACACAGTCTACTGTGAGCCTCTTTGCCTTGATGTTGTCACCGTGTGTGTTTTGTTTATGTTTACACTCCCCCTGCAGCACTCATTCTCTCGCCTCCTGTCCTCCTAACTCACTCTCTCCTCCTGACTCACTGATGCACGGCTAAAGATAGCTTAGCATCGCATCTGTGTGGAAACTGGTAACCGGCACGGCGCACGGCCATATTTACTTCTTGTCTCTCAGGGCGCAATTCATGTAATTAATTAGCGGCTAAACACGTTTGCGTTCGGCTCTTTTGAAAGGGCTGCTGCGCTTCATTTGTCAGGCATCGGGCCTTTGTTTGTGCGTGTCTCGTTCGAGCCCCGTCGCCGTATCGATACTAAGAGAATGGAGGCCTGAGTACATCGAGATTAAATCAACGTTGGCCGGCTTTTGATATAAAAGCTTTACCTCAGGAAGTAAAAACTCGGGGGGAGCACTTCATATTTAAATGGAACCTGGCTATGATCAAATTATTTTTTAAGGCCAATCCTCTCGTAATACACGGATGAAGATTATAGTCCATCCATCCATTTTCCATCCAGAGTTCAGGGCCAATCTGTAGCAGGGCCAGATTATGGTAGGAGAAATTAAAGGGGTTACCTACTACATTCATACAGTTGTTGCATCAGCAAAATAACTCAGTGTTAATAATAAATGATTAAAACATAAAACAAAAGCTGTCATGCTTTATTTTATACATAGTAGAGTGACATCATAGCCCCCAAATCCTGCTCGAATGCTGGAAAAAGTCTGTTCGTTTCATCAATCAGCACCGAGATTCAGGCCCACACATTTACATACAGTCTTCATTACTGGGTAACACCAGCACCCATCGAGACCTCACTAACAGGCATCACATGGCAAGATAAGAGGCACACATACCCCACCTCCTCTCAGCGCTACTCTTCAAAGCCATTGCACTTCAGACGGCACTGCCAAGCAATACACAACTGTGCGAGCTTCCTCTGCCACTCGTTGAAAGTTCCTCGAGCTCCTCTTCCATGTACCATCACTTCGCCCGCTGTCATCCCCCAGCATTCCTCCGACTCCCTCTTCTTTCTCCCTCTGTCTTTTATGCCCCTTTGCCTCTAAATATAGGCAGAAATACAGAGTCCCTTATCTTATAAACCCATCAAACGTACAGCTGTCCAAGGTGGACCGGGGAAGGAAATTATATGTCAGTCAAAAGTTCTATCTGTTAATACCGGCAGTCTCACCCTCCCTTTAAGTACAAGCAAGGGCGATTTAATGTCAGCGTGTAGCCGTGCTGATGTCAGCTATGAAAATATGGGAGCAAATTATTTGAGGCGCGCGGCAGAACGAGTCAACAAGCAAGCTGCATTTCTACATTTCTACCTCGATGCCATTTTGCAGTAACAGTGAGTTCAGCTGAAAGCGATGGTAGGTACAGCAGATTCAGAGGGGCTTAACAGACACTGGTCAGTTTCTGGATGTGTGTTTGTGCTAAAGTCAAAAATGGAGCGTTTTGCAAGGAGCTCACTCACCGGAGCACCTCTCTGTCAGCAGAGAGCCCGTCTTAATTGACCTTCCTGATGAATTCAAGCTAGGGCAGACTTAATTGGTACCTATTTTGGTGCGTTTTCTTGCGTATGCAGGAGCCGAACTGTCACACACATGCAGACGCCGTCTGACTTTTAATGATTAAATACAGACGCCGCGTGGGCAACTCCAACTGGCCTCGAGTGAAGCAACTTCATTTCAGTCGCTATAAGATAAAGCTGTCCAATTACATTTTTCTACATCCATTAATTTAATCACTTGAAGAATTATGCTCCTTGGGATTTTCTTGCAAATAGCAAAAGTACTACACAAAATATGGATAAAGTTGATTGTCTGAGCGTTTACAAACCCAATCTAGTAAATCTGACGCAGTTCTTCCCACAAAGCCTCTTAACTCTCCTCCCTATCTCTCGTTCGCTCTCTAGGTGTGGCCTCATACATGTGCATGGGCCCCGAAGGATACTGGGACTCCCAGGGGCCTGACTTTAGCAACTGTACCTCGCCTTGGGTCAACATCATCAGCCAAAAGGTAACAAAAGTATTGGAAAAGAAAGATGCACAGATTCACAGGGTATATAATTTAGTTCATGGACTGCTTTTGTGTGTGTGTTTGTTTTTCCTGATTAGCAATTATCACACATTTCTCTTTAGAATAAAATTGTGGGAAAAAGCTTGAAGATAGCCTGGAGGATTTGAGCTTAAATGTATTTGGATTTAGCTTGAACACAACGGCACCCTTTTACCTTATTCTGACGAACGTTCGCCGCACATCACAATGCACATCGGGGATGCGTACATCATTTGTACTCAGAGGACTTTAGTTTTTGTGTGGGGTTTTTTTTTCTCCTTTTGTCCTATTGTCTCTTCTTAATTGGTCCATTAATGTCATCGATTAGCCAAAGGCTTTACTCAATAGAAAGGTTATTCTTGTGCGTGCATGTGTTTGGCGTGAGTGGGTGGCTGGGTTGGGTTGGAGTGAAAACCAATACCACAGGATCATAGTGTAATAGCCTGCTGTGGGTAACAGCTAATGCAGACCGCTTTCTGTCTTACATGAACCGGCGGTTATTTGCATTCTATACTTCTCAAGTGCAAACGATTCGGATCTCCTCCTCTGCAGGCGATTTATTATGCAAAGCTCCATATTTATAAAGCTCCCGTTGTTAAAATCTGTAAGGGAATCAAATCTTAAAGGAGGGGAAGGTTACTGCAAGGGAGGATCAGGGTTCCAGGTTATGAATTGCAGGCAGTGCTGCAAATGTTCTCCCTTAAACTCATAGGACCCCGAGGCGTACATGTTATAACGCTTATGGTGTACTCGACGGCACAAAGCTCAGCCCATTAAACAAACGGCAGTTTGCGGATATGGATGGAGAACGGCTGTTGGGTAACAAAATAGAAGGCGGGGAAATTATCAGGTGCATTTCTGTGCAGCGCGGGCCCATTTCAGCAGTGCAATAAAGCTCAGCAACTGGCTGCTGTTTAGAGAAATTAACTACAGCAAAGCTTTTTCTGAACCTGCTGTGGCGGGCGGCTCACTTCAGGTCTAACAGGGTGACTCTAGTGTAGAGTAATGCCTGTTAAGTTCTACAGAAAGATGTGACAATCAAAATATGCACGCTTTTTTTAAACAAAGGTGTTATTAATCTTTTCTTATTTTTAAAACAAATCACACTCCGGCAGCGTGCCTGTCGGAGCAGAGACAGGAAGACTCTAATGAAGATCAACCTGTCAGACAATTGGAATGCCCATCTGGCACTTCGTTATTTTATATCTAGGGCCATTGTCCTGTATGTGGCACTGCTCATTACCAGATGGTTTCTCAAAATGAGAAAGGAAGATATAAAGCACGAAAAGGAAAGGAAATGACACGAGACAAGCAGAAGGGAGAAAAAGAAAGCAGAGCTATTTACCTAGCATCCCCACATCCCCTCATTAAGAGACGAGAGCAGGGAGGGTAAAGAGGAAAACATCTTCCAAAGAAACATTCCTCTGCTTACACCTCTGTAAAGACCAATTTAAGCAGCCTAATTGGCTTCACTAATAAACTCACAGGCGATGATAGCAGGTAATGTCAGAGTAAATCAGGACGATCCTGTTTTAGATGATACCACCGCTGTTTTGGGGCTCATCTTACGACTCGATTAGTTCAATCTTTAAAGGGAACTGACCCAGAGCGTAAGACCCAGATATGTATTGGGCATTTAATCAACTCTAGATTTATTTACTGAGGCTACACAGTTTCCCATTGTAGTCATCGACATATGCAACATGCAGGGCTGTCTTATCGGTCACCATTGCTGTCAGGTAATTTCAAGCATTACTCATTAAAGTGATCTGTTTCTCAGTTACTGTGTGATTTATTTCTAAAAGAATGTGGCATTTATTTTATTTCTTTTTCATTTAAATCTCTGTCATCAAAGCGTTTTGAACAAAAGCAGCGTTTTGTTGGCATCAGGGGAAACCTTTTCATATATTATTTGAAAAAATTCCTGTAACTGCTTTGTTTTTGTTTTAAATAATGTGCTCTTTGGGAACTTATTGAGGAAAGATTGTTGGTTTTGCTTTTTGGTGGAAACTCTGAGCTAAAATGAAAACTGTGGGTAGCAGTTTTAAGGTTACTTAGCTATACTAGCTAAGTAAGCTAGCTTACTTAGCTTACTAGCTAAGTAAGCTAGCTCTAGCTCATCTGTTGGTGTTTTAATATTTTTAATTTATGTTTCGCAAGCATACTATATTAGGTGATAGTGAAAAAACTCAGTTTTTACTCTTATTTTGATATTTGATATCTTTCACTGCATATAAAAAGTTAGTTTTACATTTTTGCTAATATGTTTCATCAGCAAAGGGATTCAAAACACAGCATCCAGTACTTATTTTGTTAAAGTTCCACAAATCAAACTTCAGCAATGCTTTACGGACCTGCTTACTGTGCGAAACTCTCACTTCTTTGTATTTTGCTTCCGAGGAAGCTGAGGTTCTTGTCTTTAGCAAGTTTTTATTTGGACATTTGAAGCTTTTCACTTATTCTTAGTCCAGTCCTTACATGTGACAATTTTCAGAGCAATATTTCATTGTTTGTTAAGCCGATTAACACTAACTTGTGAATCTGTCAAGCACAAAAAAGCACCTAACTCAATAGATAAACCAGCGTTCTGTCTACACAGAGCAGAAAAAGTTGGTATTTTAGCCACTTTGCAACTATTAGCCTGCGACAAAACATAAAATTTGTTCCCACTGCTTTAATTTCTTCAGTTCTACTAAAAATTGCAAGAATAATATCGTTTGACGGGCATAAATTAGTGTTTGTGCCCCAACCAAGTGATTCCCCTTGGTATGGTGTAATTCCTGATGACTACTGTACTTAAAGAAATGACGGGAAAGCCTGAAACAGTTTGGGCTGTGTTAAAGAATACCATGTATTGACTTTCAGGCTTGTCAATTGCACAGTTTTTGTCTTATATATTTATATATCTACATGTATATTTGCATGTTTCAGTAAACCACTGCAGTCATGTTCCGTTATCTTAGCAAAATATAAAGAAACGGTGGTTGGCTCAAGACTTTCTCACAGTACTGTAAAGTAGCTAAGCTATGATTGAACGATGACATTTCATAGGAGGGCTTTAGAGAATGTCAGAAGCTTTAATTTTACAGTATGTATACATTTGGCTGAACTATTTCTGCAGTGAAAACTGGAAGTAATGTTTAAGATATGAAAGGTTCACTGTGCAAATAAAAAAAAGCAATAATTTTCATACAACAATAAAAGGGTGACGGTGAGAGTAATCGTTTTCCTTGTCAGATTCTAGCACATTCGCATAACTTGTTGAACTTCATATATTCAGTGCTGTGTATACACTGTTATCCCCAAGCTGCACTGCTCTCTATTAGTTTTTACAAAGGTGTAAGGCTTTCTTGGGAAATTCCCTCAATAGTCTCATAATTATGTCTGGATGCAATATTGGCTCCTAGTGTTCAGTCGGCTGAGGATCGTCTCACCACATTAATTGTGTGCGATATTGCAGCAGTTGCAGAAAAGGTTTAGGTTAAACACCTTTTATTTTAGGGGGCATTATACATGAATACAGTAATTTGTCATGTTTTCTAGAGTGTTCTTTTTGAATGCCACAGCAGCAAAAAGCAAAGGACCTGGGGTTGTTTTGATTTGCCTTTAGTTATAGAGAAAAACATTCCGTACAAGCCAGCCGCCTCGTTTAAAAACTTCACAAATTCAGCTTTAACTGGATTGGCTGTCCCATTCCTTAGATAAAAGCCGGAGAGACGGCGGCGGTCATCGCCCGGGAGCTGGCAGAGCAAACCAAGAGCAATCTTCAGGCGGGGGACATCACCTACACGGTGAAGGCCATGGTTCAGCTGGTGGATCTGCTTGACGTGCAGCTGAGGAACCTCACACCAGGTGGCAAAGACAGTGCAGCACGGAGCCTCAATAAGGTATTGGAGGAAACTGGTTTACACATATTTATTTGAATGATTTGATTTGCTAGAGCTGCTTTTGTGTGTAAGCATCCATTAATTCCGACTGTTAAGTTTCCGGTCTAGAGGCCTGCCTACCACAAGGCTTCAATCGGAACCCGACCAGTAGATATTCTTTTAATTATCTGCCGCTTGGCTCTGTGCTGTTGAGTAAAATGATATTCCCCGTTTTTCCCTGTAGTCTGCCTCATAATAAAAACCGACTTTCAATTTCGAGCACTTCTCTTACACTAAGTGCAATCAATTTTTACACTGACGCAGTTTTAAAAGTTGCCGTCCAGGCGCCAACATTTGCCCCGCTTGTGTTTTTTGTTTTTGCTAATGCGACGGGGTAAGATTCCAGCGGGCTGGATGCGAGCGGTGGGGGGTGCAGAGCGTTTCATATTCGCTGAACTTGAATCTAATGTATTTATTACCCAATTCACAGCAGAGCACAGTAAGGGGCACTCAGGCAGAGAGAGCTAAAATAATACTTTCTATCTGCTGAGCGGCCAACAGAAAAGCAAACATCAGTGAAATTCAAAATGTCAATCGTTAATTTCCTGGAGCGGCATCACTTGTAGACGAACTCGAACACCTGTTCTTGGATTGCTTTTTTGGGACTGTTTTTTATTTCATTGCTGCAACAGACACAGATGTCCCTATTGAGGTTTTAGTGCCAGTTTTCTCCAATGGAGAGGGAAGGCAGTAAAGATGGCCAAAAGGCCTCAGAAGGGAAACTTGATGAGTGAAATGGCATCGGAGCAACTAGAGTTTATAATACCTCTCGAAAAAATAAATACTGGCTTCACATAAAACAGACTGTTTGAGGGAGAGGCGACTAACGTGGTGTCGGTTGCCACCTAAGTCTTTAGTCTCTTTTTTAAAGTTGATGAAATGGCAAAAAAAGAGAGAAAGCAGCCGTATTGAAGGGGTGAGGCGGAAAAGCTTTTGCAACAGGGATAATTTATTCAAGAGGTCAGGGCTTACCAGTGATTTATAATTCTCTGTCTGCTGATATACAGTCCATTTTTTGCAGTACGGTGCATCTATGGAACAAAAAAACGTCCCTACGGGTTTTTCTTGTGCTCCGCATCCCTCGCCAGTGAGACGTCTCCCAACGGAGACACCGGAGTCCACAAAACTCTTCTTCTTCTTCTTCTTCTCTGTTTTGGCAATACCAAAGTTCAATCATTTTGACACAATCTGCTAAGCAAATTAAAGATTTTTTTCTTCTTTTTTTTTGTTAATATAATGAAGCAGAGCAGACTTTGCCAGCAAACAATGAAAGGATTGAGTTGGCAAACGGTGAGATCAGTGTCGTTTTCATGATCAAACGGTTAGCTGGCTAACGGTGCGGATGGGAACGCTTCCAGAAGAGTGGGCTGTGATGTAGAGCAAGAGGCTCCTTTATGGGGAAATGGTACTCTTTGGAGCTAATCTGCATGGGATTTAGCACGGTACTAGAACCTATCTGTTAAGCCACACAGCAGCTCTGTTGGCTACACCGCCTGTATCAGAACTCAATTAAAATGATTCACTCCCCATGCAGTCCTAACAGCACTTCTTTGTGCCTCAGCTCCCTGTCTGTGTTTTTTTTCTTCTTTCTTTCTTTCAGGTATGCTAAAATGCTATTAGCATTAACTCTTCTTCGGTGGTGGCAGACGTTTAATGGATAACTGCACCGTGTTCTCTTGGGAAATTTCTCAAATAAAACATAAAACTTAAAATGTGACAACCTAGAAATCAAAGTTAAGAGTGTCATGCAGTATGCTTTTTCCTACTGGTCTCGTATGTCTAATTTTAGGGCTAATTAACACGAGTCTCTACTTTTTTCCCCCACATATTACGCAGTCATTGTGCCAAGTGCTTTTCATAAAACTGTAGAGTGAATGTTTTAGTTTCTCACTTACTTTGAAATCTGTACTTCAAGCTGAAATGTTTCATGTGGAATTGCCTGACTCTTTTTTTATGCTAACTCTTGAATTTCTTTGGGTTGCAGTTGCAGAAGAGAGAGCGCTCGTGTCGGTTTTATGTTCAGGTATTTGGACCAAATTTTATTCCTCACTTCCTGCTCTTCGTTTCCTCATTGTGGTAACTTGTGCTGTCGTTTTCCATTTTTAACCACAGAATGTGAAACTTGGCCTTTTGAAGTGGCGCCCAGTGCCACAGTATCAAAGTCACTACATGTGTGTGCCATGTGTCGCCTTTCCTTGCAACGCTTGTCTTAAATCAAAGGGTCAAATTTCATTTTTGTCATCGTGTCTCAACTTTTAGTTTATTATTCATATTTTTCACCCACCACCCTGCATGCATATGACATGTAATGATAGTTTCTTGGCACGAGCCTGAGAGTTCCTCTATTTTGAGATGCCGTAGATCCTTTGTGGATTTTCTCAAGTGTCTCAATCATTTTAAAAATGCCCCAGAACTATCATATCAGCACTGCTTTCCAGTGAAATAACCCACATAAGTGGAAAGCATCAGTCAAAAATAATGCTTAGCACATGCCTGCATCTCTCAGCAAAAGCTTAAGAGCCAAAAGAACTGACCTCATTATACCAACAAGTCAACTTCTAACTACTCTTCTAGCTACTAAGTCAGCCAAAGGTATGACATGTTATGATTCTGCATGATGCATAATACATATTTGTCCCAATTTGGGGGGTTGAGGGGTTCTCTTGCTTCTCTCAGCTGTTTCTCGGGCTACCGAGTGGGATTTGTTGTCCCTGAGGTGACTTTTTAGCTGCCATCAGGATAATTTCTACCTTGACAAGAGAACTATGGGAGAAGTTGACATCCCTGTCTTCATGCAGATGGTTTCAATTAAGCTGCACACTGCAGCCAGATGTTGTCTTTTTATATGTAGGCTCAGTAGCACGCATGCTAAGAAACATGTATTTCACACTGATCCCTCCGAGGCATGTCAGAAGGCATTTTGTTATTTATGGTTTTATATGGTTGAGTGTGCTCATATGTTTAAATGGGTTTCTGAGTGAAAGATGCTTTCAGCACAAATCAGGTGGTGTTCTGTTTTTCTTGTTGTCGACAGATGCCACAGGAGGACTAGAAATGCAACTATTGTCAGGTCTTTGTGTAGCCAAAGATCAGGGGCTCTCAAAGTTTTGATGTCTGAGTGCCAATTTAGAGAGCCAACATATGTATAATTGAAAAGAAATGCAGACATCAAAGACTTTGAGTTGGTATTTGTTGGGTTTCTCTTCAGGGGTTGAGGCTATAGGTTTGTAATTGCCATGTTTCTCTTTATGTTAGGTGGATGTTACATTTCTTGAAAATATAAGGAAGGTTTAGTCTGCTGTGATGGGTAGAAAAGAAATGCTCCCTTGAGCTTGTTATGTGCTGCTATATCATAGCAGAACAAGAACTGTGGCTGAGTGAAATGTACAATGGTCCATTCATTCCCTGTTGGAGTTAAGAGTGTCAACGCTGGGCCTTAAGTTGATAACCCTCAAGTGCCATAGACTAATATAATATCTTAAAATTAGAAAAACAAATTGTTGAGGGGCAGCATACCTCTTCATTTTGTTTCTTACTATAATGATCGTATCGTCTGTACTATATCCTCCAATTAGCCAATCTGAGACAAATATTTTATGAATATCACACGTATAGCGATTAACATCCATATTTAAGAAAACCCCAAATTATTTAGGTTTTTAATCCTTTTTGATTTTCACATAAATTGGTGTTACAGTCTCTGCTTGGGCTCGTTTCGCGTGTCACGTTCAGCACATGTTGCTGGCATGTAACTTGGCGCTCAACAAACTTTGTGTCTGTGACTGAGTTTAGTTCAATACACCACAGAATACAAAATGAAATGAAAAAGTGCACCCAGATTTAAAAACAGACTTTTTTTTTTTTACTCATCGTGAGTGCCTGAGCCCACGAGCTCAATAGGAAAGTGTTTACAAAGGTCAAGTCTAGGGCTTTCATGATTAAGGTTATAAAATGTTTTAGCGCAATCTTGGAGCGCAGAATGGACAAACTTTGGTCAAACTTCCTGAAATGCGTTGGCAGAGACATTTCAGGGATATTGACTCATTCTGCGCTCCAGATGGGTTAATTGCGTTAAAAACTGACGCAAACTAAACTGCGTTAGTCGTGATGACCCTAGTTAAGTCAGAAAGATATTTTCCCACAGACTTCTATAGGACCAGAAGTCTTTTTGTAACCATGACAATCACCATCTGTAGGACTTCAAACAGAACGGCGCTTCCCCATTGGCTTCATTTATCCGACCTGGACTGCATCCATGTTTCATGCTCTCTGCGGTGCCGCTAAAAACCAACAATGCCACCGTCACCATGATTGGGTTCATGACTGTTGGCACAATATTTCATGCTAACAGTTACCCAGAGGCTCTACAGTGTAGACACAGCCGTGCCTCAAGAATCTTTAAAACACGCACAGACATCATTATATACCGTCGAAGATTTGGCTTTCATGTTTTGGGCCATGTTTTCACCTTACAATGTAAATCTATACATGACTGTGCACACAGCCCAGCTGCGCACCTTCCTCCTCTGTTCCGTTCCTGTGCTATGTTGACAAATTCACACAACAGTGAGGCGCTTTCACTTGACGAACTGGAATAATGGAGCAACATCTGTGGCCTTAAGTAAACACAGGCATTGACTGCACGCGCTGGCAGCCTTTGAGAGACTTTCATTGATTAGGGAAATTGGGCAATGTTTTCTCCAACAGGACCCTGGTGGTTGACATAAGTGGGATTAGCAGAGGAATACAAAGCAAATGAGAGCTGCACCTGCCTCTGCTGTCCCTCTGCTCGGAGAACACGCGTGGCGCCGAAAACAGACTGTGACAGCGCCGTGGGAAAAGGCAGGCTGCGGGAGTGCAGGTGCGGCGGAGTCGAAGGAGGTGCAGAGTCCAAAATAAAGTGCAGGGCTTGTGGTTGATGTCTAAATTAGATAAGGAGTGATTATTTCCTTAATTGAGGGCTTCTATCTTGTTTAATTGGTAAACAAGTAAATGACATTTTAATTCATCTCATCGCGAGGTCTTTATCTTCTTCAGCTCGTCAGAGAATTTCAGCGCGAAGCTACTGTATATTTGCCGTTTTAGTCGCATATTCATAACCAATTCAACCTGTGGCAATTTCCCTGCCTCAGCTGAGCTTGTGTAGATACAACAATGATTAATTATGAGTGCCCCTGTATCTTTCCCGCTTGTTTGTAAAGAGTCGTATCTGCTACATGTCATAGCCAATTTAATCCCACTGAGCAGAATTTGGTCTTGATAGAGCTACAAAGCATAAAATGATCAACGCACTATGTTCCGCATTTCCCCTGCAGGGATGTTTCTCTGCTGTGCCCTTTGATTCTGCATAAACAGGATAAAAACGACGCCCTGCCTCCCTTGCCTTTTTGGTCATTACTAATGGCAGCGTGTCTATGGGCAGAGACGTTATGGTTGTCCAATTACTGTGATTATATCCGTCCATGTTGTTCTAATGTCAAACAAAGTTGCTTTGAAGGTTTTCTTCCTTTTTATTTATTTCGTTTTAAAGCGAGCGAACGACTGTGCGGGAGTTGAGGGATGTACAGCACGTGAAAATATCCCAAATAATGTCTCATACCTCAGTAGGAGCCAAGTGAGTGTGGATTTGCGCAATACAGGGAGGATGTTGCGCTCCGACCCGAGTTAAACTGATGGCGTGAAAAGATGACAGAGGGGGGGCGGGGGAGTGTCGCAAAGCAGGATGACCTCAGAGCAGGCAGAAACACAGGGAGGATCCTTGTTCGGAAATGTAACGAGATGACAAAATGTTGGAAGATGAAGATTGCTACTTCCTCGGAAACAGAGGCCTCCACATCTGGCCTGCAGTGCAGAGCTCTCTCTCTGAATAATGAGGGCTTTCTCCTCACAGAGAGGAAGGTTCTGCTGATCAGTGTTGTGTAATAATTGAGAAAGTCCCGTGGTTATTTTTTGTGTGCGTGTATGCGTGTGTGTTGAGAGGATGTCTGGGTTATCCATACACGTGTATGCATACACTGAAATTCTGGTGTTCTTTGGTAAAGTCGTTATAATTTTTAAGGCCTGAAAATGAAAATCTGAACACTTTGAACACAATTCATGATCGTTTTAGAGTGTCTAGTCTTGAATAAAGTTTTCTGTGTCTTGCTTTAAATTAAAAGGTGAAGCAACTTGTGGACCAAAGTGCCGTCTACTGCAGGTTCATTCAAATTAAATACAAATGTTTCGCAGTATTGTTCAGTAGAAGGCTTTTTGGAGGAATCTGTGCAGCAATGAATTTTTTTTCTGTAATGAGAAAAAAGAAAATCAGAAAATCTCACATTAGATTTTCTATCTGAGTTGTTTTAGCATGAATACAGCTGCTGTACAGTTGCCTGTGCAAGCCTCTTTGCAACCCACCTCCACCTAAGCTCCAATTTGCCATGTGATTTCGGATTTAGAGTCATGTCACTGAAGCCTGCTCGGGGTTTAGTGCTGCTGTTCTCCCTGTTTTAGGCTTTCCATTAGGCCATGCTCATAACAATCTTCTTTTAACTGAAATGCAACCAAATAAGAAAATAACAGCATCACTTGTTGTATCACTGATTAACATCTATCCATTTTGTATCTCTTAGTGTAAGTCTTAAGGAAAGGATTGTTTTCTTCAGCTGTTGAGGTTAATAGAGTGTTTCTATCAAGACAGTAGTGAGATGAAACCTGAGACAGAAGGCAGAAATACAAAGGTAACCCCTCAGACACTCACCTACACAGAAGCAACCACCCACTTACTGAAGAAGGCTTGATAAAATATTAAAGCAGAAGGTTTCAGAGATTCTCAAAGAAGAGGGATGATATGGCTAGCAGCTAATATAGAACAGACAAGAAATGATGCTACAGCTTCATTTGAGCCCAGAGACAAGAAGTCAGATAGAAGATGACAGAGAGAACAAGGCATCCCACCTTGTTTATGTTCTTTCCCCCTACCATTTTGAGATCAGCCTTCAACGTCAGTGAGAGGAAACAAGCGAGAGGAACCAACTGGCAAACGGGAAGGGAGGAGTGTGGAGAAATGAAGGGATGAGAGCTAAGTGCACAGGGAGAGCCAACCAGGCTAGCCAGTCAGAGAGGAAAAAGAGGGGAGATCAGCCACAGCCAGAATCAATTTCCCAGACCCAGAGTTCATTTCATCAATCAGCGCACAGATAGAGGCACATACACTACGGGTTAGCTTGGGCTCTTGCCAAGCGCGCGCTAATGTCCACCTCTCCCTTTCTTCCTTCCTTCTGCATTGGTATAAATGGCCTCTGCACTGCAGCTTTTCATCATGCTTGTTCCAAGTGGAACATTCCAGCAGTGAGTCCAGCTAACGATTAGCATTTCCTCATGTACTGGGAACTGAAATATACTTTTTAACTGCTGCCTCACATTTCACCGTAGAAAAAAATAAACTAGCCAAAAAAAGAAGGGAGGGGGGTCTTTGGGAGTTTGCAGCACCAGAGTGAGATGCTACATTTGACAGATGGAGTGGCAGTGTGCTAATAGCAGCAAACCACCACCACACATGCACAGTAGGACTTAACTGCACAGACTATGATGATAACAGTGGTGTTCCACCTCCCACCCTCACCCCTTCTGCATTTCTCTAACTGCAAATGTGCAGTGTTCTCAGCCCCAATCAAGAAATGATTAAAGTGCATAGGTTTCCAGCTTTAATTCAAAGGCTTTAAAAAAGTGTTGCATTAACTGTTTAGGAATTACAGCCATTTTTATAGATATTCTCCCAATTTCACTGCCTCAAGGGTAAAATGGGCAAATTGACATAACTTTAAATAAGAAGATTGTTTTTTATATTTCAATGAAAGCTCTTTGTAGCCTGCGAGTGCTGTATTTCCTCCACCAAGATGCTGTGCTTGGCCATTTCTGCAGATTCCTTAAATTGCTGCTTGTTTGAGTCTCTCTGCTTTCAGTTTTAGCTTCAGTGGCTGGAAAACATCTGTTGGGTTGGGATCAGGTGAACGACTTGTCTATTCAAGTATGCTATTTCATTACATTTAGAAACTCTTGGGTTGCTTTTGCAGTGTGCTTTTGGCCATTATCTAGTTGCCCTGTGAAGTGCTGCTTATAATTTTTGCAGCATTTGGGGGAATGTAAGCAGAGAGTATAGCTCTCAGAACTTCACAATTCATCCTGCTGCTTCTATCAGCAGTCACATGATCAATAACCACTAGAGGCCCACTTTCACTGGCAGCCATACTTGCCTGTTGTATGGCTGCATGGATAGATGGATGCGGATATCACCAATTAATCTAACAAGCATGCCTTTGGACTTGTTAGCTCCTGGGAATTGTTGGGTATTTTAGCTGTCTAGTAGCCTGACGATGTAGGCAGGGCTAGCGTGTTCCTCAGGTCCATCAGTTTAATAAAAAGATTTTCTGGATGTGTTTATTTGTGCTAAACACAGCCATTAACCTTTTAGGTCCAGTGAAAGAGCTTTGATCATTTTTTCTTTGGTTTGTTGTCTTTTCCATTAATTCTGGGGTTCAACAATGGTTTAACATGTGGGTGGATTTAATTTAAGAGTTCAAACATAAGAGCTGTGGACTGCAAAATGACAACTTTCGACGTGAGCAAATGGCCAGGGTCTTCACTGGAAAAGGGAAAGTTGACTTAATGACTGTTAGTATTTCCCTTTAACTGCATTTTTTCACTTTTACTTTATTTAATTAATGTTATTATTTTTATTCATTCATGTTTCAAAGCAAACCTCTTTAACCTACTGCCTGTGCCAAGAAACTTTGCTTTTTGATCAATCCATGGCAACATATTGCAGACTAGAGATTTGCCTTTGGGTGAAAGATCTTGGAGAAAAAGTAAAATGTGACAGCCTGATCTAATGGGAAGACGGGTAAAGATGCCGCTAGCTTTCGTAAATAAAGAACACGGTGTCACCACTGAGTATTCACAATGGATTGCTTCACAAAATAGCGTCCATTGAAAAACAGTTGAACATTAGACATAAACAGTTTGGAATATTAGGTTAAGAGCTTGGTGTCCTTTTCCTGCCTATACTGGAAATTTGAAGCTAACCAAAGTAACCATTTACCCAAACTTCTCACAAATATGGAAACAGGAAATCATGACTACCCTGGATTTCTCCAAAGGGAAGCCAGATTTGCTGCCAGCATCTCTAAAGCCTATTATTTAAACATGTGCAATATTTCCTTAATGTACTCAGGTTGAAGGTTGGACTTTGGGCCATTGTGGCATCTTGATTCTCTTTGTTTTCAGTGGTTCTGTTGTAGATTTGTTGCTGTATTTGGGATCATTGTCCTTTTGTCCTTTTGTTTTAGCCTCATATGGTCTCATATTTGAATCTAGAATACTTTGATACACAGAGGAGGTCACCATCGCTCAAGGTGCCCAGACCCTGAGCCCATTGAACAAGCACAAGTCGTCATCTTTCCACCACCACTATGATTCAGGATGATTTAGGCGTTTGTGCTGATACGCCATGTTTAGTGTTCTCAAACGTGGTGCTCTACATCAGCAGTCCCCAACCCCCCAGGCCGCGGACCGCTACCGTGAGTCATTTGGTACCGGGCCGGAAGAATTGAGGCTCGGGTTTGAAATTCATGGTTTTCAGGGGTTTTATCGGTTTTTAGCGTTATTTTTTAAAATCATTTTTATCGTTAACTCGGTTTCCCTGGGTCTTGTCCCGTGTGTTATGAATCAATCTTCTTTTTTTGTTACAGGTACTGGTTTAATTTTGTTGTATTTATCCGCAACACCTTAAAGGCCGGTCCGTGAAAATATTGTCGGACATAAACCGGTCCGTGGTGCAAAAAAGGTTGGGGACCACTGCTCTACATTATGGTCAAACACATCCAATTGGGTCTCATCTGCCCAAAGTTACAGAAGTCTTTTTGTTTGTTCAGACGCAGCTTTGCAAAGCTAAGCCATGCTGCCATGTTGTTTAACCCTTCCAACCAAACTTGGCTGTCATGAACTTGAACTTTTAACATTCTAACTGAGCCCTGTAGAGTCTGACATGTTGCTCTTGGGGTTTTCTAGAGTTTCCCTTAGCCTTGCATTGCACCCTGGAGTGCATTTGCTGAGATGTCCACTCCTGGGAAGATTGTGGCATTGTGCTAATACACAGCTGAATGCTCCAAACCAGACTATTTGCTAATTAAGTACATTTGGTTAGCAGCACTTGGTTACAAGGATGTGCTTATTTTTTCACAGGAGTGCATACAATCACATGACTTTACCTACAAGAAATCTAATAAAAGTATATCCATATACTGCTTGACTAAATATCTGACATTTCGGCAACACGTTCAGCCTTTAAATTGCAGATTGTTTAAGGCCCTAAAAGAAAGTGCTCATTCATTGCTGCAGTGTATGAACAGATGAACACGGGGTGACACAGTGTATTGGCACAGAAGCTATTTTTCCTTCGCTGTGACCTTTATCTGAAATTATTTTAGCCGTCAAAATTGTTGCATATTATTTTACAAAACACAGGCCTGAAATGAGCACAAAAAGTATTATGGTAATGAGAGTTTCGGTGCAGAAGGATAAAGTTTGCCTTGGATTTTCCTTCCAACACAATTTGTCTGTAGCTTCTTCATCATAAACCAGCCCGGCTGCCGGTTATTATAAACACTGAAGAATACATTTTTGCATTACAATGTAATGGCATATTGGAACCGCATGCTCAATTTCAGGTCTTATCAGGTCTAGCATATACTGTCAGTCCAACACAGTGACAATATCCTATAGTGTTTGTGTCATAATATCATTCTCTGGTTTAAATGAGGTAAAGATTTGCATGCTCTATACATATTAATAACAGTAATGAGTAATTTGTGTCACAGTGGTTTGGTTAATCTGTTGCATCCAAATGACGCGGCGTGCATCAATGTCAGCTTTATTGCTTTTCTTTTAGCTGATCTAATAAAAAAAATAAAATGCCTGAAGGACCAGTGTGAGAGCCGATCCTTTATTCCAATATTAATTTCGGACGTCACGTTTTCTGATCCAGCCCTCCAGCCCCAGGATTGGACTGGTCTGCCACCTTGTTCTCTTTTTGCATCTATTGTGCATGTGGAAGAAAAAAAGCGAGACGACCTCGTCTGCGAGTCCATCAATCGTTCCCCCCCGAAGAACCATTATTTCAGTGTTTTAAGAAGTGCTGAAAGCAAATCTTGCAGGAGGGAACAAAGAAGGAGAAAAAAAATGTCAGTGCCTGAAGAAAGAGAGCTCCTTAATTGAGAGTGAATCAACCTTTGCCTCTAGCTGAATGTCAGAAGGTGTGATTGGAGATTGGCTGCAGATAATGAATAATTACATCAAAGTTGGTGCACTGCTTGTGTGTGTGTGTGTGTGTGTGTGTGTGTGTGTGTGTGTGTGTGTGTGTGTGTGTGTGTGTGTGTGTGTGTGTGTCTGTATTACCCGGCACGGCTTGCAGTCGGCGTATGTGCCTGCCACTGACTTTGTGTATGTTCCTGTATACTAACAGGTGCAAAGGTGTGTGCTCTCTCTTGCGTCAGCCTCTGAGTGCTGTGTGTGTCTGTGACTGTGTGTGGGCGGATTAATGTGTACAGGGTATGTTTTGAATGGGGAACAGCCAGCTGGTGCTATTTGTAATTCCCAATCAGTGCTCTGACTCCTCTTGCTATCACGGTGGCTGGAGACAAACATAAAGTTAAAACTATAAAGTATCCGAGGCTGGGGGAGCTATTAGATTTATTCCACGTGACTGTAACCCCCACCCCCACCTTTTTTTTTTATGAGGAATGCTTTTAATACACTCGAGCACATGGCTCCTCTTATCGCCTTTAGCTTTATCCCCATGCTGTTGTGGAGTCGTACTAAAACTCTTATTCCCCTTCATAAATCCATTGATCAAAAAAGAGAGGGCGTTCTGTGGTGTGGCATTACCAACGTTCACGTGCACCTTCACTTCCACTTTCGGGATGTCACAATTGCACAAACTGTCACAATTGCTTTTAAAGAAGCGTAAAGAGGGAATCCAAATTTGACCTTTTTTTTTTTTTTTAAACTGAATTAAATCTGTGATTTTCATGATGAAGCCCGGAAAAGCGACTATTACTAGCATTATTAGCCACCTACTGCACTGTAATGGCTTAGAAACAGCTTCTTTTTTTTGTCCCAGCGGCGGTCAGGCTCTTTTAGCTCTTTCGGAGCACTGGTACCAGGAATGAATTGCCTTGCTTGACCAATTAGTATTCCATTCCTAAATCTCGCCATTGGCATTTTTAAATCTTTAATGGCTCTTAATTTTTCATCTTGTCTGGAGGATGTTCTTGTTTCCTCCTTGCTTACCCACTCCGGCATTGTTGCGGGGAGATTAAAGATGGCATATTAGTCCTTCGACGACATTAATATGCAGAGAAGATCCGATTCGAATGGCTGCAGATAGCTGCTGCTGCTAGCAAAGATCTTTTACATCCCTTGAAAATTGTTGTGTTATAATTATTAATTTTTATAAAATTTATTTATCCATTTATTTTGTAGTGCGTTTGTGCATTGGGATTGTCTGCATGGAAGAACATTTATCACACCAATTAAAGACCGTTGCCTTAAGTCATGTAAGAATTGGTCTCTGGACTTGTGAGCACTGACTCTGATTCATTTACATGATTATTTTTTTTCTCCCTGTAGATAAAAGCAAACAGCAGCAAAAACACAAGAGAGCAACATCCATTGTCATTACAGATTCAGGTGTCGCTGCTGCAGGTCGATGATCCATGTCTTTTAAGTGAATGGGAAATAGACTCGTGAAATTGCTCAATATAAAAATTATTATGAAATTTAAGCTAAAATGAAAAAGAGAAAGGGGTGAAAAAAGAAACTCTCCACGCTTCTTCCTCACACAGTCCCACAGGATTGTGCAATTTGTTTCTCAGTGCTCAGCTCCCTTTGATCTTCCTTCACTCAAACCATTTACCACATCGCCACGTCAAGCTGCCGCAGTCCCAGGCCAGCTTAGCTTCCGCTCACTAAATCAATGATTTGAACTCCCTAGGCCATGGTGGAGACCGTCAACAATTTGCTACAGCCGCAGGCCCAGGCGGCTTGGAGGGAGCTGAGCACAGGCGAGCAGCTGAGGGCCGCCACCATGCTGCTGGACACGGTCGAGCAGGGAGCCTTCGTCCTGGCTGATAACCTGCTCAAGACGGACATCGTGCAAGAGAACACCGACAACATCCGTAAGTATGCACAGCCACGCTTGCAGTTTGCATGTTGTCATGTAAAAAAAAAAGCAAAATAAAACACGTACATGTATGCAAAATCAGATGATTTGTAAGAAAGAGAGTGCCAGTTTACAACACACTGACTAATGCATTCCTTTGAAAGTATACGGTATATGGTAAATGAAACATTTACTATTTTATTGCCTCCTTTTCTAATGATCATTAAGCAATATAGTATGTGTGGTAATGTGTTTAATGTAGTGGCTGTAGTCATTAAACAAAAACGGTTGTTTACCAAGTTAAAAATACACATTAATTATTTGAAGTTATCTAAATGTTTGAATGAGGGGAAAACCTCATGGACGGATTTCTCTTTGCTTTCTTTTTTTAGGGTGGATGGATGAATGGATTGATGGATGAATGGATTGATGGATGAATGGATTGATGGATGGATGTATGAATGAGTGGATGGATGGATGGATGGATGGATGGATGAATGAGTGGATGGATGGATGGATGGATGGATGAATGAGTGGATGGATGGATTGGTTGGATGGATGGATGAATGAGTGGATGGATAGATGGATGAATTAGTGGGTGGATGGCTGTATTAGTGGATGGATGAGTGGATGGATGGATGAGTGGATGGATGGATGAGTGGATGGATAAGTGGATGGATAGATCGTTACATGGATGAGCGGATGGATGGATGATAGATGGTTGGATGTATGGATAGACGGATGAATTACAGGTGGATGGCTGTATTAGTGGATGGATGGATGAGTGGATGATAGATGGATGAATTAGTGGATGGATGGATGAGTGGATGATAGATGGATGAATTAGTGGATGGATATATGGATGAGTGGATGGATGTGAAATTGAATGCCAGCGAGCACATTACATTTAATTTGGCGTTCTTTGTTTGAGTGAACCAGCTTGGGTAGAATTATGTTCTCAAGCTGCTGGGAAACAGATTATTAGCTCATCTGGAAGACACTGCATTTTCCAATTATGACAGACAATCATAAGATGAGTTTAAAGAGCCGAGCGTTCGTTTCTGTCGTTGCATTTTTATTTGCTATCGTTTGTTTTTCCCAGTATTTTTCTCTCACGTGCCTAAAGAGCCTTGGCCGATCTTGCTTGTTGCACACGAAGTTCACCACGCAACTATTGATCCCCTCGCGCTGACAGGGGAGCTTTTGAGGTGTTGGATCAAGTGTGAAGGTCACTGGAGTAATGCTCTCTGTCTTGCAGGAGGTGAAATCTGGCAGGGCTGCTTATAGCTGATGGCAGCCGACTGTAAACTGACAATTATCTCTAATGATTGTGTTTATATTCGTGTCAGTTATTAGCAGGAATTAACCACTGGTGCTGCAGATCAGGGATCGGTGCTCATTATTCAGTGTATAAATACCAAGCGAGCTCAGATAATAGAAGTTGTGTCATTACGGTTGTCTCTGGTGGGGTAATTCCAAACTGGATGCATCCGTCGCTGGGACTTTCTTTTTTTTTGCAGCTTACATCGAGAACCGTGTAAAACTTAAATAATTGGAGCTAGCGGGGCAAAAATAATGCCATGATGTATCGCCCTATTCTCTGAAGACATAGGATTTTTATCCCATCCCCCCCCCCCCCCCCCAAAGTTCCTGCTGCCATGGCAACCTAAAAATATAGGTCTGCTGGCTTAAAAGGAGGCGAGCGTAAGGAGAATTAATAAAATGGGTTTTATTGTATCTGGCACACAATTCATCTGGGTATTAAGGAGATTCTGGGCTCGTTTGGAGAAGGGGGGATGAAACGATGCCTGCAAAACACGAGTGAGATTTTATAGCACACTGTGGTAGTCTGGTTAATTATGTGCTGGTGACATGTTTACTGGGCCTTATCTCTCTGTTTGCTGGGCTTTTTTTTTCTTCTTTTTACCCAGCCAGTCGCCTCCTGCAATCCCTCATGCCATGCAGGGTAGTTAAATGAGGACAAGGGGGCCCTTCCAAACATTTGTAATCACTACAGCAGCTAATTACTTATCCCTCACTTTGCCTTGCATGTGACATTAAGAGTGTGTGTGTGTGTGTGTGTGTGTGTGTGTGTGTGTGAGAGCAGGTGCACTGCACTTAAGACACCTGGAGACGTCCTTTCAGCGTCAGGCTGTGCTGGTTCTCTCGCTTTAAAGCGAATCTCGAACCCTTTTTAAAAAGCCTTGCTATAATTTTAGGCTCAAGCTGATAATGAGATCTATTCTGTGCGCTTTCAAAGAAGGATATTTCTGCAGTCATTGTGTCTGTGTTTGTGTTTACGCGTCACGCTGCGTGTGCCCGTCTCGAGCTTTTGTCTGCGAGAGAGCGCGCGCTCCGCTCTCTGCATGATAATCTTGTGAACAGATTTCTGCCGATTAGCGTGTTATTTAAACCAGCTTTGAAGGTATAGCCTTCGGGGTCCAACAACTCCTATGGCATCAAAGAAATTCCCTAAAGCCCGTCGTAAGCTCTTTTACACAACCGCACAGGGGAAAAGAAAGACAGCAAGGGGGAGAGGGAGAGAGGGAGGGAGACGGAAAAATGCTTCCTTTATTCAGAAGGCAGCCTCTTGGAATCCAGGGAACAGTAAGCTATCTGGGGTATTGTCTTAGCTAAGTTGAATAGGAATGTATCACAACCCCCTGGCCTTTACAAAAGCGCAGGAGAATGCTAATACAAAAGATTTTTTTTATGGGAAACCCTGGTATGAGAACAGATCCAAAGGCAGGATTAAATGTGGCCTCTTCGTAGCTTCCTGTTGGCTGTAACCTTTATCAAAGTCAGAGGTGTCACAGTCCGCTGATGTGAGATCATCAGCTGAATGCCTTATCGGCCTTAATTAAGTTTCTTTTTCTTACACTGAATCAATTTTTGTTTCAAGTTGAGATTCTCCACTACAGACTAATCTGCCTGCTAGTTCAAGTAGAACTCTGGATAGGCTGCCACTCCTGGCGAGTCGCATTATAACTGAGTGGCATTTAGCTGGCATCGGATGTCTGGACTGATCGCAGCCGGCAGTCACCTCATTCAAACGGTGTTTTGGGTGAACTGGTGTGGCTCGCTTACTCGAGAAGGCGACCTGTAAGTGGAAAGGCTGTTGCAGAGGCCTGGGTTCGAGTCATTATCTGCGTGTCGCTCTCCCACTCGGCCCCTGCGTTACTGTTCTCCTGACTATCCTATCAATAAAGGCTAGGAAAAAAGACGTGATTGTTACTATTTTTCAGAACGCATTCCTCAAACTGATCATGTCGCCATCGTTAGAAAGCATAAAAAAAACGTAGCAGAGACATGTAAGTCAAAGAAATCCGTACCAAGCTGGCAACCGCCATCTTTTTGTCTTTGAGCCAAACATCACTGGTTAGGTGTCTGACTGCCGGCTGAGGCTCAGCAGGTAGAGCGGGTTGGCTACTAATTAGAAGGTCAGTGGATTGATCATTGACTCCTCCAGTCCGCACGCTGGAGTACCCTTGGGCAAGATACCGAACCTCAAGTTGCCCTTGAAGCATCCATCAGAGTGTGAGAGTGTTTGTGTGTGTGTGAAGGTAAGAAAGCACTTCGAAGTCGATAAAAGTATGAATGCATGTATGAATGGGTGAATGGGACTTGTAGTGGAAGGCAATTTGAGTGCTGAAGTGAGTAGAAAGGCGCTGGATGAAAGTGTCTGTAGTACAACTTTAAAAAGTCCTATTTGAGCACCAATCCATTTACCATTGCACGCTCATGTGGTAGCACTTTGTCAATCAAAGTAGACACAGCCTAAAAGTGTCTCTTTTTTTCTATCCATTTTCAGTTTAAATGGGACTACAATTTACAAAATAAACATTATACTTTAATGAAAAAAACAAAAAAGACCCTCAACGAAAAAGAAATGTTTCCTAAGATTATATTTTTCACACACACATGCATTTGGACATACTTTTTGAAACCAGAGTAGCCACCCCCTGCTGGCCGTTAGAAAGAATTCACCTCACTGGCCATCTTTTATCCACAGTTTGTGCTTTACATGAGAGGTCAGAGGTCGAGGCAATCTTGTGAATGCCATAACTTAAAAATGTGGTCACTTGGGATTTTCAAATTGAATCCTGGTGACCTTGACCTCAAGGTCAGAGGTCAACTTTTCTGAAAAACACCTAGGATTTTGACCTTTATACCACAGGTGCATCTACAAGGATGCTGAGGGGTGGCTCTGGTGAGTGCCAGTTTTTTTTATAAGGATTAAGAAGAAGACGTAGGGTCTTACAGCTTTTCATTTGCTGTTTTCCTGCGGTTTCGGTTTTTACTGTAAGCTGGTCACTGCTTGTTGGACTGTCCCATTGTTTTTCCATCTCATGGAAGTCTGTAGGTGTCTAGATTACAATATAACCTATTAATACCATTTCCGTTACTGTTTCTTCAGCTTATACCAGATTTTACACATTTGCAGTGACATTTCTTTACAAGAGCTGCACAATCGTGGCTAAAACTGTAATCTCTTACATAAACGTCAGCATTGTTTACTTACACCCACAGCCTCTATTAATCCACACCGCACATTTAGAAATGTGCATTTGTGTAACTTCTTTTCTGTATTTCTACCGAGCTGTGAATCAGCAGACTCATCTCAGCGCTCTGGGAGTTAATTTGACATTTAGGAATGCCTAGACTTCACACAGGTCACCTGCACTTAAGAGAGGAGCACACTAGACTGCTTTATTAAATTGAATTGTATCATGCCGTAATAACTTTGATGGAACGAGATTTTTATTTGAGCCAGGCTCCTATCAGCAGCTCATTTTCCTCTGCTGCGTGACACCAGAGTCTTTGAACCATAAATTAGGAGCTCGGTGCTCGCTTCAGACACAACAGCTGTTGAACTGCTGCAGAAGCGAGCTTGTCTTGTCCCGTCGGTCTTTATTTTCTCCTTGCATCGTTCACTCTCTGTGCTCTTCAAGAGAAAAAGATTCCTCAGAATGAAGGTGTCTTTTTTTTTTAATAAAGCAAAGACAGCCTTTGTTGTTACAGTTTAGGGGAAAAACAACATTGCCATGTGTAAACTGTACACAGTCGCAACAGATAACTTCTTCTGTCAATGCTGAGTGAATCAAGTGAGGATGTGTTGTATTTAGAGCTCTTTGGCGATGCAGTGATTAATGCTGGCTTTTGGAAAACTGCTTTTCTTCATGTACCTATGAAGCATAAAAACTGATGAGAGAAGTTGTAAACGACCAGTAATGAATGGATTTGGATGACTTATGATTTTTAATCTAATATCTGTTACCATCACGAATGGGACATGTTATTACCTAATGCGAGCTTATCATGTGAAAAGTTTGATTGATCATCAGAGGAAACTTTGTTATGTTAGCATAGTTTGAAACTTTGGTGCTGATTAAAGAAGCAATAGATCTTTCTAGTTGAGTTGCCGGAGCATCAGCTAATAATAGCGTCAAAATGCAGCTCTAAAAAATGACTTTCTTTTGGAAAAATGCTGAAAAAGTGATGATTTCCTGCAGCGTTGTCTGCTACTCCCTCCACTATCCAGTGCAATCTGGCTTCCCTAAATATAAATCGGAGTAGCTTGTTGACGAGGCCAGATGTTTTTTCACCAGTTAAAGATGCTGATCAGTTTGTCCTATCCAGTGTTTAGGTGATGACGTATGAACCCTGTTTCCGGGTCGAAACTACTCTGCGTTTATTAATGCTGTTGTCTTTTTAGCGTGTTTTATTGCTTTGTATCTTGTTCTATTAAATCTCAACAAGCCCCTACAAAGTCAGTGATCACTGTTGGCCTCTCTCATTTTTTATTGTCACTGTTCATTTTAAACTCAGTTTTTAAAGCCTTACGATAACTACAGCCCAGCCCATGCAGCTGTATGTTAATGACTAAGCTTTTATTGTGGATGGATTATCTCAGTTGTTCTCCTGACTGAAGTTCAGTGCGTTTACAGGATTCTGTCATGTAATTGCATCTGTCCCAAACTATCAGGAACCCTCACATTAAAAAGTTAGCGTTCATCCTCCAGCTTCACTGTCTTTATGTTATGCTAACCATAGCTGTTTAGCTAGCCACCACATAGCACATCATTATATAAAGCTAATCCAACTTCAGTAACCCTACAAATGTCGCTGCTGTTTACTTTTCTGTCTTCAATTATGTTGGAAGTGATAGCAGAGCTGTACGTTTTAATTTTTTCAGAAATCTCTCGGTCAGAACATGCTATATCATGTTTAGGTGGGAACTAGCGAGCTAACGTCCGGCTAACTTCTCACTCTGTTAAAGTTAATAAACTCTGTTTTCATGGATGCCTGGATTTTAAACGTAATTGTTATACCTGGTAGAGCAGCCACATCGAACATTTTATTACAGATGAAATAATTTAGCCAGTGACTGTCTGTGATGCTGCAGTGTATGTTTTACTTTGGGACCTGAAGCAGAGGTTGAGGTTGGACCCGGAAAATGGCTAATGACGTCAGACTTAAAGACGGTTATCCATGAAGGGAGTTGCAAACCCTGGTGTTTATCTTTTTCTGGGGCCAGTGCTTCAAACTCAAGCCAAGTTTATTGCTTCTTTAACCATCTTTGCTCATGTCATCAATTAAAATGATAAAATTGCATTAGATAATACAACATGTCATTAAAATAAAGCAGTGATTGTTTGACTGTGTACATATTTTATGAAGACTTTTCAAAGTGTTCCCAAACTTTTGGGTACTGCTCTGCATGCTTATTTACGGGCTTGGAAAAACAAAAATTTGATACAATGATTCAGTCGGTTGCTTGTTGTTGTTCTTCCCAGGAGCCATTTTGTAAACCAGTCATGGAAGTCATAGAAAAGTCAAAAAAATAAGTAAAGTCAGCTTGGTTTGAATTGGGGAAAGGAACATCCAGCTCTGTGTCAAGGCTATAACTCTGAGATTTTTTATTAATGTTGTAAAAGAAGTGAGTCAGACTCAGCCAGTCTGCAAAATACTTTCCATGTACTCGATACTCTAGCTAAATTCTTAGTTGAGAGACAGGACCCCAGTGTCCAAAGCGGTTGCTGTAGCCCTCTATTGATTGCTTAATGTTGTTTGCTTGCTTGGGTTTGTTCTATTTTGTGCAGAGCTGGAGGTAGCGAGAATGAGCACAGATGGGAATTTGCCTGATCTGAAGTTCCCACAATCCGGAGGACAAGGCAACTCTATCCACCTCTCAGCGAACACACTGAAGCAGCACGGAAGAAACGGTAAGAAGTTCGACCTTTTGAATTTGCTTTTATTGCTCCCGTATTGTGGGTTTGAAGTGCAATCTTGGCTCATGCGCGCCTTCACTCTGTGTTTTATTATTCATGGTTATGATAAATTTAAGAGAAAAGTTTCAACTTTGCTACAATAGAAATATTGTTATGTTACTTGGCTTACGAGAGCTGCTGTAATTAATCAAAAATTCTTTTGCTGTTTGTCGTCTTTTCTTTTTTGCTTCTTCCACTTGTGTCATTGCATGGGCCTCCATTGGTTTTGGAGGAATTTTATCACAGATGCTGGTGAATAACTTTCGCTTTGCTTCCCCAGTCCTTTGTTGGTCTGCATATAAAGCGCTTAGATCTTTCTGCAGCCTCTGAATAAGACCCTGGCTGTTGAATTAGTTACATTCAAGCTCTGCCACTAAACTGTAAATGAGGCAGTTAGACTCTATACATAGATATCTTTGGGAGCAGTGTCGCCCCATTTTTAGACTTTTATTATCAGCTCATGCAAATCAGAATCGACTCAAGCTGCGTCCCCGTGTCTGTGCTGGATGACTAAGTCCATGTCCAGCCGTGCCCAGGCGGATCATTATAGCAGGGTGGCGAATATTTCCCCGATATGCAATTCCATAGCACCCAAATTGTTTTCTTTTCATCAGAGTGAGTGATCTCAGACACGGCGGGAGGGAACTTTGAATGCACAAAAGTGAGACAGCAGGAGGCAATGGGGAGAGGAAAAAGGAGGAAATGATTAACAAGAAAAATGGTTGCCTTTGTCAGTGCCAATAGGAGTCCTGTTTTTTTTATTTAAGTCTGATGATTTCTGAATGATTTCTGCTTTTCTGCCTCGTGTGCAGCCATATTTGTAGCCCTGTCTGTTGTCTGTACTATGTGCTGCTCTGACTTCAGATTTAAGAAGCTTTGTTTAGTGAGTGGGTCCATTCGTTATCACTTTTAGCATTTTTCTAATTTGAGTGTGCTGTGTGAGCGGTATAAATAACACGACAGGTTATCATGTGCATTGTTTTCACATTATGTAAGTAGTACTGCACCCTAGGTTTGTGGACACAATCCAAAAAAACATTGAGTATAAACCATTTTAAACTATAGTTCAGATACCTCGGCTCTCTGGTGCAAGAAAAGAAAGTGGCATCAACGGCGGAAGTACACTCAAGAATCGTTCAGGGGGCAGCGGCGGCTTTCGCCTCCCTCCGATGGTGCATCTGGAAGAAGACAAACGTCACCCTCATCACTAAATCCGCCTGTACTGCACACTGGTATTGCCCATTCTTCTCTATGGATCCGAGACCTGGGTCATAATCAAGCACGACCTCAACAAGCTCGAGGTCTTCCAAATGTGCTGTTTGCATCAGATTCTCAGTGTCGCTCGGTGACCGTCTCAGCCACAGCGTGGTATGTAGTCAGTGTCACCAGCAGCCCTCGATGGAAGAGCTGATCTAGAAGTGACGACTTCATCTGCCGCATGAGTGACCATCGCCTGCCATATCGCATTCTGCTGTAGCAGCACCCCACTGGAGACATGCGCCCAAGAAGAGTTGGATCAAGCAAATTGAAGATGATCTTAAACAACGACGTCTCATCCTCGATCAAGCAAAGGTCAAGGCCAGATATCACAAGGCCTGGAAGTGCATCGTTGACCAAGATGGAAACCCTACGGCACCCACTGCGACGTATTGGCTTCGGGCGACCTGTCCTCCTGACCGCCAGCTAGGGAAAAAAGAAGAAAGAAAGAAAGAAACTATAGTTCAATGTCTTTTCACGGGACATCTTTAAAGGGGACGGGACATGATTTAAAGCCACTGGTTGAGGAAGTTTTAGCCAATAGTCAAAGCACTCAATCATCACTGAAAGCGAGCAGGAAACTGTTTACTGTCTGAAAACATGTTTAGCTTAGAAGACTGGCCAGTGACTCTCCTATCAGTGCCCAGCCTTACTGTGAGTGTGTGTGTGTGTGTGTGTGTGTGTGTGTGTGTGTGTGTGTGTGTGTGTGTGTGTGTGAAAGATCTATTTTAAAATGAAGTGATACCCCATCCAGTGCGTTCTTTAATCAGTGCGAGACTGTTCATAACTGTCCTCTTGCAGGTGAAATCCGAATAGCGTTCGTCCTGTACAAGCACATCGGGGTCTATCTTTCAACTGAGAACGCCAGCATGAAGCTGGGCAGCGAAGCCCTGGCCACCAACTACTCTGTGATTGTCAACTCGCCGGTCATCACAGCCGCCATCAACAAGGACTCTAACAAAGTCTACCTCTCTGACCCGGTCATTTTCACCATTAGACATCTGCAGGTAATTCTGTGCGTCCGCATGTTTGTGTATCTGAGAGATGGGTTTCACTTTGATGTCAGTGCCTCTGATTTTTTTCATTCACGTACAAAAAATGCGCTCACACATTCACTTTCTTGATAGCACCTGTCATCACGATTTCCTCTATCACCGAAGCGCAACAAAACGTACAAATCCCATCACAAACCCGGGAAAATTAAGCGAATGTGAACAAGTTTTATTCAAGGAAAGGTGTGGAAAATTAAATTGTGGAAAACAACGTTGCTCACAGGGTGATGGCAAGAACACCTTGTTGTTTATTAGTTTGAACAGCAACCTGATCTCCTGAACAAATATCAGTCATATTCGGCCTCGATGGAGGCTGCTTAGTCATTGTGGGGAGTCGTGACTTTCCCCTCTTGACTGTATTATCTTCTCCACACTCTGCTACCCTCAAAATATCCCTGTTTTGTCTGCAAACAGAGCCTTCAGCTATTACCGGAGATGTTGAGCAACCATAGCAGAATTGCGGCGGGTCTCGCGTGTGGGAGGGACCTGGAAGAAAGCTACAACAGCAGAAAAAAAAGGAAAAGGACCCAGAGCGCAGAGGGAGGGAGGGAATAAGAGAAAGGGACGATAGCTTATGGAAGTCAAAAATTAAGTGGTGGGGAAATGTCAGGGGGGCAATGTCAGCGCAGTTATTGCTCTGACTCACCTGCCTTAAGTGTAATTTGTCATTTGGACTGTAGATTCACTAATTTTACTGTTGCTCTAATGTTAGGGTACTGGCGCTTTTTATACCCTTTTCTAGCTCAGATCAAGTCATTTCAATAAAAAGTGCCCTTTTGGAAAAGCTTCTCCTGCTTGTAGTCCTGCAGTGTGCCAAGAGAGCCGCCTCGTCTTTTCCTCACGTAAATGTGCCCTCGCCAAAATAAAAAGATTTATTTTTAAAGCAAATCTCGTCCTCATGAGGGGCTGTACAGTTAATCGCATGATAGTCGTGATTATAATCTCGTCTTCCTCCGTTAATTAAATTTGATTGGTTGCATTATTATATATAGTATTGACTGTTGCATCAAATCGAGAGCTCCCTGTTCTTGTAAACCAAACAGAGGTGCTGCTGAATGAGCTCTTCGTTTAACGGGTCTCTATTTGCTTATTATATTCTGGTGTGATAAAACTGTAAAGACTGTGATATGTGAGTACTACTCTGCTCATTTACAACTCCATATGTTTGTTCTTGGATTGCTTTTGCTCTGGGTGGGATATATTAGTGAGCAAGTGAACATTTTGTCCTCAGTGTTGATCTGTTAGCAGCAGAAGAAATGGCCAACTGTAAACATTTGAGGGAGTTTGACAAGGACCAAACTGTGATGGCCGGCGCCAGTCTGCAGTGGTGATTATCTATCAAAAAGGGTTCCAAGGAAGTGTAGGGGGCTGCATAGCTGTAGACGAGTCAGGGTGCCCGTGCTGACCTCTGTTCACCACCAAAACCATCAACAATGGTCACGTGAGCATAAGAACTGGATGCAGTGGAAGGACGTGTCCTGCTATGTTGAATCGTGTGTGTTGCTTACCTGGGGAACACCTGACACCAGGATGCATTATGCAATGTGATGCTTCAAACCTCGGGTCGTGCCGTTAATGCAGATGTTACTTTGACACCACCTACAGAAGCACTGTTGTGGATCATGTGCACCCTTTCATAAAAACTGTATTCCCTGATAGTGGCCAGAAAGCAGAAATGGTTCAGGTATAATTTGAGGAGCACAACAACGAGTTTGAGGTGTTGATTTTGCCTCCAAATTCTGCAGATCTCGGTCCAATCGAGCATCTTTGGGATGTGCTGGACGAAGGAGTCGGATCCACAGATGTTCCACTTCACACCTTGCAGGATTTGTTGTTAACATCTTTGTGCCAAATACCACAGCAAAGCTTCAGGGGTCTCATGGAGTCCATGTCTCGACTGGTCAGGGCTGTTCTGGGAGTAAAATGGGAACCAGCACAGCATTAGGTATTGGTGTATTTATATGGGCCTTAGTACAGCTACAGTCCATCCACTGTGTGAAACAACTTGAGGTACATAGCAGCTTCATGTAAACCGAATCCAGCCACTGTATAGTGTAGGCATTACATTACTTCTATATTAGGCTTCCATACTAAATCCAAGGTACTTGTCTTATAGCTCTTCTAAGTTGAATCTAGCTCAACTTTGCCCTTGAAAATTAACATCTAAACCATGCGGTTTTGGATGACTGGTCTTCTGAGATGATGATGTGTCCTCTAGTTATGGTTTCGCTTCCTTGCCTCGCCACTTAATGGGACCAATTAAAGCCATTAATGGGACAGAGGGTCATCCTACCTCCTCTCCGTGTAATATTTAACGCAGGGTTTGGGTGTGTGAAGGGTAAACTCAATCAGCGGCAAATTTACATTCGCAGAGGATCAACGTTATTAGACTAATCACCCTGCAGCGTGTGAAACTATGAAAAGCTGCAGCATCGCCCAGCATCTCCAGCAAGAACGCAGACGCGTTTAACCTTGGAAGCTGAGGGTCGCTGTGGAAAGGATATCGTGCGTCTCTGTGTGCACGCTCGCTCTTTGTTTTCGTAGCTGCAAAAGAATTGGGCTCAAGAGGAAGAGGCTGTTGATGTGTCTATTTATCAGCAGCTGCGTTCTGTTGTGCTTGTCTGTTACTCAGCCTCGGTGTTGTGGGTGACTTTTATGAAATGGCGAGCAAGATGGCAGGGAGGCGTGCCCGTCATTAGGACCGGAGCCCGGCACAGACAGCAGTGGTGCCCATTAAGCTGTGGGGCAGCTCACTGTCACGCAGTGAAAGTTAAAGAGAAAGGTCAAAAAAGCACAATGGATGACAGGCAAGGGGGCCGCTTGATGCTTTATGACAGCAAAAACACCTGCTATTCACTTTACAATGGATATGGATTGCATTGGGGAGAAATTGGACCCTTTGTTTTTTTGAGGGATGTTTGCTCTGAAAATAAAAGTAAAGCAGAAATAAGCCAAGCAAATGTGCGATTAACTTCAAATCCCTTTGCTGTCTTTCCCCCTCCGAACAGCAATCTGAGGAGAACTTCAACCCCAACTGTTCGTTCTGGAGCTACAGCAAGCGAACCATGACTGGTTACTGGTCGACGCAGGACTGCCGCTTGCTAGGCACCAACAGGACACACACCACATGCTCCTGTACACATCTGACCAACTTTGCTGTCCTCATGGCTCACGTGGATGTAAAGGTGAGCCTGTTTTTTTTAACTTGTTTAATCCTCAGAAACACATTGATCCGTTGTGGTTTACACAAGCGACTCCTTCCGACGTGGTTTGCTGGCGATAAAAAGCTGGTTCACGTCGTATAAAGTTGATATCTACGTTGGAGTTTATTATATGTTTTATACTTGCTTTGCTTTTCAATTTAGCGGGTAATCGACTGCCAGCTGTTTTCTGACCTTCACAAGGCTTTTGTCTGCTAACATTTAAAGTACCCGCATTCATACGCTTTTAAACAATGACCCTGTGTCATTGATTGCAGCCATCTTAAATCTCCATTTGTGTGAAGTAACCCAATATGTGATGGCTCCACTGTGTTGTGTTGTTTTGGGTTTTGTGAGCAGCGGCTTTCAGAAATGCATTTTATGCTTTGCCTTCATAAATAATGATTTGTTTTTGGCCTTCAAGCCTTTGTTGAAGCTCTGTGAATGGGCCTTGGTCGATGTAGTGCTAAAAGACGTGTGTTTTCACCTGTCCTTGTACGGTCTCTCTCTTAAAAAACCTCACATGAGAGCTTCTCTCCACTTCAAAATTCCACTTTCGATTGTATTCCCGGAGGCAGTTAGCCTAGCGTAAAGACTGGAGGCTGCTATCCTGGCGTTGGACAAACTTAGAGGGGTTAATGGAAGCTGTACAAAAAAGTATAAAAGAATAGTGGAGTTGAGATTTTGGGTGACGTTAATACTGTGCATGTTGGAGCTGGCAAATAAAAAAACGTCTTTTTCCGTGTCCAGCCACGAAGGAAGCCATGTTTTAGTTCTGATGTTGACAGACAGCTTAATTATTTCTGTCACAGGAAGTTTAGGAGCTGACTGCTGACAGAGCAGAGTAGTTTTTGGTATCTGTTATGGCATCTGTCTCTTCAGAGTGTCTCTTATAATTCAGCGGCAGAAAAGAAATATACACTCTGTCTGCACCATTCCAGCTGGCCCCTGTCCATATAACCACTAGACCTTCCTTCACCTTCCCGTCTTTCCGAGTCTGATTCTATCTCGCTTTTTTATCGTAGTGACAGAGCATACATCTATGTTTTAAAAAACTAAACCATTATGCACATAATTTAAAAAGAAATGTTAAAAAAATGTTAAATCTTAAATGTAGAGGAATGTGGCATAACCTGAATTATTGAACATAGCTGACCAATACCACAGAATTAAAGTTATTAAGACTAATAAAAACATTTCTCTTGATATGTCAGTCATTCAGGTCTTGGTAGTCCTAAGTGTTTGAGCTGAAAGCAACTGGGCTTCTTTTATTGGTTCATGAAGACATTTGTACCCCTGTGAGGGGAGTTATTTTTGTCAAGGACATGTCCCTTAGTGCGCATATTAAACAAATATGTAAGACTTCCTTAATTCATGTTTGCAATATCACTAAAATTAGAAACGTGATGCTGAAAAACTAGCTTGTGCATTTATTACTTTTAGACTTGACTGTTGCAGTTCATTATTATCAAATCGCTCTACAAACTCCCTGAAAAGACTTCAGTTGATCCAAAATGCTGCAGAGCATATTCCTCCCATATTATATTCTGTTCACTGGCTCCTTCCCCTCACATACAACATCTTGAATAATCAGGCTCCATCTTATCTTAAAGACTTCATAGTATCATATTATCCCAACAGAGCACTTTCCTCTCAGACTGCTGGCTTACTTGTGGTTCCTAGAGTATTTAAAAGTAGATGTAAAAGAAGGCAGAGGCTTCAGCTTCTGTGGAAACAGCTCCCAGTTTGGATTCGGTAGACAGACACCATCTCTACTTCTATGATTAGGCTTAAAACTTTCCAGTTTGATAAAGCTCATAGTTAGTGTTGGATCAGGTCACCCCGAACCACCCCTTGGTTATCGCCCCACACCCAACTGGTCACAGCAGATGGCCGCCCGTCCCTGAGCCTGGTTTTGCCAGAGGTTTCTTCCTGTTTTTCATCCCTACTGTTGTCAAGCGCTTGCTTATAGGTGTCGTTGTTGGGGTTTTCTCTGTATTATTGTCGGGTCTTTACCTTAATATAAAGCGCACTACGATTAGGGATGGGAATTTCACGATTCCGATTCCATTTTCGATTCTGTTGAACGATTCGATTCTTTATCGATTCTTGTTTTTAAAAAAGGAGAACACACAGGCCGATTAGCTTAGAATTTTGTTTTATATCTTCTCTTTGAACAAGATAGAAATTTAGGAGTAACATGGCCTTACAAACCCAACAGTGAGATCTTAAGAGATCCACAGCCTACGGCTCTTCAATGGGGTGTCACAGGGTCCCCAGGAAAAAAATTGTAAATGTAAAATAATAAAATAAATATTCTTCAGTAGCAATAATTACAATTACAGAAGAATATCCAGTAATGTCTCTGCCATCATGGTCACCTAAATGCACACTAATGGCAGGTTTTGTAATAAGGCAGATCGCGCTAACATAATATGCACTGTTAGTTTACCTGCCGCATTAACGGAAGAGGACGTGCAAACGTTACCGCTGCTGCTGGGTTGAGATTCACGAGTCTGGAGCGGAATTAAAAACACGACATTCATTTAAGGTCATCGCGTGTTCTGTGAGCAAATGCTTTTGCATATTCGTAGTGTTTCCTCCCTGAAATGAAAAAGTATAACCAAACTTTTGAGCGTTTGTGCCACTTAGGCGCCATGTTTCCTGCCAGGTAAATGACGCTCCGCAACGTGGTGACGTCATTCGAGGCGACTGAAATCGATCGTTTGCAAAAATGGCAAACAATTCCAATTAATTGAAACAGTGGGAACAGGTTCTCAACAAGAACTGGTTTTCGATTCCCATCCCTAACTACGATGACTGTTGGTGCCATATAAATAAAATTGATTTTATATTTGCTTCACAACCAAGAGGCTTCTTTAGTTCTAAAAGCCATTGTGGTGTCCCAGGTTTTGAACATCTGGTGGGTGTGGGTCATTATGGTCACAGAAGCAAATGATAAAATTGACTTTATGAACTAGAAGAAGGGAAGGATGTTGTACCTTCAAACATTCTCAAGAAAAATATATTTTATGTGATTTATTAAATAAGAATAGCGATAAAGTTAATACTCTTCTGTCAACAAATTGTAGTATGCCAATCCCCCTGGCATCTGCAACTTCTTGTAGAGGTTTTCAACAGTTCTGACAACAGCTCGCTAAAAAAGTTTGACCACTTTTCCGAGCACAATTCCTTCAGATACAAGATGCCTGAGGGTTATGTTGCATGTACAGCCGGTTTCAAATCTCACCACAGGCTTTAAATAAAAAATTTTTTTACTGAGCAGGCCATTTCCTTAGCCCTCTCTTTCTTCCTTTTTTGCAACTATTCCTCAGTGAATGTGCTTGTGTTCTTAGGATCATTATGTGTTTCCGCTTTCAGGTTCAGCTTCAACTTTTGAATTTATTTTCAAGGACTCTTCATTATACTTCAGAATTCTTAGCGTTCGTCACCCGGGGGAGGCGTCCGTGTCAATGCCTCTCTGAAGACACGCCCGCATATCAAGAAGTCAAAGGCTATTCACTAGAAACGCTTCCTGTGCTCAGAGAAATGTTACGTTTAAAAATCTGTGTTTGCTGATGTGTGTTTCACAGAGAGAGTCGCAGCAAAGGCAGAGAAAGACCAGTGATTATAATGTTTAATGCAGATAATATCTCTTCTGGAATATTTTGGGGGCCTCTTTAGTTTCTCTTTGTCTCTTTGTGCTCAAAGGAAAGGTTGTTTTCTTTTTCCCGTCCACTCCAACAAGATGTAAGGGGCCATTTGTACATCTTTTTCACAATCTAGTACCAATTTCATGCATTTTCAAGGTTCTCCTCCCAAATAGCGGTTTTGGCATCTGAGGAGCACCGCAAAATTGCTGTGCCAAAAGTTGGAACTGCTAAATGGATATGGTAGACACTACTGCAACAACTTCTCCAAAAATTGGCAGGTGCAGCGTCCACCACGATTCTTATTCCCACTAAAATGACACCAACCTCTGCAAAGTATTGCTACGTAACATTTGATTCTCAATCCTATCAAAGTGATGGCTGCTTCTCAGACTGCAGTAGAATTGGCTCTCCGCCTGCACCACTCTTTCACTCTTTTTTCTTTTTGAAGCTTTGGGAATGTATTGGCAGGTTTCCTGCTGCTGTAGATGAAACAGGAAGCAGGAAACTGACATGTCATTATATTTGACACAAGCTACAGGTTGAGTCATCTTGTATTTTTCTGATACATCATTGTTTTTTTGCACGTGATCTTCACCAACCCTCTTTAAAAGATTAACCTATATTTTAATTAGGTAGCTTTTTGGAGAGAGCATAACTAAAAAAAAAAACTAAACTGCAAGCTGGAGGTGGTGGCTTTCCACACATCCAAATACTTTTTAAAATTAAAATAGTAGTCCATTAAATACGAGTTTCCTGTGCAGCAAATTTGAACCCACAAATAAAACAAACGCCGACTAAAGAAACGGGCAGAAACATTAAGAAGTAAAGCCTTTCATACACTGGAAGTGTAAAATCGTGATACAGCTTCAACTCCTGGATCAAACCATGAAATTTTCCCTGCTGCTGCTTTCTTGAGAGAATTCGATGAACCCAGAATCTCAGTTTCTTCCTTTTCTTGTGGAGAAATGTCTCGACCAGCTCGCCGTGGCTTGATGTCGACTTTTTTCACAGTGTTTTTTTTTTGTTGTTGTTGTTGTTTTTTTGTTAGGACAAATTTTTGGCAAAAATACAACATGTTCAGTTTGTATATATGTTACATGACAAGTTTGGATACAAAGTTTAGATATTAGAACACAGAGCAGCAATTCCTATTGAGACAGCACATCCCGAGCAGCGCAGGCACCCAGGAAGAGGATCTCACAGCAGGCCTCAAGCTGATGGAAAGCAGGCACACCTAAAATCCAGGAAGTACACCGGCTGGCACAACCAGGGCGCTGGCTCGTACACCCAATGGCATCTGCACCATATTGGTGGAGAATAGTCGTCAGTGATTGTTTTTGAAGGAGAAGGGTTCACACTGCACGTTGGAGTATCATGTAATACCATCATGTCCTATCTTTTGGCTCTCACGTGTCATAAAATGCTGTCTTTGTTTGGTGTTCTGCTTCTAAGGGTGATTTTTTAATAAGAGAAAGTGGCTAAGTCACCATGTTTTGGTTTTTTTTTTCTTCTCACTACACACATAACCCACACAGTCTTGTATGGTGTGGTTTACTTCTAGCTAGAGAGAGCCACTGTTTGTCACTCAGCAGCATGACTTTTGGACCCACTAAGCTCCCTGCAGGGTGAGTCTGGAATAGTGAGGGAGCCACGAAGAATGGGAGCCTTCACGCAATGAAAGCAAAGCAGCAGAAAAAAAGAGAAGAAAGGGATGCAGTAAAAGGAGCTCTTTCAGTCAAGGCAATCACTAACATTTTGGAAAGCTTGGCTTGCTTGTGGCACTGCGTTCAGCCGCGGAAAGTGGACAGTAGTTACACCCCGGCTTTGAGTGATAGTGTTTTTTTCCACCCTGCCCTATTCTTTATCTTTTCTACTTGTACGTTATAAAAGGCGGCTTGTTCCAAGGTGGCTCTGAATTGAAGCCACGGAGGCTTTTTATTTGACAAACTGTCACCGTGCTGGATCTGAATGGAGGGGGGGGAAAAAAATAGGCAGTGTGTGCACGCACGACTGGATGTGTGCAAGAAAGAGGCAGAGAAAGAAATTTCATAAACTGAAGAGACTATCTGTTTTTGTATCCATGGCAACAGGACATACCACTGCTCATCTTTGCATTGTTATTACTCATTACCCTCAGAGCCACAGATTGTTTTTGCCTTGTTTATTTCTCAGTAGCATCGCCAAAGCAAAAGGAGGGAAAAAAGAGAGGGAGATCGGCAAGTTGTAATTACAATTTTTCCTTTTGAGGACGGAGACTCACTGCAGTATCGCCATCATCATTAACACCCCCCCTCCATGCATGCACACTAGCCAGAAATAATGAGCCTTACATCCACAGACCTACACGTTGGGCCTTAATAAACTGTCATCGGTATCGGCGTTACATTTATAACCCCAAGTTATGATTGCATTCAAAATCTGCACGCGTCAAATTAGAAGAGGCGAAATGTTTCTGCTTGCCCGTCTGACATTATGAATGCTGTCATTTTTTGTCCTTGACAGCGGTTTGAAGTTGCTGCATGCTTTCGGATGTGCCCAGCAGAATTTCAATGTGGGCTTTCTTTGTTTTGTTTTTATGTTTTTTCCCGTAAAACTCAAATCTGGTTAAAAAAAAAATTAATACGCTGACTTCATTTTATTTTAATGTAGGGCTATTCCTCAAGTGATACATTGTTTCAAAATAGCAATCATAATACAATTTGTATGTAATTTTACTCGACACGTGATACAGTCTTTGGTGTCACTCCTTTTAGGCCAAGCATTTGTTACAAAAGCGATACATGTGCACTCTTTTACTTTTCGGTGTAAGAGTGACACATTGTAATCACGCTCAACTTGACCATGATGAGTGTGGTCAACGTAAATTTGTATCCACCACTGGAATCTACTGAACAGTATGCGTGGTTAGTAGACACTCTCAGCAGTTTATTCCAGACTGTCTCTCATTGGGATTCATTATTTTTGAAGTCAATTAGTTCCTTAGACTAATTCAGATATTGTGCATTCTGAATCACTGAAGAAAATGAGCAAGCCAGCACGCAGAGGCCCAACTGTTTCTAGTGCTTCTGGTCAAATGTTCCCAAAAGGGGCCCAATAATGCTTATTTCCATAGTCCACTGTAAGCGATTTGTTCACTGGGTATCACTTTGTAGATGACCACCCAATGCTACCACACACACTAAGGCTCCAGTTGACCCCTTAATATATTTACCAGCATGCCCTATGTCAGTCAGCAGTATCACTTTCATTGTCAGTTGTTTTATTTTCGCTCATTTCTCCAGCCTTTATTTGGCCCGTCGTAGCAGAATGTCAGTCACATGGTCTCTGGTTGTTGCTAGTTGCTCCGTGTGTAGACGCCGGTCTCCCCGGGCATCTGTCTGGAATGAAAAAAGCGTGTGTGTTTAAGACATAAAAGAAAAATGTGGGGCAGAAAAACATTGGAGGACAAATCGAATGTGCACAAATGTGCGTCGCCCTGCTAAGTAACACGGACGCCGTCCGACCGGGCCGCCCTTGCGCCGCAGTGAGTAAATTTCAGAGTAAATTACGTCTGCCCACTTTAGAGACCCTTACATGGAGTCCCATCAAGCCGGCTTGTTGTTGTAAGGCTAGGCGCAGAGGCACTGTAGATCACATCATTTGCCACCCTGCCTGGGCAGACCCCCCCTCCACCTGCAGTAAAAGGAACTTTTCAGCAGAGACTTTGTGTTTGGCGACGTCTCAGTCATCATCCACCTCCCAGAACAAAGAAATCATCCCGCAGTAAATCCATCACCCAGGTGTAGATACATTCCCTGCTCCTACTCTCGGTTTCTATAGCTTTGTCTCTTTTTCTCTCTTCTTCTTCCTTTGCTGTTTCTTTCTCTCTGACCGGGCCCCTCTTCAATTGAAGGTGAGATTGTGATGGATAGAGGCTGCAGTCGCTGCACAGCCAGCTAGCCCGGGAGACCTCGGGGTCCTCTCGCAATGCACCATGGCCGGTACCACCCACTGCATCGACGGCTCTGTCGCACGTCGGGCTGAAAACAAGACTAATGTGTCACGCACCGCACACCGCAGAGCATGCAAGCGCAAACATCGGCATCTGTTGACACCTTCTGCATAAGCGTCCTTCTAAAGTATAAGGAAATCAGCCTTAGCTTCACACGTCTCCTCTGTCTTGTCAGTAAGAGCATCCACTGTTGTTACAGGCTATAAGGGGAATGGGAAAACACAGATGAGCTCCCCTTTAAGAGACAATTACATGATAATAACTGATAATTTTATGAAGTTGCGCACAAATGAAGCTTGTAGTCAGTCATCTGCTGCCAGTCAATTCTTCACATCACTTCTTCCTTGCCACACTGTCAAACTCAGTGCTGTCATTATTGCTTTAGTCCAATCACCTTCTTGTCCACCTTCTTTGAGCCAATCAGCTTCCACTTTGCTTACTTTAAATCTCAATGCTCTTCCATCATTCTCCCTTTCATATTTTCTTCCTGCAACCCACCTCCTCTCAATCTCCATTTAACCAATGTCACTCATCCAAACTTCCATCTCCATCTTCACCACCACCAGCGTCTAGACCAATCTAAGTGCCCTAATTCCAGTCACCGTTGGGTTTCTGTTCTGCCACGATGGGTCATCGGACTCTAATCGCCAAATAGATTAATTAATTTCTCTGTCTTAATAAATCATGTTCAGTTCTTCCAAATGAGCTCTCCTCAATGAACTAAATTAAGGCCTCCTTGATTTAAGGAGTTAACACGCAGCGTATATGTCAGAAATGGGAGAAACGGGTAGCTGCGACTAAGATTATCACAAGGGCATCGAGCGCTGTCAGTGCTGTATGCGCTACCACTTAAGTTTGCTAATTTGGGTCTATCTGGCCACAGAGCTGATTCCTTTGACTGATTCTGCAATCCGAGCAGAGAAACGCCATTGGCCACATAAACAAATTAAAAGCGTTCTCACAGACGGCGTCTGCGTGTGAGAGATTACGCGTCGCTTGTATCTTTTCAGAACGATTGCAGAAAAGCTTTTGGAGGAATTGACGCAAATGAGTTTACTTTGATGAGACTTCGCAAGGATAACTCTAACCTTGAGATGCAACCCTCACTGAGCCTCAAGACATTCACCGCAATTAATAAATTCATTCTACTCAACTTCATAAAGAAGACAGGGTTTAGCTGCTTCTCATAGCAGCGCTGAGCTTGGACACCCCGTTAAAATTTCAAATGAATCATCTGACCGCCATAGTACTTGTTAGCACTGGCGGCTCCAGTTGGTTTTCGGTTACATGTTGCTTTGTTGTTGTATAAACCAATCTAGTAGGTCAGTTGGTCTCACTATTGAAGAATCAACATACGATTGCTAAGCGATGACGTATCAACCTGCTTCTGACTCCAAGCTCCTGCTGCGTTCATCAAGGCTGTTAGCTCTTTAATGTGTTGTAATGCTCTGTATCTTATTTTAGTTAGTATAAACAAGCCCCTGAAAACTGACTTTTTATTAGCCCTGTCCATGTGCTACACATCTTTAAGCTCAGTTTTTAAAACCTTAAGACGTAACTGCAACCAATGGGCTCAAAGTTTACCAGACACCAAATATTTAAATGCTTAAGAAAAGAGTCACTCTGAGGCTAATTAAGATTTCAATCGTGAGTTATCTAAACCATGCAGCAGCAGATTAATGACTAACCTTGTGCTCTGGATGGATCGTCTCAGGCGTTCTGGATGGAGACTATCTGAGACTGTCTGGATGGATCGTCTCAGAAGTTCCTGATGGCCAGAGATAAATGCAGTCATATGGCAGGAAAAACCCTAAACGTCGACCAAACTTCAGTCTACAGAACACCCGAGACCGGCGGTGTCGAACTCCAGGCAGGTTTTAGATACGTCCTCGATCCAACACAGCTGATTTAAATAGCTAAACTGCCCCCTCAACATGTCTTGAAGTTCTCCGGAGGCCTGGTAATGAACTAATCATTTGATTCAGGTGTGTTGACCCAGGGTGAGATCTAAAACCTGCAGGACACCGGCCCCCGAGACCTGGAGTTTGACACCCCTGGTCTCAGGTGTTCTCTCGACTGAAGTTTGGTCCGTGTTCAGTGTTTTTCCTGCCATATGACTGCATTTGTCTCCGTCAATCAGGAACAATCACATTAACTTCTGCTTAAGGGTAAATTTAACGCTCATCCCCCATACTCTCTATGCTAATATGTAACCATCTGCTTGCTAGTGGTAAATGCCAGAGGTGTGGACTCGAGTCACATGACTTGGACTCGAGTCAGACTCGAGTCATTAATTTTATGACTTTAGACTTGACTTGAAAAAATGTTGTAAGACTTGTGACTTGACTTGGACTTTTACACCAATGACTTGGGACTTGAATTGGACTTGAACCGGTTTACTTGAAAAGACTTGATATTTTACCCCAAATATAAAATTTAACATGCATATTATATAGAGATTGAAAATGTGACGTCATTCACGGGTAGAACCGCAAAGGATTCTGGGAACTCGTGGCAAGCGGTACTAGCGCACGCAGGCTTTCAATTAAAATCAGTTACACAGCGATAAAAAGAAACACAAAAATGTCAAGAAGCTGTTGTATTATTAACTGCAATAGCCGGTCGCATGACAGCCACGGGAAGCCGACGGGTAAAGAGATCGGTTGTTATCGGATTACGTCGTTGAAGAGAAATTGTTCGAGCCATGTTTCCAAAGTAACAAAGACGCGACGGATGGCCTGGATTGCAGCCATTCAAAGATCAAATATAACGTCCCAGAACACTCCAGCTCACAGGTTAGTCTGCTCCAAGCATTTACACAAAGGTCAGTCTGCTGTTGTAGTTAACATAATTAGTGATATAGGTTACAAGCAAGTCTGGCGCTGAACAGAAATTGTCGCGCTATGCTCCTTTATTTATTGTGCATAAATAGTGAATTGTCCTGACACAATATTGCGTTTCGCTTCTGTTATTATGGTACATTGACAAAAACATATACTTTTATTCACAGGATAAAACAGGTTTTTTGTATCACTAATTGCCCAGTACGATTACAGCATACAATATTATTGTCACTGCTACATTTCTGTGATGCTACCAGAAATTATTTCCACTGCTAATTAATTACCGTTGAGCTCAAAGGTCCTATTAATAAACGGTTAACGAATGTGTATTTATGACGACGATTTGTGAGACTGGTAAACTTATGATACGTACGATGGTCTTTACTTTCTACACGGTGCGTTTCAAGGTCCTGCACCCATCCGTCGGTAAACTGTACCTGGGCTTGTTGCAGTGACCTGAAGTTACTAAATTTCATGAGTGTATGCACTCACTCCAAGAACCGTATGATTATAAATATGCATATAAATATGCTAAGATGAGATAGCTGACTTCATCTAACTAGCAAATGTTGTCCAGGCTACGTTGGTGATACAGTTTTTTTTAATGTGTATGATATTTTTGTCATGCGATTTTAAAGCTGGTCCTACAACCGCATCCAAGAATAACATGCAGCTTATCTCAGAACTGTCGGTGAAAATTATTCTTGGAGCTAGGTTTAATTGAGCTGCATTTTAAAGAGGTGCAATTTCACAATTTGTGTATATTTTCTAAGTTCACTATTTTGTCATGTGTTGAGAAAAACACAGATTAAAAAATTACATGGTCTAATATTTACATTTAGCATAACTGCAACATTCTTTTTTCGTTTTTTTTTTTTAAAGACTCGAAAGGACTTGAAATTCAAAGTTTCAGACTTGTGACTTGACTCGGACTTTTACACCAGTGACTTGAGACTCGACTCTGACTTGCCTGACATTACTTGAGACTTGACTTGAGACTTGAGGATAAAGACTTGAGACTTACTTGAGACTTGCAAAACAATGACTTGGTCCCACCTCTGGTAAATGCAAAGTCAGAAGTTTTTTAATATAGGCTTAAACACCCCAGCTCAAAGAATATACACCTGTAGGCCATTATTTGCGTAGTAAATGTATGTGCTAAGATAAGCCCGTGTGAGCCATTGAGATAGTAGTAAGTGTCACTATTCCCAACAGACCAGTAAGTATAAATCAGTGACACATCCCACTGGATGATGGAGAGGGTGATATTTAGGCAACATTCATCACTGTCATTATAGAACATCTCCATGCTTACACCATCAGACAGCAACTATGATGATGCAGCCAAGGTTCGCCGTGTATTTTATGGAGCAACAAAGGAAGTATGGTACAGCACTGTACAAGAGAGCAGTGGTTCAAAATAAATCTATTTATATGTTTAAGGCGCAGATGGAGAGAAGAGAAACCATGTTAACTTCCATAGCAACTCAAAGTCACGCTTGGACGTTATATCATAGTTATTGTAGCCTAGAACACAGTGTGACATTCGGTGCATGTGCTGAATGTCAACTCCCGCTACGCGAGCCGGAATCTCTCTCCCCCTCTCTCTCTCTCTCTCCCGGCCCTTTTAAATGTGACGAATTTGCCGAGAGCCCTGATTCATGTGCCCTCTCCGAAACTGTTTCTCATCCCCGTGCAGATCATAAATCCTTGGTCATACCGTAGGTGAACTTGTCACATGACTCCCCGCAGTGGGGCCACTACCCCATAGCGCAACTGTCTGCCCTGCCTGACTGCGTTTCATGAGTCAGAGCCCAGCTCTGGAGGCATATGGGGAGATTTATGCATTTTAATTGGATTGGCTTCGTGGCCCCACAGTAAGAGCGGTTATTTGAGGTATGAAGGATTGACACTCTGCTCTTGTCACTGCTCCTTACCTCCTCCACATCATTTCAGAGGCTGGTTTCCGGCTTCTGACACAGGATTCAATTCAGTTTTATTTATATAGCGTAAAATCACAACCACAGTCCCTTCCGGGCACTTTATATTGTGAGGTAAAGCGCCTGCAATAACACAGAGAGAAAACTAAAAATGAAGCAAACCCTTTGAGCAAGCACTTGGCAACAGTGGGAAGGAAGAACTCAATTTTAACAGGTAGAAACCTCCAGAAAAACCAGCTCAGGGCGGGGCAGCTATCTGCCACGACTAGTTTAGGGGTGAGGGGAGGGAGACAGGACTCATGACACACTGTGGAAAAGAGTCAGAGAAGAATAACTAATGATTAAATACAAAGCGGTGTATAAAAACACAGAGGGTAAAAAATGTGAGGGACTCGGCGCTTAATTATGTCATCATAATTAAGCGCATGTGATGTGACGTCAAGTTAAGACGGCTCGGCCATTATTACCGATGCATTGTTGTGTGTGCCCTTTCGTGTAACACTGCTAGAGCTCCCACAAACCTTATTTTGTGTTGTGCGCACCCGGGCGTCTGTCTGGAATGAAAAAAGCGTGTGTGTTTAAGACATAAAAGAAAAATGTGGGGCAGAAAAACATTGGAGGACAAATCGAATGTGCACAAATGTGCGTCGCCCTGCTAAGTAACATGGACGCCGTCCGACCGGGCCGCCCTTGCGCCGCAGTGAGTAAATTTCAGAGTAAATTACGTCTGCCCACTTTAGAGACCCTTACATGGAGTCCCATCAAGCCGGCTTGTTGTTGTAAGGCTAGGCGCAGAGGCACTGTAGATCACATCATTTGCCACCCTGCCTGGGCAGACCCCCCCTCCACCTGCAGTAAAAGGAACTTTTCAGCAGAGACTTTGTGTTTGGCGACGTCTCAGTCATCATCCACCTCCCAGAACAAAGAAATCATCCCGCAGTAAATCCATCACCCAGGTGTAGATACATTCCCTGCTCCTACTCTCGGTTTCTATAGCTTTGTCTCTTTTTCTCTCTTCTTCTTCCTTTGCTGTTTCTTTCTCTCTGACCGGGCCCCTCTTCAATTGAAGGTGAGATTGTGATGGATAGAGGCTGCAGTCGCTGCACAGCCAGCTAGCCCGGGAGACCTCGGGGTCCTCTCGCAATGCACCATGGCCGGTACCACCCACTGCATCGACGGCTCTGTCGCACGTCGGGCTGAAAACAAGACTAACGCACCGCACACCGCAGAGCATGCAAGCGCAAACATCGGCATCTGTTGACACCTTCTGCATAAGCGTCCTTCTAAAGTATAAGGAAATCAGCCTTAGTTTCACACATACACATCTCCTGTATACAACATCTTGCCAGCCCCACTCCTCCCCCAATCCACCCCTCCAACATATACACAACGGCTCATCAGGCAGGAAAATCAAAAGAGCGCTCTCTCCAGACTCAAGGAGCACTGCGGCTGTTATTGTACCAGAGCCTGTTAATGATCAGCATCTGTTCCCCTCTCTGCTAGTATTAGCTGAGCTGCTACTAAACAAGGCTTCTTTGTGATTCTGCATCACCTAAGCTTCCTCAGCCTTACCTGACTCAGAAGTTGGTCTGTCACCCCCATCCTGGCTCGAACTCTTCTGCTGACCGTGCTCGAAAAGTTTGATTTTGAGACTCATCTGAGTGACGTATTAGGCATATGCCTCTTGTAGGGTGATTGCTCAGTGTATGCAAATATTTACTTGCTGCGCTGTAGCTCAAAGTCGTATGTTTAGTTGCTGCAGGCCAATGTATGCATGCACAGCCTTTGATAACAGACAGCTAGGTGGTTATATACAATGTCAGTGCTTGCACAGTTGGCTTAGTTTTTAGCTGTGGTCTTGTTAACAGCCCATCAATGCAAATTTACCGTCTGCACTTAAATGTAAGTGACATTTAAAATAATGCCTGTTTGATCTTCATTAGCATTCAGACGTAATCTTTAAGTCAAGACTCAAAAGTTCCACCCAGACATTTTTTTGACCCCCGTCAGGAGCGACAGCCGGCTGTGAGGTTGGCAGATTTCTTTTAAATTAACAGCCCACCTTTCAAACTTGCACTTTATCCCCTCCCCCCTCCTCTATTTATTTTTGAATCAATGCCCGGCAGTCCCGAGAAAGAGGACAATCCCTTCGGGAAATATAGAAGCCACAGTAGCTGATCGTTATGTTTTGATGCAGTAATTATGTTTAGTTATTAAATCAAGATGTTGCTCTCTGAACCACACGCTTTACATATAGATGGTGTCTGTTTTTGGAAAGTCTGCTTCTCCTCGCTGGTAGCGGAGTTATCAGAATAATGGCATTTTCCTTCTCCTGATTCCAGATGGGATTGCACTGGAAATCACTCATGCAGGCTTTGTTAGATGCTGTATCTTCGGAGCCACGGCTCACAACATTGCTCCAAGGCCCATCGGCCTTGTTAGCATGCTTTTATTAGCACTGACCATTATGTTTCAATTGAGTCTGTTTAATGGGATTTTGAATGGTACATTATTTAGCTTTCACTCTTAGTAGATGGTTATAATTGAAATGAAATGCCAGTGAACAGAGTTTGGAATGAAAGAAGATAATGTTCCTCTACCGTTAGCTGTTTTAGCCATTTGTCCATTACGTTTAGCTAACTTTCAGCTAAATGTTTCAGTGTGTCAGGTGTTACAGCCGACTCTATGTGGAAATAAATTAAATAAGTGTAACGGTTGGGACGTTATTGAGAAGTGTTTGAGGCATCACCGGTTTGTTTGGGTTTTTGGTTCGTTCTAACTGAGATCAAATAACTCAACCATCCTGCAGATTCTGCTGTTTTAGTCGACTTTGCCTTTTCCTACTCCTGTCCAATCATCCCTTATGTGCACTTGCCTTTTATGGGCTGATGTAAATTCCCTTTCGTGACTACAGGAGAATAACTGTTGATTCTTATCTCTACCGCTAAAGCCTGAATTTACTGTCAGCAAACGGCTTTTTAGTGCCCAAAACTGGCTGTGGTGGCAAATTACTTTGTGAAAAGGGCAAATTATCTAAAAGCAACAGTGAAAGTCATTGACCATGTAGTGGTTTGATTGAATTCCTGTTGTGCTGGTCTACGACACCTGTGGCCCTTTGCGCGGCTCACTTTGTTTCACTTTGTTGCCCGACCAAAATGAAACAACGGGGGGGGGGCATTTTAAATTGATTCACACTGACTAATTCATGATTCATTTCTGCCACCTGTGGCTTGTGGGTAGTGGTTTATTGGCTGGTGGAGTGAATGCACTTTACCCCACGAAACAATAATGAAAATAAAAGCTTCAGGATTGTCGCTGGTATTCACGGTTATTGTTGTTGTTTTCACCACAGATTTTTTTTGTCTTGCCTTTACCAGTAAAATCTATATCGATATAAAAGAAGCGGTCTTGGCAAACATCAAAATGCTTCTTGAGAAGATGAAAAATAACTCAAAATTTCTTTGTTTTGTGTTGTTTTTTTTCTTTGATGACATGACCAACAGTGGACTGGCCTTGGTTTTATCGGTTTCTCTCATCACTTTTGTTGCAGAACACCAACCCTGTTCACGAAATGCTTCTAGACGTCATTACTTGGGTTGGCATCCTCCTGTCGCTGGTCTGCCTGCTCATCAGCCTTTTCACCTTCTGCTTCTTCCGTGGCCTCCAGAGCGATCGCAACACCATCCATAAAAACCTGTGCATCAGTCTGTTCATTGCCGAGTCCCTCTTTCTGGTGGGGATAAATCGGGGTGACCAGCCGGTAAGATTATCACAACGTTGCTTTATTTCTTTGTTGTGTGCTCGCAGTTAGAATGCAGATCAAGCTAGGACACATCAATGATCAATATAAGATGTTTCAAAATGTTAATAATCGATAGTTATGTTTTGTGTAATAAGTGAGCAATGATGTTGAATTCGGTGTGATGGTGGGAGGATTTTATTCATCTTGTACATAATTATCATTCTGTTCAAATTTCCAGTGTTCACACTGTAAGCGACAAGCTTTATTAATAGCCAAGCACAGGTAGCAACAGTACTCTGCAAAGGTCTTGAGCCACCCCTCATTTCTGAACAATATTTCGCCTGACTTTCTGAGGGTATTTAAAAGTTTTTCCACCACTTGATAAGGCCAAAATAAGAAGGCAGGCCTAAAAAAAGTTGATGAACAGTTGATGAAGAGGGCCTGAGAGATGCATCCGACCCTCCTGAGGATTTCAGGAGCGGTTTTGTATCATAGATAGGCATGTGTGAAACAAGATGTAGGCTCTGTTATGATTTCCGTCGGTGTTGTTAGGCATCTTCTAAAAAAACTAATAGAATTATGAATGTAGAAATCCATCTGCAACTTAAAATGCTATCTGGAAAGCATCCCAAAATTTTGGGATCATCTGGAACTGATCCTAAAAACACAGCCAATGCAGGAAAAACATACCTGGATAGAAACTGGAACTATCTCTGGAACTATGACTGATATATCTATCAGTCATGGATTGGCCTCCCCATAGCTTGGACCTCAACATTATTGAAGCAGTGTGGGATCATTTGGACAGACAACAGAAGAGCTTTGACCTAACTGACTAATAGTTTTCCTTCTCTGTTGAAGAATAAAGGTGAGCCATACCAGATATTGACTTTCAGGCTTTATAGAGTTATAGACTCTGCTTTTGCCTTGTATATTCTATTTCCATGTATGTTTCAGTAAGTCACTTCCCATTTTCCTTGTAAAATATAAAGAAATGAAGGGTGGCTCAAAGCCAGTGTGTTTCTGCGGACATGAACTCTTACGACTGATACTTCACATTATCACTGAAGCACTGAGGTCCATCCATCCATCCATCGTCATCCGCTTTGTCCGGGGTCGGGTCGCGGGGGCAGCAGCCTAAGCAAAGAGGCCCAGACCTCCCTCTCCCCAGCCACCTCCTCCAGCTTGTCCGGGGGAATACCAAGGCGTTCCCAGGCCAGCCGAGAGATATAATCTCTCCAGCGTGTCCTGGGTCTGCCCCGGGGCCTCCTCCCGGAGGCGCCCAGGGGGCATCCTTGTCAGATGCCCGAACCACCTCAGCTGGCTCCTTTCGATGTGGAGCAGCAGCTGCTCTACTCTGAGCCCCTCCCGGATGGCCGAACTTCTCACCCTATCTCTAAGGGAGAGGCCAGCCACCCTTCGGAGGAAGCTCATTTCTGCCGCTTGTATCCGCGATCTCGTTCTTTCGGTCACTACCCACAGCTCGTGGCCATAGGTGAGGGTAGGGACGTAGATCGACCGGTAAATTGAGAGCTTCGCTTTTACACTCAGCTCCCTCTTCACCACGACGGACCGGTGCAACGTCCGCATTACTGCAGCTGCAGCCCCAATCCGTCTGTCGATCTCCGGCTCCCTTCTCCCATCACTCGCGAACAAGACCCCGAGATACTTGAACTCCTCCACTTGGGGCAGGAACTCATCCCCGACCCGGAGTGGGCACTCCACCCTTTTCCGGCTGAGAACCATGACCTCAGATTTGGAGGTGCTGATCCTCATTCCCGCTGCTTCACACTCGGCTGCGAACCGTTCCAGTGCGAGCTGGAGGCCTTCACCCGATGAAGCCAACAGAACCACATCATCTGCAAAAATCAGAGATGAGATTCTGAGGCCACCAAAGCGAAAGCCCTCTGCCACTTGGCTGCGCCTAGAAATCCTGTCCATAAAAATTATGAACAGAACCGGAGACAAAGGGCAGCCCTGGCGAAGCCCATCACCCACCGGGAACGAGTCCGACTTATTGCCGGCAATGCGAACCAAGCTCTTGCAACTGTTGTATAGGGATCGAATGGCCCGTAGCAATGGGCCAGACACCCCATATTCCCGCAACACCTCCCACAGGACACCCCGAGGGACACGGTCGAATGCCTTCTCCAAGTCCACAAAACACATGTAGACTGGTTGGGCAAACTCCCATGCACCCTCAAGTATCCTGGAGAGGATAAAGAGCTGGTCCAGTGTTCCGCGACCAGGACGAAAACCGCATTGTTCCTCCTGTATCCGAGGTTCGACTAACGGACGAACTCTCCTTTCCAGCACCCTGGCATAGACTTTCCCAGGGAGGCTGAGGAGTGTGATCCCCCTGTAGTTGGAACACACCCTCCGGTCCCCTTTCTTAAAGATGGGGACCACCACCCCGGTCTGCCAGTCCACAGGTACTGCCCCTGATCTCCACGCAACATTGCAGAGGCGTGTCAACCAGGACAGCCCTACAATGTCCAGAGCCTTCAGGAACTCGGGGCGGACCTCATCAACACCAGGGGCTCTGCCACCAAGGAGTTGTTTAACTGCCTCAGTGACCTCGCCCCCGGAAATTGGCGGGTCATTCCCCTCATCCCCAGACTCTGCTTCCTCCTCGGAAGACGTGTCAGTGGGATTAAGGAGGTCCTTGAAGTATTCCTTCCACCGCCTGACAATTTTCTCAGTCGACGTCAGCAGCGCTCCGCCAGCACTATACACAGTGCAGGTAGAGCACCGCTTTCCCCTCCTGAGACGTCTGACGGTTTGCCAGAATCTCTTCGAGGCAGTCCGAAAGTCTTTTTCCATGGCCTCTCCGAACTCCTCCCACACCCGAGTTTTTGCTTCAGCCACTGCCCGAGCCGCATTCCGCTTGGCCTGTCGATACCTGTCGGCTGCCTCCGGAGTCCCACAGGCTAACCAAGCCCGATAGGACTCCTTCTTCAGCCTGGTGGCTCCCTTCACCTCTGGTGTCCACCATTTGGTTCGGGGATTACCACCACGGCAGGCACCCACCACCTTGCGGCCGCAGCTCAATGCAGCAGCTTCGGCAATGGAGACGCTGAACATGGTCCATTCGGACTCAATGTCCCCGGTCTCCCTCGGAATGCTGTTGAAGCTCTGCCGGAGGTGTGCGTTGAAGATCTCGCGGACTGGGGCCTCTGCTAGACGTTCCCAGCACACCCTCACTACGCGTTTAGGTGCACCAGGTCTGTCCAGCGTCCTCCCCCGCCACCTGATCCAACTCACCACCAGGTGGTGATCAGTTGACAGCTCAGCCCCTCTCTTTACCCGAGTGTCCAGAACATATGGTCGCAGGTCTGCTGATACGATTACAAAATCGATCATCGACCTACGGCCTAGAGCGTCCTGGTGCCACGTGCACTTATGGACACTCTTATGTTCGAACAGGGTGTTCGTTATGGCCAAGCTGTGGTTAGCACAGAAGTCCAATAACAGAGCACCGCTCGGGTTCAGATCAGGGAGGCCGTTCCTCCCAATCACGCCCCTCCAGGTCTCGCTGCCGGCAGCAAGCCGAGGGGATATTAGGATACCCACCCCAGCCCGCCGCCTCTCACCAGGGGCAACTCCAGACTGAGACAGAGTCCAGCCCCTCTCCAGGAGACTGGTTCCAGAGCCCAAGCCATGTGTAGAGGTGAGCCCGACTATATCTAGCCGGTACCTCTCAACCTCACGCACTAACTCAGGCTCCTTCCCCACCAGAGAGGTGACATTCCATGTCCCTATTGCCAGTCTTGGCAGCCGGGGGTCAGTCCGCCAGGGCCTCCGCTCCTGGCCGCCACCCGACACACAATGCACCCGACCCCTATGGCGCCTCCTGCGGGTGGTGGGCCTGCGGGAGGATGGGCCCATGTCTCCTCTTCGGGCTGTGCCCGGCCGGGCCCCATGGACTAAGGCCCGGCCACCAGACGCTCGCCCTCGGGCACCCTCCCCGGGCCTGGCTCCAGGGCGGGGCCCCGGTGACCCTATCCCGGGCAGGGTAAACTGTTCCCTCGGTGTCCTTTTTCATAAGGGTCTTATGAGCACTGAGGTGCAACATCAAATGCCTGCTCTTCCCTCATTCTTGTTCTCTTAGATGTCTCTTCCTGTTAAAGGAAGTTCTTCCTCCCCACCTCTCACCAAGTGCTTTCTCTGGAGTATTTGCCTTATAGTATAAATCACGCTGAGATGACTGTTGGTGTTGTTGTTCCCAGAATTTCTTATGAACAAAAGGTCATCTAATTCCTCAAACACTGAAACCAGTTTCCTCAGTATATCGGTTTTGCCGATAGACGTACCTTTAAAAGTGGAAAACCTGCCTGATGCGAATGTGTCTGCCATCTCCTAGTCCATGGAGGCATTCAGGTAGAAGTGATTCAAACAGCTAAAAGCCACTCTTTTTATTGTAAAACCGGAGCGATGCATTTAAATTGCCTCGATGAATCGCCTGTGAGGTACGTCCACTGTCTTCTTCCCAGTTTTAAGAGCCTAAAATGTTTTGAGAAAATATAACCTTTGGCGTCCTGTGGTGCTGTGAGTGCTGCTTCCCAGCGAGTGTCAGTGGCCGCGGACTCTTCAGCCTCTGCCGGGCTCGGTGAGACGAAACAGCGAAATAAAAGAATCGGATGCTTCTTATTCAACAAATGCTCCCACCTATGGTTGTGCCGAAGCAAACACATACTTGAAAGTGCACTCACATACTCGCACAGCAACACCTGCCAACTCGCTGTCACATTCTCATATCTCGATCGCTGTTATATTATATGCATTCGCCAGCGTGAATTCATCCATTCACCCCCACAACCAGCCTCCTGTTGCAGTTTTTCAATTTGCAAACACTTCAGACTAATCTGGATTAAGCTGTTCAATGCACTAAACCTCCTCCTAGTATAATAACTGTAGTTTGGATGGCATTACTTTCCTCAAGAGCTCAGCTGGGGTAGCAGGTGGAGGCTTGCTGTCACTGTACAGTCATCTTCAAGTGTGCGTGTGTTCTCGACACTCATACGGGAGACAAATGCAGAGTCATTACACGTGTACAGGTTGGCAGAGGGATTTTTTTTAATTTCCTCCCACAGCTTCTCGCAATCACGGCATTTCTACTTGCTAATGAGCCAGAGTACACAGTTAGCTTTGCGTTCCTGGGGCACAGACACTGGAATGCACATTATTGCAAACAGTCTTCGTAATAATTTGATCTATTTATTGTCATTGTTTTTATCATAATAGCCCGTCCTCCCATGCTAGTTCACGGCTGGGTTACAAGTGCAGAAAAATGATGATGTCTCGCAGAGAAAGAAAGGAAGTGCCTTTACTTTCTAGCCTCGAGCAATCAAAGCAGATTGATATTTTGCTCTTTAAATATCATTAAAGCTATCAGAACTAAAATAAGCCTCCTAGTTTAGCTCAACTCCCTGTGAAGTTGAAGATAATGCTTTTAGCCCCCCCTGCTTCTATAACATTTTATGGGCACGATTCACAGCTCAGCTGTAAGATCGCTCTCCTGGACCGCAATTAATGTCCACTCAACCTTTTAGTAATTTAATTGAATCCATTTCAGTGACAAAATACACTAGTTATGGTCAACTGTGCCAATGATTAGATGAGTCTATGTAAGTACTGTATCTTATTATTGTTAAGAAGCGCGTAGGCGTGTGCATACATGCGAATGACAATCTATGCCTTCCACATCTGGTCCGGACAGCTCTCTTGTCAGCTCGGAAAGTTTGGAAGCACATTATCTGCTCGTACCTGGCCGTAGCGTTGCTTCAAATGGCTCTTGGACTGCTGACTTCACTCCGTCATATCTCTCTTTCATCCATGCCAGCTGCAGCAAACAAGAGCACATGGGCTCAGTAGCTGCAGCGTTTCCTCTGCCAGTCACACAGGCAAACATCCAGTCACTTCAGCCAAACAAAGCTTAGCAATGCTAATTGTTAGAAAGGTACGAGCACGGAGAGGTCAAAAAACGCTGCTCGTTTGCCGGCACACCTTGCCACAGTTGCTGTGCCTTGCAGCGTGACATTTAAATCTTTCAGGAAATTGGTAAAACAGCCAAGAGCGAGTGAAGCTTGTCTGTTTTTTTTGTTTTGTTTTTTCCATTCCCTATTTACCGCTCTCTCTTTCTCTCTGTCACCACTAAACCTTCCCAGATTGCGTGTGCTGTTTTCGCCGCCCTCCTCCACTTCTTCTTCCTGGCAGCGTTCACGTGGATGTTCCTAGAGGGCGTGCAGCTCTACATCATGCTGGTGGAGGTGTTTGAGAGCGAGCACTCACGGCGACGCTACTTCTATCTGGTGGGCTACGGGGTCCCAGCGCTAATTGTGGCCGTTTCAGCTGCGGTGGACTACCGCAGCTACGGCACCGACCGAGTGTGAGTACATGTGGAGCGAGCGTGTGAGCAAAACTGCCACATTTCTTCAGATGAATTGGATTTTCTTTCTTTACGAAATTCCCACAAAGATAATATTTTGACATCTTTTTAAGACCATAATGGAAAATACTCTTGCTTGGATTTAATCATTTATTGTATATGGGCAGCTTCTAAGAGAGGGCAATATTCTGCAGGTCTTTCTGGGGATGAAATCAATATAAAAATAAAACCCATTACACATCCAGATCAGTGTATTTTGCAATTTTATTTAATGTTAAGCTTTAAAACTACTGCAGCTCTTAATACAAAGACTCATTTTTACACTAGAGGCATGACAGATGTGGGTGTTTTCCAAGTCGTAAAACCTCCGGGGCTGAAAAATGAAGCCAAAAAGTGTCGTTTCCAAAGTTACTCGACCCATAAAATCCAGAACTTGACATGGGAAACACTTGATTTTACATCGTAGACAAAATGGGTTTGAGCTCTATAGCTAATTTCCTCCATAATATGACGGCTGTATATCATGTGCAGTGAGTATTTCCATCTATCCTCCTCTTGTTTCTCCCGCGTATCCAAGCCAATCCAGTGGAGCCTATCCCAGCTGTCATAGGGCGAGAGGCGGGGAATGCCCCGGACCGGTTGCCACTCTGTCGCAGGGCTAACACACAGAGGCAGACAACTCAAAATCAAACCTATATGAATCACCAGTTAACCAAACCCCACTAACTGCATGTATTTGGACTTGTCTGCCCCTCCACCACATTCTTGAAGTTCGCTGTTTGACCTCTCAGGTCATCAGTGGTCCTGTTCTTTAAAACAAGCTGCTGACCTGAGATCAATTACACCTCTACCAAGATTCAAATACAGACCTTCTTGCTCACACAGGCCTGCACTCAGTAGCTCTCATGCAGTAGTTTTTATGTTTATCTTCTGTGTTAAGCTTTTACATAGTTTACATTATATGAGTTTACATATAATTTAATGCCCTATATAAACAAAATTGCCATTGTGAGAGGAGGCAGTGGCACCCAGAGAAACCCCGCACAGACACAAGGAGATATGGTCATCTTATATAATTCAACTAGACCCTGTTGGTCTGGTGTTGTTGGTTTTTTAAGCCTTTTAGATGTAGCCTGCTGGACGGTTAAATCTACTAACAGCCCATCCAAAAGTGAGTGAAATGTTATTTTAAGTCTTTGACTTGCACTGATTAACAGGTATGGCTTGCTAACCAAGCTTGGCAGCCTTTGCTGCTAACTCCATCCTCTCTTCCAAATATGTGGCTCCAAAAGAGGAAAAAGAACAAGAAGAAGCTGGCCAAAATGCTTATATCAGGGCCTCTGATCTTCTTGATGGCTTTTCCATCAAGAAGCCTCTATCAAAAGCCAATTTTCTATACCAGGGATCAAAGCCTTGGGATATTTTTTTATTTCTTTTTATCTATGCATCATTTTTTTTTCAGTTCCTTTTTGTGAATTATTGTATCTGTTGTGACTCCCCCAACGTTTTCTAGGTGAAAACCCACAATATAGAACATTTCCACATGTTCATGCTGCATGTTGGATCCAATACCGCGCTAACGCTAACCTGAAGAAACGATGAAAGCCCTATATGAGGAGACTGACTGTGATGAAAAACACTGCCAGCACCTTGTATGTGTTTGCGCTGGTTTGAAGAGCTTTAATAATCTCACAGATGACACTCCAATAGCTATCACTCATCCTTCAGCTGTTACTTAAGCTGAGTGCGTTTCCCCTTTTTTTGCTGAATGGACATTGTTTTGACAGTGAAAAAATGCTAACTCTGGGAAAGTTCAGCCGAGCAAACGGCGAGCTGTTGTAGTTGGCGTCTTAAGCGAAATTACCAAAGAGGACGAGAAAGGTTCAGCGGGGAGGCGAGAGGGAGTGTGAACATGGAGACTGGCAGAGAGAGAGGAGATTAACAAAATGATGAGGAGTGACGGAGACTCCCGTTTTGTGTTTTCCTTCACGAGCTGCAGAAGATACGGTTCCCTGGCTCTTCTCTCTGAAATGCAGCACGGTCTATAAAGCGGTGCCAAGCGGAGGATCACTCTCCATTCCTCTCAGTTAATCTCAAACCGATCTGAAAATAATGAAGACCAGCATCAGCAGTTTGCTTCTCTGATGTTTATCATAAACGGCTCGCACACATAGGCTTCCACACATAAGCAACTGGTAGACGGCGCATTTGTAGATTGGCGGAGCAATAGTTCTTAGTGATGGATGAGGCGATAGCTGCCACCGCCTGAGCCTTGGCATCATGTGAATAATTAAAGCCTGCCACCGGTGGAACAATTATACGCAGCCATTGAAGGATGAGGGGAAGGGACGAGGCGCGACACGTGGCGAAGATCAGGAGGTGGGGGACGGCGCGTGGTCCTGCTGCAAATTGATTTTTGGTACCGCGGTGGCGTTATCGTGGGTGGTGTCGTTTGAGTCGAGATATCCAACAAGTTGCTGTGAACCAGGCGCCGCAGATGAATGAAGCGATCTCGAGCGATTCATATTAACTCAACAAAAAAAAAATCGCTACAGCAGCCTGAAGGTCAAGCTAGCTTTTGAATTCTAGCTGTCCAAGATTGAAAAGGAAAAGCTGATCTGAGTAGGGTTTCCATCCAGCTTCTTGAGCAATTACTCTCCAAATGTGCCCTTGAGCAAGACGTTAACCCTCATCTCGTCCAGGGAGGCTGCTTTAATGGTCAGCAAATAAGGACACGAGTCTGTGTGATTTCTCCAGTTTAATGAAAGTAATACATCACACCACCTCGAAATTTACGGGGTAGACTCAGTGCTTAGCTAAAGTAATTCAGTAATCTACATACAGTAGTTGGTTAATCGTTTTCATCCCATTGAACGTGCAGAGAAAAGGTTAAAGGGCCTTAATCTGGCCTCAAATATGGCCCAATCCAGTGCCTTTTTTATTAATTATTTCAGCTTATTTTTTTGTTGTTGTGTTGTTAACAATGTCAGGGTGCCAGTGAAAAAGGTACATGAGGCTAGCTTACCTAGAACTGGATGTGGAAGGGTTTGCTTAGACTTTGTTATATGTACTTCACATGGACCATACGAGGAGCTCCGTGGTGTAGTAAATGATACGTTTGTCTTGCATGCAAAAGATCAGCGATTTAAATCTGAAAATCAGAGAGTCGCAACTCCCACTCCCATCCCAAGGCTAGATAATTGGGAGGGTTGCATCAGGAAGGGTGTCCGTTGGCAGCTTACATAACATCGACGGCACAAAGTAAACTCCCCTACATGTGTTTCTGTATTTTTTTTCACAAAGAAAATTGCACGTCTTCATGAGGTACCTTTTTAAAAATAAATAAATAAATAGAAAAGTTAGTTTCTTGATAGCTCGATACTGCTGGCCTAAATTTGTGGCATCAAATTGAAAATAAGCTTAACACCAACCAACTGGTAGCAAACGGTGCTCTTTAATATCAAATTAAAACAAATATTTGAAACCCAAATATCTGTTGAGATGATCCAAAGCACATAACACTGTCTGATTCAGAGCAGCTTTGCTTTTATATGTATTATTTGAAATAGTTTAACACAAGGGGCCTTGAGGGCCGGTGTCCTGCAGGCTTTAGATCTCACCCTGGGTCAACACACTAGTTCATTATCAGACTTCTGGAGAACTTCAAGACATGTTGAGGAGGTCATTTAGCCATTTAAATCAGCTGTGTTGGATCAAGGACACATCTAAAACCTGCAGGACACCGGCCCTCGAGGCCTGGAGTTTGACACCCCTGGTTTAATGGTTTCATTATCAAATCTTACATAACTGCACTGTTAGGATGCAGAACTGGTACATAGTTTAGCTCAGCTGCTTATTTTAGTTAAGCTTATTTTAAGTAGGTCATGTGATTTGGATGCGGTGGGAGGTCTGTTGACTCCAGAAAGTTACAGATCACTCTTTGAGGCAAAAAGTGCTGCAGAACTTCACACCGAAGAGATGATTTGACTCATCTTCTTAGCCTACGTATCTCACATGCCTTTTTTCACCTGTTTGGTCATTAGCTTACTGTCCCTGCTGCAGGGAATAAGAGTAAGGCTCCTTGACTCTAAGGACGGCGTGGCAACAGAACAGGCTGTTGGCATGAACATGGGTTCTTTTTTAAATGGCGCACCGGCACTTTTTTGTGTTTGTTTGTTATTGCTCACTTACTGTAGGAGTAGTGCAAAAACTAGCACACCAGGAGGGGAAGATAAAACTGCTCCGAAAGCCTAACACGAGCATGACATAAGTGGAGAAGGATAGGTAAGAGGAGGAAAGGGAAGGAAAAAACAAAAACAAAATGACAGCCTGCAGCTCCTGCCGCCTACCGAGTCTTTAAATCGTTCTATGATCTGAAGAAGAAGGCGAAAGGAACAATGGAAGCTTCAGTTTAATTTATAACAGAGTCATTCAGAGCGTGCGCTTTGATGAGCTGCCAGAGTTCTCCGTGTGTTGTTAGGCTTTTGTTTGCTCGCCGCTTTATCTGTCCATATGTGTTTTTCTGTGATGCCTCGTCGCATCCATTGATACGAGCGAAGGGGAGACATATCAAGTCCCGGTAATAGCAAAGGAGCAGTCGATTTTTGTCCTGTCACTTGTTATACAGTATTTTCTCTTGTTTCAAAGTATTGTCTGCGGATATATTTATTTAATTTTTTTCAGACAGGAAGAAAAAAGAAATGCACACAAAGTGGCAGCTAAATCTGTGGGCACTGCTGTAAATACTGTAGATGCTCAATTTTGGGGGGTTTTTTGGATGAAAAAATAAAAACGGACTTTGACGTCGCCTTCGCTCCATATAAGAAAACAAAAAAACATTTTTTTAAGTGTATTTTTCACCTCCACCTTCAATGGATTTGAAACGAATTCTCGGCCGCTTCCATTTTCCCCTCCCCGTCAGCCCGAATGACAACAGTGCTGTATGGACTGTAATTTTGCAGTGGCCAAAAATGGAGCCGTCTATCTGCTGCTGCGGCGGAGATTAAAAGATTAATAATTCAACCACAGGTCATGAATCATGTTTTTTTTTTTTTCCTGTATCTTTTCTTTTGCCATTTTTAAGGAGCGCTGTCACCTTCTGCTCCTGCTCAGTGTTCGGTTCTCTTCAGCCGAGAGGACGATTGACTTCCCGCAATGTTTTGATGTGAAGCGTGGGGTCGGGAAAGAGCTTTATCTCATTATTGACATAATTATAACAGTCCCGCACGGAGTCGCCGCGGTTTAACACGAACACGTAAGGCACTTTGTTGAGAGCTTCAGGACCGTGCGTGCGGCCGTGTCTGTCGGGGTCAAGGTCAATCCAATTCCTTTGGAGTGATACAGTTAGGATTCAATTGAGAACTAATTAAATCTCCATATATTATCATCCTTAATGGCGATTTAATCAGAGTGGAACAAGAAAAGAACTAAACTCTGGTAGTTTCCAACCTTCCTTCGCGGGTTTATCCATAACGTGCTCGTGACTTTTCTCACTTTGAATTGTGCACATGTTTTGGCAATGAAAGGACGTCGTTATGGCTGTCACTGGCACTGAAAGCTCCGCTTTCCTCCGAATTCCAGTGCTCGTAATTCTTTAGGCCACTTGCGGCAATCTGTGATTTGAAGTACCCATTCCTCTGTGTCACTCTCAGACTCCCACTTGATGTATATCCTCTGCGCAGGAGCATAGGGCTATAACCTCAAATCCCCCCCAACCGCCCACTCAACTCATATTCACCCGTCCTCTCTCTTACTTCAAATCCCCCTCACCGCTCACCTTATTTCTGTCTCTTTCAGTTGCTGGCTTCGCCTGGACACCTACTTCATTTGGAGTTTCATAGGACCAGCAACCTTGATAATTATGGTAAGCGTCACGAACCCTCCTTACCTCTCCCCCCTCTGCTCATTAACCCTACTTAGCCTGCGGGTCGTCGCTTAAATGGTCCACAGAGATCCCTTTTTAATTTTTTTTTCCTAGCTCCCATCGCCCTCTTCTCTCTGCCCGGTTGAGCATACATGCCACCGCCGGGCACGGAGCCGTCCAGAAAAACAAATGAGGGGTGTAGAGAATATATTGGAGTTTGTCACCCTGCCGCAGTCGCCGGCTGAGACGATTTTGGGGGGGAGTGGGGGAAGTGAGATACAGAGCGATAGAGGGAGAGGGACAAAGAGAGCGAACTGCTCAGTATGCAGCGCTGGAGTAATCCGCACTGCGATTATGATTGATTTTGTTCCCGTTCCAAGTCCTACTCCACTACCTTTTTTTCCCCAACCATCTCTTCCTCGCAGGCACACACTCAGCCCCGGACATAGATGCGTACAGTATGTGGTATGCAAGCACACACACACTTTTTGTGCCTTTCCCAACTAGGACAGGGCCTCATTTTCTCCCAATAAAACAGCTCATTTATTGATCCAAATCTGATGTAAGACCCGCATTCATCTCAGTATTTACACTAATGCCGAGCACTAAAATACTGCTTTGTCACCAGGAGATGCGCTCCTAATTTTCCAAAAACACCAGTCAGCCATGACGCTAAATATCCGGCATTGGCACAAAACTTATAGATATCTTTAACAACAAAGAAAAAAAAAAGAAGTCACAATATGCTTGTCCAATAGGATTATTTCCCGAGAAACGCATCTCTCGCTGCCCAGCCGCGATCTGGCTGTCAAATCCAAACATGCATAATTCACTTTCACGCTCCAGTTTGGCGTAATCATTCACAATGCATCTCTGCGTGCCTCATGACTCACTCCTTTCTCTCTCCGATTTACAAACAAGAATATCCATCTCGTTGGAGAGAAGGCCTCGGCTCGCTTCCAGTTCTGCCCCTGAAAATTTGGCGAGTGTTTGGACAAAGGTGCAATTTTTAATTCTCCTCGTCTTACGTCAGCTTGAACGCTACCTGCAAATCGCCAATGAAATCCACCTAATTGCTGTAATTTGGAGGGAGCCATTCTGAGCAAACCCACATGACCAGAACTGACTCATTTTCTTATTATTGTTCTGACTCAACAGAGAAAATGCGAATAAAGAGACAGACCAGAGTCGATCTGCTTAATGTGGGTTTTTTTTTTTTTTAAATCGAGCAGTCGGATATAAGACCGCCAATTAATTTCCCTCTGTAATCACAGCGTGTTTGACAAACACGGGAGCAAAAGTTCAACTCGCTGAGATGTGCTTGACTTTCTTTTTAAGTTTTATTTACTTGTCTGCTTTTTGAACAGAAACAGGAAAAACAGGAAGTAAGAATAACCATTGAAGTCTGCCGCAGCTTGCGATGCCGTAAAGGCTCAAAGTTTTCTCGTTTGCACAAATTTCATTTATTTATTTTTCCAAATGCAAAGAGGAAAGGACGGTAATTCCCCATGGCTGCCTGTAAGTGTGAATATGATGAGACAAGTGTGAATAAGTCAGATGAAAGGCTCCGCCGTGCAACTGTGCAGCTGCCTCGTCTCACCGATCCCTGTTTAGTCCGATAGAGGTTTCATAGGATTTTGCGCTCTGTTTGGCAAAGTGGGAAACCGAGTCTGGCCGCACTGTTCCAGCTTTGTGCTACAAAGTGCCCTGATTTAAAATGAATGGACCAGTAACAGGAAACACACAGGCTTTGTTCCCATTCTTCTCTGCCTCTCTCGCTTTCCCTTCTCCTTGCCCCCGTAAAAATCCGTCTGTTTCTCTCTTCCAGCTCAACGTGATCTTTCTGGGCATCGCTCTCTACAAGATGTTCCATCACACAGCCATCTTGAAACCAGACTCTGGTTGCCTGGACAACATCAAGTAAGAGCACTCAGATCACCCAGATATCCATTAGTCTCCCAGAAATAGCACTGCTTGTTTTTTTACGGGAGGGAAACAATGTTTCCACGTGAGCGTGCTCGGCTCGCTTCCGACCAAACATGCTTTTTCACTGACGGCTCGATTGTGTCTCGTATGAGTCGTCTCGAGTTGACTTTTTCCACCCGTTTCCTTCGGTTTAATGAACCCCTGGTTAAAGAGCAACTTTTGTGTGGTACTTTGTATTCAAGGCTCTGTTTCCGAGCAGTTCCCTTTGCCTTGCCTCCACTTTTGACATTTCAAAACCTCATTAAAAGCACTTAAGGTTGCGAACACCCAACCCAAGGGTGCGGAAATCTGAGGTAAGCACCTCCCATTACATTGAAAGGTTGTGTCAGATGGGGTTAAAATCAAACAGGTATTCTGCTGCGTCTCCATCATTATCTGAAGAAAACTGTTGTCTGCGCAGGAAAAGGCCAGGAGACAATCTGACAGGCCCGACCCGGTGTTATCTTGGTGTCAACACGCCGTAGATGAATATTCATTTTGTGTGTGCGTTATGTGTGTTTCAGTCTGTTTATCCTCTAATGCATGGCTGCTTTCAGATAATGTAAAAGCTTCTGGGACAATTATGACTATAACAAAGGTGAAGATTTTCTTTGCTGGTAAAACACTTAGTCTGCAGGTGAGATGAATGACGGTGTTGCAAAGGTAACTAGGGCCAAGGTGGAAAAATATTTCTATTCAAATATGATATAAAATGTCTTTAATGCAGGACAAATTCACTGTATCTGTTACTTTCAGTAGTCGTGCATACGGACATAATCACAAGTAATCTAATCATTACATTAGCTAAATGCAACCTCAGATAAGATATAAAATATGATGCATGATCTGATATCTGTGCGTTGGTGTTGTTCCTGGATCATCAAAGCTGATGTTCATCCAGGTTCAACATTGCAAGTGACCAGTCACGTTGTTGTGATGTCGTAGTTTTGCGACGTGGAAACGCCAACACACAAAACCTTAACCCCAACCCCATTAGCATAACCCTAAACACGATCACATCCGAACCCCTAACCTTGACCCTAACCGGCCCATTTTTGGGACTTTTCGTCCTGAGTGCACATCGGTCACATGCAATGCTGAACCTGGACTGACATTAATTGTTATGATTAATGCAAAACACCTACACAGGGGTATCCGATGCACCAAAACATGACATATTATCATTTTTTATTTAATACCTGCAAACCTTGCATTCATTGAGTCAACCATGAAGTTCTCTGTATACCAAAGTGTAATGTTATGACTGAAAATTGGCTCATTTCATGCAAGTAGGCACAGCAGCAAATCTACAACATAATGGCTGAAAAGGGGGGGGGGCGGGATCCAGTAAAGTCCAGACCTCAACAGTCCTCTTAAGGTCCTCCCCAAATGCCTTCAAACCTCAATGAACTGAAGCACAGCTACAAAACAACAAAGTGCTTTCACAATGGTGTGAGAGGCTGATAACGTCACACAGGAAATGATTGCTTCAAGTTATTGCTGCTAAACTTAGCTCTATAAGATATTGAATCACGGGGTGTGTTTCGCTTTTCACACACTGCTTCTGCATTATGACTTAGTTTTTGCTACATAAATAATGTCACAGTGCAATATGTCATGTTGTTGTTTAGCCTGCACTTTCTTTTTACCATAGCTGTATATGCTGCAGTGAAATAATGAGATAGTCTTTTAAGGAGGAGTTCGAGTGCTTGGAAACGGTGAAATTGGTGCGATCAGGAGCAGACACACAGTACAAAAGAGCAAATAAACAAGTATCACGCCAAAAGCACAAACTTTTTTTGTGTGATTTTTCCTGTTAGCACACGCCTGTATTTTTGAGAACACAGCCAATTTATTGCATTGCCAGTTATTCTCTTTTGAGACTGATGCTCATGCATGCAATTAAGCTAGTGCCAAGCTCAAAGCACTGCCTGATCTGTTCCAAGACAACAGTCGGCCGTAATAACAAACAGTTAACTACAACTGAGATTGCATACATAACACAGCTGTGTGTTTGGGATGTATTTAATCATAATCAAAACATGTTTTTGCAAGGGAACATTTGTGACCAGGCTACAAGTTGGTATTACCGGTGCAGAGTTGGCAGTCTTATCAGATACGGTCCTGTATGCTGCACTGCCATGTAGCAGCTCCTGCCCCAACACATGCTCTATGATTATGCATAAGCACACAAGCAAAACAAAGCACAATACATTAAAAAAACCTGCAACATGTCTAAAGCTTTATGCTAATGAATCATGTTGTATAATAACCTGAGGCTGCATTGGGTTATGACTTCTTTCTTGAGTAGACCTTACATGCCAAGTTGTCTTGTAAGGTGCATGCTTAATTTGTGTTGAGAAAAAAAAAGCCTGGTGAAAATTGAATAAAAGGATATTTTGCAATAGAGACGTAATAAATTATTAAGTTGCATTAAGCAATGAGCCAACAGGACGACTAAAAGTAAACTTGAAAAATATCACTGGCTCAAAACGTACCTAACATCAGACCTCCCCTCCTGTTCTCCCTTCGGGCTCCTCCATGGTTATCAAACTGCATGTTCACATGGCGCCAGAGGATAGATGAGGGCCTCTGCTGCTACTGCCTGAGATTACAACACTGTTAGTGTGTGTTTGTGTTGCACGCAGTAATTATGTTTGCCACAAAAGATGAACTCATAATTCATATATATGTATATATAAATAGTAAAAAGACACCCACCCCTGTTGAGACATGCTCTTGTGTCAATGTGCACTGGTTTCTCAAAAATAATAGGCCGTAGTTTGCTTTAGTGTTTACATGTTTTAGTCTCATTCATCATTAGGTGCATTATTTCATTACTTGATTGTAGAAGTTTCATGCGCACACAGAAAGTTTCTGTATTTGCACTGTAGGGTGACATAGCATTTTCGGTCATTGCTTTTGACGTAAGCTCCAGCTACCTGGTGTCAGGGCAGGCTCTTTGCACAGATGGTGTAAAGTTGTTTTGCTGCCTGTATGCTATGATGGATAAGGGTCTCTGCTCTGTTTTTGCTGTCTGCCTCGCTTTTTTTTTAAGCCACTCTGGACACATTAGTCTGCTTTATGGCCGTGTTGTGGCGGTTTTTTCATGGCATCACATCACCGGTTGTCTCAGCACAGTGGCCCCTGTCTGCCCCGCTCCTCTCAACCAAGTGATACACACATTTAAAAAAAGAAAAAAGGAAAAGAAAAGAAAACAATCTTCAGCAGGCTCGATACGGCAGCCTTTGGTTCCGCCACGTCAGTCCCTAGTGTGCCAATGTGCTTTCATATCACAAATTCACTACAGGATTTCTCAGAGCTGTGGTTTTTATATGCTGCTTCTTAGCGGTGCCAAAAAATGTAACCTGGACAATAATAAGCTTTGACTAGTTTTGTGAACTCTGCGAAGTAAATTATTTGCCTAGATTTGAAGCTGTGTTTCCCGACTGTTACCCTACATCAGTTCCTCCTACGTTTAACCTCAGCAGTCTTATTCTGGTGTTTTGCATTAAAAGGCAATGTCAAACATGAGCTGCTACATGCTATGAGGACTTATTGAAGTTGCTATTTTCAGTGGTTTAGCTAACATATCTGCTAAGGTTAACAAGGTACCCTACTTAGTTATGCTAAGCTATCAGTACTAAGCTTGGTTAAGAGTGAAGAGTAAAGCCCCATCCAAGTTGGAAGTGATCTGCTTGTAGCACATTGCTTTGTAGCTGACAGGTGTTTGTTAATGGACATCCCAGTCAACTAGCTTACGCTACAGAAGCGGCGTGTATTCCCTGATGGTTTGGTGAGTTGTTGCTGGCTGTCACTGTTTGAGATTAGCCACAAAGAGCGTGTTGCACCAAAAACCTCCTTATGACTTTTGGTTTGGTCACTTGCAGATTGCTGCAGTTGCCTGAGACACAACTTTTACTTTTGAAGAAAGCTTGCCTTCCACTTTTTATAACCACATAGTATCATATTTGGTAAGTGTTTGCAGACCATTAACCATCTACAATACAAACTACAGGCGACCACGGATATCTGCTAGCAGCTAAAGCAATCACAAAGAGGTTTTCAGTGCAGCACCATTTTACCAGTTTCGCCTAGCAATAGCAGGCACCGTCTTGCAACCTCTCACCAGGTAATGAATTTGTGTTTACCACCCTTAATGGATTCTTCCTTCAATTACTCATCTCAAAACTGGGAAAAGTTAACTATGGACCCACTCACTTTGCATTACTGTTATTTCGCAAGTCACTGAATATCACTAACATCCTAGATTCCTCGTAAGAACAAATAAAACTATCCATTAATCCATTAGTCTCAAATAATTGTGCTGTTATAGCATAACTGGATTTCTAACACATTCAGTAGCACTGACTCTATGTACGTATAATTCCTCGTGCATTCGCACAGTATTGTTGTTAGGTTTGATATATCATTTTCACAGTGCTGTTAGAGTTAGGGGAATTATTTCCAATGAGCGGTGTCACAGGGTAAGTTTAATAGTGCATCTAGTAATGCAAAATTGCAGACTAATGCATGTTCACCTAACTAAGCCTAACCTTGTTCGTTTCTCTTTATTCTGCAATCCTTTGTCAAAGCTATAACGAGGTTTCTATACTTAATCCAAACTTGACACCTCCTGCAGCGGCTTCATGGTGAAAGCCAATCAGTGCCACCTCATTTCTCCAAGTGTTTCAGGATTTTCTTGTTATTTGTGTTGGCAGCTCACTTTTAAACGTTGTAACATATGGCCTCTTTCTGTGTCCTCCCAATCTTATGAAGAGTGTTGGGAGTAGGCTCACAGTATGTGTTCTGCTCACAGGCAGATCTGCTTCGAGAAACCGACATGCTTAAACAATAGATTCTGCACATTTACTGCACGTTCACACCAAGACATATGCGTAGTATGTGTAAGGAGAGGCACACGGCCAATCTCGAACATCTACTATGAAGCACAAATGTGCCATGTTTCAGATATTTGGAGAACTACAAGCAGGACACCTGCTGCCCACACAGACCCTGTGCCTAGCCTGCTCAGCCTGGAAATGGATTGCTGATTACCAGCAAGTACATCGCTGACTATAACACTGATCGAAAATGCTTTAAAAAGTAAATACAACAAATGATTCAATGTGATTTAGTTCATCTTAAAGTTTGCAGTAGGTAACTACTTACTACTCAGTAAGACGCCAGCATATTATGTGACCACTTATGTACATCGGCCATTTTTCCAAAGGCCAGATACATTGTGTAGTTGGTTCTGCAGGAAAAATATTGATTGCTGTGGTCCTAAGTGTCACGTGATTTATAACACTGCGCTCTCCTAAATGTAGCAACCCACTGACCTCCTCAACCCAAGTCTTACCGACTCGAAAACACTCTGCAGTGTTGGCCGTTTGTAAAAGAAAAAAAAAAGAAAAAGAAAAAGAGATGGATCTGTACAGCTTTTTGTCAGCCGTCATTCATCTGATGAGGTTTTTACACCAACATCCATTAGAAAACGCTATGAACACACACAGAAAACTGGAATTAGGTGTAGGCTACTGTGGGCTTTTATATACATATATATATATATATATATATATATATATATATATATATATCCAATGCTTTTTTACCTTTAATGATCTATCAAGGTGAGCCGGTTTTAATGATTGATTGATTGATTGAATCTTTATTTTGAACATGTTGAAAAAGTATAAAAAAAAAAAAAATAGAATTAAAAGAGAAAAATGAACAAAGCAAACAAAAGGAAAACGAGCAACCACAACTCCAAATAACGTCCATGTTCAAAAAGGAGCAGGAAGAAGCATAAGCTTATTTAATCCCACCCCTTTTCCACTATCTAGTATCAATAGACTACAGAAATACCTCCTTGTAATTACATTATATGTTATGTGTAATTTTTTTTTTTTTTTTTTTTATATATACATATATATGTTTCTATCTATCCATACCTACGTATATACACACATACGCACATATACACATTTTCAATAACCCCATTAACACCTGAAGGATACACAACCTACTATTTAATATATATATATATATATATATATATATATATATAATATATACATACACATATATATATAATATATACATACACACACATATATACCCATACCAACAAACCCGTGCATGCGCACACACATGAAAATATTAGACAAGAACACCCTATCAAATCTCTACCTTTTCCCTGTACCCTGTAAAAACCATATCCTTAAACCGCTTTTTAAACTGCGCCATGCTCGGACATTGCTTCATATCTTTACTTAGTCTGTTCCACAGCTTCACTCCACACACAGAGATGCAAAAACTTTTTAATGTTGTACGGATACGAGGATGTTTTAAATTTAATTCCCCCCTCAAATTGTATCCCCGTTCCCTTTTAGAAAACATGATCATGATAGCATTGGTTAATTAAGTCAATTTAGCCTAGCTTAATGAGCTATGCCTTCTTTAGTTTCATCTTCCTGCTATTTGGTTCCTCTTTATGGCTTGATGTCATGTTTTTTGTTCAGATTTCATCATACTGCCTTGTTTTAATATGAGTGTTTCATCTCTGTTTCACCGAGTATCTCTTTCTCCCTCTTTGCTTTTCTTTTTTTTGATTAGCACTCACATCCTGCCTTTTTATCTTATGCCGTGTTTATCTTTAACATCTTTCTGTTTCTCATCTTCTATTTTTTTCCTCCCTCCTCTTCATTTTAGCTACCGTTATTATGATGGATGTGTTATTGTAGAATGGCACTGGTAAGATGCAACATTTCTCAGAAGAGGAGTAGAATAGAATTGATATCGTGTTTGATGTGGTTTTTTCCCCCCTCCTCACCCCGTAATGGAGACAGTGGCTGCTGCTGCCCCGTGATTCATGGATTGCAGCGTGACTTTTGCACCGATGTAACTTTGAATACCAAACTTACTCTTGAATTGAGCTTTCTTAGAAGATGATGGACTGAACATTTTTAGCTTAGCATAGAGTCCTCCCAATTTAGATAAAGAGCTTCAAATGAAATATGCTAATGCTGTGATGTAAAAGATTAAAAAAAAATGTCTGTGCCGTCATCAAAAACTTTGCGCTATTGATGTCTTAAACATTTTTGGGGTGATTTGCATTTAGAGCATACCTTTGGTTAAATAATTAACACCCCTGTTGGCCTGATCACGGCACTTCTTTTTCCTCTCCCAGAAAGAGCCTATGAAATGACTTTATGTAGATTTAAAACAAATTGAATTGACCAATTGCAATCTCATACATAAATGATCTGTGACATTGCAATGAATGGCACCTCTGCAAATTAAGTCATTTGGAGGGAAATAGGTAATTTGATGTCACAGACTGAAATAGTTCTCTGCTTAAAATTGCCCCCCTTTGGCAACAATTAGTACAATAAAACCTTTTTTTGGAGGGAAAGTGCTGAAAGCTGTCTACTACAGCACTCAGTATATGTATTATATATTTATACGGGCTTTTGTACGGGCTTTGTGACGACCACAATTGAGCTAAAGTGCATAAGTTGCTAAAATGCTAAATTTGACACCCTAAAATGTATTTAAAGCATTTAATTACAATTATTCCTTTACGACATAATTAGCTTTGTCAAATATACTTTACATAAACTATTTTGAAGTTAATGATGCTGAGAATATGAGCAGATCAGTAAGTGATATTGTATTAGTAGATTTCAGGCTACAGTTCTGAATGGGGCCTAAAAAAGCTGAGATGCACCCGCTTCATTTGTAAGTGAGCTGTTATGCTTTTCAGCGACTGTAATGCAGTCTCAGAAGTTTTGCCTCGAGGCTCCTACTATGCAGCCCTCAAAATCACCCTCATATTTTTATCTGATAACTCCAGAAGAAGATAAGCCGTGCCGTGCTGATATGAGTCGTACCCTCTTCATATCCTGTCCTCTCAACGCATTTCTTATGACCTCTTTTGTCTCTATCATCCGCTATCCCTCCAACAAAACTCCCACTAGTTAGAGGACAACATTTTGTTCTTTTTTTGTGTGTGTCCATTGCCTGTGTTTCTGTGTCCAATCTGGGGGCAATCGCCTTGATAAAGTACCTTTCCCACCAGGTCATTAAGACAGCCCTGGGAAAATTATGTTTAATGGTTGCTCTGGTGAATTCATAAATCATTTATTTCGCTGCGCACCTGGCCCATTTATAACCGCTTAAATGTGAAGGTCTGCCAGCATTTATGAAGGGAACTAGATACCTATGCAAAAGAGATAATTATTGTTAACATCTGTAAATCACTAACAAATCCACTTCCAAAATGTGGAAATGTGGAAATGTATTGGATTAATGCAGGCTAGCATCAATCCCATACAGGCAAGCAAGCCATCGTCCTTCTCGTTGTGTTGTTTCCATCTTCATTTCTAAATTTTTACACTGGATTTATTGCCACATCTTTGTTTATTTATTTTACCTCTGCATTGCTTTAATATGTGATTTGATTCATTTCTGTCTGTTCTCTAATTTATTTTGTTCTCATTATATGGCTCAGCTATCAGGATTATGAACCTAAGATGAAGTAAGACAAAATTGGAATGGCCCTTTTTTTCTCATAATGCCATCTTTCATTTACTCCACCACAAATCAGCACCCAAATCCATCTGGCTGCCTCCCTGAATCATTAACATGATTTATAGTAGAGCACTCAGTCACATTGAAGGCCACATTAGTGTGCACAAAGTACTCTGATCTTAGATATACATAGCCTACAGATGAGACAAAAACCTAAACCTGAAAACTAGCTAAAAGTGGCTAAAAAAAGTGAGTGATAAACGAAAGTAACTTTTAAGCAGCTGAAAAACTAAAAGTGAAAGATGGAATTCTACTATAAGATTTTTGTATAAAACAATTTAATGATAACTAAAAGTAACCATCAAAATTAATGGCTAATGGCTCGTTAGCTAAGAATAGTGATTGTATGGAAGAACTAATTTTCTGAAAGTAACTGATTGGTAGCTAAAAGTAATCAATAAAAAGTTGAAATATAAAGCTTAAGTAATGGCAAAAGCTGAATAAAAGGTTGACGCAGTTTAATAATAGTGAATATATGTTTAAAATGAATTGCTAAAAATAACTAAAGCTTAGCTTCATAAGCTAGCTAAATTAAAACAGATAAAATAGCTACATGCACTCAATGGCTAAAACAAATGGAAAGCTCAAGATGACATAAGCACAAGGATTATCAGCAGAGATTATCAGTTCACTCTTATAAAATTTCTTGAACCAAAATGATATAATTTCTCAAAACCAGGTCAGATGAGCACATAGCAACAAGAAAACAGACTTGGCGACTGGAATTACAGTTTGCACAAATCGCAGCTCAGAAAATATGAAAGTCTTATTTATGTATACAATCAATAATATTCTTAATAATTGCTAAAGACAAAGAAATATCACATTAACATGAATTTAAATGTTGCTGTTAAGGAAAAGCTCATCACATTAGCTCATCACATTAAAAGCATAAAACCAATAACACTCCCAAGAAATGTAACTATAACAGCCCAGCTATGATGAATCCTGATAAAACCAAAAATTAATGTGCACAAGAGTTGGTTTAGTCAGTCTGGTGCTGTATGTGCAGTCTTTAGTAGCCACAACATGATGTTTCTGGTGTGCATAATTAACCTCCTAGGACCTGGCGTCCACATACAGTGGGGCAAAAAAGTATTTAGTCAGCCACCGATTGTGCAAGTTCCCCCACCTAAAATGATGACAGAGGTCAGTAATTTGCACCAGAGGTACACTTCAACTGTGAGAGACAGAATGTGAAAAAAAAATCCATGAATCCACATGGTAGGATTTGTAAAGAATTTATTCGTAAATCAGGGTGGAAAATAAGTATTTGGTCAATAACAAAAGTACAACTCAATACTTTGTAACATAACCTTTGTTGGCAATAACAGAGGTCAAACGTTTACTATAGGTCTTTACCAGGTTTGCACACACAGTAGCTGGTATTTTGGCCCATTCCTCCATGCAGATCTTCTCGAGAGCAGTGATGTTTTGGGGCTGTCGCCGAGCAACACGGACTTTCAACTCCCGCCACAGATTTTCTATGGGGTTGAGGTCTGGAGACTGGCTAGGCCACTCCAGGACTTTCAAATGCTTCTTACGGAGCCACTCCTTTGTTGCCCGGGCGGTGTGTTTTGGATCATTGTCATGTTGGAAGACCCAGCCTCGTTTCATCTTCAAAGTTCTCACTGATGGAAGGAGGTTTTGGCTCAAAATCTCACGATACATGGCCCCATTCATTCTGTCCTTAACACGGATCAGTCGTCCTGTCCCCTTGGCAGAAAAACAGCCCCATAGCATGATGTTTCCACCCCCATGCTTCACAGTAGGTATGGTGTTCTTGGGATGCAACTCAGTATTCTTCTTCCTCCAAACACGACGAGTTGAGTTTATACCAAAAAGTTCTACTTTGGTTTCATCTGACCACATGACATTCTCCCAATCCTCTGCTGTATCATCCATGTGCTCTCTGGCAAACTTCAGACGGGCCTGGACATGCACTGGCTTCAGCAGCGGAACACGTCTGGCACTGCGGGATTTGATTCCCTGCCGTTGTAGTGTGTTACTGATGGTGACCTTTGTTACTTTGGTCCCAGCTCTCTGCAGGTCATTCACCAGGTCCCCCCGTGTGGTTCTGGGATCTTTGCTCACCGTTCTCATGATCATTTTGACCCCACGGGATGAGATCTTGCGTGGAGCCCCAGATCGAGGGAGATTATCAGTGGTCTTGTATGTCTTCCATTTTCTGATGATTGCTCCCACAGTTGATTTTTTCACACCAAGCTGCTTGCCTATTGTAGATTCACTCTTCCCAGTCTGGTGCAGGTCTACAATACTTTTCCTGGTGTCCTTCGAAAGCTCTTTGGTCTTGGCCATGGCGGAGTTTGGAGTCTGACTGTTTGAGGCTGTGGACAGGTGTCTTTTATACAGATGATGAGTTCAAACAGGTGCCATTCATACAGGTAACGAGTGGGGGACAGAAAAGCTTCTTACAGAAGACGTTACAGGTCTGTGAGAGCCAGAGATTTTCCTTGTTTGAGGTGACCAAATACTTATTTTCCACCCTGATTTACGAATAAATTCTTTACAAATCCTACCATGTGGATTCATGGATTTTTTTTCACATTCTGTCTCTCACAGTTGAAGTGTACCTCTGGTGCAAATTACTGACCTCTGTCATCATTTTGAGTGGGGGAACTTGCACAATCGGTGGCTGACTAAATACTTTTTGCCCCACTGTATGTGGACATCACATTTTGGGTTATTTAGACCAAAATACTCAATTCTGCTCTACAAGGGCCTGATATCCACTTATGAGGACATTATACTGCTACTGTTCTATCAAAATTTTAAACTAATATCCTCATATGTTGCTCTTATTTTTCATAAAAACAAAAATAAGGTAAAAAAAAATCTGGTGATTCTTTGCTTTTACATTCATCGGGCCCCAATCAGCCCAAATATCAAAGAGAAATTAAAAATGCATGCCGTGGAAGAGTTTGGGTCTTAGGAGGTTAAGCTTTGACAAAGCGCACTACATGGATACTGTACATGTAAGGGTAGACGGCACATTCTGACAAGAATCGTGTATTAATGTGATTAAACACTTATCTAGATCTTGCCAGAGGGGTCACCAGAATACAAAAGGGTGCAGGTGAAGGGGGAAAAAAACTGCCACTTCTCTGCGCAGTGCACCAGCACAAAGATAGAGCCCTTACTCTTAATAGACTTTGTAATCTCAAGGGCATTTGTTTCAGATAAACCTTCTGCTTGAGTAAGATTTTACAAGACACTCAGCTCAGGCACTAGAATCCAACATGTAATATACTAATGAATTTTCTTTTCCTGGAAACGAGGACTGTATTTACTGGTCGCCCACACATATAGACTGCACTTAATTTTTGTGGGAGGATCAAAGGCTTTTCTTTTTGTTTGAAAGAGTGCAAGTGTAAAAATAAAGAATAGAAAAAGACTAAAAGGGAAAAAAAATCATTCTCATTTATCATCAGTTTCCTTTCCCTGTTCATTTCAAACTGTATTTATAATTGTGGATTAAGCAGGTTCTTCATTTCCAGACCTTACAGTTAAAGTTGTACCTTATTGCTTTATGACCTAATATCTTTGGTGCAGTTTATGTTCCTTCTCCTGAAATGACAGCTTTTATTAATTATTCATCAAATGGCTATTTGCTTACATTTCAGATCTTGGGTGATCGGCGCCATCGCCTTGCTATGTCTGCTGGGCCTAACCTGGGCTTTCGGCCTCATGTACGTCAACGAGAGCACAGTGGTGATGGCCTACCTCTTCACTATCTTCAACTCCCTGCAGGGAATGTTCATCTTCATCTTCCACTGTGTGCTGCAGAAGAAGGTCGGCATTTGCGTTCTCTCCCGTATCCAGAAAATAGCACGGTCTCACATTAATTAACTGCATGCACATTGGAATTGATTTCCATAACGAGCATGCTGGAGTGTAGCAAGTTTGGAAAGCGGTGAGCTGCTAGTGCGAACCTGTCTGTGCTTTTGAATTTACAGGTGCGTAAGGAGTACGGGAAGTGCCTGCGTACTCACTGCTGCAGCGGCAAAAGCGTGGACAGCTCCATTGGCTCTGGCAAGGGCACCGCCTCGCGTGCTCCTGGACGTTATTCGACGGGATCGCAGGTTAAATAGCATTTTTCACTCCTGTAACTTACCACGTGATATGTTCTTTGGAAAAAAAGGTGAACAGCAAGATGATTTCTTTGTAGTGTATGTGCATGCTGCAGCTAGAGGCGGGAAATGATTTGATCCCGAGTGATACTCAGGATTACGTAAGATTTGAAGAAAGTAGGCAAGCAAAAGAGTAAGTCTGCAATTCGTTTTCACTGGGGCGGATTTAGGCTGCGCATCGGTACAGTGACGTTGAGGAAAGTACTGGCTTCAGCTTTATGGGGAATTTGTTCATGCTTACAAATTCAAATTTGACTGTCTATGCCAGGGTTTGTAAATTCGGTGCATAGATGGTAAGTCTCCTTGTAAAGTAAATTGTTAATGGATTCCACCCACGTTGACGTGAAGTATAGGATGAATTGGCGCGATACGCCGTAGCTGAACATCGTATCCATATCCCAAAGAGTGCGATTTCTTCCAGTGTTCAATTATAAATAGTCCTTAGAGTCAAGCGTGCAGTGGCAACCCACGGTACAAGCTGGATTCCGCACACAGATCAAAGCGTTTAATTATACACAGTGGTTTGACAAGATGGCTCTAACCTCATGCTCAGTCACTTTATATGAGCGAGACAGGAATGGAAACACTCAGAAAGATGTGGTTGTTTATTGCTAACTCCGAGGCTTCGGAATGAATGTGTAATCAGCAGAGCACATTCGAACCCGTCGGCTATGAATGGTTCAAGTTTTTGTCCGTCCAAAAAAAAGGAGAAGAAGAAGAAATGGCACTGTCATTTTCAACCCATCTGTGTCCCTTAGGTCTGGGGACAGAATCGTGTGCAATATGATAATGAGATCAGCTGTGTCAGTATATGTTGCTGTTTGAATATGTGAGCGATGTGTCATCTCGGCTCGAAACAGACGCCAATTCATGATGTGAAAAATGCTTTAAGCTTTTATAAATAAAAACATGCCCTCGGTTTAAATGTCACACTGCGATGGGGAAGCTCAGCGAGAGATTAGGTGAGGTATAGTGACAGCTGCTCCAATTTTAGTTAAAGCCGGAGTAGGAAGAAATATAGAAAAGGTGGAAGAAAGCATTTAGCATATGAAAAAAGACAGCCAGCGTGCTGAGTAACTTTCCCTTTTATTTTAAGTCCTCCTACCTACATTTTGAGCGTGTGGAGGTATATATGTTTAAATCTAAAAATGCTTCATGTGGGGTTTGAACCAGTTGCTCTATTGTGCTCTAGCTCCCATTACAGGAGGATAGTTTCCTCTTAGATAAGCGATCCCGAACATATTTTGAGCCACAGACCGGTTTAATGTCAGACAATATTTTCATGGATCAGCCTTTAAGGTGTAAATACAACAAAATAAAAGGATACGACCAAGACAAAAACTGTGATATTTTGTAAATATGATAAGAAACGCAAATTCACTGTGTGATTCTGTAACTTTATTAGCAGCGTCCTCCTGAAATGCGCCAACAACACTGAGAGTAACATCCTCCTCTCTGCCCATTAATGCTCTCTGGTCGCTATGTTAACGCGTAAACATTTCTTTCAAAATAAGACACACAACTACAACACGGGGAAAGACCCAGGAAAACCGAGTTAAAGATAAAAACCCTGAAAACCATAAATTTCACACCTGAGCCTCAACTCAGTACCGGTCCGGGGCCCGGGGGTTGGGGACCGCTGTCTTAGACCTTTGAACTGCATTATTTTTTCAGGGATTTCAGGGATTTGAACCAGCCTTCCATTTATGGTTACACAATGAGTCTGTATTTAAAAATATTTTCCATCACTTATGAAAATCAAGAATTCACCATGGGTAAAATTAAAGGACTGAGTGAATAATCAAACCAAATTAAAACTTTAGCCAGATTGCATTTAGTACCCAAATTATTTTTAAGTGGACCATAATAAGCTCTGCTTTAACTGGAAACTGTTCCACACACAAGTCTAGTAGTAGTAGTAAATCATCAAAATGAACAAGATTCATTTAATTAAAAATTTGCAGTCGGCCGCATCGATTAGTTAGATTTATAGGGTTAGGGCCCTGTAACTCACATCCAGTCACAGGTCCCCTAAGGGAAGTGCAGATGGAGGCTTGACTTGTTATTGGTGCACTGGTGAAGGGGTGAACCAGTGATGGGGTAAAGGCTGCAGTAAAAGCAGACAGATGAAAGGCGTAATGTTGTTAAACTCGATGAATGGATTACTGGGAGGATAATTTCCTCCTGAGAAGTCTGGCTAACTTGGAGTCTTGCTTAAAATGTATTATATACAGATGTGACAGATTAAAGGAAAAACCCATGACCCTTGAAATCCGTTGGTCTGATAAGTATGAAAACTATGTTAACTGAATTTTTAACCTTCAGTTAAAAAAATCTCAAACCAATCAATCCCGTGTCTGGGAATTTCAGGGTCATTTAGACCACTTTTTTCACCAGCAATGTTAAAGCAGAAGGGTGTTCATTGTCCCCAGGAGAGTTTCACACATGCACATAATCAATACCAAGGTGCATTGAAGCTGTTCTGGCCACATGTGGTGGAAAAACTCCTTAGTAAGGCTCCAATAACACAGGCCTAGAGACCGTTTGGCAACTTCAGCATGCTCTTGTGCATTCTTTGGTAGCTACTAGATTGCCAGTGTCACCTATAATTTGCACAGAGGACACAGACAGAGTGGAAATTGCTCACCTTCAAAGTAAAGGCCGTCCCTCAGTGCTGCAACCAACACGGATCAGAAGGTGGACCTTTTATTTTAAAGGTTGCTCAGTGAGCGGTTGGCAAGTGTCTGCACACAAGTTGGCGATTTCCATAAAAGACGCCAACTACAGGTAACTGTAGCAATCTGCCAGAGCAATCGCAAGGAGGTTTTTTCGTGTAGCACCAAACATCTCTTTGTGGCCAATTTCACCTGCTGCAACCAGCTGCCAACTGATTGAGGAATGCATATTTTTTTCATATGTTGCCACGGGTTACCAAACAGCCTTTATCCCTTTTTTCCCTACATTTGACAACCAAGCCTTGTTTCGGCCTGGTTAAGTATACCATCACAAATGTATATTTTTAAAAACAACAATTTTTTTTATACTTTAATCAGAAAACTCTCAAATGTTCTGCACACAGGATAGAAAGGACTCTTTTCTATGGTTAGATGCACTCCCTTAGCTTGTGCAATAGCCCACGGGACTGTGATAATTAACCAGGATGAACTCTGTTGGATTGAGCCCTTTCCAACCCAAGATACAGACTCAAGAGAGCTTGACTGATGACTTTATTATTGATTTAACCTGTCATAGTGCTAATGCTCATTTTTAATTGGAGGTTACTTATCCCTACAGCTGACATGTTTCAGGGTTAAATACTAGATTCGAAAGCCGATAGCATCTCTTTTTCTTCATATCTCAGCCGTTATTGAGCTGTGAAGAATATGAGTGCACGCTTGAGGAAATATGCTGAAAGCCTGAGACTTTTCACTCGTCCTCCATGTGCAGACTTCTATTTTTTTCCCCCAGAGTGAATATTTTTATAAGGTGAAATGTTATTTTTCTCCGCAGAGCCGCATCCGTCGAATGTGGAACGACACGGTCAGAAAACAGTCCGAGTCCTCTTTTATGACCGGGGACATCAACAGCTCTGCATCGCTCAACAGAGGTATTTGTTTCCGCAGCACATCTTTTCTTGAGTGATTCAATACACCAGCCTTCACCTCAGAATTTATGACTGTGACTGAGAAACTTTTTTATTTTTTTTTCTCTCTCTCTCTCACAAAAGCAACGCTATTTTTCTCAAATTGCGTTTGGACTTGCATTCCTCTTAATGACACGAGGGCTTTGCAGAATTAAAAGCCTCTTTAAAGCTTTCAGCTGCAAACCTCAATCCAGCTGTAAAAAGTCAAGGCAAATTACTCATTTCACAGCAATTTTCCTCACATACTGCGAAATAATTAAAAACGCCAAGTGAAATATGCATCTCCCCCACCCTACTTGGCTGTTAATTATTACCAAATACCACAGCAAGGTTTACAATGTAAGAAATCACGAAAATGAAAACTCCTGCCAATAGAGCTGCAAATTCTTACCTGTTCAAGTGACAGATTGAAAGGATAAATGCTTCACCACTGCAGAAAATTGTTTATTATGTCTTATTTTGAAGTACAAACCAACCGTTTTCTATCGTTTTGTTAGGAAAAGTAACACTAAATAGATTAGGTGGTAGAGAGAATAGCAGGTTCTAGGTAAATCATGCAGTTCATCACATTTAATTCATTTGATGAGTGTGCAATAAAGGATATATTGAACACCCCACCCATTCTGCCTGTAAAAGCCTTGAGTGAGAAACCAGGAAAAGTGCTTACTGAAAAACCTAAAAATCAATTGGCTGGGAGCTTCTCTCATATATATGTGACTAAAGAGTTTCCATATAATTCATTGACAGACAGAGTAAACTTTGGAGTCTCTCAGGTTAATGGGAGCAAATGCTGCGCTCGCTGGCATCCCTCCCCGACATCTCTTGACGCGAGTGCCACACCGCTCACTCTCTAAATTCGCTCTGGGCGTCTGCTCGCATAGACGCTAATGCACACTTACAATGATGGATTAATGTTCGACACGGGGAGGAAGTGTCATGATCTCAATAATTAGGTGCTCGGCTTAGCACCGTCAACAGACGCAGCTTTTATCAATAGTGGGGAGGCTGAAACGGGGCAGGACTGAAAGAAAAGCCTGCATGGATCTCCTGTAAATATATGTTAAAATAAAAAGAGGTAAAAATTATACGTTCATTTCAATCCCCCCGGCCTTCTCACAAGGCTCGATCTGATTGAGAAAACACTCACATGAGCTAAAGAGCATGCTGGGAAGTGTGTTCTTCCATCCCACGTGTTATAAGAAACAGATGCAAATAGAATTTGCACTTCTCCGAGGCTGCTCCCGTGTTGTTATTAAGGAATTATATGTTGAGGAGCGAATATTCCTAGCTGTTTTGTGCTCCGTATTCTTCTTCCCCCCCCAAAACTCCTTGTGTGTGAGAGAGTGAGCCTGCAGCTGACGCTCTGACTGTGATTATCTCGAGAGCGGAGTCATGCAATCATCTTGATAGCTTTGCATGTTCAATTTATCCCAGCATTCAAGATTATTTCTGCACAATCAGTGTGATTCTTTCTTTTTTTGGGGGGGGGGCAAATTGTCCAATTCAAACACAGGCACAGTCAGTGGGGGATCTGTCATTGGGAGAATTCAAGAGGGGGGCTGGTGTTTATGGAATACTCTGTAATTAGGGCAAGCAGCAACAGCAACATCAAATTACAGGTTTTTTTTCTTGTTTTAAAAATCTAAACATCCAGATTCCCAGGCAAAATGATAACGTGGCTAATTAATACTCAAAAAAGTAGGAATAATGCTGAAAGATGAGACCAACGCAGCGGCACTATAGTGCTTTTAAATTTCATTAAGCATAGTCTTTAGACATAAAAAGTACAAGTGCAATTAGAACGCCATAAAAAAAAAAAAAGAAGTCTAACTTTTAAGAGGAAGGGGAGAGTCACGGGGTACTATAAAAACCTTTCCCCAGTGGTGTGACAGATTCAGAGCGTTGGAAAAAGAACAGTACACTCTGCCGGAGGATCTAATTACGGTGTACTCGCACCTCAGATAAAAGATGTTTACCCGCTCTGGCACAGTGCATACAGGAGGCGCGCGCATGTAACGCCCTCACAAGTCTTAAATTCGTCTCCTTTAAAAATAATAGCCTCATACGTTGACGTGGAGAGAGAAGGAAAAAAAGAAAATCAACGACTTGTAAACAGGAAATGAATGCGCCTGAGAAGTATTTTCAGCATACTTGATATCCCGCATAATGTATTCAGACACTTGGATTTTTTTTTTTTAACCATCAGCTACTGTAAGAAAAACAAACATTACTGAATCTGCAGCATTCGTGTTTGAGATTGCAGCCTTCAAATCTGCAGCTAATCACCGGGCTCAGACTGTGAAGGTTGCTTTGGTGCGGTAGTATGTGGATGGGAAACTGATGAGTCATTTGGGCCAGATCCTGGCAGCAAGAATCTGAAGACAAGCGCTGCATAAATAGAAAATGAGCCTCTGTTCTGTTTCCGTGGAAGAGGCGAGGCTGATGCAAAGTAATGACCGTCTTCACTATGGAGAGGACATATCGCTTCATTCAAAGGTTATTTCGGCAACTGCGCAAAGAGAATGAGCAAGTATTGAACTTTGCTCTTTGGAGAAAAGGAAATATTAGACCACTTCATCTCATAAGATTGGCAATGCCAGAAGTAATAATAATGGTGCAGGCCCCGGCTGTTGGTAGGCTTCCTTCGTACAGCTGCACCTGTCAAGCTTCCCATTTTCACACAGCATGCAATTTACAGCGCTAATAGTCAGGGCTCTGCCTCTTGAAATTCTTTTTTTTTTTAAAGATAGACAAAAGCAGGCCTATCATTTCTTTTCAGCAGCAGTCAACTTCATTTCCAATGCTATGTCAGAGAGTGTAAACTTCCCGCAATTGAGCACAACAGCAGAGCTGAGGCGCTAAAGTAGCTAAACTCAGGCCGAACTTCCACACAGGCAGGACAACAACAACAAAGCTGTGAATAGATCTTATTTTTAACTAGCGTTTATACCCAGGCTTATTTTTTGTTGTGTTTTTAAACGTGTGAAAAAGGGAGAGAATTCTTTTTATTATTTTTTTTTAAAGGCTCGATGATGTTTGGATCATTATTTTCCAGTTCAATATTTACCTGAAGGGTCTTTAAAAATGTAAACACACGTAAGCGTTTCAGGCATCCTTGGTCGTGCATTTCATTCACTTTAAACGGAGCAGAGTTCTTGCATTGTTGAACTGAATTGTGGATCTGATGCTTTGCTTTGCTTGTGATGAGTTGATAAAAGTTCATGTATATAACGCTTACTGCCAATTGAAGCTGCTACCTGCTCTTGGTGAGTGACATAGGGTTGGGTAGTACATGTTAGAGCAGCCAATCCCAAAGGTGGTGGGGGACCTGTGCCATGAACCTATTTGTTCATGTGAGACACTGGGACTGTTGTGGAGGGCCCACCGATAAGCTTATAAAGTTAAAATTAATATCGAGCAGATTGTTTCAGCTTATTGGTGCATCCACAACAGTCCCAGTCTCTCAAATTGGGAAAACTAATTGCCCACCCCTGTATTGGAATGTCACCCAGTCTGGAATGTCCGCCAGCGACCAATGCTCAACTTGAAAGCAATGCGGGATGAGTGAATCACTCCCTGTCTGGATGCTCCTTTATAGTTCAACAATGCTAATTAGCTTAAGTATCACGAGAACATGGCTAATTAGCATATCATGAACACACAAATCTGTTATCAGCCTACATGTGCTGGCCTTAATAAAAACAAACAAACAAAAAAACTAAAGCAAAAACAGAGCTTTGCTAACATGCAAGTAGCTAGTAGCTCAGCTAAGCTAGGCTAACATACCAGTAGCTTTTAGCTAGCAGCTCAGTTACAGGGATGAAGCAATCCTTCCTTTTTTACTCCATGGCTGTCAGATAAAACCTCTTCCTGGGACTGTGTTTACTTCCCAGGCTTCTGCACTTATACATCTTTCTCTTCAACCTTATATCATACTTCTAGTAGTAATGTAATGTGAGCTCAAGCAGTAAAAAGACTCTCAGTGGAGTCGGCTCGAGGGCCATCGTGAAATTGGCGGATGGGACAGCGAGAGAAGAATGTGGACAGCTGTACTGCATATTCAGCTCCAGTCTGAGAAGCAATACACCCCTGCTTTTAAAAGAAATATGCAGCTTTAGCTGTGTCCCCTAGGCCGCATCCTTCAAAGGACCTGGCCTTCGCGGTCTGCGTGGCCTGTGTGATCTCTTGATTAATCGAGCAGATATTTGAAGTTTACACAGCTACATTCTCGCCTGAAAATATCTTAAAAATTCATTTTGTGACCAAGAAAGAGTAATAAAACTAAGTAGCTGCCGCCATTGTTGGAAACTGGAATTGGCTGGGCCGCGCTATTAATTCTGGGATAGGTTGGGCCATGAAGGATACACCCGACTCATCCTTCAAATCCAGGGAAACGAAAGACGTATTTGTTGGCCGCATTTGGAGCAGCCTTCGAATTGGGACAGCCTTCGTCTCCTAGCTCTGACGTAATTGGCCTTCAAATGTGGCCTCTGAAGGACCTGGCCTAGGAGTTGAGACACACCTATGACATTCCTAACATTAATATTGGGGGTAAAAAAAGTAATTAGTAATGCAGTTTCCTAAAACACCCTCAGACAGGTGCGTGCCCTCTGTGTTGTCCTGTTTGAGTCCAGAGACGTACCAATACCTGTGCTGTGTTGGCCATGTCGGTTCTCCTTTGGAAAGTTTACCTGTATACTGCCTGAATGTGGAGCACGAAAAAGGGCTTAAAGCTAATGGCCGACATTAACGGTACAATTAATACACTTTCCATTAGCCGCGTCAGTTCTGCCACTTTCATGTAGCAAAACCTCCCTCACATTAATGACCATATGATCATTTGGATGTTAATGGCTGTCACTGCTCAGCTGCATCTGCCCAACTGATATGTATGTTCTCTCTGTTTCTGTCTATATCTCAATTTATCTACCCACCTACCTTTTTCCTGTCTCCTTTTTTCCTGTCTCACTCTGTCTTTCTCTGGCTGCTCCAGGGGCTATGGCTAACCATCTTATACCTAATGCACTCCTACGTCCTCATGGCACTAACAATCCCTATAATACATTGCTTGGGGAATCGGCAGTCTATAACAACCCTCTGGGCATGTACAACACACAAGGTGTGCAAGCTTCTTTCATTCTTTAACATTGTGGCTAGGGCAGTGTTTTTTTTTTTTTTCATGTCTGAGCCTGGAGGTACTCTAGGGGGCACATCTTTGTTCCCATCCCAAAACAAAAAGCAACTTTATGATTGGACTATTAAAAGTAATGCACTAAGCTGAAATCCCAGCAGTCGCCTTGAGAGTTTTAACAGCGCTTTAATTTAGAAACAAAAAAAAACAACAACACTGCCCTTGCTGTCTTTGTGTTAGCTTTGAACAAGCTATAGCTTTATCATAAAAATCCTACAGGTTTGTTTTGCTGTGGGATTTTTCAGTGGTGTTGCATCTTGGCTTGTGTTCAGAGCCGTGCTATTCGATTACATAAGTTGCACTCACTCGTGGCTGTTTGGCCAAACACACAGTGTAAAAATGAGGAAATCCTCTGAAATCAAGAGTAGGCGCCTATAGGGAGCCAGATACAACACCAGTCATTTATTTTAAATGTGCTCCTGTGTTGTCAGTGAAGCTCGTGTGTGCTTTGTCTCAATGTTTTCTTGTTTTGTTTTTTTGTTTTAGCTTTTAGCATTGCATTCTCGTGAACACCGCTGTTAGATTCTCAGACACTGTTGTTTTGTGATAAATGTCGCTGAGGCAAGCAAGAATTTAAAAATGCAAATCGCCGGTGCTACATAACAGAGCGGTTTGAAGGAAAAATTCAGAGGTTACAGTTCATTTGTTTCTTTAGCTGTAATTTACGGTGGCCCTGAAAGGCCAAATGGACTGCAACCTAGGAAAACACCAGCAATAAGAAAAACGCTGTAAAAGCACACAAAACACAATGGAAATAGGAAAAGCAGAAATAGGAAAAAACAGATTTCCAAAAGCACAAGGGAAGTGTTTCTGGGGAGACAAAAACCAGACGGACCAGCTGCAGGAACCAAAATATGCTAAGTATTGCGCTGGGTGACACTTAAAAGAAGTGGAGGATCTATCGGTTTTATGAGGAAAGAAAAGATGAGAGGTAAGTGTGTTAGCCTAACTATTAGCCTAAAAATCAGCCATCAGCATTACATGAATCATGAGAATAAAACACACCTAGCATGTTTTGGTTCCTGCAACTGGTCCGTCGGGTTATTGTCTCCCCAGAAACACTTCTCTTGTGATTTTGGAAATCTGTTTTTTCCTATTTCCATTTTTTCTATTTCTGTTGTGTTTTGTGTGCTTTTGCAGTGTTTTTCTTATTGCTGGTGTTTTCTTAAGTTGCAGTCCATTTGGCCTCTCAGGGCCACCGTAGAAATAGCTATTTAGCACTTCATTTCAAACTTGGTAACTGTCATAATTACTCATTCATATGTTCAAATGTAGATTTTCAACTCAACATAGATTCAGTCTACTTATTGTGATTTAAAAACAAAAAAACAAAAAACATTTTCAGTATCGCAGATATTAAAGCATTCCAAGTATTAGAGCTGGGTATTAGAAACCGGCAAGCTATCGTGGGTCAGTATGACTATCGAAATGCTATTTTATTTTCTCTCTGCAGAGCTATTCCAGCTCTCAGCAACTCAATATGTGTTTGCTGTAACTTTGCGAGTCTGTAAAACTGGGAAAACTCAAGTTAAAAAACAACAACAACAACAAAGAACCTCAGAGAGCTTTGATCAGCTGATAATTTATGTATGAAATACAAAGTGCTTACATTGGAGGTTGTGATGGAGGGCTATGACTCACTTACACTGCCATAGATGAGGAAGAGTAAGACTGCTAATGCATCAAAAGATTTATCTGTCTATTTGACACTAAAGTGTGTTTTACCCAAGGATTCCATCTTTTTTTCTCTTTCTCTCTCTCTCTTGCTATATATATATATATATATATATATTTGTTTGTTATGAGATATGTTCAGGTTCTTTGTGTGGGTGCACAGAATTTGCATGAGGGTTAAAACAATCTATTGCATTGCAGAAACATTTTCTTGATGAGTCATCAGCATACTATATGTGCGTTTTCCTCTTTCTACCTGTCACTGTTATGCTTACTGTGTTTTCTTTTCTTCTTTCCTTTCCCTCATGCTGTCCCTAAAAGAGCCCTACAGAGAGACAAGTATGGGAGTCAAACTAAACATTGCTTATCAAATGTAATTGACTTTGGCTTTGCTTTCTTTTCACTCGATGCTGACAAAGGGGTAATGAAAACAACGTCATTCCCTTTGGAAGCAATACAATTCTCTTTGTGACAAAGGCCCCTCACCTTGACAAGAATGCCAGTTAAATTGGTTTGAATCGCATCCCGAGTTCCACTGCTTACAGACATTTACACTACTTGGTGTAGTTTCAAAAAAGACAAGAGAGAGACTTCTTCCACTCACATGTCCTAGGCCTATTTGATATCACAGCTTGAATAAGTGAAGCCAGTTACAGCTAACATTAAGATTCACCTCAACGCTTGAAAAGGCACGTCGATATAAATTGATCTGTGATCTTTAATAGAACGCCGTGCCTTCGTTCGTGCACCTTTTATTTGATTATACCAAAAACGTACATAGATATATATTTAGATTTTTTTACGAGGCTAATTTCCTTCTTAGAAGTCTGAGACGTGCATCTTGTCAAATTTTCAAGAGGTCAGACTGCGAGCTTGACACTTTAACGAGCTGGATGGCCTTGTCTGAGGTAGTTTGAATTATCTTCAAATATATGCTTTGATGTTGATAGCATGGACTTGGCTAACTGATAAAGCTATGAAAGCTTCATGTCCATGCAATAGAAAGAGCAGAAAGCCTCCTTCCTTCCAGTGTGGCTTTACTTTGAAGTATCAGTTGTGTTCACATTGATAAAACATATCAATATATACCCACCCCGCCTATGCATTTTTACAATGTTGTTTCTAAATGCTCACATGGGACAATATGGTTGGGATCCAAATTCTACAACTGGTGTTCCGGTTTGTGTTTCACTTTTAAGAGTTAATTGCATGGCTTCGATGTGTCCGTTGTCTCTGCCTGCACGCGTTTTGTGCTTTTGTGCCGTGCTCGAAGTTTGGTGCTGTCTGGTATCGCACATGTATCAATGTCTTCATCACTGCCATCATTTAATTGTTGATTTCCATGAAAATGAAGTAAGTCTTGGTATTGAATACAATTTTTAAAAGAAGGTAAGTGTGAGCTCATAGGATTTTACTGTAAACTGTGTGCTTTAATTAAAAATGCTAATCCAGGCCTTTACGTCCGAGTGCATTTCATAGAACTGGGAGGGTTGGTGATTTGATGGCTGCTGATAAAAACAGCATTTATGTCTCACAAGAGTTCACTGTTCTCATTCAGCTGCTATATCCCTACTCATCTTTGTCATTCCAGAGGGAATCCTGAACAATGCCCGGGATACAAGTGTCATGGATACTCTACCACTGAATGGTAACCATGGCAACAGTTATAGCATTGCCAGCGCTGAGTACATGAGTGACTGCGTCCAGATCATTGATCGGGGCTATAACCACAAGGAGACGACCCTGGAAAAGAAGATCCTAAAAGAGCTCACCTCCAATTACATCCCCTCCTACCTTAACAATTCCCACGAGCGCTCAAGCGAGCAGAATCGGAACCTCATGAATAAGCTGGTCAATAATGTTAGCAATGGCGGCAAGGATGGCGGCTACGGGATGGGCTTGGGCGTAGGGATGGGCATGAATGTCGCGCTGGGCCTTGATGACCATTCCACCTTTGTCCCCCACCACGACGAAGGCCTCGGTTTGGAGTTGATACGCGAGGAGTCGAACGCCCCGCTGTTGCCGCAGAGGCCGCCCCCATCCCTGCAGGCGGTGGACAACCTTCACAATCACCTCCACCAGTCGGCACCCCCACCCCTGCCGCTGCCGCACCACCCCTTCTCGTCCGCCAGCGCTTCCTCCTCGTCTCGAAGGAGGATCCCCCAGGAGAACAGCGAAAGCTTCTTCCCTTTACTCACCAACGAGCACACTGAGGACGAAGGCTCGTCGCCCAGCCACAGCCACCAGAGAGACTCCCTCTACACCAGCATGCCCATGCTGCCCGGCCTGCCCAACGTGTCCGGAGAATCGGCAGATGGCTCCAAGGATGGCGGCGACGCCAAGAGCCCGGAGGCCAGCTCGGACGACGTTTACTACAAAAGCATGCCCAACTTGGGCTCACGTAACCACCTCCATCAGCTGCATTCCTACTACCAGCTAGGGCGGGGCAGTAGTGATGGCTTCATTGTTCCCCCCAACAGAGAGGATCTATCTCCAGAAGAGGCCCAGCAGGAGCCCTCGCACCTAGTCACCAGCCTATAGGCCCGAACCCCCTCCCACCCGTGCCCATTGTATTCTCGCAGTCCTCTACTCTTCCCCCGTGTGCCCTTGGTCCATCAGTCGTTGGAAGTGGTAGCCTTTATTCTCTTTATTCTGTGTCCCGAAGACTGAGGCGGAGGAAGGAACTGTACCCTCGCTGTTACCGACCATAAGCAGGATAATAATTGCTACGAATGCGGTGGTGGGGGGCGTCGTCGGCAGTTAATATGTGACTCTATTTAGTTAGACACTGCAGAAGGTTGATGTTGTGCCCCCTCTCCTCCACTCGTCGCCCCCAACCCACACACCGAACACCCCACAACACCACATCCACCCCGTCCCCTCCCAAACCCTGTGTGGTTTGCCGTGTTTTGTCTCGTTGTGAAAAGAGACAATTACTCACACAGGATTTTTAGGTCTCAGAGATATAGTGTTGACAGTCTACAGGAACTGCATACCCCTAAAGTTTGAAACTGAAGACTTCACCAGAATTAAAACGAAACAAAAAACAAAAAAAAGACTATTTTATTATACTTCTGTATCTATATTGACTTTTTGAGAGATTTTTTTCCTCTTTGGTGAGTTGCAGCACATTTTGTTTGCTGAAGTGTCCCTTCAATGAAAAAAAAAGACAAAAACCACACATATACGCACACACACATTTTGGACAGTTACCATAAAGGAATTATTGATTGTATGCTTTTAAGCATAACTGTTCTTTTTTTTGTTGTTGTTTGTTTTTGTTTCTTTCTTTGATTTTACTGTAATTCCAGTTGTTAAAAGAGGGAGAAAAAAACTAATAAGAGAATTGCGAGATATTTCTATGTAACTGTACAGATAACTAGCATTGCACATAATAGTATGCTTTTTTTCCCGTTCCAAGCGAACCCTTTTGTCTCTGTAAATGTAGTGATTAGGAGCAATTTTGTTCTCTTGTGCTGGCCCTTCTGGGCTTTTGGTGCCAGTCTGTTTTTTTTCTTTCTCTTTTATCACTTTCTGAGAAATGACCATCGAAATAGGAGCAAAATTACACAAAAAATACCACAAGAACACACTTATCGTGCCGCATTTTCGTGAACCGTATTCACCTTTCTTTTTCAGGTCTGTTTTTTTTTTTATTATTATTATTTCCGCCTGGTTCGTTTTCTCTTTCGTTTTCTTTTTTTTTTACTGTGTAGATAGCAGAGCTCTGATTCACAGATTGTCAAGGAGACAGAATCAGTCCAATTTAATCACGAGGTGTCCCTCAGAAAGTTTATAGTGCATCCTGCATCTATATTGGCATTCAGAAAACGCTTGTGCTTCTCAGAAAGAGAACAAATTGAACCTTGATGAGCACTAGACACTTGTGCAAAAAAAACAAAGAAAGATGGCTGTTTTACTTATTAAAGAAAGAGCTTTTGAAGTGAGAAAAACTGGAAGTGTTTTTCTTTTTCTTCCTCAAGGAGAAAATCTATTTATTTATTTGTTAAATAAACAGTAATAAAGGATGGGAGCAAGTTTAGCAGCAAAAAGAAGTTTTTCTTATTGGCTATAATTATGGCTTCTTATTTATTCTTTTTTTTTTGTATTGGTTTCCGAGTTGAATGACCTCATAACTAATATTTGTTGTAACAGTGAAACTTGTTTGCCAACAAATAAATTACTGATTAAGATTTATCATGTAGCTATGACAAAAGTGCTGGTGTTTTGTCTGAGTCCCGGGACACTTTTGTATGGATAACAGCCGAAGACCTCCAAATAACGGAACGATCGAGTCTTTTCTTACTTCTGAGTTCGTATTCGTCATTAGCCCTCTGTCCATTTTAGTGCCAAGTCAGTTTTGGCCCCGGCAACAGTGGATGTGCTCTGTATGCTCTGGTCTGCTTTATAATAGAAGCAGTGGTTTCATAAGCTGTAATAAATATTTCAATATCATTGCTGTTGTAACCAATGGATTCTTTACAGATACGGTGTGCTTGATGTGATATTGATAAGCTGCGCTGGAGTTGTGAGAGTAAAGTGGACCGCAGACCGCTTGAAAACAAGTGAGCAGCCTTACCTCTGAGTAACAGTAGCAACTGAAGGCAGTCGATGTTTATACACTTATTGGACAGGATTTGTTGGTTGGACTTTACTAAGAGCTTTTTTGTATTAAAAAAGAAACAAAAAGGCAAAAAACCCTTAATGACCGTCTAGTCAACCTTAGCTTGTTTTATATTTGATTTTAAAGGTTAAGCAACTCTTACCTGAACTTGTGGCATTATTATGAGATCATAGAGCAGAGTGACATCTGTGAGATCACACATAGAGCACAAAGACAAAGCACAATTAAGGCTGAGCATTTATACTGAGGCAGTAGGACATTAGGTAATGGCAGGATGCTTACATGTGCGTTGATGACTCATGCACTCACTTTGATAGGTACACCTTGCTTTTATCGATTCAAACCCTCTTTTTGCCTTCAGTGCTGCCTTAATTCTTCATGCCACAGATTCAGCAAGCTGCTAGAAACCTTTCTCAGAGTTTTTTGCCCATATTGACACAATAGCATCACACAGTTGGTACAGATATGTTTGCCGAACATCCATCACACCAGTCTTTCATTTCAACACATCCCAAAGATGCTCTATTCCATTGGAGTACAGGGAACTCATTGTTCTGATCATGAAACCAGTTTAAGATTATTTGACATGGTGTGTTATCCTGCTGGAAGCAGCCACCAAGCAGCTATAGGTACACTTTGTTCATAAAGGCATGGACATGGCAACAGTCAGGTAGGCTGTGGCATTTAAATAAATCTCAGCTGATACTTTGGAGCCCAAAGTGCAGAGAAAATATCCCCCACACCGTTACACCACCAACAACCTGAAACGCTGATACGTAGCAGGATGGGTCCGTGCTTTCATGCTGTTTACACCAAATTCTGACTCTGGGACTCTTCAGACCAGGCATCGTTAATTTTGGTGAGCTTGTGTGAATTGTAGCCTCTTTTTCCTCGTCTTAACTGATAGGAGAGGCAGACAGTGCGGTCTTCTGCAGCTGTAGCTAATCTGCTTCAGGGTTCGATGTTTTTGTGCTTTCAGAAATGCTCCTCTGCATACCTTGGTTCTAACATGTGGTTACTTGAGTTACTGTTGTCTTTCTCTCCGCTACAAGCAGTCTTGCCAGTCTCCTCTGTTCACTGGGATCAACATTTTTTTTTCACTGGATGTTTTCTCTTTTTCGGACTTTTCTCTGTACTCTAAAGAAGGTTGTGTGGGAAAAATCCCTGACGATCAGCAGTTTCTGAAATTCTCAGACCAGCCCGTCTGCCACCAACAACAAGTCACCTAAATCATCTTTCTTCCCTATTTGGATGCTCGATTTGAACTTCAGCAAGGAAATGTGCATCTTTTTAGGCCTATGAGTCACATTTATTTGCTAACATGTAGCTAACTGTAGCTTTATAACAAAAAAAAAATCAAAAATGGTCGTCTGGTGCAACGAAATCTCATATTTTTAACATTCTGAAGGCATTTTCTTCAGTTTGAGCTCGCAGTTGCATATTGTGGGACCTACTGTTTCCCCCTCTAGTCAGAGATGGCTTTCAGAGTATGACTGTAGCCTTCAAGTGTCTGAAAAGTGAAGCCAATACGGAGATGCATTCTTACTGATGGCTAGCAGTGGATGATTCATCTTATTTAAAAACAGAAGTCTGGTTTTATGGATGTCTATGAGAAGATGGACTCAATGGACACTTACTTGAGTTCATGATCTATATTGTTAGCTTCAGGTTTGACCAAATACAAAGGTTTATTTTTTCCCCAGTACAGTCAAAAATTAAAGTAGGGGATTCTTTAGGGAGGACCTAAAATCCAGTTGACAAGTTGCTATATGTGTCCCTTCTCAGAGATTTCCATCTCTGGCTTGTCACATCTGGTTTCAAAACACCAGGATGACGATAGCGATAGCTTCCCCACAGGATTTCACCAACCAGTGGATGATGACAGGTGGTTACATCTATACCTGAAATGGCCACTGTTCATCCAGACAACATAACAGTGCTTTCTTTGGGTCCTCAGCAATACACACACTCCAAGTGTGACGAAATACTTGTTAGGTAAAGTGATGGGCAAACAAACATACAGCCGTTCCTTTGCTTATCAGATCAGATGATTGGGTGTAGTGAAAATGGTGTTGCTCATAGTGACTCACTTAGAGGATTATTACCCAGCTCTGCAGTTTTGGTCATTTTCTTCTTCAGAAAAACTCTGCTGTGCTGCAGCAAACAGCACACCAAGAGTTAAGAACTAGCTTTTGAAAGCAGCAGAGCCATTAGTTACTAAAAAGCCACACTTTCCCTCGAGATTCGGTTAACACCTATAAGTAAATATTGGACTTACATTAGCTGGCCTAAAACACAACTCCTAATGGATGTTAATGGCTCTGTGTGTGCTGCTTGTGTATAGGTGGTGTGCTTGCAGCTTGTTTCGTGTGACAAAACAAACAAATGTTAGCATCAGATAAAAACACACCACAAGAGGAAACTGAAACCTGTCGGAGTGTGTCAAAGAACTGAATGATGCTTTGATATTGATCAGATTTTTAGCTACAACATGCGGGAAAGTGGGATGTTTTAAGGCCGTGGAGCGATTATTGACCACGCTGGGGATAAACTATTCAGAAACATGCATCTCCCATGCACTGTCGGCTTATCGGTTTTTGACACTTAGCTTGTTAGCTAACATAAACAAATGTTTTCGATTGTTTCTACTTACATGAAGAATTTCACTCTTTCACATTAAACAAATATGTAGAAACATCCTGTCTCAGAGTGATCCTGACAATTAAGGATGAATTTACTATTTCTAGGTTGGACTGCTGTTATTCGGTATTCATCATTAACGCCTTGAAAAGCCTTCAGTTGATCCAAAATGCTGCACCGAGAGCACTGACAGGGATAATAAAGAGAGAGCATATCTCTCCTATATTGGTTTCTCTTCATTGGCTGTCTGTTGAATCCAGAGTCTAATTAAAATTCTTTCTCCTCACATACAAGGTCTTGAATAATCAGGCCCCGTCTTATACCAAAGCCCTCATAGCATGCTTCCTAGGATATTTAAAAGCAGAATGGGAGGCTTTCAGGCTCCTCTTCAGGGGGAACCAGCTCCCAGTTTGGAGAGGCAGATAGACCGACCTAACTATTTTTAAGGTTATGCTTAAAAGATTTTGAAAAAGCTTATAGTTAGGACTGGATCACATGACCCTGAATCCTTCCTTGCAATAGGCCTAGGCTGCTGGGGGCTTCCCATGATCCCCTGATATGACTGTTGGTGTTGTTTTTTAATTCATTCACTTATTTTCAGTCTCCATGTATTTATACACCATTCTCCATATAATCAATAGTAATCATTCGTGTTTTGTCCTGTCTTACTACCCTCATCCCGAACTGGTGGTGGCTGCTCCTCCCTGAGCCTGGTTCTGCTGGAGGTTTCTTCCTGTTAAAAGGAAGATTTTCCTTCCCGCTGTTGCCACGTGCTTACTCATAGAAGGTTGTTTGATGAGTTTTTTTCTATATTACTGTAGGGTGTTTACCATCAGAGATGGGCAGTAACACGTTACTTGTAACGCGATTACTTTTTTCAAGTAACGAGTAAAGTAAGGGATTACTATTGCAAAAACAGTAATTAGATTACCGTTATTTTCCCGTAGGAACGCTGCGTTACTAAAACCGTGATTTTTTTGCGAGAATGTCTCATGACAGTGACGTAAGCGAGTGCGCTGTTAGTGACAACAGCTGTGTGCAGATCAACAGTGGATCACATATCGATTGTGGGAGAGAGTATGAGCGTGCAGCGTTTAAAGCGTGGAAGTACTGACCTTACTTTGAGTTTGATTCCATAAAAAGTGACAAAAACATTAGCGTCCATCGTGCGTGGGAAGAAAACTTCTTTTTACAGCGAAAACAACCCCTAAACTTCCAAGGAAGCACCGAGTGCGCAACGACGTAATGGGAAACTCAGAGAAACTCGAGGATTCTTCCACTGACCGCTGCGGCACACCTGCACCAGGGTAAACCTCCGCCTACCGCAGTCCTGCTTTACAGGTGAAAATAGAGCAACAGGACCTCTAGTCTTTGACTTTATTTATTTTCTGCTGTGTTTTACTTGCATCTATTTGAAAGAGTGAGTGTAAACACAAAAAATATTTTATTTTATGTGCTGGAATGTGCAGAAAATAGGTTTAAATGTTAAACTAATTTATTCCAGTCAGAGAATGTTGCATATAATTAAATTTTTGCTTGATGCATAAAGTTAAAAGATTAAAACTAATAAAACAAGTTTTAAAAAGAGACTTTTCCATTTGATTACATTTTGTATGATGGATTATGCAGAAAAAGTCGAATTGGGCTGAAAGATCTATCGCTTTATCACCTACTCAGGTTGTAAATCGTGTTTTTAAAAAGTAACTAAGTAATTAATTACTTTTGAAAATAAGTAATCAGTAAAGTAACGGGATTACTTTTTTGGGGAAGTAATCAGTAATTAGTTACTGATTACTTTTTTCAAGTAACTTGACCAACACTGGTTACCATACAATATAAAGCTACTTAAGGTGACTTTTTTTGTGAATTGGTGCTATATAAAGAAATAAAACTGCACTAAACTGAAAAATGTTAGCTTGTTGCAGTAAATGTACAACATCCTTTTATCCCTTATTTAATTCAGCTCTCTTGGCAGGGCTGGTTTGTGGATGCCTACAGTTTTATGTGGCTCAGTTGGTTACAGCGGTTAGCTAAACCAGTCAGTGTGTTGGAAAAGTAAAGGGTAAAAATAAGGAGACAAACAGGTGCATCCAGCAGCAGACGCTGATAATGATTAAAGTTTCATTTTTCATTATAAAGAGGCATTTGATTGAATGTTCATACTGAAAGCAAAACTTAATGCACATTCTAATATATTCTTTCACTGGACTATTTACAAACAGACAGGTGACTTTGTGAACATTAAATTAAGACTTAGATCATTTGCAGATTCTGTAGAATAATTGATTAAACCAAACCTAAAGATTGTATAACTACAGTTATTAACAGATTCTTCAAATGCAAGTTTTTGGAGCTGAAGACATTCCCACTGGGGTAATGAACTCATTAAATTACCATGTGATAAACAGACCAAGGCTTATTTCTGTCTCACCATGTGTGCTTATTATATTTTACTCTGTCCTGCATGTAAAGTAGCTGTTGCAGGGAGACTGTGGGGGGAGATCAGCCTATTTTCACAGAGCTGGAACTGTGATGGATGGCTGAGTCATTGTGAGAAATTGCCAAAGATGTGGCGCTCCTCTTATTACAGCCAGGATCTCGGGTCGCAAGATAAAGGATGAAGGGGGCTTCAGCTCTAGCACTTTTGCAAGCCCGCATGCTTAAGCATTGGCTCTCTTTACTTGGAAATATGACCGAAAGTGCTCTGGACATCACCGCCGCGTGACATTGACTGGCATTTGCAGTCCCCGCGGAGTTCATGAAATGTGCTGAAGATGTGACTCCGGGCCCCTACCCACTTTATAAACGAGCCCTGATGCTGACCAGGGACGTGCTCACGTGGCACAAAATGCACTGTGGAATTAGCAGTGGCTTGTTCCCCCTGGCTTGAGACACTCGTGCCCACAGATATTTAGTGACACATGCAGAGATAGAGGTTTCTTTCGATTTTTGTTTTGAAGCCCGACATTATGCTTTGTTAACACTGTTTACCCAAGTGAGAATATTTTCTGCCTGCCACAAATGTATATTGATTTTGCCGGCTAGGCCATCAGACCTTAGATTGAAATCTTTAATTGCTAAATGTTTTCTGCTTACCTCCCTAACTACAAAATAAGTGTTGACATATGCTCACAGCTCTTAAAATAGGGCACTTTGGAGCTTCTACAGGAAGATTCAATATACACTGTAAGTGCTTAAAGTTTCTTTTGAAAGCACCGCACAGTTTTTAAATTACTTTTAAATGAAATGAGATTAAATGATACATACGTGCTGTTATCATTTTTGTGTTTCACAGGTTAAAAGAGGCTGAAAACACTGACAGATGTACACATCTTTTAACCTCCAGGGGATGTTTCATTGGCCAGTCCATGTGATTGGAGGTATCCTTGTTGCTGACGTCATCCTCCTCCTCCAGCTCTTACCAGCGTTCCAGTTCTCCTAATCGCTTCATCCATAGCTGATTTATTTTATTGTTAGCATAAATGAATTTCAGCAAATGCAAATCAGTAGCCTATATCCTCATTTCTTCATTTAGCTGCATACAGTATATTAAATCTCCCAGTTTTGGCCTCTCTCATGGTTAATGTTAACTCTACAGCAGACAGGAAAACGAAGAATACGTTTAAGTGTACCTTTTTTGCTTTCTGTGGTCTACTTTTCGTTCCGCATCTTTTAAACCAGTATTAACTGAGGAAGGAAAGGTAGAGCAGAAACAGTGTGGCTGCACTGATAAGGACAAGTGTCCATTTGTGAGCCGTCTGGTCGAGAAGATGGTATTGGAAAACTTGTCTGGCGGCTCGTGTTGTGTCATTACGAGCAGCCGTGTATGTGTGAGTTCACGTCTGTGAGCGAGGACACAAGCCTGCGTGGATGTTTGCTTGTGTGTGTAGGGGGGGTAGAAACACCTGCATGCCGTGTGAACAACAGCATGTGAGTAGCTGAGATGTGATAATATAAAATGGCACATTTCATATCTTGCCTACTATTGAAAAATCAATGGCTGAATGCCTGGCAGAATTCCAAATGAAAGGTGAATCAATGTCATCTACAGCTATGTGTATTGGGACGACCTGACAGCCTCAGCACATAAAATAAAATAAGCTACTTCTTCTTCTTCTTCTTCTTCTTTTTAGCAGCCCACATTGATTTAAAATAGGGTGTTTGGAACGTCTCAGCTTCTGGACCTTGGTGGCCCAATGTACAGTGGGGCAAAAAAGTATTTAGTCAGCCACCGATTGTGCAAGTTCCCCCACCTAAAATGATGACAGAGGTCAGTAATTTGCACCAGAGGTACACTTCAACTGTGAGAGACAGAATGTGGAAAAAAAAATCCATGAATCCACATGGTAGGATTTGTAAAGAATTTATTCGTAAATTAGGGTGGAAAATAAGTATTTGGTCACCTCAAACAAGGAAAATCTCTGGCTCTCACAGACCTGTAACGTCTTCTGTAAGAAGCTTTTCTGTCCCCCACTCGTTACCTGTATGAATGGCACCTGTTTGAACTCATCATCTGTATAAAAGACACCTGTCCACAGCCTCAAACAGTCAGACTCCAAACTCCGCCATGGCCAAGACCAAAGAGCTTTCGAAGGACACCAGGAAAAGTATTGTAGACCTGCACCAGACTGGGAAGAGTGAATCTACAATAGGCAAGCAGCTTGGTGTGAAAAAATCAACTGTGGGAGCAATCATCAGAAAATGGAAGACATACAAGACCACTGATAATCTCCCTCGATCTGGGGCTCCACGCAAGATCTCATCCCGTGGGGTCAAAATGATCATGAGAACGGTGAGCAAAGATCCCAGAACCACACGGGGGGACCTGGTGAATGACCTGCAGAGAGCTGGGACCAAAGTAACAAAGGTCACCATCAGTAACACACTACAACGGCAGGGAATCAAATCCCGCAGTGCCAGACGTGTTCCGCTGCTGAAGCCAGTGCATGTCCAGGCCCGTCTGAAGTTTGCCAGAGAGCACATGGATGATACAGCAGAGGATTGGGAGAATGTCATGTGGTCAGATGAAACCAAAGTAGAACTTTTTGGTATAAACTCAACTTGTCGTGTTTGGAGGAAGAAGAATACTGAGTTGCATCCCAAGAACACCATACCTACTGTGAAGCATGGGGGTGGAAACATCATGCTATGGGGCTGTTTTTCTGCCAAGGGGACAGGACGACTGATCCGTGTTAAGGACAGAATGAATGGGGCCATGTATCGTGAGATTTTGAGCCAAAACCTCCTTCCATCAGTGAGAACTTTGAAGATGAAACGAGGCTGGGTCTTCCAACATGACAATGATCCAAAACACACCGCCCGGGCAACAAAGGAGTGGCTCCGTAAGAAGCATTTGAAAGTCCTGGAGTGGCCTAGCCAGTCTCCAGACCTCAACCCCATAGAAAATCTGTGGCGGGAGTTGAAAGTCCGTGTTGCTCGGCGACAGCCCCAAAACATCACTGCTCTCGAGAAGATCTGCATGGAGGAATGGGCCAAAATACCAGCTACTGTGTGTGCAAACCAGGTAAAGACCTATAGTAAACGTTTGACCTCTGTTATTGCCAACAAAGGTTATGTTACAAAGTATTGAGTTGTATTTTTGTTATTGACCAAATACTTATTTTCCACCCTGATTTACGAATAAATTCTTTACAAATCCTACCATGTGGATTCATGGATTTTTTTTTTCACATTCTGTCTCTCACAGTTGAAGTGTACCTCTGGTGCAAATTACTGACCTCTGTCATCATTTTAGGTGGGGGAACTTGCACAATCGGTGGCTGACTAAATACTTTTTTGCCCCACTGTACTGCAAACTTTGGGGATTTTTATTAGCAATAGGGGAAAGGGGTTGTGGTCTTCAATCCACACAACCAAGTTTAAGACACCTTGATTAATGATCCTCACATGAACATAATGCTTTCTACCAAATTACTATGTTCATTTTAATTTTCAAATGTTAGTTTTTGTTTAGGATGAGCTCTTATCAGTGTTGCAAGTCATTTTAGAAGAAGAACAGTTGTTCAAGGGAAGAAAGATTATCTTGGGAAGTGTTAGAAATATTACTGGTCTTTTTTCTCTCTTAATTTGTAATTGAACTAAACAGGCTGAATGGCTTAATATCATTAAGTAATGAATATGAAATCTTTGGAGATGATAGTAGCACAAATGCTGCTAGCAAGTTTTAATTTGTCGTCCTGCCCACCTGCTCCTGTTGAGCTCGACTCCAAAAGAAAAAGAGTTTATCACATTATGAGTTTTCTGCTGGTTTATTTTTAATATTGTTTTACAGGATGTAACCTCATCATCTATCCCGCTGTTTAGAGAGAGAAAAAGAGATGGAGATCCTAAATTGTGGCTAAAAACAAGCTAACCTAGCTTGTTGTCCTCGGGTCAAAAATGACGACTAGGTGTATGGCAAACAAGTGTATGGGACAACACAAGGGTTATAAACAAGCTAACCTAGTACATTGGGCTAAGCTAACCTAGCTTGTTTTTAGCCATAAAACTAGCTAACCTACACAGAAAAGTGTTTTAGCACATGGCTGTCACAGCACATATGAAAAACTTACATGTTTGAAAACTAATTTGGGCAAGGTGTATGCTTTAGTGAAACAGGAGATAACAATATGTGTTACTGAGCAACCAGGTCTCATAACAACATGTGAAATAGTCACAAAAAGGCAGCCGGTTTTTCATGTTCATGGACATAAATGGTCAAGTTCTTTTGTGTGCGAGTGCACAAATTTGTAAGTAATATATTTCAACTAAATTTTCTTTCCCGTCTGAACCAAGCCAGCAATCGCCATAGCAACCAAGAAAGCAAAGATTTGAAAGAGTGGCAATCATTGTATTTTATGCTACAGTAACACTGGGGAAAACAGTGGTTGGAGACCATGGCAGGACCAAAATTATTGTGACCGTTTGCAATGGACTTGCTGCCTGCTATCAGTCTGCAGCTGAATGGGGTCAAAGAGCAATTAATTCAATCTGTTTGTGATAATATTGTGACATATGAGCCAGAATTGTATTCAGATTCAAAACAAAAATTCAGACATTTTTCCACAAATAGTGATGGAGTTAAGGAGTTATGGCAATGGCATTGGTTGTGAACATAGGTGGTGACCCTATTTTGGAGAAAAGTAAAACTGAGTTGTTGTTTTTTTTTCCCTTGTTCCATGACTGCAAAGACTTCGAAAAACAATTTAACATCAAAACCAGAATTAAATATTCTGAGTGACTGGGGTCAGAGTTGGGGTTAGGGATAGGGTATTGGCACAGATGAAGTGAACAAGGTCAACTTTCTGGCTCAGTGACATGAATGAACTCTCTTGTTTCTCCCTCTGCCTCCCTCTAAGTGTTGTTTTAAGGTCACGTTAAAATTGTGGCTACAGTTGCTATAATTAAATGTAAACACTGGAAGCTGGCTAGCAGCAGTTTTAAATGTCTGTAATGTGCTAGAAAGTAGTTAAAATTTCCTATCACAATTTCCCAGGGACCAAGGCGACATCAATTAAGTGTCTGCTTTGTGGAACCAGCAGTGAAGATATTCAGTTCACTGTCATAGAGGAGGTTGAGTCATGGTGCTAATTAGCATTAGATCTGCTACAGCAACCTTTTACATGGGTGCTTTAGTCACTTCAGAGTGTGTTTCTGTTATTTTTATTTTCTTGTGTATCCTGCGCATGTTTTCATAAATCACACGGCGTCATCTTTGCATATCCGTATGCCCTTGTGCATTGTTCCATATCTTAAAGTCACTCCCAGTAGCTTTACTGACTTTTGTTCACTCGTAAATACACTTCATCGTGTCCCATCATTGCCTGGCTTTATGACTGAAGGGATAAGCAGCAAAACCTCTTGTACCTCTTAAACGCCTGACTATATCACAACACTTACTCGCCCGGGAGAAGCAAACAGGCCCCTCATGCCACGGGCAAACAGGTTACGTGACATTCACGAGAATCCTCTGTGAGTTCATTTGGAAGATCATTTGCGGTGCGCAGGCCACAGGAGGAGAAGCACGCGAAGCCTGGAAAGCGGTAATGGCTGCCCTGGGAATTTTTTGAAGTGTTACTTCAGGTCGCGGGATGAGTGTGCTATACATAACCGAGATGACTACTGCAGCATGATGTCGTTTTACTTAATTCTAGGTATGGTCTCAGTGGTCTGAAAGCTTTTAGTTCAGTTCAGCTGCAGTGCTGTTTACACTCAGGCTGGCTGTGACTTGAACACGTTGACCTTGGATAACTGAACTGGATCACAGATAGCAGTTTATTATTATAGTGTTTTAGATTACATACTGTACAGTTAGAGCTGGGATTAATAAATGGACTGTATGCAGGCATGCTTATGTTTCCTAAAATCTTATTATAATCCACAAACTGTATCTTTTTTTGTCCGCAAACTCCACCCACGCAATCACAAGTTGACCGACCAAAACTGCCACACAGGTGCATCTTAGGGTTCTGAAGGTTCTCATCTGTATCAGATAATATGACATCATCATGCTGCCTAGCAACCACATACCATCAGACTAGATTTGTAGCATTTGTTCACCTAGAACACTTTAGAAAAGAACCTTATCCTTTTAATTTCACAACAGTAACATCTAATTTAGCAAATACTCAATACTCATTCTTGATATCTGCAAATAGCAGTGTTTTTGGCGTCAGTTTTACAGCACGTTAACTGATGAAGTCAAGTTTACGGTTAAGATTTAATGGCTCCACAGTGTAGTGATTAGCATCATTTTCATAACATGCAAAGGATCCCTGGTTTGAGACCAGGAAGAGCCACACACCCCTGGGACAGTTATTCATTTTTTACAACATCAGTCACCTCACATTGCTCTGTAAGTTAAAAAAAAAAAAAAAACCTACAATAACAGAGAGAAAACCCATCAGATCAGACGATCCAATAATGAGCAAACACTTGGCAATAGTGGGAAGAGAAAACTCCCGTTTGACAGGAAGAAACCTGCAGAACCAGGGAGGAGGACGACCGTTTGGGGGTGTGGAGAGGGTGACGGGACAAAAGAACACACCATGGAAGAAAGCCAGAGTTTCATACTAACTAATGACTAAATGCAAAGTGGTGTATGAACAAATAGGGAGTGAAGAGGTGAGTGAAGGCAAAAAGTATTGTAATTTGACAACAGTAACATCAAATTTATCAGATGAATGTCAGGAAGAGCATCTGGTATAAAAATATGTGCCAAATCAATTATGTAGATCCATCTGCTGTGATGATATGTGAGAATGCGATGTGAATAAGGCAGCAGCTGAAAGAATAAGATTAGAAGTTTTATGTCTGATAAATAACTGTGTAAATGTATTGATGTCACTGGAATATCAATGTGAAATAGCCCCCACTTTTCCCCGCATCATATCATCTTCCTGCTTTTTTTCAGATGAATTTAATTTACAGGTACAAATAAAACTTAACCTCAATGACAATGAAGTTATTCTATAGTTCTTTTACTATATGGGTGTTTATTGGGCTGAACAATTGTATACATTTTGAATTATGCACTTAATCGGAGTGTTGTAGTGCATTTATGTTATAGACAAAGGAGCAATGGTGTGGTCTCTTAAACATACATAGGTGCAAATACATTTTGCAGCTTATAAACAAGCAATCAGCAGCATAATTATCTTCCATTCATTTATATAAACAACATCTGCTACTTCTATTTTTTTACTTTTCACAATTAGTTCAGTATATCTGTTCACCAAACGGTGCAGTAGCACAGGCACATACTGGTAAACATAATCTACACACTAATTATTTGTATTTAAAACTAAACACTTCAATGTAAAGTTTTATATTTTAAATATATTTTTCAAATGATATTTTTTAATATGGAATATACTCCAATACAGTCAATTAAATTTTTTTGAAAGCACATTTTAGCTTCTGTGAGGCCGAGATGGCATCAGATCAATAAAAGCTGCAAGTCAGTGTACTCTGCAAAATGAAAATATTATTACAGTTTTCTGTCATTTGAAAGACCAGATTATTAATTTTGAAAAACTGACATAATCACTTAGTAATGGATCTGAAACCTGCTTGGCCCCTGTTGTACTTTGACAGTGCGTCGGTAGAAGCGGAGGCTTGTTATAATTTTTGGTGGGTCAGTGTTACAAATTTTGTTGCCGCAAGGTTGTGACAGCGATAATGACAGTGTAATTATGCTCTCCTGCACCTCCTAGATGAATGATAAAAAAATCCGGTGATAAAGGTAAAATAGTTCTGTCTCCAAGCCAGATGGCGCTCTGTGATGAGGTCTGGCTTGCAGTCAAGGTGGATAACAGACAAGCCAGTGCTCTGAAGAGCCAATGGGTTCCATACTCATCATCGCACACCCGCATCCCCCCCCCCTCTCCCGCCTCCATCCATCCATCCCACCTCTATGGCCAATCAACAAAGATAATCTTTTGAATTAAGAGAAAAAATCCAGGGTGAACACTTTGATGAGATAAGTACCCTTTGTCAGTGCAGCCAATGGTATTTTAATTAAATATATGAACACATGGTCCTGCCCCAGATGCTCAAGTCTAAACAAAAGATAGCATCATCTAATCAAAGCATGGCCCTGAGTGTTTCAAGGGCAGAATTATTTTCTATTAGGGCCCTTCTCCTTAGGGGCTGAGCCAATTTTCTTTATTATGATAGAATCAGCATACTGTAGATTGAATGTGGCGATAGTGTCACGGCAGGCTAGGTGGCCGGTCCCAGATGCACCACCAGCATTTTAAAACCTTTGAACATACAGCCATGTCCACACTGCAGATATTTTCCTTTATTGTTTTCTATCTTTGGCCGAAAGGGAAAGAAGAAAGCGGAGAGTTTCCTGATGTTAGCCAACACGAAGGCCATGTGTAGCTTAAATAATCTTACAGATCCATTAATCTCTTGACCTAGCTTGATAATAATCAGCGTTCCTGGGAAATATGCTATTGAGAGCCCAGATAAGGCAGTCTGCTGTTGGAGGTCTATGTTTCAATGTACTAATCACTGGCATGGAAACATTTTAGAGCCAAAAATGAAGGAATAATTAAATAAATGTAAAAAGAAAAGACAAATCCCACCCAAACTATTATTTGCAGCCCCAGCTAGAATGCTACAAAATATTCCTCTGGATTCTCTGTGGATACTGTTGATTGGATACTGCTGCGATCCAGCAATTTAATGAGATCTCCTAAAGGGATGCTCTCACTAATGTGCACACATCTGCTTTCATCACAGGGGCTGGATATGGCTCGATGCTAATACCAACACCGTGGTATATCATGGATGCTAGCACATAGCGGCACGCAGTTAGATACAAATGATGAAGTTGTAAAGTGCCATGTTTTCTAATCTGGTCGCCGGGCAACCTGGTTCAGTCTGCACTTCTTGGATGAGCGAAGGTGAACTCTGGATTCTAAAAGATGAAAGCTGCACAAAAACAGGAATTTCCTGATTTCATATCACTTAGTGTTTGACTCTGTTATGCTTTTAGGTTCGTTTGGTTTTCTTTTTAATAAATGGTTACACATTCTTATAACACAGGTGTAATTTTATTCAACTCTAATTGCGTTTTATGATTAAGGTAACAGTGCAACAGACTCTGTTTTCACAGCCTGACAGGGAAGTATTTTAGTATAAATATGCAATTGCATTCTGCACAATAGAAGACGATTGCAGGGAGTCAGAGGATTTGTGCAATGATTAAGCAGTTTGATTTCAGATGTTGAACTAAGAATTCAAGACTAATTGGCTGCTTCTGGTTTTCTTTTTTCCTTTTTGGGTTGGCTTAATTTCAATCAATGGCTCTCTAGGAGAGGACGGTGAGTCAATTGCTCTAAAGTCCAGGTATATTTAGAGTGAATGTACTTGAGAGTGCAAATATATGTTTGCATTGGATCTGCTACAAAAATGCAATTATCCTACTCTTAAAAATCCAGTCGGTGCAGTATTTAGGTACATTGCTATACTACAGATGTAGTAGCTCACTACTACACGAGTGCAATGTTGCAAAGAGGCAGCAAGTATCCAATCAAAGCCTGCTTGGTGTTAACATCTAGTTAACGTTCAGATGTTTCATTAACACAAATCATCTTCACACTGTAAGGTGTCCGTGTTCGCATACAGGGCTATGCTGTATTTTGGTAATCATAGAGAAATATGCAGTGAAAGTGCTGGCGACGAAACCAAACAATGAATATCAGTCTCTCATTTGGACTTAAAATAACTCTGCTGGCATTTTACATTCAGCTCCCGCGCTGGGTCACTGATGAATGTTTGGCTGTCTACTTGAGTGAGACGCAGCTGCTAATGTGAAACAACAGAGCTGATCCAGATATAAATATGGCGGAGAGGACACAGGTTTTTCAGCAGTATTAAATCCCCTTTGTGTCGTGTTTAATGTTGTTTCCTGATCAGTGTTTCTTGTCAGAACTGCCGCTGTTACCACCTTGCCACCTTAGAACACACATGCATCAACACTACAATGAGCGGGTGGAGGGAGGTTTGGAGTCTTCTCTCACCCCCATTCTCTGTGGCCTGCTGGAGCGGGGGGGCTAGGAGGAGGAGTTGGCCGTCCGATTGGGGTCTGGAGTGTGGGGCCTCCCTGCTGCTGCGGAGTCGGGGCGGTCTGCTTCTCCCCACCGCAGGGAAAAGGGTAACACCACCTGGGTCTGGGTGCAGTTCCCCCCTCCAGGGGCAAGGGTACCTAGACCCGGTTCGTAGAGTACGCTTGGGGAGTGTGATCGTGTGTACAGCGTCTCTTTATGTCTGTCTCCACGTGGTTGAGTGTGGAGTAAGTGCATATGAGAGCATGAGGGTGGGAATGGATGTTTGTGTCTGTGTGTGCCTGTATGTCTGTGTCTATATGTCAGGTTGGGTATCAGACGCCACCTCTCTGGGGACACCTCAGGCCCTCCAAGGTTTGGAGGCCTATGTCCCCCCACCACTTCCCCTTCCAGTGGCAGACACCCTCAGACATCGGTGCGTTGGTGGTTCTTTGTGTCCGGGGATGGGCGTCCAGGCACACACCGGCTCACTCCTTGGTGGCTGCTTATGGGTGGGGTGCCCTTGGCCTCTCGGCCTGGGGCTCGGTCACTCAGGCACGGCTGGCTGCCGGCGGAGCTCACGGGCGCGTCACTGCAACCTCCCCTGGCTTCTGCTCCGCGGCTGCTGAGTGAGCCCTCATCTGGGACTCTCCTTAGCTCTTACTGGGACAGTGGCGCGGCTGCCCCTCTGTTGGTCTTCCTTGGTCTCTTGTGTTCTGGGGGCCTCTGGATGTCTGGAGTTTTGATCTCCTCCATACCTGCTTCATGCCCTGGAGGACGGGGCTGTGGCCCCCCCACACCCTCTAGCAGATCATTACATGAAGGAACCTTTTAAATACAAGCGCATTCATGCTCACAGGTGTACACACTAGAGATGGACCGATCCGATATTACGTATCGGTATCGGTCCGATACTGACCTAAATTACTGGATCGGATATCGGAGAAAAATAAAAAATGTAATCCGATCCATTAAATATCACGAAAACACCTCACAAAACTTGCAACACGCCGTAACTCACCTCAGAACGTTAGCACGTCGGAGCAGTATGCATCACGTGATAGAGCGGCTGTGGCGTGCGGGACCTGTCGGTGGTCTGGATAGCATTTGGAGCTTCGCTACCAACCCGGCATTTCATCTCCGACAAAGTTATCCCGAGAGAAGTAAAGCAAGTGTGTAAGTCCATCTCTGAATGTTTGTAAAGCATTCCTGCGTTAAGCTTAACGAGCGACTGCCTCTCGCTCTCCGGCTGCTACTTCAATCATGAAACTGCTTAACGATCAGCTGATCGGCTTTTCTGTCGCGAGTACGTCTCTCTTGTTTGTTTTTGGCCCACTTTGCACCAGAAAGAGGAAACCAGCGGCTGAACAACAGCAGCATGTTTAAGCTTGATAAGCTGTTGTTAGAATTTAATTAATATTACTTTCTACTCGAGGATCTTTTTCTACGTAGCTGACGGCTGTAACTGTGCAGGGGCGGATCTAGCAAAGTTTAGCCAGGGGGGCCGATAGGGCATGAACAGGGAAAAGGGGGCACAAAGACATACTTTTCTTTCTTATTCTCATTTAAAATGTCTAGCTTTTAATAAATAATTATCTGACAGCCAAAGTTTTAATTTGATGTAAAATGAATAGAAGTCAATTACTGTATATAGTGACTATTAAGTCTAATATATATACCCTAGTAAGCTATAGTACTTTTTCCTTTGGGAAGGTACCATCTGTGCAGTCTGCAATTTTGTTGAAGAAAGATGTTGAATCTATTTAATATTTCTTGAAAAATAATTGATTTCTATGCATTTTTTTTCACACTGCATCAAATTAAGGTTGATTACGTCGATTAAGCATCATGAGGTGGAGCGTGAGGGGTGGTTCCTTATTTTTTATTTATTTATTTTTGTTGTTGCTGGGAGTTGAAACCCTATTAGTTAGGTTGCTTAATATTTACGCTAAGTACTCTTTAAAATACCAGAATAGTGAGGATGGTGTAGGTCTAAGTTTATTAGATTGATCAGTATTGCTGAACTATGAAACATTTTTTTTTGCATACAGGTATAACAGAATAGCTTTAGTGTAGTTGTTGTTTTAAACTTGAGTATGAACTTATACAAAATGCAGCAAGATATTTAAAAAACAGTTTTGTTGATTAAAAAACACTATATCAGATTCATATCGGTATCGGGAGATATCCAAATTTATGATATCGGTATCGGACATAAAAAAGTGGTATCGTGCCATCTCTAGTACACACAGGTGCTCGCACACACAAACTACACCCTTTTTGGCTGCTACCTCAAAGCACACTGTGCGCTGTCGATCTTACGTGCTGCACAATAATGTTTAATATTTAGTATTTACTGTTATATTCCCATAGATCATTGTGATGTTGTTTATTATGTTGCTCTTTTTTTTTTCCTTCTGCTTGTTTTCTTTTTTCTTTCTCAACGGGTGATCCAGGTGATTGATATATGTATTTTTTGTCTGCTTATTTTGTTGGCTTTTGTTTTTTTTGCCCTTTATCCCCGTCCCTCTTCCCCGCTGTTTTTCTTTCCCGCTTTCTTTCTCCCTTTCTTTTCCTCAGTCAAGTCTGTCCCGTATTTAGCAAGTGAAAATAAAAAATAAAATAAACAATGAAAGGTGAATCAAATAGACCATTACGGCAAAGCTGGGATGGTCCATTTGGTAAAGTAAATCCGTTGGGCATCTTTCTTTGCTTTTAGACAATAATTCTGATGGCAAAAGAGCCAAACAAAAAAAAAGACCCCCACCTACGTGGCCACTGTAACAGCAGGAGCAGCACTGAGCTCACAGTGAAACAAGAAAGAAGGAAAAAGTGACGGAAAGTGCTGACTTTGTAATTTTGAGGTATTATTTAGATGTTAATATACTTTTGGTTAATCTCTGAAAAAATGCCCTAACTAAATATTACTCTCTGTTGTACCGAACATTTATTTTCCACTGTTTTTATCAGTCAGCTCAGGTTTAACTGTGACTTTTTGTGGTGACATTATCTTCCAGCAAAACATAATTACATAATTAGCCTTTTTTCATGTTTGAATGTGATCAGAAGGATGTGATTAAATCGGGATTTAGTTTTATTTCCAAGTCTTGAATAAAACTAATTTCGAGGCAGAATGCCAGCGTTAAACTATTTACCGCAGTTGGACAGTGAGCAAAAGAAAATATCCCGATGGATTATCTTTCACTACAAATCCTATTTGTCACTAGTTGGGAGAGCGCCCTGTAATCTGCTACAAAAGGACAAACTTCCTCATGCTTACATGCAGTTATATTGCACTGTCTGTAGCTGATGTGTAGATGAGAGGCTTTCGGAGTTATATAAAAATAATAATACATAAAAAGAAAACTCAAAACCTCATTTCATGCACTTTTGGGATGGTTGTGCAATGGAATAACGTTAGCTGGTGCTGTTACGCACGCACAAGTGAATGTTTTCATATAGATAGCATGCGTTACCGTATCTACGCTGGGTTTTCACCTTGAGGGTAGCCATTGATTTCCATTCCAAATCTGTAAAGCATGAAAATCAACTTGAGACCTCACGCGTGGCTTTGGTAATCCTTTACAGGGGTTAACGCCTCTTTTTTATTACTCTTATCAATTTTTTTCCCATTAGCATTAATGTGATGCAGCACTAGTTTGCTGAAAATGATCCAGTACCTTTTCTTTTTAATCCGATGCTACTTCCAAAGGTAGATGATGTACTATGCAGCAGTAATGGAACATAAACAAGAGTGGATACGAAGGCCGCTGTAATCGAACTCAAGCACTCACCGTGCTGGCTGTGCAAATGAATGGGAATCTAGTGCTGCCGCTAATGCAACTGATACTATGTAATTATAAGAAAAATAAATCTGCAGTCAGGATTAAATGATAATCTGGTTATCATGATGCCCGAGTGTTTTTGATATGAATCATCTTGCACGAGACATGCTTAGTTCCTACTCATCACACTTCTGAAGGATTTACTGCGTATCGAGCTCTAAGTCATGTTCATCCATCCTGTCGGAGACTAAATGCGTTTACAGGGACTTGCAGGCAAAACCAAACTTAATTCTTGTACAGTGTAAAGGGCAACGAACACAGTTATTTTTTATTTCAGATCCATGGGTCTTGTATCAAAATGTCACAGGGTGGTTGTGTGTGTGTGTGTGTGTGTGTGTGTGTGTGTGTGTGTGTGTGTGTGTGTGTGGGAGGGGTCAATAAGTTTCTCTGAATGACTGAAGCAGAAGTTGTGGTTCCCTTTAATGAAGCAAGAAAACAGTTTATCTGGCTAGATTGACTTTAGCCAATTACTTTAAGGGTTTTCCTTAATCAATAAAATACCACTAGTGTGTGTTTATGTGTGTTTGTGTGTGTGTGTGTATAGATTTTATTATACTAGATTTGCCTTAGAAGTGCAACACTTGACCGCCTTTTCTGCTCTGTGCCACCGCCTCAGTGGATAAGAAGTGGTCGAGTGGACAGCGTTTTCAGCGTGTTCGGTACTTTTTCATTATGTTTTGTGAAAGTGTGTTTTGTAACCGCTCTGTTAGCTCTAAGCAGCAGCTGTCAAAACTAGATGCCCGCTGGCTCTTTTTACGAGAACACATCCATAAGATTAAAGTGCACCCCCACCCCCCTTCCTACCCCACAGATAAGCTTTGTTTTGCTCAAGAGGTGCCGTGGCATAAGGGTAACATAAAAAAAAAATCACATTTCATATGAACATCTGCACAATAGCCCTTTCTTCTCTATGCAAGGATGACCTTGTAAGATCGAAAACCCCGATACAGCGCAGAGAGGATGCTCCAAATTAAAGCTTTGCACAGGAAATTGAACTGTCAGACGGATGGAGAGGGAGAAGGAGCTACTTTGTAATATAGTTGATTGTTATGCTGAGGGCCTGCTTGTGCAAATGTCACACTTAATGGCAGTAATACTGTATGATATACTGTACGTGAAAAAGAAAGATACAATGCAGACTCTTATCGCGGCAATTCATTGTAGAGATGCGCTTGTGTATTCTTGTTTACATTCATGATATCCAGTCGTGGGAACAGGAATATTTTTGCAGTTTTGCAGTCCTGTGAAAAACTAGTAAACATGTGAATTAATAGCTTATAGATCCAAATTTAGCAGCAATAACTTGAAGGAATCATTTTCTGACTTAATCAGTCTCATTTTGGCTTCAGTTCATTGAAATTTAAGGGTGTTCTTTTGTGCACAGCTCTCTGAAGGTCTTACCACAGTGTTTTAATTGGGTTCAAGTGTGCACCTTGACTGGCCCATTGCAGCCCCACAGTTCTAGCTTGGACAGATGGCCTCACATTTGAGGAAATTTGGTTTTATATAAGAGTTGTTTACAAACCTTCATGTATTTGTCAGGGAGTGATTGCAGTTTCAGAGTTACGACTGTTTGGAGACAGGTTGCCTTCCACCAGACGTCCTGTACAATTGCCTTGCTACTTGCAATTGGTTACCCCATGTGAAAAAGGTTGATGTAATCACTGGACAACCACCGATTTCTTATTTACCTCATCACAAATCGGGTGCTATCCAGTTTGTACTCTAGTGTGACTGAAACATGAGGAATTTCAGTGAAAAATATCCTCCCAGTAACTGCTAAAGGTTAAAAAAATAAGTCATTTATTTACACTGTAGTTTTGCCTCTGAACTGTTTTTCTTTCTGAAAAAAAAAGTTAGATTGGATTTGGACTTTGTTAAGAGACTGCATCATAGTGCCAAGTGGCTCTTTGAGGTGACAAAAATGATAAGAAAATATCACCAAAGTACAATAATCCAATATTTGGAATTACCCAGAAACACAGGCTTCTGGTGCCTAACAGTTTATCTGTGCAGTTGTTGAAGCCATTTGATTTTTGTCAGCTCCCTGGTTGATACTCGTCTCTCTTCTGTTTTTGTGGTTTGTGAGCCTGTCAGGTCAAATCCATCCCGTTTGACAGTGGCAGATAAGAAAACAAAGAGCAAAAACAGTGACAATGATACTTTTCGAAGCCTTTTTGTATTTTCACACACTGAAATTAAAATCCTCAGCCAAAATATAAAGTTTTGGATTGGTTAATATAAAAAAAATATGTTGCTTCTTCAACACTTTGTTGAAGATTTTTCATAACAGTGCAGCTATTTACCCTTCAGTTTGGACATGATGTTTTTTTCCCACGTGCCTTTTTCATTTACTCCACTACTCCATCAACTTCTGCAAAAGTTGCATTGTCTTAGAATAGCTATATCATTGTATCATGTATATCCTAATGACTAATTTTAAATTTTATTCAACTAAATTATTAAAACAGAGCAGAACACTTTCAGGAATCGTGATATTATATGACCCTGTTGCCGCAACATTAGCACAACTGCCATGACCTTACATTGTCTGCTGAGATACGACTTTAAGTCAAACTCACCTTTCTTCCATCTAACTTGAAGTAATGACCCCAAAGCTTGCGAAGATCTATTTCAATTCAGAGCCATGGCCTCATTTATATCGTAGACAGCTGTGGTATTCTCTTCGCTAAGATAACCAAACCATGACAAGTCTCCAAGCCTCTGACAATACAGCATTTGTAGTAGACCATACATGAGTGAACCAAATGGCCTTGTCTTGGGAGCAATTTAGGGCAACAAATGGCCCACTGGATGGAAAGAGTTCCAACTATTATTATTGTGGAAAGTACAGCCGTAGTCCCTGTTTATAGTGTTTATAGCAATACAAATATATTTATGAAATACAATGTCTACAATTTTAGCACATAGAAGAAATTGCACTCCAATGTATAACTCCTACAACAATATAATAATTTTAAGACCTTGAGTTGTAAACTAAAAAAAGAGTCAAAACCTTGAGAGATGTCCTACAGTGCATTTTGTGTAATAGCAATTCTGGCTTGTCCTTTATGTAAGTGATGACCGAAATTAGGATCTAACTAAATCTGCAATAAGCTCCTATATTAGGATGAAGCTCCCATAGGACAAATGATGTGCCTGCATTAAATTAAGAGCCTTCTGATGCCATCATATCACCCAGAGCATCTGTGTCTGTGTTTCCATAATTATAAATGTGCCACTAAGAGAGTTTTAAAGGCAATCTATGCTGCTGCTCCTTCAGTAGTTCAGTGCAAATAGTGTCAATTAAGTGTGTTTCCCAACAGGCCACCTAGATGATAAGTGAATTGATTAAATTGTACATTTGAATGCGTTTTTTCATTGTTTGCTTGAAGCATGGGCAATTATAGCCTTATTCGGTCCTTGGACTTGCTAGGAAGAAAATTGCATTGTTTATATCTTTTCAATATTGTCTTCTTAAAGTGTTAATGCCATTTGGAGAGGATCAGAGTGGGGAAATGATACAAAGTTAGCAAACTCAAAGATGAACAATAGCATGCATGAAGCTGGATTTGTAGAAGCATAGCTGTTGTAATATTAACTAACCCAATAACCTAACCTTGAAAAGTGATCAAAGGCAAACAAAATTATCCAAATAACTAGCTGAACAGTGATCAAAGTGAAGAAGTCCTGTGCTTTGACATGTACTCTGTTGCTACAACATGCTATGCTAATGCTACGCTATGTCTGGCTATGGGCACAAGGGAAGGCTTTGTCATTGTCCTTTTTTTGGCCTTTGCAGTTTGGAGGAAATGGTCTGTCCTTTATTTTCCTTGCCCAGTTAGCTCTTAAACCTACTTTGTTTTCCAGTGCTTGTAAAGTCTGATGCTGGCTCAAGCTACACTTCTTTACACTTAGTTAGCATTGTGTACTTCGCTAATGAGGAGTCGTGGATCGCTGCCATGAGGAATCAGTTCAGTGTGTCTGTTCCTAGCAGACCACATAGTTAAGGCAGCAAGACCCTTTGCCCAGAGGTCAGAGCTGATTAAAGGCTCCAGCATGATATTGCACTGGTTCTGCATTAGTGCTGCTCAGAGCTTTGCGGAATCAAAACTCTGTATGAACATCTCCATCTATATATTGTATCTGTCTACTGTTGCGTTGGGTCAGTGTCAAAAAGACCAAGAAATGTTAAAGGACCTTTTTGATAATGGGGTGCCACAAGCTGTTAAAATGTAACTTAACTCTGTTGATTTTACTGTAAACCTTCTACCATTCAGCAGCTCACTGCACATGGAGTATCACCCAGACGTAACTCAGAGCATGTTGGTGGACTGCTTGCATAAACACTGAGGAGGATTAGAAGTAGTCATCCTGTAATACTGCTCACATAAGATCAAAGAGTAAGTTTTTCTTGGACAGTGTTGCTCTTGTTTTATTTATTTATTTATTTTATTTATTTATTTTTTAGAAAGAGGGGCAATACATATTAATGAACATTTTAACAAATGTAAATATGCCAGAATATCGCCTTGGGCTAATTTCCATCTGCAGACCCTCTGGCAGGTTGGTGTTAAACACAAGTTAGTAAAAACATACAGAAACACTATTTACAGGTCATGTGACAAGGACAAAAACAGTGATCACATTATACTAGAACAAACAATGACAAGGAGAGTGGACACAGAGGACAGTATAGATAACAATAATGGAAACACATCAATTATATTGCACAAACCCCAGTATTGTACATGCCCAAACCATCGTGATATTGCGTTCACCCATTGCACTAACAGTTGTTTCCCTTTTTGTAATACACTAACTCTTTTTCCCGTCCAATATAAAACATGATTATTAAACATGATTACATATTTGTGTGTCCCTCAGCCGCCCTTTTAAGTGACTCTTAAAGATGGGTAGACTTGTACTTTCCCTCACTGACAGTGGAAGACTATTCCAGAAGCTCACTCCCTGATATGACAGAGCATTCTGTGAAAAGGTGGTCCGCCTGAGTGCCAGTTCACAATCACCTCTAACAGTGGCTCGAGTCAGTCGAGACCCGGCAACACTGCTAGACTTTTGTTTAATAAAATCACTCATTGGTGGAGGCGCCAGACCATGTATAACTTTGTATATTAGACAGGCAGATTTAAATAATTTGAAATTAGTAAAATTTAAAAACTTGTATTTTTCTAAAATTTGACAATGGTGATATGAAAAAGGTTTTTTATCTAATATTTTCAATGCTCTTTTGTAGCATACTTCAATTGGCCCAATAGCAGCAGAGCTCGTATAGGACCAACTTGTAATACAATATTCAATATGAGCCAGTATCATAGAATGCAGGAATGTAATCGCTGCTGTGTCTGTTAATGATGTGAGGATATGTCTAAAGTTCTGTATATTAACATTTACAGTTTTCACTACTTTTTTAATGTGTTTTTTAAAGGATAATTTAGAGTCTAGTAGCACTCCCAAATACTTAAATTCCTCAACATTAATGAATTCTTGTGCACCCAAGCAGACTTTTACTGCAGCCACGGTTGTTTTAGGTTTACTAAAAAACATTGATACAGTCTTTTTAAAATTAAGGCACAAGCATGAGTCATTCAGCCATTTTTGTAAATCATGTAATGCCAGTGAAAGCTGATGGGCTGCATCATCAGCAGTTTTGGCTTGCGTAAAAATTACCGTATCATCCGCATACATAATCCTGTCCACATTTTTGCACACATTAGGCAAGTCATTTACATAAAGTGAAAATAACAGGGGGCCTAGAATTGAACCCTGGGGGACACCTTGCGTACAGTAAAGATAGGGTGACTTGCTATTCTTTATTTGCACGCATTGTTTTCTATCTGATAGATAAGACTGTATCCATTTAACAATGTGATTACTAAAGTTAAATGTCGACAGTCTAGACAAGAGCTTAAGATGATTCACAGTGTCAAACGAACGCTTGAAATCAAGAAAAACAGCCGCAACATAACTGCTCTTGTCTAAGTAAGATTTCACTCTCTCAACAAAAACACAGACACCCGTTTCAGTTGAATGAAGAGTGCGAAATCCGAATTGCATAGGGTGCAAACCCGGATTGGAGTCATTAAGATGTTTGATGATAGAGTTAGCAACCCACTTTTCTGCTATCTTTGAAAAGATAGGGAGTATGCTAATAGGTCGATAATTAGCAGGGTCTGTTTTATCACCCGATTTATAAATTGGTGTAACTTTTGCCACCTTCCAACTCAGAGGAACGACTGTCTGCGTGATTGATAAATTAATAAGATGGGTCACAGGCACCAAAAAACAAGATTTATAATGCTTCAAGAAATTGGTATCAAATCCAAACTCATCCCTTGCTGTGGGGTAGAACATTTTGGCATGTTTCCATTAAACAAAAAGTTCTTGGTGCTTGGTGTTCCTGGATGATCTTTTAATAACCTATCATGACACTACTACCCTAATTAGTTGTTAGACTTTCTAAAAAGTTTTACACTGTTATTGTTGAGGGGTTTTTTTTAGGCAGCACACAACATTTCTAATCTTTTCCTGCCCCTTTGCCATCCTCATTGAAACATGCTGCTTGCTGTAAATCCAAAAAAAGCATATCTTTCTTAACATAAAATATCCTGAAGTAAATTTTTTTCCCAAACATTTAATATGATGCCTCTGTGCTATTTGAATTCTGTTTTTATCTACATTTTAGCAGAGCTTCCAGCTTTTCCCCCCCAGATATTCTGTACCACATCAAACAGGCTAACCGAGCCGCAGAGCCACTTGACACATTCAAAGTTTTACCTTTTTTTGTGTGGAAGTTTCAACTAAAGGTGTCCGTTATCCAATATCACATAAATAATTCATCACTGTGATGTTCTGGGTAATTTGTCTGTGAGTTCAGGGTGCCACTGCACAGACATTAAAGGCAAGCATCCAGCTATAATAAGTACAACTTCATTGAATTCTAATTTGTCATTCCGCCACCAAACGCGACCATTAGAGGAAATGGATAGCTATTTAATTGTCCTACTGTGGCTATACTTCAGTACTTTCACTGACAGTAGTGTCCAAAGCCTTGCTGAATTACCTCCTCTTGCTTTATTTTGATTTGACATCACCATTAAACTCGTCACCTTTTGCACCCTTCTTCCTTTACCTCAAGTCTCTGCCGCTCTTACTGGTATTTCTCTATAAGGATTATACAAAGGTGTGAATCTTATGTCCCTTAAGGGATACTTACTGTTATTAGCTGAAAGCATTTAAGGTGAGCTAAGACATGTGCACACGCTTTAGTTTTTAGTGCGGTTCATACAGTAGTGTCTGTGTAGGTTCTCAGTCATCCAGGTCATGGTAGTCCAAGGAGCTTGGAAAGAAAGTGGCTGGACTTCTTTTTGACGTAATCTTTACGTTTTTGAAGATGAAGAAGTACAGAACAGAGACTTCTCAATAGACTTTTTAAAAAGAATTCTCAAAACAAAGTCTTATTTCTACCTATCATGTGTATTGCTTATTTCCTGGTGTTTTTTCTTCTGATTCTCAGAAATTATTTGTAGCTGGAACATAAAGTGTCCCAGGACACAACAGTGTTCCAGTTTCTTGTGGAGAGAGATGATAGACACCCATGCCCACATCTACATAAATGGCACAGCTCTTTAACGGGTCTCCAGCTTCAAGTTCTTGGGGACCCACATCTCTGAGAATCTGTCCTGGTCAACTAACATTTCCAGCCTGGTCAAGAAAGCCCATCAGCGGCTCTTTTTCTTGAGGACACTGAGGAAGAACCGCCTGCCTACTGACATACTGGGTAAGTTCTACCCCTGTGTGATAGAGAAAAAACTGATAACAAGCAAAGTCACATGAGATTTTGGTCCACCATGACATACTATCTCGAAAGGCTTCATCTTTCATGCATGACAATAATCCCAAACACATTGCAGTAAAAATATACTTGGATAGAAAAACACACAATGCACTCTTTCAGTCATAGACTAGCCTCTCCAAACCTCAGTGTTATTGAAGCATTGTGGTATCATCTTGACAGAGAACAGAACAAATGGCAGCCAACATCAAGGAAGAACTTTGAATGTCCTTCAGAAAGCTTGTAGAACTATTCCTGAAGACTATAGGTGCATCTATTTCCCATATTTCCCCCAAAATGAAGGGTGACTTAAGACTTTTGCACAGCACTCTAGTTGTAATTCTTGTTCTAGAAGCATCATTTACAGATGCCGCTTTGGGTGTCTAATGTTCCCAAAACATTTTATTTCCCATTTCTTTTTTTTAATTCATCGAAGTTAAGATTAATTTGTATGCAATATCATGTTCTCCACAGCGTCTGCTGGGAACTCTGAACGCAATCATAAGCCAGCATGATCTTAATTATTAAAACTCCATATTCTTTATTGGCTTAATAGTCCTGGTTCAGACCCTGGCATCCTCCAATAATAATAATAATAATACATTTTATTTAAATAGCGCCTTTCAAAGCACCCAAGGACACTGTACAACAGATAAAAACTGGAAGCCAATGAACAGTTCATCAAATTGACCGATCCGGAAAAGGAAACGGCGTTTAGCAGCATGATTAACAGGGTCAATATGCAGCTGGCAGGGGGGACGAGCTAAAACGTCATTCTAATCGTGACGATACTCGTGGGAGAAATGAGAGCAAATTATTTCATTAGGAGTTTTGAGCATGCTGCTGCAATGCATTTAATAAATAAATAAAACTCTCAAACCCTGTGTTTGTAAGGGTTCCAGGCACAATCGCTGCTGTGCAGGGAGCTCAAAAGGAAGAATGTCTGTCAGTTCACACGACTGTTTCCCCAGAGGACGAAGTCATAATGGCAGAGAATGTACAATGTTTTACTCTGGAAACAGCACGCCATCAGTGTCAGTGCTTGTGAACTTTGCATTTTTTATACGCTGTCATGTTTTGTCAGTGTCTCGGGATGCAGGGTTTGGTTTTGTGTCTCTTTGTGTGTGCCGAGGCAAGTTTGTGCATCGGGCGCTGATTAGGCAAGTCCACGGCTAATATAACCGCATTGGAAAAATGTTTTTGTTCACAGACCGCCTGGCAGAAATGGCAGCTCATCCAAGTGCCGGTGTATTTGTCACAAGTAATTAATTTTTCTCCCATAAAAAAACGCCCACTGGGACGATGGAAAAGGTGGGTTCATTAACCTTCCTCACCCGAGCTTCCTGTGGCACTTTACAACGCATTGGCTGCTGGTTCCTCCAACTGCCCGTAGCAGAAAATGTGCAGGAATGAAATGCTTTTCTTCTGAGACGGCTGTTTTTTGCTCGGGGAATAAAAAGGATTTGCTTGGCATCGCGGTCCAAAATTTATGTATTTATTTTTTAACATTTTATTACAGCACTTTCACACTTTCTTCTTTCTTTACCGGAGACACGACCGAAGACATTTTGGACCCCACCCTTTCTCTTTTTTTTCCTGTTTTCTTATCCTATCATGCCTCCCCAGTTTCTCTCTAATCTCTCTTCTCTCCCTGCACCTTCACTTCCTTTTGCTGGGTTTGGATTTTGAGTCACTTTTTTCCTCCTAGTGTTTATTTCAAATTGACATTTCGTGGTGTTTAATCTCCAGGGGGGAACAATGGGTACATTCTACTACACAGAGTGATATGAAAAGCCCCAGAACTTGTGAATGTGAAGTGAGAGACAGAATAAAACAAATAAATGAGTATCTCAGACTGGCCCAGGATTCTGGTGACAGGAAAACCACAGTGGTGGGCAATTTTGTATTTCAGCTTGAGAGTGTTCTCTTCTTTCTGTAACTTTATTTCATTTTTTCCCCTTTTTGTCTTTTATTGTCAGCTTGCAGCCTGCCTGCTCCAGCGCTGCTGAAATATTCACAGATAATATCAGGAGCAGCAGAAAGAACTTTGTTAAAAGGAAAGGCAGGGGCACGTGCACTTGTGCCCTCCCATTGTGCATGCATGTAGATCATTATTTGACAGGCATCCTGACAGCTTGACTTGCTCTGTAGAGAAAGAAATTGACTTGTGTATATATTGTGAGCAAACCAGATGATGGGTTGCAACCAGTGTGGCTGCCTGTGAGCAGTGCAGGAACCTCTGAATATATTCTTGTAATGTAATGTCAAGCTGCAAGCCAGTGGTCAAGAAAAATTAACCGTGTACACATGAATTCCCTCTGTCCCCTCTGAAATGTTGTTGTTTTAAAATAGAAATCAGAATTACCTGAAAATGTACGTATAAAAAGTTCCAGTAAATGTACGAGTTACTTTTGGAACCTGAGCAATTATTGACGGATCTAATTGCTTTTGTAGAGTGTGCCTAATTAGAAGAATAAATACGCTCCTGGCAAAAAGACAAAGCCAGTCCTGCGTTTAAAGACTTTAAATGCATGTGCACATTTTATTTTTCAAACTCAGTGCTCCCTCAGTACATCAAATACAGAATTCTTACCCATTAAAATAATCCCTTTTTTCATCCATACCCATGTTCCTCTTTATTGCCCACAGAGCTGCGGTTCCTGTGGCTATAATTATCATTTCACTTTGACTTGCAACATGGCAATGAATTCCTCGCTGTGGTCCGACCTTTTTCTGTTGCAGTGCAACAGAATCTCTTTTCTGTGTGTGTGTGTGTGTGTGTTTTTTTAAATTAAGTCTTGTATTCATGGTTTTCACATGATGTCACATCATTATAGGAACACCCACCCGGAGGGGAAAACAGGGCCTTTTTCGCCCCATTTCTCTACATCTGTTTTTACTGCAACTGTTTCGTGCAAGGCAAAAACTATCGACGCGCAACCAAAATCCTCCTCGTCTGCAGTGAGTAAATTCGACCAATTCCCCCTTTTCTTCACAGAAAGGACGCAAGTAAGCCATTGACTGTATATAAAAAATGGCAGTAGAAACAGTGACATCACACACACACTGGATCTGGATGTCTATTTTAGTCTTAATAGTCTAACACACTGCAAGCGATTTGCTCGTTGATTCGCTCCCAGTTAGTAGCATTCCAGGCTCCAGTTGCCTAGGTGACCCTCTACTTATTATAGGGTGACCTGCTAGTAAATACATTAAAGTATAATATATTTACTGCCGGTATTCCTCACTCTCATTGGTAGTCTCTTCAGTGACTAATCTAAAAGGTTATAGAGAGAGTCCCGCTCACTTAGCGTCAGCAGCAGTTACCTGTAGTCGCTGGGAATTGCCAAACTTCAGTCACTTTTTATGCTCTCTGGTCGCCGCAAATCACTCCTAGTGTGTACTTGGCTTTAATATCAAGATTCTCTCTATCACCAGGTTAGTTTTTCTGAGCTCAACTTACTTGGAAGATAAGGTGGAGTACTAAGTTATCAGCAAACTGCTAGCATTAGCTACTAAAAATAGCAGCTACTAAAAGGATATACCTGCAATGCCTGCTGTAGATAACTGTTAGCTACAGCAGGCATGTGAAATAAGTTTTATTAGATTGGCAAGCAGGTATTGTGTTAACTAAAGTATTGCTGCTCCCTACTACAATGACCATGATACAAACCTTGGCTCAATTTAGACAGCTAATGTTAGCTAATTAGCTCACACGCATGCTTTGTCATTCAAGAATTGTCTTGTCTTTCCTGAGATGGAGTCATTATCAACTGATCCATTTTCGACATACTTACTCAGCGTACTTTTGTGGCTGTTCATTTTGGCAGCAGAATATGAGGTGGGATTCTCCACAAGATATATATAAAATATTACCAGCACAGAGGTCTGGCAGAATAATCTACTGTGAACTGCCGTGATTATTTCTGTACATGGATTACAAAAGCTTGAAGTTTGTTCACATATGTTTTTTTCATCTTTATTTGAAGACACAATCTAAATATTTGTGGTGTGAAGCATATGGAAAATAAATTGGCAGGCCTAAGAAGTAGTTCAGTGGAGTGATGGACCACTATTTTTGCCTTCCAGGGGTCTGCAGTGGTTAGGTTCACAGCAAGAGAGTCCTCGGTTGAAATCCACTGGCCTGTTGAGGTTTGTATGCTTTCCCTGTGCTCGTGTGAGTCCTCCCCCGGTACGACGGTTTCACATATGAAATTAGAAAATGAAGTTTATTTTTTGGCAAACACACTTGAGAAGTGTCATCTTGTTGTATAGTGAGTATGAGAAAACGCTCTCACTTTAATTTTATTAGTGTTACCAGGCTGTATCTCTCCATATAGCTTTACTGGGTATTAGCACTATTAAATTACAGTCGGTTTAGAAGTCTCTCTCGGCTGAAGTGTTTATGAGAGTTGTACCTGATGGCATAATATCTGAAGCAGATGGGCTGATCTTGGCTCTTTTACTTGGAAGACATATTTGAAGGTGGTATATTAAGTCTCTGTGCACTACTTGCAGCTCAGACTTGGCTCCACCGAAAGTCATTCATCTTCACAGTCATCACTCACATCATTCACAGTCATCTCACTAAACCCCAAGGGTGTTGAGGGGGAGACTCAGAGAGATTCTGAAGGCTCCACGCATGGGACCATTATCAGAGCACAGTAATGGATTACCTCAATGGTCAGCCTGTCACGGTCAATGTTTGCCCTGACATTTCATGTAAAGTTCTCGTCCCCTGGTGAAACATTGCAGCAGCCTGGATTGTCTTGCCAAATTGGTTGTCACAGTGTGTGCACTATAATCCCATCCTTTTTCTTTTTGCCTGTCTGTCCTCATATCTTGCCAGTAAGGTTACATGTTTTTTTTTTATATTTATTTTGACAGTGGTAAAGCTGAAAGATAGCACACAGTAATGTCATCAACAAAATGCGTAGGCTACGGAGGCACCAGGTAATTACTGGCACATCTTCACTGTCTGTGGAGGTCTGCTTGTTTGCTCAGCGTGCAGCTCTAACTGTTAGCTACAGCAGGATGAATTTTATGGATTTTGGTGTGGGGTTTTTTTCTTATGAAATAGAAGGAATAAATTCAGTGTTACGTTTAAAAATACGTTTAGGTAGATACTACCATGATATCTAACATGACTTATGTTTGACATGCATTCAGAAGTTTTGTCCACAAGCTAAAAATGCAAATCTTCAAAAAAATCGAAGGTGACACCTTACAAATAATGTATCATACATTAATATTGGCATTGTAGTTTTTCTGTTAAAAGCTTTTCATTTTGGCTGGTCCAACGAGGCAATAATTCAGTGAAAGTGGTGGATATTCAAATGCTAATAACGTGAAGGATGTGCTTAAAGATATTGATGACAGATAATAAAAGAGAAGAAAATTGGCTTTGGACAGATGAGGTATAATGCTGTGTTGGTTATTTTCCCATTAAGCATTTGTGCCTTTTCTTTATAATGTTGGGTAACACTTTATTTTTTGTGATTGGTCAGGAGAGAAGAACTCTAGCATGTGCTGTAGCATATATTTAGCATGCTAGCACATGTTATTTCAGGTGTGATTTCAGAAGATTTGGCCCGTGCAGCCATGCTAATGTTTATCAGTCTCTTAACTGTCATAACTGTGTGATGTGTGCTTCTCATGTGCATTGCTTTTTTTTTTTTTAAAGAAATGCACAGGTAACTTCCCTTTACCATTTAGAGCTAACTCACCTCTGTTAGCTTTAGCATTTTCATTGCTACGAGCTGTCATTAGTCACTGGAATATGTGTGATGGTAGCTAGGACATGCTGACAGATGTCAAATGTAGATATTGTTTACAAGACTGTATGATACTGGGGGCCTCTGGATGTCTGGAGTTTTGATCTCCTCCATACCCGCTTCACACCCTGGAGGACGGGGCTGTGGCCCCCCCACACTCCCTAGCAGATCATTACATGGAGAAACCTTTGGAATGCAAGCATGCTGATCCACACAGGTATGCACACATGGGTATTCACAGACGCGGACTAAAGCTTTCTTGGCTGCTGCCCCAAAGCACACTGTGCGCTGTCTATCTTGCGTGCTGCACAATATCGTTTATTACTTAGTAAATACTGATATCTATGACTAGCTAGTTTATTGTGATGGTGCTTTGTTTTCTCTATTATTATGTTGCTCTTTGTTGTTTGCTGTCTCCTCTGTTTGTTTGTTTGTTTGTTTGTTTGTTTGTTTTTTTTCTCCATACAGGTGACCCAGGAGGTTTTTTTTTTTTTGTCTCTCTTCCCCCCCCTTCTCACCGTCTCTTCTCCCCTTGGGTTTTCTTTCTTTCTCTCCCCCTCTCTCTCTCATTCATTCCCCCTGTCCTATTTATTAAAAAAAAAAAAAAAAAAAAAAAAAAAAAATGACAAAGGATGAACTGAAGCTCTGCCATCACGTAATGTCGCATACTGCTGTTTCTGATGTCATTTAAAAAAAAAAAAAAAAAAAAAAAGACTGTATGATACAAACTTATGTCTAGCATTTAATTTTATTCATTCACAGTAAATTGCTTTGTTCCCAAATATTGAAGCTATCTGTATCTAAGCTCTTATAACATTGTGGGAACTTTTTTCTATCCTCTTTGCAGCAGGTGCATCCTCAGCTGTTTGTAAAAATGGTTAATTTCAAATCCATTTGCTGTATGTTTCAGGAAGCTGATAATTGGTATATGGATGGGAAAGGCATTTTATTTAGGTGACGGCAATGATGTGAGGTAATCTAACAGGACTTGTCATGTTTTAGGTCTTAATTGAAACTGAGGGAGATGTCAGTCTAAGACTGTGCTAGTTGTCTGTCAGTATTTAGGGTAAGATTGGTTCAGTGAGCAGACATCAGCAGGCCGGTTGTGTGTAAAGCAATTTATATATTTTCACTAGAGTCTGTTAAATCGCCTGTTTGCATCTCTGTGGCAGGGCAATTCCAGAAATGGCACCCTTAGACTTTTCCTTTTTGAAATTCTTCTCATGGACAGCATCATCTCCAGGAAAGGTATTGTGCAGCTCATGGTACAGAAAATCACCACAGGCAAAATGACTTTGACATTGCTCCATAGTACAGGCAATGGAGGGTGACATATCCAATATCAAGAGAGTGGCAGGGCTAAATATTTTTGTCAGGCTAGTGGCTTTACTGTGGAGAGATGTGGATGAAGGGTTCATTTGGGTGCGGATTTGAAAACAGCATTTTGGAGACCAACTCCAGGTGAATGTATGTTTTCTTTCTATGGTCCTTGTTGTCTGCAATGGCAGGTCGCTGGAGGACAAATGTGAAGGCTTTTGTATTATTTCAAAATACACTTGATAGTTTGAAACATAAAAGTAATGTCAATGTCACAAGCCTTTCATGCCTCTGTTATCAGAGATCTAAATACATACATAGTACTTACACCACAGCTTGTAACTTTAAAATTAAGTTTACATATATATTTAATATGTGGTTTTCTACACAAAATATCGCATCTAATGTATTAATTTCATTTCCATTCGTTATGAAGGAAGAATTGAAATCTTCACTTCTTGAAAGTTTAAATTTAATTCCGACAATTTATTTTGTTCTGAATTTGAAGCACAAAATGTTAAACCACAAAGAGACTGACTTACTTAAAAAAAGGAAGAATCAATCCATCTACCCAGTTCCAGCTTGGTAGAATTTAAAGATTTGCAAGTTAAATACTCAAAGTCTTGCCACTAAAATCGAAGGAAGCCACATTATTCTTCAGCATTTTGATAGCACATTAATACAAATGGAAGTAGAGTTGTTTTAATCTGCATTGTGTAACCCAAATGAAGTGGAACTCTAGCATTTTACATGTTGTTGAGTGATGTATCTGTACACCGATCAGGAATAACACCTGCCTAGTATTGTGTTGGACCCTGTTTTGCTGCCAAAACAGCCCTGACCTGTCGAGGACCCCACTACACCCCATAACGTGTGCTGAGGTATCTGCACCAAGCAAGCTACAGATCCTTTAAGTCCTGTAAGGTGAGGTGGGGGTCTCTATGTTTGTCCAGCACATCCCAAACACTCGATCTGATCGAGATGTGAGGGATTTGGAGACCAAGTCAACAAATCAAACCCGTGACCAGACCACCTTCTTCCATTTCCCTGATGCCCACATTATTGGTCATAAAGTTCGGCCTGATCAGTGTTCACAAAACAGTGATATAAAAAGATTGCTCTACAGCATTGTTTGAAACTCTGTGTAACTCTGTTTCTTTCCTTAGTGTTGTGCTACTTGTGACCTGTGGTTTTGTAGTACGCAAAATGGCTTGAACATGGCTTAGTGAATCATCCTGTAAACCAGCGGCCCCCCAACCTTTTTTAGGCCACGGACCAGTTTAATGTCAGACAGTATTTTCACGGACCAGCCAAAATAAAATGATACAACCCATATGGAAAAGATATATATAAATCTTATAAAGTTTGTATCTGTCTTGTGTGAAACTTGTATGAAAACCATACAAGAGTGAAAACAGATATAAGATCCCTTGAAAAATTATATAATGAAACTTGTATGTTTTTGATACTTAGTAAAACAATGTATGAAAGTAATGAGAAAGTGGCCACTTTCATGAGTAATCACATATAAGTTTTTACTATTTCTTTTCCATATGGGAACCAAGGGAAAAACTGTGGTATTTTGTAAATATAATAGTAAACGTGAATTCACTGTGTAATTGTGTAACTTTATTAGTAGGATCCTCTTGAAATGCGCCAACAACATTGACAGTAACATCTCCGTCTCTGCCCCTTAATGCTCTCTGGTTGCTATGGTAACGTGTAAATATTTCTTTCAAAATAAGACGCACAACTACAACACGGGAAAAGTCCCAGGAAAACCGAGTTAATGATAAAAACCCTGAAAATCATCAATTTCACACCCGAGCCTCAACTCTCGCGGCCCGGTACCAAACAACTCATGGAGCGGTACCGGTCTGTAAACCATGATGACAGTACCACTAAGCTGTGTTTTTTTTTCCAAAGAGATGAGATGAGAGACGAACAAGGCAGATCCCTGGCTTCATAGATAAAGTGTTGTCCAAGTCCTGTGGGAGATGGGACAGCATCATTAGTCATTGTTGGAGACCCCTGTGTATACTAAGGCCATACTGCCAGAGGAGATGTACTATCACTCTGGTGCCCACGCTGGGTGTTACTGGGGCCTATGGATTTTCAGCACTTTGTACACTCGGTGACTTTGGCATTATTGGTGTTTTTTTTCTTTTCTTTTGAATACAACTGTGTTTATATATATCTCACAGTTCAGTCTGTGTTAGTGTACTGCTCTGCGTCTTCGCCATCATCTGTCCACCTCTGCTGTGCTTGAACCATAACTTGTTACATGGTGGTTTCAGCCGGCTCTGCTTTTTACACCGGGCCACAAGTCAACTTCCTGCTGGGATAACAGCCCGGAGAGTGTGTCATAGTGGAGGAAATAACCTGGACAAATCGATGGACTTTTCTTTCTTTCTTTTTTTTTTTTTGAAATGCCAATCAGACTTTGAACAGAGAGCAATTTGGATCAGCCCGAGCTGTCTCTGCTGTGAGGTGTGAGGCCAAGGTCAAACCTTTTAGATATCCTTTGTCACCCAGAGAAAAGCAAGACAAAAACATGACAAGAAAGAACGCTAGTAAAAATGTGTAAGAGAAAATAAAATATATACTGTGCGGACCTTTTGTTTCACCCTTTTGTGCTAGTTTGCCAGCCTCCACCACAGTTAATTTATAGCTTTAGGCGACGTAACCTGCACGAACAAGTGAACCGTGAGAGTGTAACAGCTTGCATGCTAGCTTTCTTTCCACCAAAGTAAATTAATACAAATGGTGTAAAACTTGGCTTATTTTTCTTGTGCTGCCCTGGTGCGTTGCAGATACACCATATACTTATATTGCTGGGAATGACTTGTCATTACTCTTCCTAGTAGGAGTGCCTACTTAAGAAATCCAGGGAAAACTGCATCCGTGCAGACACTGATCCAACCAGTGTTCCAGTGCCGGTCTTTATTAAGAGACTGATGCAGCTCCTGCAAACATCCTCCAGCCAGTTTATCCACCTGTTATCGACGTTTCCCTCATGCAGAGAGGCGAATCAGAGAAACCTCTTGTTCTCAAATACAGCATGAAAAGATACAAGTCAATTTCCCATATTGCCAGCTAGAGCTCAAGGCTGCAACATTGCGCTGAGATCAATTTATAACATCTGTGTTTGTGTGAGCCTGGTCCCGTTGGAGAACATTATGAACACGCAGCATTTAAGATGACTTTACAGTTTATTTGCAGCCGGGCCTCAGCGAGTCTCCTTTTCACACATGAAACCTGAACAAATCTTGCTTCGCGCGGCAGATTAGGACGGCAGTTTTTGGCAATCATTATACGTGTTCATGTGTGGAAGAATTCCACGTCTATTCACACATAAAATGTGTTCAGGGTAGATTAGAGGTTTTTACACATCACCTCAGTGGCAGCACAGTAGCAGCGCTAAAGAATAGAAAATAATAATTTAAAAAATGAGAACTACATTTTCAGATTTTTCTTTTTTCCTACTATAGTCTAAATGTAGATTCTGATGTTTGCTAATAGTTCAGGACTTTTGTGTCGTCAGATCTTATTCTGAGTTGGTGTATTAAAACTAAAACAGTGCTTCGGTAAGCTAGATAATTGTTCAATGTGAGTATGTTTTTATTGTACCAGACATATAAACTGTTACTGCTTTCAAAAGGAGCGAATTATCATTTCTCATTCATATTTATTAAAAGAATAAGGATAATCTTACTGCCACAGACTTATATGCAAAACAACTTAAAAATGAAATTATTTTTAAACACTAGTCTGAAGAGATGTGGACCCATTTGCTATCTTTTCTGTCTGTATTGTTTGCCACATAGTGCAATTAATATAATCGTGTTTTGCGTTGTTTGTTCTATTTTTTTTATTTTGCCCAAAAGCCTTTCTCATTTCTAAATTCCCACTTTCGATGGTCCTTATCATATAAATTTTATCAAGGCTAGACTTAAAAGCTCCGGCGGCCTTCGGTTAAATCGACCACAGCAACAACTTGATCTTCTTCAATTTATGTGGAGAGAAAACGGAGGAAAGTATCCTTGAATATGCTCTCACAAAACAAGTTGAACTCACAGTTTTTTGTGTGCGGTGCATTATGAATTACCGTCAAACAGAGATCATTATTGTAGTATGATTGTGCGCGATGACATAGCGCGTCGGTCCTGTTAGCTGGAGTTCAGTGCGCAACACCTATTTGCACAATGCCCAACATGCCAGACTGTATTAGTATTTCATAGTGGGTTATTGCAGTGCAGATCAATTTGACCAGTGCTGATGAAAAGCCCATGCAGGCTAAGGAAAAATATAATACCCTCCTTTAGTCGTTCTCCTGGCGGTACAGCCGCTGTGACCTGCTCTCTGCCATTTCCTGACACACAATTAAATTCCAGAAGAGCTGTGACTCTTGCCTATATAGACAGTCGTGCCTACCATTACAGGAAATAGCAATTAAGTGCTAAATTAACTTATAGCAGCACTTAGTGTAACCTATTATTCAAAAGGTAATTGTAATAAGTTAACAACGAGAGAACGTAAGTAGTTCTATCAAAGATAATTACCTAATGTCTAAAATCCTGTCTTCATACCAACTCAAAGGAGGGCTCGGTGGATTTTGGACAGGTGAGAAACAGAAACAAATGAATCAAATACCGACTATAGTGTTTTTAGGCTGGCTGTCTTTGGATTTCTAAAGGTGTGGCAAAATAATAAGAAACACACAATCACATAACTTGTTATTTCCTTTTTTGATTGTTTTCAATTGACTTTTACTGCTAATTAACTGCCAATAATTCACTGGCTTACATCTGTATATTTTTAAGTAGTTTGTGCTGCAATCTCTGTGGCAGCTTATTCTTTGTGCAGCACATTGTGCTTCCACAAAGGATGAAATGTGCTACGAACGAAATTTTGCAAGCTTGCTTCGGTTGTTTCTTGGACATAGTCCCTATATATGCATCTCCTTTCTACCCAGTATGAGCACTCAAAGAGCTTTCTGTTTCAAGTCTCATTCACCCGATCATCTATATCTAACATTTTTATCTAACAATCACACTCTGAATGATGAACTGGGGGAACTCACGGTCTTCCATCTTGTCTGAGGATACTTTGACACATGGATACTGTAAGAATAGCGGGGGGATCGATCCACGACCAGTGAAGTGTCCCATTTAAGGACCTAGTGCCAAATCTGGCCTTTCACAGTTTTGAATCCAGCATGCAAATGACCTGTAGGTTCTTAATACACTTATAGATCTGCTCTATTTTCTGTGTTGGTGCATGCACTCTGTTCAAAGGCTAAGCTAAACAAACAGGTGCTTCTTCTGAGCAGACGCTAGCTAACAAAGTGCAAAAAAAAAAAAAAAGTAACGTTAATGCTGAAGGGAGGCAGTTTAATGTGAAGATGGAGATGTTTGTAAAGGGAGGCCTGTTTGTCCTTTTGTCACTAGACAATTTCTGTTTTTAAAAGATCGTATTGTCGTTTTGGTGTTTGTCCACACACTCAAACGCCGATATGAAGACAGACGAGGCGCTGATGCGAAATGAACGGAGGTATACAACTGCAGCACGGCATGTTTATTCAAGTCAAATCTCAAAGTGATGTAACTATAAAGGCAGGCTTCATATGTGCAGCCAGTTGCATGGCAGACGTAGAGGCTTTATGGTACAGGTGAAGTACATGATCAAAGCTCTTTCGCTTTAATGAAACTTCCTACACACCTACTGAGTTGTCATGTTCACACCCGTGAAACAGGCTCGGGAAGACTAATAAAACGGGAAGCATATAAAACATTCATTACTTTACTTTCACATCAGGATATATTTGGGTTTATCGAGTGCCCTATACTACCAGTAATGTCATATTCATGCTTGGAAAACAGGTTGTTTGTATTGGCTGTATGGTAGCTTCCTGCAGAACTCTAATCAGATGCTTTATTCTCAGATACTGAGATGCATTTCACTTCCTTTAAGCATACTGATAAACCACTACAAGTTCCTGATTTCAGTCTGTGTTGGACTGTAAGTATCAGTTTAATAAAGATCAGATTGTGTAATGAACGCCAGGCCTGCTTCAACTAGTGAGCTAAGTATAGGCAATGCCGCATAGCGTGTACCTTTGTACGTGTCTTAATGAGTCATTTAAGTGCCAGCGATTACTTTTTTAATTCATCAGTTTAATTTATTTCTAATGAATGAGTAATCAGGGAATGAAAGTGACTGACAAGTTGATCTGAGTAGCACAGTTATGAGAGCTTTGAAATATTATTTCTCTCTAACTAATTACATGTAATGACCACCTTAATATCAGTAATAGCGTTCTGACTTATTATCGGTTTGACAGCTTAAGGTTTCTGTGAATAAAGGGAGTAATTGGTGCAAAAATGTGAATAGGTTAAACATGTGAACAACAACAAAAAAAATCACTTCAGAGATTTTCAGTGGAAATTACTTTGTGTAGTTCATGAAGTCAAAAAAAAAAAGTTTTCAGAAGAAGTTGTTAAAAGAAAACTTTTAAAACTGCAAGCCCGCTGTTGCCATCATTTTAAGCCATCTGTGTTCGAAGTATACACTCACCAGCCACTTTGCTCTCTGGTGCAGAGTTTTGCCTTCAGAAATGTCTCATTTCTTTGTTGCACGGCTTCAACAAGGTGCTGGTCCATATTGACGCGATAGCATCACACCGCTGCTGCACATCCATGATGTGAATCTCCCGTTTCACCACATCCCAAAGGTGCTCTATTGGATTGAGATTGGATCTGGTGACTGTGGGGGACATTTGAGTACAGCGAACTCATTGTCATGTTCAAGAAATCACTTTGAGATGAATTGAACTTTGTGACATGGTGTGTTATACTGCTGGAAGCAGCCATCGGAAGATGGGTACACTGTGTTCCTGAAGAGATGGACTTGGTCAAAAGCAATATTCAGGAAGGCTGTGGTGTTCAAACAATGCTCAGGCACTACTAAGGCACCCAACGTGTGCCAAGAACACAAAACCACCACCAGCAGCAGCTTGAAGCACTGATACAAGCTAGGGAACATCCATTATTTTTAAATGCTGTTTACTCCAAATACCCATCAGTTTTCTGTTGTTTAAATTTGGTGAACCTGTGCAAACTGTAGCCTCAGTTTCCTGTTCTTCTCTAACAGCAGTGACACCCGATGTGCTCTTCTGCTGCCCATCTGCTTCAACGTTTGACATGCTGTGCATTCAGAGATGCTCTTCTGCATACCTTGGTTGTAACTAGTGGTTATTTGAGTTAGTGTTGCCTTCTTACCACCTCAAAGCAATCTCATTTGAACTCTGGCATCAATAAGGCATTTCCACCCAGAGAACTGCTGCTCTCTGGATAGTTTCTGGTTTTTGGACCATCCTCTATAAACGCTAAAGATAGTTGTGTGGGAAAATCCCTGTAGATCAGCGGTCCCAAACCTTTTTCGTGCCACAGACCGGTTATGTCCGACAGTTTTTTCACAGACCGGCCTTTAAGGTGTTGCGGATAAATACAACAAATAAAAACAGTACTGGTACCAAAAAAATACGATTTATTCATAACACACGGGAAAAGTCTCAGGGAAACCGAGTTAATGCTAAAAATCATTTTAAAAAAATAACAATAAAAGCCCTAAAAACCATAAATTTCACACCCGTGCCTCAACTCTTGTGGCCCGGTACTAAACAACTCACATTGGGGACCGCTGCTGTAGATTTTTCCAATCCTTAGACCAGCACGTCTGGTTCAAAGCCACTTAAACCACCTTTCTTGTCCATTCTGATGCTCAGCTTCAACTTCAGCAGGTCATTGTGACCATGTATAAATCCATCAACTTGCTGCCAGATGATTCAAAGTATTCATGAGCAAACAGTTGAACAGGTGTGCCTAACTTAGGGGTCTGTGACTGAACATTACTCACCAAACTGTTTTGAAAATACTGCTATGCAGCTTTTCATGTGTTTCATTCATGTAGTCTTCATTGCATAATGCCTTGGCCAGTATATTCTGTAATCACACACTGCGGGTTTATTCGCCTGGTTTGTAGACTTTTGATGTAGCAGCTCCCACGCTGTGAAAATTTTCCTACAAAAACCCTTCAATATACAAAGGTGTTTTTTTGTTGGCTTCACTGGAATAGCTGCAGATGTTTTGTGCTGCGACCCAATTTTATTTATTTTAACAGCACTTAATGAAACATGCGACCCCTGCAAGGTTACACAATTTAACTCGATGAACACCCCTGTCTTATCTCTGCCTCATTTCTATAAAAGCATAAAGTTGCAGTTTAGAAGCTAATTTGACGGTTGTACTAATTGACATTAATACATGCCCATTTGTGTCTGAGTTGGTGCAGAGCTTACTCCGGGAACATGGCCTACCATTAGCACTCTGCCATTTTCTTTGATGTGGAATCATAAACAGCAAGCACGGCGCACTACTCACCAAATTAAAACACTAATTCTCTTTGAAGGTTTTACAGTATGATAAATAATTTTGAAGTTGTGTATAGTGTCCAGAGCAAGCCCCTAAATTTCTCTCCGTCACCACAATGGCCTCTTACGGTTTGTCTACTTTTAAGCAGTTTGTATGCTGAGTAATGGGAAAACAGAGATGTACGTATGTGACCCTTTCTCACCTCAACAGGGTGCCCCATGTTTCCGTGTGCGAGCCTCTTACTACTTTTAGCAGTTCTGGTAATTAGATATTGAACCAAGGTGCTCCCACAATAGCTGAAAATAAAGCTGGAGATGAAAGAAGATTGAAACAGCAAAGGAGTTGATTAGTGATGGGTCTGTAACCAAAAAGGGGACTGTGGTTCCATCACTTGCTTTTCTCTTAGATGTTTGTAGGGTTGGTTAACTTTTGGTTTTGTCTCTTAGAAAGCCTTTTCTCGCTGACCTACAGTGATCGCTCAAGATCTCAGAGGATATTGTTCTTATCCAGGTTGGTTTTATTTGAACAAAACACGGGTTGATCCCTGAGACATGAGTTATAAGCATTGCTCATAAAGTTCTGTGATGAAGCCTCGGTTACGTGGGGACATTTAGTGCAAATGCATCCTTCTCCAGACCGAGACAGCCTTTGTCTGCTGATCCAGTGTGAAAAAAACAACAAACTTCTGACAGTTTCTTCTGTCCGGGTATACTTCAGCGCACAGCACTGCTTTATAGATTCAATAAGGCTTGTGCAAAATGTCCAGTGATCTCATTATCTTTTCTTTTTTATAAGGTCCTTTGAAGAGGCTCTAAAAAATAGCTCTGTTATCAGCACTCATAATGAGCTCCAGGCTTACTGGAGAGAGATCGGAGCATGAAGCCTTTCTCCCATTGTTTCATCTAGAAGTAATCGATACCCAATCAAATCTTATTTTTATTTAGTCTTGTAAAGGAATGATTTGGTAGTACTTTCACATTGTTGGCAACATGACCGGAGGCACCTATTGCAGGGTGGACATGAATAGGATGTTCAGCACAAAATAATACAATCCAATACAACTGGCATGCATTGAAGGCTGCGATTGTAAAGCTAATAAAGCTGATGTCACCATGTTGAATTAATTCTTTTTTTCTTCACACAACATAATGAAAACAATTCAAAACTCACAAAACTAAATACTCAAAAAGTGGCAGAGATTTACGTGAACACATTAAGCGCTTTAAGTGGGAAAGGTTTGCATTATATCCACCTACCTGTAGGTGGTGCAGTTCTAGATTTCCTATACCGATACCGATAGCCAGTAACGATACTAAAGTGTCAAATAATTGATACTTTAGACATAGTATGCTATACAGTTTGCTACCTAGCTTAATCATCATTGTTATTCTATATTTACTTTATTAACAGGACAGTACAAAGAGTTGCCATCAATCTAGGAAGAAAATAAGCGAAACAACAGTTAAGATTAATATGAATACCAGTATGCAACCACTCTGGTCATTGGCATTGGGGTCACCTGCCCAGTAGTGGTCTGTGTTACTGCAAACTTTAGTATGGATTTGATACCAAGTAAATACAGGGCCAGTATTGCTGACACTAATACTGACACTTTTAACTTAAAAACCCAGCTTATGCATAGGGGAAACCAAAGTGCAACACAAAAACGAATCTGCTAGCTGCTCCCAATGTAGGTCCAAACCACAAGTTTTGCAGTTTCACGACAACAGAATACTTTATTTATCGTTAGAGGTAGGAAACATCAGGTTGGGCACAGCCAAAAAAACCCCAAAACAGTCTAGAAGGAAAACACAAATAACTTGCCTATCATGAAGAGTACTCAACTAAACACACAGCCTGATTGGAAACAGGGAGTTGGACCACTCGAGTCCTGACGGGTCCCAATTTTCAGCCAATGATCGGAAGCGAAAATGAACAATGCTACCCTCAGGTGTGAAAGAGCTGAAGGAATACACAAAATTACGACCTGGCTCTTTACAGGGGAGAGCATTGACCACTAGATCACTGTGATTTTTTACTCTCAACAATAATTAGTTAAAACACTAAAACACACCATCTATTCAGTCGCACTAGTACTGGTCTGATACCATTGGTCTGTGTCGGTATTGCCAATATTATGATTGACCCACCCCTACTGCTCAGCCAGTTGAGGTATGCTGGCATCCATCTAGTTTTATTATTAGCCATAGCAGCTAGCCTCCACCTTAATCACAACAGCTAATGTGGCTATCGTTAATTAAAACAGCTCACATTAACTGGCTAGGGACTTGGTGGAGTTAGGTGTTAAGTGGAGGAGGCAGAGGCAGCGTTGTTGATATTAATATCGCTGGAAATCTAATAGTTTTTCAAATTCTTCACTTTATATTTAACAGTGATTCAAATTTCACTCACCGATGCAAATTTGACAAATATATGAACATATATACAAAAATGTATATGCTACAATCAGCAGTAATGGTATGAAGAAGAAAATTATGATTGTAATTTTTCTATTGATCGATATCAGCCCAGACTGTGATACTCCAGATCGTCTGGTTTTATTGAGTTTGCTGTCTCGACACATCGGCAATCACACATGATTTCTGATAGCCGAAGATGTTTATTATGATTCATGTGATATTTGTACACTGAGAAGCATTTAACACTTGTTTTTTTTAATGGCGTGATGGAAGAGTCTGAACCCGCGAGCAGGTTTATTTGTGGGGCTCCATTTGTTTTGTGGCTTCAACTGATTCCTGATTCTCTGTCATTCACAACCTGGGGGAGTCATTTTAGAAGGCAGAGGCTGATGAATGGGATATCAACGGGATGCTGTAGAAAATGATTATGTGTTACGCAGCAGAGACAGCAGTTGTATCTCAGCTGCAGCACAAACTGGAAAATGACAGATTTACCAGATAGTAGGAAAAGACGAAATTATAAATTAAAGATCTTTGCGTTTGGGGAAGAGCCCACCACTGTCCACATTTTCTACACCTCTACTCTGGAGAATACACCAAAGGAGACACTTAATAAAAGCACAATGATTTTAATCAATGAAAGTGATTCCCTGTTGTTTTTACCTTTAATAATAAAAGTCAAAACTGTCAAAACTTGGTGGATTTCTTTTCCCACCTCCACTCTAAAAATCCCTCTAATATCTCTGTCACCCATCAAATTCTCAGAATTATTCAAGAAATACCAAATTAGCTGCCGAGAACTTGGATGTCATCTTTCATTCAACTCCAAAGGTTTGTGCAATCCTATTTTCATCAAGACTGATTCAAAAGGCATGCGAGGCATCTTCAAATTGGGCATGTTTTGACAGGGAACAAGTGACTTCTTCTGCGTAATAAATCTTGGATTGAGTGTTGTAGGTCTTCATATCCTGAGCCGTTCATTCCCTGCAGCTAATTCAGCATTCAGCTGCCAAGTTTTTGACAAGATGTTGAAAAAGAGACCAAATTAGTCATTTTTACAGCACCGTAATTGGCTTCTGGATTTAGATTATTTTTTAATTACCTTCAAACAAACATCTTTTTTTAGGAGCTTCTGCTGTTTATGACCTCAGATAAAGACGCGTACCCGAGCTGCCTGCTCGACACTTAAAGACGCTGAAGCATTAATGATTGTTGTCAAACCTAAAGAGTATTGTTTTCAATCTATTTTTTAAAAAGTAAAAGTGTGGCATGAATGAAGACAGGAAGATGTCACCTGTCACCAACAAAACAGCCACTCAGTGTCTATGCTTAAACTTTTTGGGGTGATTTTTTATTCTTGTCCATCTGCCAAAGGTTTTTTTTCACTCACATCTACAGTGCTGTGCAAAAGTCTTGAGCCATTCCTGATTTCTTTATATTTTGCTTCCAAGGTGCCACTTTTTTGCATTCGTAAAGTGGTGTTGAGCAACAGCTTCCAGTTTTTCTTTGTTCACTCACTTTTAGTCCAGTCCTTGTACCCGATCATTTTCAGAGGAACGGGGTTTGTTTGTTTAGCTATTTGAGTCATTCAAGCCTAAACATGTACCAAACTCAAGGGGTGAACCAGTGTTGTGTCTACACAAAACAGACAACTTGGCAAAGAAACAATCCTAAATTTTATCTTTAGGCATTTTGTTACTGGCAGCCGGTCAGAAACACATAATTTGTTCCCATTTCTTTAGTTGAATTTCTGGAAATTGCCATTTTTTTCCTGAATAGTATATTAGTATAGTATAGTACTAGTTGAGTATATTAGACCAATGGCCAATATTTATGCCACAGCTGCCCTGAATTAACAGTATTGTTAATTACTAAAATCATTTTCGGTGTTTCTTTAATGGAATATGTGAGATCTTTAATCAAAATTATATTTTTAATGCTAAAATATAAAAGTTGTTATGAACGTAACGTGAGCGTTCGCTGTGTGGTTTGGAATCGCTCCGAACGATTAGAAACAGCAAGATGGAGACGGATAACTTTCTTAGCAGCCTCTTTACTCTCAGCGCACCGCAACAACGAAAAACACTTCCTGTGTGCAGCCCTCATGAATACTTCACTGGCCAATCAGAAGCCAGGAAATCCTATACTTGGATCAATGCAGGGAAAACAACTAGGTAGATTCAACACATACTCATTACTGCTTTGAACATGCATGTGTAAACATCCAGATGTGTAAACATGTAAATATCAGAACTAGGGCTGCCACGATTAGTCGACTAGTCACGATTACGTCGACTATCAAAATCGTCGACAACTGATTTAATAGTCGACGCGTCGTTTGAAGCTTTGTAAGATCACAAAAGACGCAGGAATAAGTAGCAGGATTTAAGAGTGTAATAATTATTACACAGAGAATTATTTTCTCAGAGAAGTCCAGTGTGCTGCTTCAAATTTGGGTATAAAAAAGGGAATTCATTCATTTTTTGTTAAACTAGATTTTTAAAGAATTTGAAAATATTTGCGTTTTCTCGTTACCTGAAATATCTCAGCACTGTGCGCAGTTTGTCCTTAAAAATGTTCAGCATACCGCACAAATGGAGGACAAAAGAAGTGGCAGACTGAAAAACACATATATATACAGCAGATGAGCAGTATCTGAAAGAAGAAACAGAAACAGGAAAAACAACCCAGGAAGGACTTGAGAGATACACCTGGGCCTTGAGCTGATTTATCTACTGTTCACTGAAGCCTCATCAGAAATGGTCTCAGTGGAAGGGTGGCTGTCAAGAAGCTACTGCACATTTGTCTTGCAAAATATAAAATAATCAGTGATGCCTCAAGACTCACGTATGTATTTAAAACCAACCAAACACAAGAAACTAAAGCTATAGTGCAGCGGCTCTCCAAAGCACTTCATATTCTACGTTTTCCAGGTTCATTCATTAGCCTAGATAAGGTCAAAATCCGTGCGTCTGTGCCGGATAATGACTGAGAGAGTTTCCACCTGCAAGCGGCATAAAGAGTGTATTAAGAATAGTGCTGTGATGATTATTTTGAAAACAGTCTGGGACAGAGAAACCCATCTGTCAGTTGGGCCCTGGTGAGCAACTGTTTGGATAATGCAGATAAGGTTGACGGATAAGTATACTAAGGTAAATTTACTTTCAGACCCTGTGTGGGGTTAAGAGTACCGCGTGGAGCTCGTAGTGCTGCTAAGTATATCTGTTTGTTGTCTAAGTGTCTTTGTGTACGGATCGTGTGAAAAGATTAATAATGTAGCGGCACACGGCACCAACACTTTATACAGTATGGATGTTAATATCCTGATAAGTGAGCGGCAGGTGAATTTCATTTTCAAAATTGTGTAGTTAGTTTTGGGTTTTAATGTCGTGTGCTTTCCTCTTGAGTTCCCTATTTGTTTCTTTTAATGGTGAAGATTAGATATTTTCAAAAAAGGCACAAACACTCCACAATACAAGGAGGGATACAGATTTAAAAACAAAATTGTATTCGTAGTGCAGCTTTTATCTTTAATGCATGGTGTATTTTGTTGCTTTTTGCTTTGAAAACTAAGATTGTAAATTGGCTCGATGGCTTTATTTTGGAAAAATGAGAGAATAAAAAAGTTTGGATTGTATCACAGAAATCACACCTGCTTTGCAAAATACTCTTTAACAAGCTTGTCTGAGCGACTTACCCAATTTGCAGATCTTGTAAATCAGTCAGCTTTGACAGTTAGCATATGCAAAGCAATTCAGCGCTGTGTTTCTGGAGATGGGCAGCACAGCCTACAGGTTCCCAATGTGAGCTGAGCCCCCTCTGTGACTACGTGGGTGTCCTCTGGGTGAGTGTAAATTGGCCATAGGTGTGTATGTGGGACTGTATTGCTGTCTGGCTGTGGTGGACTGGCAGCCTGTCCCAGATGTACCACACCTCTCACCCTAAAGTCAGCTGGGATGGCCTCGAGCTCCCCGAGGTCCTGAACTGCATAAGCGGTGAAGAAAATGGGCAGATGTACGTATGTTTCTTGAGTCAAGATGGGCATCAAGGCCATCAATAATAAATGCAGAATTCACTTAACCCAGCTATTGATAACACTCTGACACTGATAACATCAGCATTGCATCCTGCATCCCGAAAGACTTGTTAGCATCGTTTTAGTCTGATGGAAATATCCACCCGTACATGTGGGTACTCTACCTAGCCAAGCCGGTGGGGCAGAACCGTCTACTGCAGATGATACCTGTGCTGACTTTGGCCCCATCAATACTGCTGGCACAGAACAGCCTTGGCATTGTTGTTCCTGTCGTTTCTCCATGCCAGTGTAGCAGCAGGTGTCACACCTGGCTGTGGACTGGCAGTCTATTAGCCCATTGATCACCGGCTGTCCGCATGCGCAGAGAAGGAAAGTCCCTCTCAGTTTTCCTATCACTGGTTCCTGTTGCTGCAAACATGCAATCGTACACTTCCTGGAAAACACGGACTCACTCAAAAGCAGTTTTCATGCAGGCGTGCACTGAGGGTAATGCTTGCCCTTTTTTGACGATGGCTGTAGAGTGGCAAAATTATGAGCCCTCACTGGTTTTCCATGATGAGCATAAACATAAAAGGATGTGCAAATTACACAGTTATGTTTTGGATACAAGGACAAGAACTCATAGAACTCATAGAATGCTTTTATCTTTTACTTGGGCACTGAAAGCATGTTTCAGTGAGCAACTCTGGATTCAGTATTTTGCCCCAGGCATGCACGACTGGGGTTGAACCATTAACCATCCTATTAGTTGATGCCTTGCTCTACCCTCTGAACCCCAGCTACCACAGTGAGCCACAGATGAACGTGAAGTCATAAAAACCAGGCAAAATGTATTTTATATGCCTTCTATAATTCTCAGTTTTAATTCTGATAATTTAAATCCCTATTTGAACACTGAGGGGGAACAAAAGACAATCATCTGTAATGATCCGTTTCAGTGTAAAATTCCCGTACTTGCTAACTTTGTGGAACTTTAACCACAAGTCAGAATTAATTTCCATTTTGAAGAGCTAATTATGAACATCGATTTCACCATCCATACAGCAGCCATTCAGATCATTGTCAGTTCAGATTAACTTTATTTTTTCAGGATGAAAGAAAACCTGAACCCTTGAGCCCACAGCGAGGAAATCCCACGGCTATATTTGTTTTCTTTCTTTTTGCTGCCATGGTTTTTTGTCCGCCTGTCTCCTCAGATGGAAGAGTCACTGTAAATTAGTACATAGCTATTCTGGAGCATCACATTTATGTCATGATTAACTACAGGAGGTGGACTCAGAAGGAGGCAGTCACGAGTGTGAAGGAATTTCTTGTAAACCAAAGATTACCTAAAGCTTCTGCATTTTTTTTTTTACACCAAGCCTGACACACCCTTCCCAGGGATTTCCCTGTATTAAATAAGGGATCTTTTGCATGTTAGGCAAATGCTTTAACCACTACACTAGGATGCCTCTCCTTCCAAAATCCTAAATGGCAGGCGATTCTTTAGGCTAGAGGAAGGCAGACTGTACATAGTGGAAAGTATCTTGAGAATCAAGGGGAGCGAGTGACCTGACTGGGGAGTCTTCTGGATGCAGACGGGGAATAGGCAAGCAGGTAAGTAAACAGGTGAGAAACCTAATTTTCTTTCTTTTCCTTTGCAAGTTTTTCGGAAGTCACTTGTAACAGGTGTGTTTCCTAAGACAAAAATATTACTCCTTAGCCACAAGCACCGGGAGAGGAACCAGAGAGAGAGGACGAAAATCCATATTATGAAGCTAATGATAAGTAATGCACACAAAAAACTAGAGCCTGATTACTGCTACTAGAGCAATAGTGGTCTGCATGAGCATGGAAGAATGAGTCGCTGTGGATGATCAGGAAATACGGGAGACAGATATGGGGACTAGAGCTGTGCGATACTCGAAATTTTGGTGTTGATTCTACACCAAGTAAATATAGGGCCAGTAAAGCCAACGCTAATACCGATACCAAGACCGATACTTGACCTTGATACGTGGCCTTATAAAGGCAGTGTATGTAGGGGAGTCATGATTTATGAGACACATTGTCAGTTTGCTGAATCTGACCATAAATGAATGACCACTCAGATATTTGAAGTTTACACAGCTACATTCTTGAGTGCAAATATGCTAAAAGTATATTTTGCGACCCAGAAAGAGTAATAAGAGTAATATTAAAACTAAGTAGCTGCAGTAGTAGTAGCTATTGTTGAAAACTGGAACTGGCTGGACCATTCTGGGATATGGTGGGTCCGGGAGATTTTCGGGAGGGGCACTGAAATTTGGGATTCTCATGGAAAAATCGGGAGGGTTGGCATGTATGTATATAATTAAACTTGACATTCAACACAAAAGGCTTATTTTGCTGTAGTTCATATTTGAGGCGAATTTGAAAAGAGAAACCTAAAATAAAATCAACTCCGCCCATCCCTACTTATGACTGAAGCACGGGACGACCTGCTGATGCCCCTCCTCCTGATCCAGCAACCTCCAACCTATAGAGAGGGAGGGAGCACATCGGTATATGTGTGGCGCCACAATGACACTATTCATGGGGTAGGAAGGGGTCACTTAATACTGAAATTGATATAAATCATGTGCGTCCACCAGATCTCATTCTGGTCGAACACTTTCTGTACAGGAGTCTTATTTTGGAGGGGTGAAGTGTTGTACAGTGTTTCCCTACTCATTAAAATCATTAAAGTCCTAAACAATCAGTGCAAAACACTGATTCAGAAGCTTTATAATACTTTTTCCTTTAATTCACCGCCTGCTTGTTTTCCTATTCACAGCATCTTCCTCTGATTTGGTGGGAAAAGGTGACATCACTGAATACCTGAGTGTCCGAGTCCTCGTTTGACTCCTCATGAACAATAACGCTGCAATCTCACCTTGATCAAAAATGTAGCTTTAAAGTACATGGCTGATGTAAAAGTGACCGGCGTCCTTGGTGTTTTTCCTCACACCATGTTCCCACTGTGGCGATGTCAAAATAGAGCACGTAAGTTGTTTTTTCTTTTTAAATCGTTGCTCTGCCTCTGCACAGTCTGTGTGGGCTGTGCTGGCTAAAGTCGAAACAAACACAATTGTAGCCATGGCCAGTAGGCAGGAAGAGGCAACAGCATCTGTCGAGTGAGGCTGTTATTTGTTTACCTCAACTTCTCTGGTTTTTCTTCTCCCCAGGACACTTCTCCACCTGCTTGGAAGGAAGAAATAACACAGTCATCTGAGTGCATACTACTCACCTCATCAGCCAGGAGAGTTGGAAGCGAGTCCAGGCGATATCTCTCAGAGGCTCTCAGTCTGGCTTTTCTCCCCCCACGAGTCTTTAGTAAGCAGCCTGAGCTATCGACTTGGGCATTCATCTGTAATCATTTCTCTTATTTAGCTGAAATTGATTGAAATGAAGCACACACACAGGGGTCTAGCCGAGTAAGAGTGCCAGCTTGAACTTTGATGCACATAAAAAAAAGTCAGTGGGTGAACTTTTCTGCTCTTCAGTTTCCCCCGGGGCAATACAATCAATAAGGGTTGCAAAGCAGCTTGTTACTCCATCCACTAGGTCGTGTGGTGACGAATCATTTTACTTGGGTAAATCACAGCAAACATTACCTCTCTCTGAGTAGTTGGATGGTATAAAGCAGAGAGGCAAGGATAGTGGGAACGTCTCGTCTCTCTTTAATGTTCATTCTCATTTTTGAAGGGGGGAAAAGGATTTCTTTCCTCTAAATGCCCCATTAGTTTTATCATTTAATCCGGCCCTGTTTCATCTGTTCCTCTGCATTATTTCAGAGTCTGCTCTCCGTCCATCTTTCTGCGCAGACACGCCAAAGACGGTAAATAATGCACCGGCACAGAGCTCCTCGGAGATGAAAAACCATTAAATTAATAGTTTGCTACGCTGAATATCTGCTTTCATTATTACCTCTTCCACTACTTTTTGCTTTACTTCTCGCACACCCGTCGGTCTGAGGCCCCTGGCTCATTTCTTCTTGTCAGGTATGGATTGTGTTCCCATTATCATTTTTGCTCCTTAAGGTATGCAAGAGGCAAATGACAAGGTAACGCTGTTGCAAATGTTCCCCGTGTTTTTCATTAGCATGGCTAGACTAATGCAGGGTTTACTGACCTGGGAACAGCAGGTGTACTCCACTGCGCTGGCACCTTCAAGCGGCAGCACTTCATTAGTCGAAGCAATTACTTTTGGGCAGTCGGTGTTTCACCTGGGTTCCATGAGTGTGAATGTCTGTAACTAATTGAGAGTATGGACCTACACAGGCAAGTCACACTGACCCTTGAGTGATTGTGCGGGAAAGAAAAGTTTTCTATAGTTTTAAAAGACGACTGAGGACAAAAGACCTTGATCACAGTAGTAACAAACCCTAAAATAAATATTTTAGGCACCATTTATATATATATATATGTATGAATGTGGATATATATATATATATATATATATATATATATATATATATATATATATATATATATATATATATATATATATATATATATATATCTATATATATATATATTTATATATATATATATATTTATAGGTCCTGAGGAATGGCTTCTTAGAATAGTGTAATAAAGTCAAATGGGATCCTGCACCTTAATTATCATTATAAGTTCATTAGATGCTTACAGTTGATGGTTTGGAGCATTTTTTTACAATGACAGAAGTACTGCCTTCAGCTTCACAGAAAATTACATTTTATCAGATCCTTTCACATTTTCTGATCATTCATTAGTGTTTTAAAGTTAAAGTTTACTCCTTTTTAAAAAAAAATAAAATAAAAGGTCATAATTAAGAACAATGTCGGCAGTAATTAGCAGTTACAGCCAGAAGGTATACATGTTTTATGTTTTTGAACTGCAGGGTGTATCAAAGAGAATCATCCGATCTCAGAGTGCTGTAACTCTGCAGCCATTCACCGGTAACAATCGAAACAGGAAGCAGTCATTCCGGGCAGACATTCCCAAATTTAATTCCATTACAGTCTATTTCAAACTCCAACAATCTTCATCCCCCCCTAACCCTTTGATCGCAGTTCCGATTGTGACCTGGACTTAATTTGAAGTGTTTGATTTTCCATTAAAAGCCTTACTTCCACTCCCTGTGTGCCAATCAGAATTGTAAATATGTCAAATCTTTAAGTGCATGAATTTGTTTTATTAGTTAGATTTTTCTATGTGAATATTTAATTGAGAGTATAAACTAAAAAAAATATTTTGAAGTGATTATTTTTTATTTGCTTGCTTAACAGGTGACCTGCTGTATATACTGATAGGCTACTGGAGGGGCCTGGGATTGACATTATCATAATGAATAAAATTATGAATGGCACTGTGCTGTCAGGTTGTGACCCAGTGTGCAACACCATCTGGAAAGTATCTGATTGCCAGTCATGCATTTTTCAGCATGGCAATGATCCCAAACACACTGCCAGAGCAGTGAACACACAGTAGAGCACCATCATCATTTGTATCGATCTCTCGTTACAGGTGCTGTTTGTTTTGTATTAGTCTGTAGGTTTTATAGTTACAGCTCTCTGCTTCCCTCATGTTCCCTTCTCTAGCATTAGGTGTTCCCGTTATGTTACTTCCTGTTTTATTTTGATAGTCTTTATCTCATGTGTTCGTTTTAGTTTTACTTTCCTCAGTCTCTCCAATTGTTTGCACCTGTGAGTTCCCCGCAGCTGTGTGTTATGTACCCTTGTTTCTGCTTGTTGTCGCTTTTACTGTGTTTGCTGTGTTGTTCTGTCGTCCCCTGTGGTTCCCGAGTTCCTGGTATTTCCCCCAGCGTTTCCTCTGCTTATCCACGGACTTGTTATTTAGTTGCCTGTTACGCCTACGATTAATGTTCATCTGTATTTTGATCCTAGCCAGCTCACGACTCTGCTCTGGGCGTCCTCGTTCACCATTAACCATGACAACTATCAGTCATGGACTGACCTTTTAAGAGCCCGGACCTCAACATTATTAAAGCAGTGTGGGATCGTCTTGACAGAGAAGTCAACAAAAAACAGCCAACATCCAAAGCTGACTAAGAGAGTTCCTAGGCGATGACTTTCAAGCTTGTTAGAGTCGTACAAACTTTCTTTTGTTTTATATACTGTACTTCCATCTCTGTTTGCACATGTGCCTTTAGATTTCTCCATCTGTTTCTCATGTTCCTAGCAAAACCTAAGGAAATGTGGGTATTTTAACTTTTGCACATAGCCATAAACTAGGTTATTAAAATATGCAAACAGCAGATGCACAGACAGACATTTCAAAAATCACAAATCAGTCAGATGGGCTAACATTGCGAACACAGAAAGGAGCACAGTTCCTACTTCTTTATTTTTACTTTTTTGGAATCAGATTTGGCTTTAGGGTCAAAGCTGTTGAATTATCACCTCAGCGGTGAGTGAATCCTAAACTGAGAGGCTGTCGGCTAGGGGCCTGTTCCTGTAAATGCTCTCACTCTCTTGCAGTAGTGCCGTGTCATACTCCATACCAAGGAAACACAGGGGCAGTAATGCCAATACTGATGCCGATACTTTTAACCTGTAATGTAGGGGAGAGCTTTTCAGATTCTGAGCACATTTGACAAATAAATCACTGTGAGCTTTACTTTCCAAAATAATTAGCTAAATGTGCCTGTCTCTGAAGTACCTTGGGTCAAATGTGTGTTTTCCGCCTGTTTAAGGCAATAAAAAAATAGACATGACAGTCATTACAAAAAGGCTCAGACATTTTTCATCGTGCATGTTTAAAGTACAGTTTTTCATTCCCAACATTACAATTAATTTAACACAGTTCAGTAGGATACACGCTGAACTAAGAGGACAGGGTCAAAGTATCGACCATCTAGCACTAGTATCGATCTGATACCAATATCATCTATCTTACACCCCATGTTATTCAAAAACCTGACTGGGCATCATGTAGTAGCTGGCAATTGTCTGACATTAAAACATTACTGGACAGCAGCCTTCACATGAACTATATATAATATAATATAATATAATATAATATAATATAATATAATATAATATAATATAATATAATATCTTTGGGCTACAAGGAAGAAAAAAATGTTTTGCTGAGGTGTTTCCGGATCAGTTATAAAATATCACCCTCTATATTTGTCTGTGAGACCTCTATATTTATTTCCTGACTACCTTCTCGGTAAACACCCATCTCATCTCCGTATTTATATCCTCCCAGTGCACCTTTGGCATTACTCTTTATCTACACAATAATAAACTCTTACGTCTCCTTGTTACCTAATTATATGGTTGCTGTAAAACCCTACGGTCGACGCGCATAGCTGCATATCCCATGTGACGCATTCGGCTGATTATCAACAACATCATCATCAACGTTTTCACTTTGGCTCTGTCTCGGTAAATAAATGCTCTCCCCGTGATCCCATCTGGTCTCAAACCGCTCTCATCGCAGCTCGACTTATTAAAATAAAGATGAATGTTTCCGACTAATGAGATCATGAATAATTTCAGCTCAGTCAACAGGTGACCAAATTTGAAAGTTTGCTGCGAGGCACCCCGCGAGACAAACGCGCACAATGCCACAACAAGGGAAGCCAAATGTAAGGCCAGTGCTCCCGTTCACCCTCTCTCGCCTCTCCGGGTGACTGAGACAGGACTACAAGACGCAGACATATGCGCTCTGCTGCGGGCCTCGGCTTTAAGGGAGCGCGCTGTGCAATGTGCACCACCTGTGCGCTTACCGGCTGTAGCTACAGTCGCTACGACAGGCTCAGCGGAGGTCATTTGCATACTTTATGATTCCAGGTAAAAGGGGACAGCGATCATGAGAGACAGGCGGGGAATGAGAGAGAGAGAGATTGCAAAAGGCTTTCTGCGTCAGTCATAAGGGCTGCCAGTTAAAACTGCTCTTAATCCATCTGTAAGCCCCAAGATGTGCTGATGGGTGAAAGCCAAGCAACTTTGAGGTAGGTTACTACTTCTTCTTTCTGAGAGGGTGAGAGTTTGTTTTTCCTCTAACAGGACACGTGTTTTGTGATGCTGTCTTTCTGGTGTTCTTCTGCGGGTTTTTTTCTTTTTCTTTTTTTGTAGCTTGCTCTCTCTACTCCCGAGGCTAGCCCAGGCTCAGACTCTGGGAAGCCAAACACACTCCTCTCCTTTTTATTCCCCCTCCTGTCTTGCCTGCAGCGGATAAAACAGAGCGCCCAGAGAAGCGATTATCTTAGTGGGGAAAAAATAATAATAAACTCTTCTGGAGGCTGGCTACATTTAAAATGTCAATAAAGAGGGCTGAGTAGGATATAAGGGATTACAGTTTATACCTATTTGGGGGGTTTTGTTTTACATAATAACCAAATAACATGAAATACTTGCTGTTTAGTGTTTGGTGTCAGGGAACTTAAACGTCCTCATCCTACAGGTGGACAGATCGAATATCATAGTATCGATACCACCACTGCTATTGGTATTATATTGATCAATACTTTGTTTGTATACTCCAAGTTCAGTATGTAGCCCACTGAAATCATGGCACACTGCTCTCCGCTACATAAGCTGCTTTTATAAAGAAAAAGTATCGGTATTGGTATCAGCATACTGACCCTGCATTTATTCTGTATTGATGTCAGATTGATACCACAATTTGCAGGATGGCACAGCACTAGCGTAACAGCTGAGTTAAAAGGGAGTCAAAGTGAACTTTAACCCATGCTGAGCAACCTTACTCCCATGCTAATGATTTACTCAGTGCCAGGGCTGCTTCGACAGCCAGCGAGCTAAGTATAAGCAATGCCGCATAGCGTGCACCTTTGTACGTGTCTTAATGAGTCATTTAAGCGCCAGCGATTACTGTTTTTTAATTCATCAGTTTAATTTATATCTAATGAATGAGTAATCAGGGCCTGAAAATGACTGACAAGTTGATCCGAGTAGATGAGAGCTTAGAAGTATTACTTCCCTCTAACTAATTACATGTAATGACCGCTTTAATATCAGTAATAGCGTTCTGACTTATAATCAGTTTGACAGCTTAAGGTTTGTGTGAATAAAGGGAGTAATTGGTGCAAAAATCAGATGCAGGTTAAACAGGTGAACAAAAAATGTTTTGTCCAGCGTGCAGATCACAAGGACGTAAAAAAGTTTTCAGAAGAAGTTGTTAAAAGAAAACTTGATGTAAACTAGCACTGCAATCCCACTGATGCCATCAGCAAAACCCCTGATTAGGCTGATCATTTCAATTTAAGCCATCTGTGTTAGAAGGATACACTCAGTGCCTACTTTGCTCTCTAGTTTACAGTTTTAGAAATGACTTGATTTATTGTGGCACAGATTAAACAAGGTGCTGTAAACATTCCTGAGAGATTTGTGTTTATGTGGACAGATGTGAATCTCGTGCTCCGCCACAAATCTACCGGAGGTTTCTTTCTGGTAAAAGGAAGTTTTTCCTTCCCACTGTTGCCAAAGCGCTTGCTCATAGGGCGTTGTGTGATTAATAGGGCTCCTTTCCAATAATGTAGCGTCTTGACCTTGTGATAAAAGGCACCTTGAGGTGACTCGTCTTGTTATTTGGCGCTATATAAAAGACCAAAACACAAACATCTTCTGATGATGCAGAGCTGAGCTCTTTCTTTGAAGTGTGTGCTTTATTTATTCTCAGAAAATAGCTTGTCAAGCTAATTCTGCAACAGCATACTCATGTCAAACCATCTTCTAAAGCAAAGGCATAATGGGTAGATGTCCTTGTCAGCCTAGTAAGTAAATAGATGTGTAGTGCTTTTTCTTCTTCTCTTTATAATAGATTCTCTCTTTACAGTGTGCCGACTGTAGAGAGAAGTATTTCGTTTATTTAGTGCATCATACTGATATTATCTTATCCAGAGTGTTCCAGAAGGGCTCATTATTTACATCTGATGTTGAGTTCTTTTCCTAACATCTAACGCTGTGCTGCGTGTAAGAAGACCGACCTTGCTGCAGTTTTCAGAAGCTTATGTGTACAACTGTGAGCAGTGGGGTCAAGAATCTCTTTTAATACCAAGTCCAGTAGGGCTCTCTACTTACATTGCTGAGATTTCTATGTGTGGCTCTAAAAGAAAATTAAGATCCATTTTTGGGTCGCTTGGCAGAGCTGGCACAGGGACAGGCAGGAGACTTGCCTGAGGGAGAGCACAGGGAGGGGACTACTTGCTGGTGAGGTGCAGTGTTAGAGTGATAGCAATGCAAAGAGAAATGGCAGATTCTTGCAGCTTCATCACTTCGATCCTTGTGTCCTACAGCTGGATATAGGTTAACAGGTGAAGGCCAGATGGGTCTTCATCCTTGCATCCGCACGTTATGCCGTTTGTATTGGAAATATGCGGAAATATGTACTAGTTATTACAGCAGGCAGGACTAAAAGCAACAAAACTAAGGTTTTGGCATTTGCAGCTAGTGTTAATACATCAAGCCGATTGGGAAAAGGAAAGATGTATACATTTATACATCTGGCTAAACGTAATGCAGTCTGACATAGTAGTTCTCCGGAAGCTAAAGCAGCCACCTTGAAATTATTCCAAACTCTATCAAGGTTATAATGTTTTAAACAGTTTTATAGAGGTGTTAATTCCATTTTGCAAGATGTACTTGCAAGACGCTGTTAAATTGCATTGCATTACAGAGAGAGGTAATATAAATGGGATGGCAGAAATGTTCGTCAGTGCAACACAAAACACCTGAACAGGAATACAAACGATAACCTCCAAAGCGTGCACAGAGTTTGATAATGTGCATTGATCTGACGAAGGTGTTTTGTTTTGTTAGTGTTTTGAAAGACAGTGAGATCATCAACCTTGAGCTAAAATGACCAAGACTGGAGACAAGCAGCTTGAGAGCCCAGGGTTTCTGTGACTCTCAAACTCACAATGCAACAAATGGAAGCCCTGCATTTAGCAGCGTTTTAAGGGGAGAAAAGAGGTTTTGGAGCATTCTGAGGATATGAATGGACCAAGGAGAAGTGGATTATGGAGTGGCTTTAAAAGTTTCTGTGGACATTTTAATGTTGTCTTTTACCGTGAAACTGGGTCTGAATCCATTGTAGTCGCCATGAATTCAAACTGCAGTTTTCTGTGAAGCAGGTAGAATAAAACGTTTCAGTCCTTTTATGGATGTTGAGTAAAAGTTGAGTGCACCTCAAGTGCAGAACTGTTGATAAAAGAAACCGTTTACCCAGGTTACTTTTTTGGGCGGGGGGAGACTGACGTTATGATGCTACTACATGTGATAATGCTTTCCTCAGCTATCAGTAATGTAGGTATTGCAGTATGATACCCACATTAACGAGATCACCACAATATAGCTATTCTGTCATACTCGATACAAAGCAATATCTGTCATGTCATTGCGCCTTAAAAAAACAGGAACCAGGTATTGTGTATGCATTCACTGCCAGCTGGGTCACTCTTTTAAATGTTACCCTCTTTCATCACAAGACGTTGTGACTGGCAAATCAAATTGTGTGGGAATTTATTGAGCTTGTGCATGATTTAAGAAAATCACAAGTGTATTGACAACTCCATCATAACAGCAAATAGTACAACATATTTTCTAGTGCTGTCAGCGTTAATCTCGTTAAAATGACGTTAACGCCATAGCCGCATTAACACGGCAAATCGGCGCTGACGCATTGACGAGCTAACTGAGCTAACTGCGCTAACGCATTGACGAGCTAACTGAGCTAACTGCGCTAACGCATTGACGAGCTAACTGAGCTAACTGCGCTAACGCGTTGATGCCGTGCAGCGATCCACGCTAACTCGCTAACGGAGATTTGCCGTGTTAATGCAGTTACGTCATTTTAACGAGATTAACGCTGACAGCGCCAGTATTTTCATATAACAAATAATAATTAAAAACAATGTGCTGCAAAATCTGAATCAAAGCAACACATGCATGTTCAAAATGTGTACGTGTAAAGACATACAAACAAAATCAGCCATATAGTTAGACATTCATTCCAAACTATACACTTCCATACACACAAACAGATTGAAACTATAGCTCATAATTAAGGGGAAGAGATGGAAATGGAAAGTAAAAATTCGGCTTTTTTTAAAAGTTCATGTTAGACATATTTTTTTTATTATCAGAAACTAATAAAAATATTCCATTAATTTATTTGGAATATATTTATTCATTTTTATTTTTATTTATCTTTCTTGACCTCACTGTCTCTGCCTTTACCTGCAACAATGCTTGTGATCAGTGTGTGAATAGGCAGTGCACGTAAGCTGTAAACAAATTTCCCTTTTGTGGGATGAATAAAGTTATCTCAATTTGAATGTTAGTTATTGATTTGGTATCGATACTATCAGTAGTTTGATCGTCCTCCCACCCTAATAAAAATGTGTTTTGAGGAGTTGTTTAAAACAAATCAACAAGCTCAGAGTGTGATCGCCTCTGGTTTCAAAATCAAAGCGCGGGACGGTTAGGAGATAGAGCGTCAGAGAGGTCTCAAAAGCTGTGAATATGAACAGAGGCCTGTCCTTGTGGAGCTTTATATGTTAATAATCCGATTTTCATAAGGGGGAATCTGCACCAACTGGAGACGAGCCATGGAGCACTGAGAGATCCAGGCGGGAGAAGATTAAAATGTACTAAATCAATACTTTCCCCCACTCTCAGTGTTTTGCATCACAAAGCTGTGATTATGAAGTCAGAGTTTTTTCTTCTATATTCAAATGTGATCCAAAATTGCAGGTGTCAGTTTTAAGGATCCTTTGAACACCTTTGATAAGCTTTAATTGAGTGCTCCCCTGTTATCTTGATATAGCGCTATCTCTTTGAACACCAGTGATTGGTGTATTGGTGTCTAATGGAGTAAAGCAGCACGATTGAGGCGACGTGCTTGTCGGTGTAGCAGCTGCACTTAATACAAATAGTACCTTTTCCCCAGACTTGCCTTCTCCGCTGTATGATTTCCCGCTGTAGCAAAGTTGTATGGAGCTTGCGATCGAGATACTTGGAGGGGAAAAAAGATGGATTGGACAAAGGAGCGCAGGGACCATTATACCCTTCACAAGGCTATGGCGACCCCCTTGTAACTGATGTTGCAGTCATTTGCTGCTGTCCTCTGCTCTCATGCTCTATGACAAATATCTGTTTTCTCTTTCCATCATCCTAAGGGCTGAAATAATGCACTTTGCTGTCCCTACTCCCCAAATGCCAGGCATGCATCAGCACTTATATCCTCTCAATACGCTCCTTTCTTTTTCTTCTTTTCCTTTTTTCCCCCAGCGCTGTATTCTTTCCCTTTTCTCTCATTCCTTGATTTTTTTTCTTGGGGCTTTCTTTGGAGCTAATGATACAGCGAAAAGCTGATGCCGGCGCCTGATGGCCGTAGTCTTGTGAAGACAAAAAAATAAAAAGAGAAAGAACTCATTTCAATTATTCTTTGTGCTCCAAGTCGTAGATTAAAATGATGATCTGGAAAACACTTCACTTGTATGGTTTTTGTTCTCCGGAGAACTGTGTTCGCTGTGTTTCGCAACACTGCGGCTGCAATGCAAATCACAATCAGACTCCTCTCTTGTTACTTGTTATCTCTTCTTTAGATGTGGGATCGGAAGAGACTCCTTGAGCTCGGGCTTTTCCACAACGCTCACCCACACACGCCGTCTTTCACAGACAAATCTCTCTCTCTTTGTTTCTTTTTCCTAGTTACCAATGCAATTCACACACACAGATTTTTCTGACATATGGCTCAAGTCTATTCTGAGAGATGTTGTTTACCCTTCATGCCTGACGTGATTTCAGATTGGAGGTGGTGCCAAGCTGTCCTTCTCCTGCGTGCTACATATGAAGGCGAGGCTTGAAAGGTGGGCGAGACAAATCGACAGACCAATTACGAAAGCATTTGATGCACTCAAGTGCCCATGCGTGCTCTAGGCCTCCGTGTCATGACCGAGGTCATCGGGCGCTTGTAGAGGTCCGAAACGATCTCCTTAAAAATACACACGAACCGTGAAATATTGAGCAGCGCACTACAAGAAAAACTGCTTGCGTGTCTGATCGTAATCCATTTATCTCTGAACAATATGGATAGTTTGCCAGCAGCAGTAACGGCGTGATTCACTTAAATTGCCCTCTATAATAATATAACTTGGCATTGGTGGAAAAACTGAATTTAAGTGAGGAGATTCTGTGCTTCCTCTCACCAATATTCTCTAACTGATTATCGAATGGCCTTGAGCGCTCCCATTCTTTTGCCCATTAGAGCACTTATTTGGGCGTTTGGAAGGCCGCATCCATTTTCTCATGACGGTAAATAAAACATCCATGAAGTAGCATTAAATAATGTAGACGCATGTGGAGGAGATGGAACCTGTGCAGGAGGAGGAACTGGAGCGTTAACAGGTGGCACATTTGTCAGGACTACCCGTGGGCTAAAAGGCTCATCCGAATCCCTGCCTTCCTCACCTAGGGCAGGTGCCTGGGTCTTAAATGTCTTCACAGAACATGAGATGAAGTGCTCGGAAACATGTTTTGAGCACAGATGGGTAACATAACATGGGTGTTAAATATTAATACATTTCTCTGACTCAACACGTACAGATATGTGTGTGTGCCTGTCGTTTAACTGGCAAATACGTGTTTGGAAAATGTCATTTCGGGCACAAGGATAGGAAATTTGCTTCGTTTTTGTATTTGGTGGTTTGGACTGCAAGAATACAAAACTAAACTAGTAGGTACTTGAAACTAAACAAGCGGGCAGAACAGGCTGCTGGTGAATGAGAGATATCGCGACAAGGAAGAAGTGAAAACAAGGGGCTTAAATACTCACAAGATCATCAAGACACAGCTGGGAAAGACGAGGCGCAGCTGAACAGAATCAACTAAGAAGCAAGAGGGAAGCAAAACTGGACACAAACACACTCAGAGCGTGAGACTACCAAAATAAAACAGAAAACACACATTGAATTTGACAAAGTAAGGTCAAAGTAAGCATGAAAAGGCAAAACTTGACTTAAATATTATATAACAGAAACACAGACTGGGCATGGGGGAACAGAGAGCCAGAAACATTTGAGAATAACAAAGAAAAATATGAATACAAAATGATTAAAACCTAAACAAAGCAAAGGTAATATTTACACTGAAAACTACAACAAGGTCAAATGGGAAACATTAAACAGAAAAATGAGTCAGAAAATGCAGGACAGCCGGGAGTCAACTGCTTAAGATTAAAACTGACACTGAAACGTTTAAAAGTTACATTTTCAAACAGTAAAAACGAAACCGAAATAACAAAGTCCACTCTGGCAACTAAACTGAAAGTAAACTGAAAACAAAAGAAATTCAAAATTAAATAATAAAAAAAGAAAACTACGTTGAAAATCCAAAACTATAGCTTTCGGGCATCAGGATACGTCTGTCTACTGTCTTCTTTTTTTTTTGGATCACCCGTCACTACTTATTCTAGAGCAGGGGTGTCAAACATAAGGTCCACGGGCCAGAATCGCCCTGCCAATCAGCCCAAAGGACACCTTTGGAAAATGTGAAGAATGACATAAATTTTAGACATTTAGCTGCATTTTCACAAGTCCTATGCAGTTAAAGCAGTATTTCATTGCCATGTACAAAACAACAACAACAAAAAAATCTGAGATGCTGAAATTGCTCTTCTGTCCTTATATTAAAATATCTCAGGTGTTAGTTAACGTTTAGTTAACGTTCAGTCGTCCGGGCTTCTTAACATCAAAGCGGACGTCACAGGGTCCACAGTGCAAAATGACTTTGACGTCCCAGTCCTAGAGTGTTGGTCGGGTTTTACTCACACGTAACAGATTTGTACTCGAACTGTGCTCAAAGTCAAGGTCACATTTGTGGATTTACAGGCGATTTATAGGCAGTTACCTTGGATGGATTGCGGTCCTGATAAGATGTTGGATCGCTGCCATTCTGGTTTCTTGGTTCTTTTGTTGTGTTTTTAAGTATCTTACCCACATATTTTCCCCATGTTTTCGACATCTGGTCATCTTCATCACTGCTTGTCTTATCTTGATTTCCCATTTCTTAAACTGTGTGCCCAGAGTTCATTCAGTTTCACCTGTAAAGTTCTGTTTTTTTACTATCCTACCTTTCCACTCGTGGCCTGTCAGTCCACCTGTTTGCTTATCGCCTGTGTTCATCGCTCATGCAAACAGTCACACCAGCGTGATGGAGCAAGTTTGTCATCAACACCTGCAGAAAGTTTTGCATATGGGCCCTTACCTTTTGTAACTATGATACTGTAGGTGTATAAGTATTAAATATGTTTGCATTTAAGAAAAATGCAGAATAAATAAATTATTAATATATTATGGAAAAATGTTACATGTTTATTTCATGTATTGTTTGTAAATGTTTACAGATGATGTATGACTTCATCAGTAAAGTTGTCACATTTTGCAGTGTGCTCTCTAACAGAAAATCATGTATGTGTGAGTCCTCCACTGTTTTCTTTTAATATATTATAAATGTTTATGTTAAATGTGTGCGTGCCCAGCTGCTGCGGTTATATGTGTAGTCAAATTGACCATTCTTACATTAATTGCTCGCATAAAAACTGTAAATTGATGTAGAAACGCAGGCTAATGCCCGTACGTAGGAATCCGTAGGCATATGTTACACCTGAGCATGTGCCTTTTCTTTGAACGCATGAAACTAAGCGGACTGATTCGGATGCCACGACGAGCAGATAAATTAACTGTAGTCAGTGGGAGGACTGTCAGCTGTGGAGTTTTTAATAAAGGTCATACTTGATGTAGCAGTGTAAAAATGACACAGCAGACCTATTTGTTTATTATCTGTGTAATCAGGGGTGAGTAGATAGTAAAATATGTAATAAATATTTTATGGCAGTCTTTGGTCCACATGAAAAGTGATGCAGTTGCCCATGTATTTTTCCCCCCTGACTTTTATTGTTCTCTGGTCACTAAAGAGACTGATTAATAGACAGGGAATTTGCACAAGTGTAGTCAATGAGGCAAAGACTAGAGTCTACGTTCCTCCTTTAAAGGCAAAACAACAGCAAAAAAAGAGATTTTGCTTTGATATACTTGTTTAATAAGCAGTATATATAAAACACCCTCACGGTCCTTAATAAAGACTCTTTGACTGCTAGACCCGAACTGCGTAACCTCCACGAGCTGAGCCCCCATCCTGAGATGTGCTGAGTGTAGGTGATAATAATTCTTAGAACAGGTGCTGCACCATAAGCCCCAAGGCCTGGGGAAGTGAATGATTAGTGGCACTCCCCCAAGATGCATTGCTCTTCTGTATTAAAACCAAACTCTGCCTTTTATTCCCTCCAGGGTTTATTAAGTGGGCCAGTTGCCATAGCGACGCTTTGGCAGGATATTGCCAGGATAAGCCGTAATGGGTCTCCTGACGCAGTTCACTCTGCTCCTGTGGAAGAACTTCACTCTACGGAAGAGACAAAAGGTACACTTCTGTGCACTAACACCACCACCACCACCGCTTTGCAAATCAACCTATATCTGCTAAAATTGGTCAGCAATGGAGAGAAAATGAGGATGTGGTCCCAGGGTTGTGTTATCAAGGGCGACTAAGTTATTCATGGGAAGGAAAGGTAATAGGAGGGATTTACTAGGAAAATTGTCTACTATAGAAGTAAGCCCCTTTAACTCTCCCCTTAGAGAACAAGAACAATCTTACCTTAATGCCGACCAATTCAAAGTGTCACCTTCAATTTTTGGTGATCCATCTCCTGTGCATGTTATGTCACATTGGCTGGATTTTACTTCTAACAAAGCCAGTCTTTGGCCAAGTGGAAATGAATAGGGAGTGACAAATGTTAAACACTTTGTTTGAAGGGCAAATTTTCTTTCTGTTCTCCAACGAACGACCTGACCACTGTTACCCATAAAGAGTAGTGTCATTACAGTTTACGAAAACATGACCACACAATTAAAGGTTATTCATTTTCACTTTTCAAGCAATACGCCAAATTTTCTTTCTCATATCTCTGCTGCCCTCGGATTTAAGTACAGAAGGGAACTACTATCACTGACTACAGTTCAGCTGACATTTTTGCTGTTTTCATTCCTTCACTGACAGACACGTCCACCGCTTCACCTTAAGCTGTTAGGTTTTTTAGGTGTTGTGCATTCATGAGCATTTTCAGCACTTTAAGTGCTCATAAAGGGACTCAACTTAACATCAGATGTTTTCAGCAATTACACCTCGTCTGATTTCACCTGCTTTTGCTTCTTATGTTAAGTCAGCACTTCAAGCTTGTTATCAAGTTATGATAACAACAAGTGTGGCCAGCTGTAATGTCACTATAGAGACACTATAGAGACCAATTCCAATTTCCAATTATTTTCCAAGTGTGTCATGCCAATAAGAATTTGCCACTATAACAAAGCAAAATCTACTTTTCTTAAATGCTAAATATTCTTTTCAAATTAAAAAAAGTTATGAAACTTAAACTTTAACTGTTACAGGACTTAAACTGTAAAGTTACAGGATCTTCTCTCATTGAAACAACTCAGTCAATCAATCAAATCTTTATTTCAAACATTTATGTAACAAGTGCTCATACACATTAAAAAAAAACCCCACATAAATGCCAAGTCGAAGACGAACAACAAAATATTGACCATTTCCTGTTTGAAAGGGACGAGGAGGACGCAAATGCTGTTTCCTACCCCTATCTGGCTCATCTTATATATCTGTTTTGTTTTGGCACTTACCACACAAGACACTTTATCCATTTCAAGAGTTAGCAGCTGAATTTTTCTTGAAAATTGTGCACACTTCTCTTGAAGCATTTCTAATTTAAGTAAAAATAATAAAGCTTTAGATTTATAAGAAACAATATCAGAATTCTTTTCATATGAATGCGAGCCTAGTAAATGTATTTCATTCAGAAAACTTTTTCAAACAATTGTCCCTTGCTCGCGTACGTGGGCGGACATAATTGCCTGCCGTATCACCCGCACTGACCAGCAGTTCACATGCTGCGGGAAGATAACAGTTGCAGCGGCATTCCAAGGGCCTCGACCGGTTGTCAAGGAATCTTGTAAGCCTTGTTAGAGGCAGATATTGCTGCTGTAGAAAGCTGCAATGTGTTTGATTTATACCCTCGCAGTCGCATCCGCCCACTTGTTTTGTTGGGGGTTCGAGCGCAGCGGTGTGCCTGTTACCTGAGCAGAACAAACGACATCTTCAGACATTTCATCAAAGTTCGTACTTTCTTGGAATAACTCAAGGCAAAGTCATTTGCAATTTTACAACTTTATTTCTGGGAAACGTTCCTCCCTTGTTAATTTTACAAACCAGCAGAAAGAACAGTGTGGGCTCTTTTTGTAACAGGGAGAAATATGCAACTACTTTTCCTCAATAATATGTAAGAGGACAGCAGCGGTTTTGTGCATGGGATGTAGGATATTTGGCCAATGTCAACATGAAATATTGTTATTAGACAAAACCAGTGGGAGTTAGCAAGGACAATGGTGCTTCTGGAGGGCTTGTGGAGGTTAATGACCAATTATATGAATGCCTCACCAAGCATTTTAAGATTTTATAACAGGCATGAAACTGATTTTATGGTCCAGCATTCCACATAATTTCATAGGAGAAGATTATCTATTCACAAAGACTCTAGTGTCCGATGGCAAATGCCTGGGGAGCCAGACATTGAGAAAGTCCCCCATGATCTGTGTTCCCTCTCCCGGCCTTTTCTTTGGCATACATTATGATAATTCACCCTCTCAGCAGAGCTACATCCTCACTGGCACATAGACTAGAAGGAATTAAAGGTCTACATTTTAAATTCTATCTAGTTTCTTTGAAATATATGCAACGTGATTTTCTGCAGTTTTATTCATTGACAAATTCTACAACTGAAGATTCACTATATCCCTAAATGCCAAGTGAACTAAATGAAATGTGCTCAGACTCACTTATAAGGTCTCCATGGTGCCACGGCAAAGCAAGCAATATATATTATTGCATTTTCTTCACCTCTGCCTGCTCTGCGCTTTAATCATGAAGATAATAACGGATGTCTTCACTTATTATCTGGATGTGCTGTCAAATACAAAGTCCGAACATTTTGCAGAAGCGCTAATAGGGGGGAGTTTGCTGACTGAGGCTCTCCAGCCGTTTGCTCTAAGCTGGTTACTTTAACAGAAACGCTGGGAGTGCATGAAGATTGGGAGTTGGTGAGTGATGAATGTAACAAGGGCCATGCAAACCCCAGCTGGCAGGAAGTTGGCACTTACAAGTCAAGGAAGAATGAGCTGAAGTTTTAACAGTTCGATTTTTATATATGCTGTGTAATTATTTGTGGAGAAGCATATAACTCTGCTGAAACCACTTCATAGCAGGCTTTGTGTTAGAGCGTGTGTTACCCTCACTTGACACGTAAAGAAACGTTCACATTGACAGCACTGTAAGAGTTACCGTGTAGGTGAGTTTGGTAAAGGTGTAAGCTTGAACCTGTAATAACTATAATAAAAAAAGACTAGGTACTGATCAGACACGATATTAAAACCACTGAGAAGTGAAATGAATGACACTCATTATTTTGTTCCAGTGGCACCTGTGAAAGGGTGGGCTGCATTAGGTAGCAAGTGAGTAGGCTTGTTCTTGAAGTTTATGCGTTAGAAGCAGAAACAGGTGGTTGAATCATCTGTAAAACACTAAAACAGCTTCTTGGCTCTCTGGTTAGTGCGTACAAAAAGAGGTGCAATGAACAACCAGCAAACCCATGAGGGTTTATTGATGCATGTAGGGAGCAAAGGCTGTGCTGTGCAGCTACTATAGCACAAACCTTAAAGCTGGCTATGATGGAGCCATGTCAGAAAACACAGACACATATGCATGTCCCTGTGCACTTCTGATAGTAGCTACAATGGAGAGCAATGGAAGCAGGCATGTTTTTTAAGCAGGGAGGGGTTGGCGAGTGGCTGCTAGCAGAGGCAATGCAGTTCAGTGCAGTCAGTTTTCTGCTGAAAAACATTAGGCCATGATGGTTTAAAGTTGTGGCCGACTGGTGTATGTATTATACTAAGTTAAAATGAAAAGCTGTCGTGTCACATGGGGCACTTTCCTGCTAGCAGGCATAAAGTGGTTGTATTAAAGTAAGAAAGTGGTTGACATTCTTCATCCAGGAGAGGATTGAGTGGGCAAGGCGATGATAAGGAGTGAGTGATAGCTTCAGCTTGGGGAGTCACAAGCAGAGACTGCTCTCTCAATCTTATGCTTAGTATCTACATTGTAAATATACTGGGAGATGAAAAGTCTCACCTATTCAGGGCATGAAGTTATTTTCTGTCAATCTTTAATGGTTCTTGACTCAGAAATCAGCATTATTGGCTTTGCAGAAAATATATGTATATATAGCAATAGACATGTACGTCTTTGAATAATAATTTCAAATTGTAAACAACTCGGTAGCTTTGAAGTTTTAATTAATATAACCAGTGTTTTTTCTGCAGAACACCGCCAACACCTGCTGCTAGTCACTGGCATTAGAGTGTTTTTATGATTGAGTTAGACAGCTGGTGCCCTTAGTCTACAGCTCAAACTCCAATTAGCTAAGCTTGACATATAGATTGGAAATAGAGAAACAATTAAATTCAATTTTCAATTCAATTTTATTTATATAGCACCAAATCACAACAAAAGTCACCTCAAGGTGCTTCATAGATACAGAGAAAAACCCAACATTCATATGACCCCCTATGAGCAAGCACTTTGGCGACAGTGGGAAGGAAAAACTCCCTTTTAACAGGAAGAAACCTCCGGCAGAACCAGGCTCAGGGAGGGGCGTGGCCATCTGCTGCGACCGGTTGGGGTGAGAGAAGGAAGACAGGATAAAAGACATGCTGTGGAAGAGAGACAGAGGTTTATATCAGATATGATTCAATGCAGAGAGGTCTGTTAATACATAGTGAGTGAGAAAGGTGACTGGAAAGGAAAAACTCAATGCATCATGGGAATCCCCGGCAGCCTACGTCTATTGCAGCATAACTAAGGGAGGATTCAGGGTCACCTGGTCCAGCCCTAACTATATGCTTTAGCAAAAAGGAAAGTTTTAAGCCTAATCTTAAAAGTAGAGATAGTGTCTGTCTCCCGAATCCAAACTGGAAGCTGGTTCCACAGAAGAGGGGCCTGAAAACTGAAGGCTCTCCCTCCCATTCTACTTTTAAATACTCTAGGAACAACAAGTAGGCCTGCAGAGCGAGAGCGAAGTGCTCTGATAGGGTGATATGGTACTACAAGGTCATTAAGATAAGATGGAGCCTGATTATTTAAGACCTTGTATGTGAGGAGCAGGATTTTGAATTCAATTCTGGATTTAACAGGAAGCCAATGAAGGGAAGCCAAAAGAGGAGAAATATGCTCTCTCTTTCTAGTCCCTGTCAGTACTCTTGCTGCAGCATTTGGATTAGCTGAAGGCTTTTCAGTGAGTTTTTAGGACATCCTGATAATAATGAATTACAGTAGTCCAGCCTGGAAGTAATAAATGCATGAACTAGTTTTTCAGCGTCACTCTGAGACAGGAAATTTCGAACTTTAGAGATGTTGCGCAAATGGAAGAAAGCAGTCTTACATATGTGTTTAATATGTGCGTTGAAGGACATGTCCTGGTCAAAAATGACTCCAAGGTTCCTCACAGTGTTACTGGAGGCCAAGGTAATGCCATCCAGAGTAAGAATCTGCTTAGATACCATATTTCTAAGCTTTTCAGGGCCGAGTACAATAACCTCAGTTTTATCTGAATTAAGAAGCAGAAAGTTAGCGGCCATCCTCGTCTTTATGTCTTTAAGACATTCCTGCAGTTTAACTAATTGGTGTGTGTTATCTGGCTTCATGGACAGATAGAGATGGGTGTCATCTGCATAGCAGTGAAAATGTATGCTATGGCAATACATGTCTATGTTTAAACTGTGACAAAACTATCAATAAAAATTACAGTGTCAAAAAAAAGAAAATGTATGCTATGTCTTCTAATGATACTGCCTAAGGGAAGCATGTATAATGTAAACAGAATTGGTCCTAGCACTGAACCCTGTGGAACTCCATAATTAACCTCAGTTTGTGAAGAGGACTCTCCATTTACATGCACAAATTGGAGTCTATTAGATAGATATGATACAAACCACTGCAGTGCAGTACCTGTAACACCTACAGCGTGTTCTAATCGCTCTAATAGGATATTATGGTCGACAGTATCGAATGCTGCACTAAGGTCTAGCAGGACAAGCACAGAGATGAGTCCACTGTCAGAGGCCATAAGAAGATCATTTGTAACCTTCACTAAAGCTGTTTCTGTGCTGTGATGAGCTCTGAAACCTGACTGAAACTCTTCAAATAAACCATTCCTCTGCAGATGATCAGTTAGCTGTTTGACAACTTCTCTTTCAAGGATTTTTGATATGAAAGGAAGGTTGGAGATTGACCTATAATTAGCTAAGACTGCTGGGTCTAGAGATGGCTTTTTGAGTAAAGGTTTAACTACAGCCAGCTTGAAGGCCTGTGGTACATAGCCGATTATTAGAGATAGGTTGATCATATTCAAGATCGAAGAATTAATTAATGGCAGGACTTCTTTGAGCAGTTTTGCAGGAATGGGGTCTAAAAGACACGTTGATGGTTTGGAGGAAGTAATTATTGAAGTTAACTCAGAAAGATCAATTAGAGAAAAAGAGTCTAACTTAACATCAATGGTACTAAGAGTAGCTGTAGATAATATTACATCTGTGGGATGATTACTGGTAATTTTTTCTCTAATGATAAAAAATTTATTTGTGAAGAAGTTCATGAAGTCATTACTAGTTAACGTTAAAGGGATGGTTGGCTCAAAAGAGCTCTGACTTTTTGTCAGCCTGGCTACAGTGCTGAACAGAAACCTGGGGTTGTTCTTATTTTCTTCAATCAGTGATGAATAGTAAGATGTTCTGGCTTTGCGGAGGGCTTTCTTATAAAGCAGCAAACTATTTCTCCAGGCTAAATGATGATCTTCTAAACTTGTGACACGCTATTTCCTCTCCAGCTTACGAGTCATCTGCTTTAGGGTACGTGTTTTAGAATTATACCACGGAGTCAGGTACTTCTGATTAGAGACCTTAGTTTTCACAGGAGCTACAGTATCCAGAGTCGTACGTAGTGAGGAGGTGAAATTATTAACAAGATAATCGACCTCTGTTGGGGTAGCGTTCAGATAGCTGCTCTGCTCTATGTTGGTACAGGGCATTGAAGATGATAACAGTGGGTGGATTATATTCTTAAACTTAGTTACAGCGCTTTCAGAAAGACATCTAGTGTGATAAAGTCTACTCTCCACTGCTGTGTAATCAATTATTGTAAATGTAAATGTTATCAGGAAATGATCAGACAGGAGAGGGTTTTCAGGAAACACTGTTAAATGTTCAGTTTCTATGCCATATGTTAAAACAAGATCTAGAGTGTGATTAAAGTGGTGGGTGGGTTCTTTTACAGTTTGAGAGAAGCGAATTGAGTCTAATAACAGATTAAATGCCATGTTGAGGCTGTCATTTTTAGCATCTACATGGATGTTAAAATCACCCACAATAATTATTTTATCTGAGCTGAGCACTAAATCAGATAAAAAGTCTGAGAAATCAGAGAGAAACTCTGTGTAAAGCCCAGGTGGACGATAGATGATAACAAGTAAGGCTGGTTTCTGAGTTTCACAGCTGGGGTGGACGAGGCTAAGCATCAGGCTTTCAAATGAATTAAAAGTATGTCTTGGTCTTTCCTTAATTAATAGGCTGGTGTGAAAAATTGCTGCCACAAACGCCCCCCTCGGCCTGTGCTTTGAGATTTCTGGTAGTTAGAACGACTCGGGGGTGTTGATTCATTTAAACTAACATAATCATCCTGCTGCAACCAGGTTTATGTAATGCAGAGTAAATTGATTTGTTGATCAATTATTAAGTCATGTACTAACAGAGACTTGGAGGAGAGAGACCTAATATTTAACAGCTACCTTGATTCTGTCCAGAGGTAATAAAATAAGCTGGTATCTCATTAATTTAATCCATACCAAACCAGGGGTAAAAAAAAGTTTGTATTTTAAGCTTTATTGTCTTGCTAAGCTAAGCTAACCTGCTATAGGTAAGCTAATATACTTGCTAAGCTAAGCTAACCTGCTATAGGTAAGTTAATATACTTGCTAAGCTAAGCTAACCTGCTATAGGTAAGCTAATATACTTGCTAAGCTAAGCTAACCTGCTATAGGTAAGCTAATATACTTGCTAAGCTAAGCTAACCTGCTATAGTTAAGTTAATATACTTGCTAAGCTAAGCTAACCTGCTATAGGTAAGCTAATATACTTGCTAAGCAAGCAAAGAAATCAGTAGATTTAGACACGCTATCATTCACAGCAAATTAATCAAATGAAAATACCTTTTCCTTTGTGTAGGTGCGACTGGTCATTGAAATACTGTGGCCTCTGTTTCTCTTCTTCATACTGGTGGGGGTGCGGACCACTACGCAACCAATTTACAAAGGCCAATGTAAGTACAAGCCTAGTTGCAATAATACATTTTGTTTTGTGAATCCATTAACAACTTTTAACTCGTCAACTTTTTGCAGATTTTGGACAAGAAAAAAGAAATGTCATGAACACGGTTAGATTAATAAGTATTCATCTCTATTCCTTTCAAAGGTCACTACCCTAATAAAGCCATGCCATCAGCTGGTGTGATTCCCTGGATTCAGGGTATGGTGTGCAACCTTGAAAATCCCTGTTTGCCTTATCCAACTCCAGGAGAGACACCAGGCCAAGTCAATAACTTCGACAACTCCATGTATGTACTGGGATGTTCTTTTTCTGTCTTTTAGGAATTTATAAACGAGGCATGATTACGAAGTTTTGGGAATGGGCCACTAAAAATCTAAAGCTCAGCTGATTTGGCTGATATTCTGTTCAAGATCATCTTCTCGTGCACCTCTGGACAGTTTTCTGCACAGCAACTATTTTTAGATAATTCAATCACTCCGTAAATGTCCCACATTTTGAATTTGCACACGTTAGCATACTAGCATATGTCGCAGTTTTACCGTCTCATCCTGGGGGACAATTTCACAAGACACTACCACGTAGATGTCAAAAAATGATGTGCATTCTTCATGTCTCTTAGCGTGATGCACTGCGCTTAGATTAGAAACTGTTGATATTGATATTTTTAAGAACATTTAGAGTAAATGTTTGTTTTTTCTCTTTTCAATTCACCAGAATTTCTGGGATGTTGATAGAGCTGCAGACTTCCCTAGTGGACAAATCTATTCTCAGCAGGGCCCAGCTGCTAGCAAATGGTGTTGACCAGTGGGCTTCAATTTTGTCACAGCCTAACTCCGCTAATGGTAAGTTCAGTGGTACCGCTAATGGTCATTTGATTATTGAAATCTTGATGAGCTATATCAAAAACCTATTTTGAAGCCATTATCAGGAAATACTGCAGAAACTGGTGACGAGCGACAAGGTCAAGGGGTGCATTTTTCTTTTTAGGCATCAGAGTTTTGCTGGTACTGACTAATGCTTCAAAATATAATTGATATAATAAATAATCAGCATCAGCAACAATCACTCTGCTTTGCCTTTGTTAAGTACTCTCCATCAAGAAAAGTATCCCCTTCATGAGGATGACAAGTTGGAGGATTTGTTATTCCCCTTTATCCCTCAAAAACAATGGCGTGTGATTATTTATGATGCAATTTGCCATCCAGACTGACAGATCGTTTGTCTTGATAAGTTGCTGCTTTGCATTAGGCTCATTTAGCCTGATGATATTCAGATTTTCATACAGCACCTAATTTGCAAAAAGGCAAAGCGGGGGTGGGCGGGTGAGGGGGGAGCGAGGTTTCTGCTGTTCAACAAACGGCTCGTGGGCCATTTGCATTTAGGGGTCGCTGGCTTGTAATATACAAGATTAAATCCATCAGAGATCTAAGCCGGGGTGTAATTAATGGGACTCGCTGTCTGAGGCGGGAGCACAAAAGGTCACTAACAAGAATGGGGAATGGAGTACTATCAAAACACTACGCTAGCAAAGGTGATTGTGTTGTCCTCCTCTTTGTTTCTTTCTTTTTTTAAGCCACGGGTTGATTAAAAACACTCCGGTGGTCTCCTCAATCAGAAAGCAACGGTGTTCGGGAAGAGCGCGGAGCATGTTCTGCTTCCTCGTAATCTAACCCTGTCAGTCCCTCCTGATGCCCCTGTAGTGATGGGGGAGCATAATAATATGTGCTCAGCGGGAGACGCGAGGCCTTGTATAAGGTTAGCTTCGTGTATCAAAGTGTGTAATTATTTCCAGTTATTTTCACCAAACATTCATACTAATTGAACCCTGAATGGCCCGGCACAAGTGACTTCCTCCCTTTCCTCCCCCATCCAGATAATTGACTGACTTGCCTGTAGTACAAATACAAAAGTGATCATTTAATTACATTATGTCCCCCTCCCTCACCCCCCCTCCACCCCCGGCCCTCCGCGTCAGTCGCAAATGTTGGAGGCCCAGCAAGCAGAGAGTGCATGCTGAATAGTATGGTGTTGTTAGCAGGATCCCTGCTACGGTGACTGTCAGCGTGCAGCGAGGACTGGTTTAGAAACGTCCTCTTTTTTAAATGCTATCTGTTGGCTGCTAATCAGGAGAAAATGGCTGGTTAACAATCTGGTACATGTTTAGCAACAAATTGTCTCCCCTCACACACTCGTGCAGCTCAAGTGTTCACCCCCTACTTGTGCCAGTGAAGGATTTAATTGCAACTGTCATCTCATTTAAACTGAAATTTATCAGGCTGTAATGCCACTCAAAGCAACAGGCATAACAAAACCAAATCAGAGTCTTCGCTCCTGCTTTTCCACTTTGTTCTGAGACCTGCACACATAGAGATACACAGGAGGTTTTCTTATTTTTATAGATTTAATGTTGTAGTGTAACATTTTCCTCACTGGCTGCACTGCAGTGATTTTGAAGACAGAGACTTAAGCTTTAACCTTGTCCTTTCAACAACAGAATAAATCCTCTGGTGCTTTGTGTGGACTGACCTTCCGTGGTGAAAGGGCTGCTACCCTGTTAGGTTTGGCTCTCCTTCATGTTTGGCATTGGTGTCCATTAGGGCAAATGGCACACTCGGCGCACAGATTTCTGCATGCATTCCCATTTGTTTAGAGTAGTATAGAAACCAAACACAGAACGGAGGCAGAGACATACAGCCTGTTGGTTGCAGAATATCTGCAGTGCAGATGGTGAGCGAGGAGGACTCATAGCCAAAGCTATCAAAACAAGGCTTGTGTCAAAAAGGAGCCAATCAAATGTTGATGCATATAAAACAGCAGCTTTTTAAAAAAGTAACACTAACTCTATATTTCTCTTTAAACTCATCCAGTCATCCTGAGGAATATTCTACGAGACAATGAAACTTTCTCCACACATCTGAAACAAGATTTATCGGTGCCAACAGCGGTGGCTGAAAGCCTCATGAATGCCCGGATTCAGATCAATCCAGTAAGTATCGCTACCAGCACGGTGGTAGTGTGTTAAGAATCCCAGCTAATTAGGAATATGGGACAACAGCTTTTTTGTGTAAATAGAGGAATTTAGATTTTACTTAAAAAGTTCAAAACAGCAAATGCGCTGCAAGCGCTGCACTCGGAAAGATGAGGGTGAAACAGCAGGTGGCGCTCCTTCTGACATCGTAATCAAAGTGTTCTCAAGTTTTTGTTTGACAAAATGTAATTTAAAGCCGGCTGCAGTAGAAATCACAGTTGTCTGCAAATGTTCTTCGTCTGATAGCAAGTCTTATCAAAAAAGATGAAGTGGGCTCCGGTAGCACCTGAATACAGTGTGGACAGGAAGATAAAGATCTTACAGAAGTTTACGTGTGCTTGCTATTGTTTGTGTCTATCACACTTTTTGCTTTTGCCACTGTGGTGCACGAAGTTCTGCTTTTTTTGTATAAATATCTGTGGATTTAAAAACACATTTAAAATCAAAGCAGTATTTTAGCTCCTGTTCCAAAAAGCGATTTAGCATACCATCTGCTTGCACAGCAACCCAAAGGATACTACACATAATTAAATAAAATATGGTCAGATCCAAAGTTCTTCTGTTTGCCAACTTTTGCCGAGGCTGTTGTTTATTTTTCAGATGATGGGCATCCTGAGGCCAGACAGCCTGAGGAGCATCCTGTGTGAGGGGACAGATCTGGATCAGTATGTCCAATTTAGAAGCCAAGCTGAAAAGAAGGCTTTTCAGAATGTCAGCTGCTCCCTGACTCCACAGCAGCTGATTAACACCCAGCAAGTACTCCTGCAAAACCTGGATGCAAGGAAAGTGCTCTCTGAGGTGAGCTGTCCCCCCACAGGTCTCACAACTTTTAAAATTTCTGTTTGATGGGACTTGAAGAAGTTTTTGCATAGTAAGTTGGACCCAATTAACAACAACTGAAGGGATAGTGCATTGTTGGAAAAGTATTTACACTGATTGGGCATTTAAAAAGCCCTAATTCCTTCTTTGCAAGGTCACCTACATCTAGCATTCTTACAAATTATGCTGTCTGGTCTAATGAAGGTGCCATTAAAAATTTAAAATGAAGCTTTTGTAATGTGTCAGCCACTGCTGGTGCACTTGAAACACAATTTCGGATGATGTATTTTGACCTCTGTATGCTCACCTTATATAAGGAAATGTTAATACATGTCTGATCCTGCATCTGTTATAAATACGTTACATTTATAAACAAGTATTTTGGGACAGGAACAGTGTCAAACAGTCAAAATTGGCATTTAAGAACTTTTTGCTGTTTATTTTTGATGTAACACAAACACTCATGATGCACCACATCAACGGGAGAATATTGTAGCCCTTCATTCTCAGAATACTTGTCCCTTTTAAAGACTAATTACTCCAATGGATCATTGTTTGCCCCAGTCACACAGACCTGACAGCCACATGTTGCTAGGGATAAACGTGTATTCCTGCGTGTTACTGGTCATAAAAAATGCACTCCGGCACTCTTTGCAATCCGGTCGTTAAGTGATGACGTGACAAATCCTACTTCCGGGCCTAAAGTAGTCTGCGTTTAATATGGCTTTTGTGTTGTTAACATGTTTAATGTTTTGTATTTTCTTCTATTTAATCTCAAAAAGCTCCTAAAACAATCAGTGATCACTGTTGACCTCCCTCGGCTTTTATTACCGCTAATCATTTATTTAAGCTCAGTTTTTAAAACCTTAGGATGTAACTACAGCCCAGCCCATGCAGCAGTATATGAATGACTAACCTCGTATTGTGGATGGATTATCTCAGTTGTTCTCCTGGCTGAAGTTTGGTCCTTTTACAGCATCCTGCCATGCGATTACATTTGTTCCTGACCACCGAGAACACTCACGTTAACTTTTATCGAGTGGAAAAAAAGTTAGCTTGTTTATATTATGCTAACATAGCTATGTCGCTAGCGGTCACGTAGCACATCATTATATACCAGCTAGCCCAACTTCAGTAACCCTACAAACGTCACTGCTGTTTAGTTTTCTGTCTTCATTTATGCTGGAAGTGATAACAGAGCTGTACGTTTTAATTTGTTTCCAAAACCCGCAGTCAGGACATGCTATATTGTATTTAGATAGAAGCTAGCGAGCTAACGTCCTGCTAACTTCTAACTCCGTTAAATGTCATAAATTCCGTTTTCATGGATGCCTGGATGTTAAACCCAATTGTTACACCTGGTAGAGCAGAACGCTGATCATTTTATTAAAGATGAAAGACTTTAGACAGTTCTTAACTCTCAATAATGCCATAGACGTCAGACTTAACGACCGGATTGCTTTGGTTGCTAGCAGCCGCCTGTATTTCGCATGGTCGACATCAACTTGTCTACAGTCACACACTAGCTGCTCTCTGAGCAGCAGTCAAACAAGTGTGTTACCAAATGAAAACGGATACAAATGTGATAGTTTCAACCACAAACAGCATGTTTGCTGCAGGAAGGCACAGCTTTGTAGGACTCAGTTCCTGGTTTGTGTCACACTTTATCAAGTTTCAATACAACTGGAAGAAGTTGGTGTTGTCCATGCGCACTATGAGTGACCACAGTAATCTGCACCCCTAGCAGTCAATGCCCACTCACCAGGGAATACACATTGTTCTTTAGCAACTGGAGATTGCCATGGTATCACCTTCTAGGCTGCATAGCTATTGATTGGTGTAGCTAGTTTTTTTCCTTTTAGTATGTCCAGATGTTGTTATGGCTAACAGGTTACATCCAAGTTTAATTTAATGCCCACCCACTGGGACATCATGCTGACATTGTCAGTTAGAGCCAGACGTCACTCATACTGAAGATCAGTTGCGTATAGCCGTAGCAAAATAAAATGAATATAAAATACTTGACCTTATGTTACATATTTATTATTAGCAACTTCTCAAGTAAAGTTAGACATTTATGCACCAAGCTGCTGTTTTACAAACTCTACAGTTTATTTGTAGAGGGTGGGAAAGAAAGGTTTGCCTAACCCCCCACCGCTGAGTTAATCTTTCTAATCCACGAGGCTATCCTGTCCGCCTGTGTTGGTGTAATTGATGGTTATGGTCATTAATTATTGGCTGTGATGTTGTGAAGTTCATGCCTAAGCAAAAATGAAATGCCAGAATTTCCCATTCTTCCTTTTGCATTTTCCGTGTGGGAGTTGAACTCAATACTCGCCCTAAATTGAGACCTAAGTAATAAAAAGCAAACGTTGAAGGACAAGATAATATTTATGGATATTCTTTCTGTATGTCTTATTTGAGTTTACTTTAATTACTGTGAAATTGAAATAAAGACAAATATATTCTGTGTCAGCCAGCTGGGTTAATTTAAAAGTTAAATGTTAGGTTTCTCCGACTGACTTTGAAAGATGAAGAAAATGTAAATCTCGCTAATAAGTCCTTCAAGGCCAAATGTAGTTTCATGCCTTACGTTCTGAGGCAGAGCTAACTGGTGAAATTGGTACATGTAATCTTTAATAGTTAGTTACAAAAGCACAATCTAGTAATCAACATGTCACTCATAAGCACATCCCTAATAACCTCTAAACTGGACTACAATGAATAATAGTAGATTATTTGTTTGAGATCCAGCCAGTAGATTAATGACTCATAAGGTGATGATTATTATGATTAATAATGATGATAATGATTATTTTAGATTTAGCTATGAACTTAGACAATGAGCTACTTTTTCATTATGAAATATATTAGTTTTACATGCTAAGTAGTGACTCAGTAAGTTCCTCATTATGTTAGGATTACTTCTCCGTTCGCCACTGCCTTTGAAAACTGTTGCGTTTTCCAGCAATTTCACTGGAACACATGTGATCAGATGAGACTTTGTTTGAAACAATGTTTACTTGAATTCTATTAAATCTTTCTGTTCCCTTTTGAGGTGATGAAAGTGTGCACTTTTCTTTGACTTTATCTTTGAGAGAAAATGCTGTATATGGGACAGCAAATCCAATAAATAAGTGATAAGGCAGGAAGTTCACAGGAGAGAGCATTTGAACAATTTAAGCCCACGGGCACTTTCAGACGTAGAGAAAAGAAGAGGCCGGACAAGATACGGTGGAAAAGCTCTTTAGCGCCTCAAGCAGATGGATGGGAAAGAGCATCGGGCCTTCGCACTTAAGGCTCGACGTTGCTGATTGATTGCGATAACAACAGTAACATAAGGGAAAGAACGAGTGAAGAAGTCAGAGTTTATCACTGAGGTAGTGATTGCCCAGGGGTAATTTGGATGTTTTCTTTTTACAAGGTTGAGGGTGGATTTTTTTGGAAATAATATCAGGATGTAATGTGCGTGAACGACAGTGAATGAAAAGCATTCCTCATTTTTGCCTTGGTGTTTTGATTCAATCCGAGTACATGTGGTTTCTCCGATGGATGGTTGGATGGACCATCTATCCATGTATTTTCTTACCCTTATCCAATTCAGGGTCACTGGGGTAGGGCTGGAGCCTCTTGTTTTTAGAGTCAACTCACCATCTGAGACTTCAGAAAGACAGAGAGCTTGACAAATCTGTTTTGTTGCTATGGCTCACCTTAATGTGACACTGCTGTAATCTCTCCCTCTCACTCTACCATCACTGAGAGGGGGATTTTCAGACGTTTTTGCCATAAAACAGTCTCTGTCTCGTCTCCGTGCCTCGTCCTCCACTCAGTCACTAACAGTAAAAGTGATCCTCGGCGAAGCACTCGAAAATCGATGAGTAGGCAGGCTGCTGCTGACGGTGAGCTTCAGACCACTTCTTTTTTAGCATTTGAGTTTTATTTAGAAACTCAGCCGCAGCGTTGCGCCTTGATGCATGAAAATGGCAGTGGTTGAAAGGGCATGCCATTTAACTCTTCTAATTAGGCTCACACTGGACACCTTCATAATGTCACTGAAACGCACAGTAGCACTTGTCATTTTAATGTAACTTTTACTAGCTTGAGCTAGGATGGTGATGCTTGGATTCAACTTACATGTCAAAATGGAAAGAAATGGCGCGTGTTCCCAATATAACGGCACTTAAATTAAAAGGGTTGATTCTGAATTAGTGTTTTTAGCTAAAATGTGGATTTCACTTAAGAGTCGGGGTGTAGAAATCATGCCCACGATAGTTGGAGGACTTCTAAAAGTACACTTTTTAAAAAAGTAGTGCTCAATATTATTCCCAGCACATATTTATATTTATTGTTTTGTTTGGTCCTTTTTAAGCTTCCAGCAGCTTTGAACCTGAATGCAGCAGACGCGGCGACGCTGATAGGAAAAACCACTGCAAATGCTTTACCGCTGATTGAGGAGGTTAGTGCTTGTAACACGTACACGTGAAATGACTGGTTGTTTTTTGTGTTTCTTTTGCTTAAAAATGATTCGTCCTTACTTTGATATTTCCAGGTGGCCAGGTTGCAGAACTCCACGGCCTTTAAGGCTGCTAGTTCACTGAATTTCCAAGGCGACCTGATTGGCAGTATCAATATGTTTCTGTGTGGAAAGCAGCCTGACTCCAATTCCACCAATATGACCCTCGGTTTACTCTCACCTAGACAGATGGCTAACAAGACGTCAATTTCCATTACAGGCAACAGTTCAGGTAAGTGCTGCAGCAAGCTCCTTTATAAAGCAAAGCTGTCACACAGGACTTTTGTCCTAATCATTTATCTGCATTTTAGCTCGACAGCACAGTAGGCGGTCATGGTAGCTGGGAAATGGAGAATATTCACAAGGCAGTGGCGCATAATGTGCAGCATTACGGGACACTGCGATTGATTTGCTGTAATTTTGCTGCCGCGGACATACTGCGTGGCTGTGTAGTGTTTGAAAAATGAGAAAGAGCTGAGAGTTGAGCTCGATCAGTATGTGCACAGGATGTCTGACCAGTCAAATTGAGTTTTCTTTTTGTTCTGTAGGGATTTTGATATTTGGCATAAAAATGCAGTACACATGCATCATTTAAATAACTGCTGTACATCTGATGAGTCACACAGTGCAGAACTACAGAAGGTAAGAACCAGTACTTCCTGTAGTGGAAATGTCGGTGCAGGTGGGAAATTTTTTTTTGAATTGCACAGTGCAGTCAGCTGTGCACAGGATGTGACCAATTGTGCAGATCCAGGAAAAGGCACCTGTGGCACAGTTGGCATCAGAGCTGAACTGGGTTTGATTAGGAAGGCATGTGTCAGAGGCCGGTCACAGCCATAGCTAATCAAACCAGCTTTTCTCAGTCTGTTTAGAAGCCGCGTACTCCCTGCCCCGACGTGACGATGTTTTCTTAATGGGAATGAAAATCCAGACCAGCTTCTCCCATGTGGAAGCTTATGTTATTGCCTGGGTGGCGCTTTGGCACCAGGCGCAAATATATGCCATCTTAAAAATGAACATATGGCAGTCTTAACTTCCCACAGAGGACAGATGGTGTCACTAGCACTTTTTTGGGGGAGATCTGAGCCAGTTTGTTTATTTATTTATTTTTTGTAATATTTAGAAAGGGAAGACAAGCATGGCAGCCATATTGTCAGCATTTGTGCTCAAATTCTCCTGTGCTGTTATGGATTTGGCTGCAGTTGTAGTTGTTTGTAGTGAGTTTGTAGTTGAAGTTAAAGTCGTCTGCAACTGAAGAACAGCCAAGTTCAAGCTGGGTGAGAAATATATATCGAAAAAACACAAAAAGTTACACTCCCCAGTTTAAGTAAACTTGGACCAACTTAAAACCATCCACTCAATTCTTCAGTTTTTGCCAAATCAACAGAAATCATCTGAAAGCAGTGGTTTGTTGACAGCTTGGTGATTTATTTTGATCGAAAAAAGCGAACTGTAGAAATTTGTAGAGATTTTCCTACATAGCTAGAAGTGCTATGGCTAGTGCACCATTGTTTCTCATACCTCATCCATACTGAGTAGTGTATAAACACGGTAACATGGTTCGTAGTTGTCTTGACAGCCAGATATGCGTACCTTGCAGCAGTGTGCTCCTTATTAAGGAGTTACTCCAAGTAGCCACATTGGAAGAAAGTGTGGTATCTTCACTCAGCTTTAAAAATCTGCACCTCGCCCACCTTCAGCATGCGTCAGCAGGTGACTGTGTGGATGGGCTCCTCTGCAAAATGCGAGTGAAACAGATATACAACTGCAAAATGCAAATAGCTAATGTAGAAACTGATGAATATATTCTATAAATGATGCAACATGAAACATGCCCCAACAAAATTCACGGGATATTTTCTGTAAGCAGGCACCCTGTTATTGTTTCATACTGCAGCGTATGTTTTTAGTAGACCGAAGGTAGAGTAGTGTGCAGAATGTGGTTCACCATTGTCTTGCTGAAATAAACAATAGTTCCCAAAGACATTAACTTTATGGTAGCACGTGTTGCTTCAAAACTATAAGCACTAATACATCATCACAGACTGAGAATGGACTGATCCCATATTTCGACCATCCAGGTCCAGATGTTGTTGACAACGAGCCGCTCTGTGGACTGATCCAGTCAGTTCAGCTTACTTTTTATAGTTTGAAGTTAGAGAGCTAATGTAGCATAGAAGAAGCTTAAAAAGCAAACCGACAGCAGTTTGGAGGCATTTAAACTCGAGCGATCCCAACGGCATTTTTAAAAATCCACACACTGATTCTGTCTTCATGACTGAAAAGCTCTGACGGCGATGACGCTCTCTCCGTCTCTCCTTCTTGCTTGTTCACCCTTGCTGTCGTTGTGCTCGGTGTAGCACTTGTTTGGAAGCTTTTACTGCACTTACCGTAACGTAGCGCTTGTTGTTGCCAGCTCCATTAACATTATTTCACTTCATCTGTCTGTTGTTAGTTCCTCTCCACATGCTGTGTGCGTTTGTGTGTGTGTGAAGGAGAGATTGATCAGATGGCAGGACAGTCTATCCCAAATGAGATCATGCCACGAGGCTGGCAGAAGCATCCTTCTCCTCTATTTTATGTTATGTTATTCATTTGCATGGCAGAATTTTCCATCTAGGTTTATTGACTTTTAAAGAAATTGTTCCTGAGTCACTTAATGGATTTCCTCTCCTGTAGCTCAGTTGTTCGCTCTCACAGCTAGAAGGCTTTGTGTTGTGTGTCTGTGTTGTTTGCTTTTTCTCCTTGTCCCTGTGTGAGTCTCCTCCTGGTGCTCCCTCGCCCTCACACATCCCAAAGACGATGATGATTCCTGGGTTAACTGGTTATTCTAAACTGGCCACGGCTGTGGATGTAAGCGAAAATTGTCTGACTCTCTGTGTTAGCTCAAGAACTGTTCAAAGCTCGCCTCGCATCTTACCCAGTGTCAGCTGGGATAGGTTCCAGCCGCACGGCTAAGAAAATGAATGTCTGGACGCGTCGAAGCAGTGGTGTCACAGTGCGGCTCTTTACCAGGTTGTTGCCTTGTTTTTCTTGTCTCCCAAGTAGGCCATGTTTTTGCAACTTGGCTCATGTATTTTCTCATTAACTGTGGAAAGAAGTGGCAGTACATCATTTAGTTTCTATTGCTTGTTGAAGCATTCTCGGATTAGCAGGTGGATTAAAGTTATTTGAACTGTCATAGTCTACCTGGCAACAGTCCGAAAACTTTGTGTGTTTTTCTCACAGCAGGACGGCGACCGTTATGGATAACCCAACACCTGGATGTTTAAAAGAAGACCTGGCCAGACCATGTGTCTGATCTTGATTTATGGGTGGATCCTTTAAGACTAACAGACTCTTTTTTTAATCATTTGCACCTGCTTAAGCGCACCTGAATCTATTTTTATATATTTAAAGGATGGTAGCTTTAACCACATGGGGATAAACATGTTTTAGCTGGATAAAAGTACCACAATTGTAAAAGTTTAAAGTTTTGGACTAATTCTATAAATATAAAAATATGTGTATGTATAAATATGAGTGAATCCATATAGGTGCAATTATATACAGTGGTAAACAAATTTATTATTAGGCCACCGCCCAATGTAAGGTGATTACCAAAATCCTTTTTATATTTCTTGATCCACCAGTATGCACGCGCTTACTCAAAATGACGTTTTAAGCCCAAATATAATTACTGTAATTTGTGAAATTTGAAGTTTTAGAAAAAAGCAGAAGAAATTAGTAAAGCGTATTAATATTTTTAAAATTAAAATGCCAAATCACAGCTATTTACCTTCATTCCTGACATTAGTTTTAGTGGTTGAATAATGAATTTCTGACTGATTGTGGGTATAAAAATGTGAATTCGATAGTTAATTTGAAAATAACGAATAAATTTCTTGAATAAAACATCTTTCTTGATTTTAATACAGACACAGAGACATAATTTAGATAAAGGAAACAGAAGGAATTAATTATCTCTCTGCATTTGGTCCATGGTGAGCGTGTAGTACTTTGCGCCCATAGTGTAATTGCTGTCTACGTAAGTGCATAAATGTATAATTTATAAAGCTGCAGTGCGTTATTCTGTTTTAATGCATTTAATTCAGTTGGATGGTTCTAGATTACGTTACTTGTTATTTTTTAATGTAACACAGCCCCCAGCACAAATGACAGCTCAGAGAAAATCACTACTAGGTGATGCTATCTTTAATAAAACTCCAAACATGTTTCTTCCATAAAATCCTCGAGAACGAGAGCTTTAGTGTAACTTCCTACAGCCGCACGCTCATTAGAGACCGTGCAGCGCTGTTTCATTAAATGTCTTTTCTTTGGAGAAAACTGCACAAAATGAGATTTTAATAAGAAGCCTCTATTCCCTGGGAAAAAAGTTACACCGTTAAGTGGGATTGCATGCTAGTGTCGGTGCAAATTAGCAGAAACATCGCCTCTTCCTTACGTGGTAGGCAGTAACATCTCTGTTAGCATGCTAATGGCTGTTTTGCATTTGCTGTGCTATTTCTTTGTGTTGGGTATGTACAGCTAAATGGATCTGGAATATGCAGTGTGTCTGCGTAATGGCCAATTACAACTCCTTTGTAAGTGTAAAAGTACACTCAAAGGAACAGTGAAATAGCAACAATAAAGGCCAGCGCTGAGGTTTTGTTAACAGCTCTGTAATGTCCCCTTCTCAATTAATTGTTGATGGTGACTTCTGCGGCGATATGAGGAAGAGTTGGTGCGGTAGCTGTTCTTACGTAACAGCGAAAGGGAATTGAAGGTTGTTTCAGTTTGTGAAGTAAAAAGGTGTCTCTGCAAATCATGTACTGACGTTATGCATTATGTAGGGAGATTTGTCAGATGTTGGGGTTTTTTTCATGCTCATATTCAAGTTTTTTAATTATTAAAGTGGATGTTATCTCAGGTAATCCCCCTTCTCTGCAAACAGAAGCTGATCGGCCTCTTTACGCAATAGTGAACAATCTGTGATGCACAAACAATCTTCTCTTGATTTATCAAAATAACCCCGTCATTGTCACGGTCCTGATTTTGCTGTGGGGATTTGACATTAACTGATTGTCTTGAGACTTGCACTTACAGTCCTCTGAGTATTTTCCCATCGATATATCTCTTTGAATAATTGGCAGCCTTTAGTTCTAGTTTAACCACATCTATTTTGCTGTAGCCGGCGAAGAGAAAATCCAGATCCATGGTGACAGAGTGAGAGTGGCTCTTGTTGTGCTGCTGAAAGTCAAAAGAGGCCTCTCTGTGTCTGATATGAAAGCGCGCATCAATAAGATTTATTCAAGCTTATTTGAGTCTCTGCTGAAATGCAGCAACACAGCACTATTTGTACTGCTTGTAAGAAATAAGTGCTGTTTTATTGATGCAGGGGGGTAGTTCACTTATGACTGACATATTTGGTGTATGTGTGTGCTGTACCTGTATGGATCTGTGCACCCAGTGTGTGTGTCTGCTTCAGGTTCTTCCTTTCATGAAATGCATAAAATATGAGTAATGCATACAACAGCATGTGCAAGACTGTGTTTGTGTGCGCGCACGCGTGTGTGTATCACGGGCATTCGTGGTGCTTCGACAGCGCTGTCTCACTGTTGTGCAGAATTGAGCCCATCTCCAGGGTGCAACTCAAATTGATTAAATTTGCCAGGTAAGTTGAGGGGTTGACTTGAGGCTCCAAGCAATTATTTGACTGTGGCTAAACCTGGTGTAAAGAACAGATTTTCTTGTTCTTTCAGGCTGCTGTTTTGTAATAAAGCAAAGTTCTGTTATCAAAAAAAAGAAAGAAAAAAGGAGTACACAGCCCTGGAGAATACCTAACCTATGTAATCCGATGCTCCCTGTAGCCCACAGAATATTCAACTGATATATCTTAACCTGATATATCGCATTAGACAAAGAGCCATATGCATTTGTCACTGCCATCTCTAATCACGTTATATTGCTGAGTGAAGCTGTCTGCTCATATCATGTTATAACCCCTTTCATTATCAGATGTATTTATGTCTGTATTTATGAAATAAGGTTTCCAGAGATTTTAATAAAATCTACATGTTAGAGACACTCTGTGAATATTAGTGCTGGGTATAGGGATGCATATATTGCTGTTAGTGGAGGATATTCTCAGAGCACCAGTGGAAAGTCTGCATGACTGAGTGATGAAGCGGGTTGGAGTGACTCACAGCTGCATGACTTCACCGCATCCCATCCGGTGAAAGGCCGCTGCCTCTTAAAGGTAGTTTCCTAACATTATTGGCCTTTGGCCCTTTTAAAATGACACATTTGTTACTTGTGACAGAAATAATTTTTCCTTTTCAGGTTGTTACAGCAGCTGTGTCACAGCCGGAGCAGGTGGTTACGACTCAGAATGAGAACCACTGAGTTTGAAGAGGGGAAAAAAACACATTAGCTTAATCACATCATAGAATATGAACACAAAGACAGGTGGAAATAGTCCCGACTCTTTGGCTTTTTTGGGGGATATAATTTAACGGAAACCTCTGCATTATTGTTGGTCATTTATAGGTACACTACCGTATTTTTCGGACCATGAGGCGCGTGGGATTATAAGGCGCACTGTCGACAAACAAGTCTGTTTTCATACATAAGGCGCACCGGATTATAAAGTGCATTACATGAAACAAAACAGTCAGATAAGTCAAACTTTACTCAGCTCATTCCTCTTGCTTCCTCCACTTCTGTACCATTCATTCATTAATGTTGAATTCTCTGGTAGCTGCTCTATAAACACTGGAACAACAGTATATGTTCTAATTTTTAGTATGTAACTTTGCACTGTCCACTTTCTGCTGTAACAAAACAAATTTCCCACGTGTGGGATTAATAAAGGTATCTTACATGAATGACTAACATCATATTGTGGCTGGATTATCTCAGTTGTTCTCCGCTACTGAAGTTTGGTCCCTTTACAGCAATTTTCCATGCGATTGCATTTGTCAAAAAAACATCAGGAACTTTAATCAAGTGGAAAAAAGTTAGCGTTCATTCTCCAGGTTCACTGTGTTATGCTTTGGTATGCTAACATAACTGTGTCGCTAGCGATCACTAGCACAGCATTATATACCATCTAGCCCAACTTCAGTAACCCTACAAACGTCACTATTGTGTAGTTTTCTGTCTTCATTCATGTTGGAAGTGATAGCAGAGCTGTACGTTTTATTTTTTTCCAGAAATCTCTTGGTCAGAACATGCTATATTATGTTTAGGTAACTAGCGAAACCAGCGAGCTAACTTCCTGCTAACTTCTAACTCCGTTAAATTGAATAAATTCTGTTTTCATGGATGCCTGGATGTTAAATTTAATTGTTACACCTGGTAAAGCAGCAACACTGATCATTTTATTAAAGATGAAAGAAGTTACAGTGTTCGTTTGGGACCTGACGCGGACGGAGTTTTGGACCCAGATTATGAGCCGGGAGGCCATAACACTCAGACAATCCATCAAGCGGTGCGGCTTTGTAGCTTAGCAAAGTCCCACTAAAACATTTTTTGACAGATTTTTGAGCGCCGTGTACCGCATAAAATTGGTTCAAGGTCAGTAAACACAGCCAGAATTCATAGATAAGGCTCACCAGATTATAAGGCGCACTGCCGATTTTTGAGAAAATGAAAGGATTTTAAGTGTGCCTTATAGTGCGGAAAATACGGTACTTAAAAGTGTATTTCCAGCTTGCAAGAGAATTTTAAAGCAACCTAAAATAAAATGACAGTCCTAGTTATGGACTTCAGAACCTTTTTGGTGGGTATCATTTTTTTCTCTGCAGGAAAACCCTGTTCGCCATCAGGAAACATAGCTTTTAAAATCATAGCATGGAATTAAGATATTTTGTCTTGTCGTCTAAATGCGCCTGCAAGTGTCCTAAGGCGTGCTCAGGGAGGACAGAAGCCTGAAGGGCAAAAGCTTGTTTGATCTTGATTTTCAGCATAAATACTGGCTGTGAAAGAGAGGCCTCTCAATCCTTCTGACTTTTGGGGTTTAAGGAGGTGGTGTCAGGAAAGTCAAAATAGTGACATCGAGTTTTGCCCCTTTAATGTTGGCTCTTCCTATCATTGTGAAGCAGAACTCCTGCTCATTATGTGTTATTATAATAGTAATCATGGTCAGTATTAGACACCACATGTACTGTATATGCTTGGAACCATTAGTGCCAAGTTACACCTGCAGGATAACACTGCAGTCTGCCTAAAAACATGGCATCTGGAAAGGTTTTAAGTTAATTCTGATGTGGTGAATTGTAGTGGTGGGGTCATGTTAATAATCCATTAAAATTTGGCTTATATCCACCAAAGTCTCCAAGGTCAACCTAATGATTTATTGGTTGAAAACTGACAAAATCCATATATAACTGAGCAACTATGTTCTTTATAGTGTGCTGTGCATTGTCAAAATATAGAAAGTATATTATATATATATTGATAGATATATATTGATAGATATAGATAGATATAGAGATATAGATATAGCTATAGCTATAGAGATAGATAGATAGATAGATAGATAGATATAGAAAGTGTATAAAAATGTAAGATATCATATCACATATGACCTCTGACCTCTCCTTTAAGATCAATAGATTGAGCTGAAGGTCACAGATCAGTGATAATAATGCTATATAGAGATCTTTTAAACCACATCTCTTATTCTCTGTATTGACAACAAGTAGACATATAGGGGATGATATATGGGGATTCTAAATATCACTTTACAGTTTGCATCCATACATCACGTAACATTTGACCTCTGACCTTAGTTTTACATTTTACATCTTCCTTTTTATATTCAAGTTGACCCCAAAATGTGTTTATGTCTTTAAAGAAAGAGAAAGAGAATGAGCTGCTTAGTTAGTTACAACTATATTGGAGTATAATATTATATAATAAGTTTCAATTATTCATGTGCCGTTACTTACAAATCAATGCCTATTATCCATTACCTACTCTCAGATAATGTCTGTGTAATCAAAGTACACATCGGTCATGCTACATTGATTTTTACTGCACTATAAACTTAGTAAAGTACGTTTAAAAAGAACAAAGAAAACAAAATGAATATATACAAAACACAATACTGTTCCCTTAAAAGTAAAAAGCACTGTATATGTGTAGGTGATTGAGACTTTCCAGTTAAAATGTGTTGAGTGCTTAGTTAGAGTAGAAAAGCTCTCACCTGTTAAATCCAGCCGGCACCGTCATGAACACAAGAAGGTGAAACAGTCACCAGGAGAAAGACGCTACTGTTGTCAATGATTCACTCATAGCAGCTCTACTTTATTACAAACCACATATATAAACCTACAAATGCCAATATGGCAACACATAGCATGACACTCATCTACTTCCTGCACATATTTGTATAGTCTCTTATCCTATAAACTATGGATTATTATCTAGAAACATAGCTACATTTTTGGTATTTTTAAATGATTAAAACTATTAACAATACATCCAAAGCACATTTAGGTTATTCCGTACTGGATAGGAATGCTTCATATGATTTTATTTGGGCTGGGAGACGATCAGGCTTCTCTGTCCTCTATTTCAATCCCCGTGAGTTGCTGTATCAGTCTGTTCGGCTGTTATCTGCAGATGACAGTGGTGTCTCCTTCTACGGAAAATCTACTGCAAGCCCTTTCATCTTACAAGCACGAACTTCATATTTTTCTTAAATGCAGAAAAATCTTCCAATTTGTAGTCACTTTTTTCCCCCCCGGAGACATCTAACAGCCTATTGAACAGAGCTACCGAGCTATGCGCCACACATATGCCCTGTCTTTCAAGCGTTGCGATTGCAGGAGGTGGCATCTGCGTGTGCACTGTGTGGCAGGAACAGCTGGTCAGACCCAGACTAAGGGGTGGCCATTAGCTCTCAGCGCACTGACCTCACAGGAGCACCTGGAAGAGACGGCCAGCAGGCAGAAAGGCTAACGTTTAATTGCACTGAAAATGCTAAAATGTCCCCGGTGGGGGAAATAGTTGCCCCGGTGAGATGAGAGGAGAAAAGGGGGTGTGTTGCAGTCTTGACAAGGGAAAAATGAGAGAGGACTGGAAAAAGCACTGATGTAATGACAGGTGTCAGGACAAAAGGCACAGTTAGCAATAGAGGCAGAGAGCTATATTGACTGGCAGATGACACACTAAAGTGATCAGCCGTTTGATGGAGTGCCAAACTCCGGGAATAACACGTTTTCAGTCAGAACAATCCCGACACAGCCTAAAAACAAGCTGTCCTAACCCCTGCAGATTCTCTTGCTTGCAGCGCAGGTCCTCATGTAACTTATTCAAGACTCTACCAACCTGGCAATATTCATGTTGGCAGATATGTTAAATAAGTAATGATCCTACCGCTGCTGAGCATATTGACTTTTTTTCCTCTAGAAGCTTTTTCTTATGTCCTCAGGTCTGCGTGTTTTTTTTCTCCCTCTTTGTGATTTTAAGTAATAATTGATGCTTTTCTCCTCATAAATACTTTGCCGTGACTAAATCAATATCAATTACTTAAAGGTTTTCCTTTGATAGGACAGCGCAGGGCATTTCCAGGAAATATTCTCGCTAACATCTCGTAGATTAGAAAGCAAACAACCATCGTTTCACAATCATTGCAATAACTGCTCACGTTGTGTGTTATTCCTTTACAGTTCAGCTCTTTGGTTAAATATTGATAGATTACGCCGCTGAGATGGCTTTATGTAGATGTAAAGTAAGATAAAACAATAATAAGCCATCGCTGGAGCTTTCTTGTGACTCATGTTACAGAAAGGAGTAGAAAAAAGCAAACGACGAACTCATCATTCGAACTCTGTCGGTGCGCATGACCCTTATAAAACTGGCATTTACGAGCCTCTCCCAACAGTGTGCTGAAATATTGCTTTTATATTGTGCAAACTACAGTGAGATCTGTAGGGTCAACGTTCTTGTAAAAAATTCTGTGAAATAAGGCCAGGAAACAGATTTAAGACTCACTTTAACCTCTTGAGTGAGTCAGTGGAACGGTCAAACATGAATCCTTAAATGTGCAGCAGGCTGGAATATAACGTTTTAACAGACATCTCACTGTCAAACCTAAAGACTGGATATTAAATCTGAAGCATTCTTTGTAACGGCCAGCAGGAGGCGACAACTCTGGTTGCTACCATTATTAGCATGTCGCGTCCCTCTGTTTCTCAGACTCACATTCGTCATGTCCACTTTCAAAATACCAAAATATTCAGTGTTTATTTTTGATTTTCTTAGGTTAGATAACATTAAGTTCTTGTAATATTATTTAGTTAGGGTTTAGTTGAGTTTTAGTCTAGGTTATGTTTCACTTATGTCTCCGTGTTTGTGTCTTTTCCTGTCTTCTGTGTTAGCCTGCCGTGTCCTCATTGTTTAACGTTTAGTTATGTCCCTGTGTTCTGTGTAGTTATTGTCTGCGTATTTCATGTTGTCAAGCTTGTGTTGTCATGTTTACATCTGTCCATGTTTCATGTTTTATTTTGAAAGTTTTGTGTTCCCATGTTCAGTGTGTTTAGTTTTGCTTCCCCTGTGGTGTCAGGTTCAGCTGTGTCAGCTGTGTTTCCCAGATGTTTCTTTTCCCCTCATTACCCTTCTGTGTATTTAAGTCCTCTGTCTTCGTCTGTTCAGGGTCGGGTCATCTGTTTGTCTTGCATCACGTCTCTCCAGGTTTCAGGTTGTTTGTCATGTGTTTTTTTTTTCACACGCCATAGTTCCACTTCCACCTTTTAGATTCATCTTCATGGTCATTCTTTCTTGTCACAGTTTTCATAGTTAATCTTAGTTTGTTCCCAGTTTAGCTTTTAGTTTTATTTTATGTTCATGTATCTTTAGCCAAATAAATGGCTCGCCTTTGGTTATACTGAGTTTACTCTCCCATGTCTGTTGGATCAGCTCCGCAAACATACTGGCTGCGCAGCCGTGACACAGTGGGAGGTTTTGCAGTGTCTACAGTAAGCAATGAGCGATAGCGCTGTCCACTCTCTGTTTTAAGTACTGGCCAATCAGACGAGCATAGACCACACCTCTTAATCTTTAAATTCAAGTATTTTCAGTCCCATTGCTACAGGCATATAAAATTAAGCTAGCTAGCTCACTGGATTGAAGTATAATACTGTAATGGGATGCCACTCACTGACTGGTCATAAAATATCTTCCGACTAGATATTCCGCAATCAAATGTGACGGGTATTATTGGAGAGTGGAAGCATTTAGGAACCACAGCAACTCATCCAGCAATGTAATGTCAGACCAGATAAAGTTACAGAGCAGGGTTAGTACCTCAGTAACTGCAGGCATCCAAACCTCATCTGGCATTAACATCAGCACAAAAGTTGTGTGCTGGGAGCGTCAATACAATTTAATTGAATTAGACTCAGTGGCTGAGCAGCTCTTGTACATGCAAACAGTACTTTTGGTTGTGCAGTGTATGCTCTGTGTTGTTTGTTGTTTCCTATACTGTACATTACACTTTTGATCTGGTTGGAAGTGGCAAAAATGCATAACTGGCCAAAGCAGGGGCTAGGTTTTCCAGTCCTGGAAGTGGGAAGGGAGCAGAAAAGTTTTTTGTTCAAAGGAATTAAACACATGTTACCTAGCTCATTTTTAATCAAGACTACATTAAGGAATCATTAGTATCAGTTCTGTTCTGAAAGGCAGTGATTGCATCAATACTGCCTATATGGTGCAGATGCGATCATTTGGCACGCTGAATACAGTAATGTACAGTTGTTCACATTCTTTACCGTGTTTTACAGTATCAATATAAATCAGTCTGCTCTTGTTGCATCAGTGAAAATCATTATATCCACCTTCAAAACTTTTCTTCTCCTTTTTAACAGCAGTGAACTTTTTAAACTACATAAATGTGTAATCAAACTGTTATTAGTACTATAAGTATTAATGAATACAACAGCTGAAAAGACCAGGAAGATTTTCTGAAACCTCTCATGTTCATATTTGTTCAAACTCTGCTGAGAACAAGTACCGAGAGGTCTGTTTTCGTAGCCACGTTTGAATTTTAACCTCGTGTACAATATTTATCATGTTTGCTTCTCGGGCGCTTCAATTCTGTGATTTTTGCACAGATCAAATAACTTGTCTCTCCTCTTTCCCCCAGTCCCATGAAAGAGCATGAATCCAGTATGCACAGAGGAGTTTGAGATTTAGAGTTGTTTTCGTAGTCTTGCCATGACTTTCCCTGTCTTCTCCCCTCACCTCCTCTGTACCGTAGATGCTTTTTGTCAGACTCTTGTCGACACCCTGGAGAGCACACCTGGTCTGCGCTACATTTGGAGCACCTTCAAGCCATTATTGCAGGGGAAAGTCCTCTACACACCTGATACACCTGCTGCTCGTCTCCTGGTGAAAGAAGTAGGTCTAGAGGGAAAAAGAAAGGTTTCTATATGTATGCTGACTTTTTGTGAACTTGAAAAGAATATATTGCTCTGGTCAGTTTAAGTTTGCAATGAAAGGTTCAAGCCACTATATCTATATTTATATATTCTTTTCTAAATTAAGAGTTAGCATGCAAATATATGTAAATCTTGCATACATAGGACCAGACTAATTACTGGTAGAAGGTGCCTGCAATCTGTCTATGAAAACAAAAAAGGAGGATGTCACGCATTAGTGCAGAGCTGGAAAATAAAACATTTAATCAGAGGGCTTGTTCATGCAATGCAATAAATATATATTGTTTTCAAAGACATGACATTTGTGCATGAGATTTGCATCGTTTTGATAGCTGCGTAACCAAAACAAACAACAGACATGCTGTGAGAATTTTGCATTGAAAATACATAACGAGCATGAGGAAAACCTGCCGACTTCACAGCGAGCGGCCCGGTGTTGGCGCAGGAGGCCCTCTTCACTCCAGACATAGTCGGGGTGTTTACAAGTGAATGTTCAGTGGTAAATAACCCCATTTACATTCAACACCGCGGGGGGGATGGCAGTGTTACAGTGTGATGAGTTCCCAGGGAGATTAGCTGAAAGTGCAGTTGTGGAGTGCTTTCATGTTTGTATTGGCGCAGCGAGTATGTTTTCGGTGAGAAGGTGAGACAAATGTGTAAAATTATAGATTATTGTTTTCTGTGTTTCAGGCAAATAGGACCTTTAACGCCTTGGCTATGTTAAGGGAGCTGGCTGACTCTTGGGATGAACTCGGACCGCGTGTTTGGGATTTTCTGCAAAATAGCTCACAAGTCAATACAATACGGGTGAGACTCTCGATGGTTGTTTATTTTATGTAATGTTGCACACATTACCATGATTGGTTTGTACAGTATGTTAAACATGGTCAAAGTTTCTGAACTTTACATTGCTGGCTTTTTTGTTTTTTACTACTCTTGGATTTGTGACATCATAGAGCAGGGATGTCTCACTCATGTACACTGTGGGACGCATAGCATAGCATCTTTATTTATAACGCACTTTACATCCAACAATGTTGGCCAAAGTGCTACAAATATAAAGCAAAGAGAAAACAGTTCAAATTACATATAGAATATCTTAAAATTCAAAATAATATAATTAATAAGAAACTAATTAAGAGACATCAACAAGTCCTGCTGTTCTGAAAGCCAAGGTAAATAAATGTGTTTTAAGACGTGATTTAAAAACAGATAAGGAAGGTGCCTGTCTAACATGTGAAAGCAACTCATTCCACAATCTTGGTGCTGCCGCAGCAAACGCCCGATCCCCTCTGAGCTCACGATTTGTCCTGGGCACGCTCAGGAGGAGCTGGTCTGCCGACCTGAGGGACCGGGAAGGTATGTATGGATGAAGAAGCTCAGAGAGGTACAGAGGGGCAGCATTGGACAAACATTTAAAAACAAATAAAAGCAGCTTAAAATGGATCCTAAAACGCACGGACAGCCAATGAAGTGCATATAAAAATGGGGCGATATGCTCGCATCTACGAGTGCCGGTTAAAAGACTGCAGTGGAAAAACAGAAGATCGACTCACCCCAAATAAAGAGAATTACAGTAATCCAGCCGAAGGGTTACAAAGGCATGGATTACTGTTTCAAATTGCTGTCGCACAAGAAACTGCTTAATACAGCCTACTTTGATCTTAAGTGGAGTGGATCATCTCCCCAACATAGCTCCACATAAAAAGTCACCAGCAAACTTGGTGATGAGATTTACTGAAAATAAAAAATTCTGAAAAATACAAAAAAATGCAAAACGACCTCCTTCACTTTCTTTTTGCAGTAGAGCTAAATGAAGAAAACAGTAAACATACATTAGTGTCTTTTATAATTACTGCGGTGTGTTTTTTTCTCTTTGAACGATGAGCCTTACATCTGCTGCAGGTGAGAATGTACATGCTGTGTACATCATTTATTCACACCTTCTGTTAAATGTGGAGAGTGAGAGAGGAAAGTAATTATGGATAAGTGCAGGATAATTTTCATCCTAGCAGAAAGGATTATCTATAGAAGTAAAGGACACGGACTTCTCTCTCTTCCACCCTCTCCTCTCCTCCCTCTATTTTGCCTCTCGCCGTATTTCCTTGACACTGACATTACTCCAGTGTCACTCCAAATGAGCTTATAGGCAGCTGGAGGGAAGCAGACATTGGGAGCTCCATATAGCTAGGGTATTCATTACCCTAGCCCTAACCTTTACACAAATGGACCAGCAATCCTCCTTTGTCTTCATTTTCTCCCCACCCAGCCCTCTCCCTTTCTCTCCCTCTGTCCACCTCTCGTTCCGAAGCCGGTGGCTTCCGAGGTTTGTCATCTTCAGAGGTCATTCAAGGTCACGGACAAGCTTTAGTTTGATGGACCAATTGCCGTCGCCACCACAACTACATCTGAGTTGGGTGATTTAGGGTGTTAAGATGAATAAAAGGAAATACCGAGCACAAGACAGCTTAGACATAAGAGTATTTGGGAATACTTTTTGCCTTTACATAGTTATAATCTGCAGGATTACAGTTCTGGTTGCTTCAGTGACACCTGTAGGTACTGGTTGAATAAGTGCTGTTTGATAGTGCATGTAAACATCAGCCCCTTTAACAGAGGCACAACAGAAAATCTTAAAGCCCATTCCTCTGAGCGAGGGCCACTTACTGTCACATTATGGATGTTACTCTTCCCGTACTCAATTATCCGCTTACAAATGTATTACAAGAGCATGCAGAGAACACAACGGCCACAAAGGGCAACTTTGACCTTCAGATGAAGGTCTTAGCTAACCTGGGTACTCATGTAAGATAAGATAAGATAAACCTTTATTAGTCCCACAGGTGGGAAATTTTCTTGGTCACGGCAGAAAGTGGACAGTGCAAAGTTGAGAGCAGCAAAAATTAAGAAAAAACAATAAAATATTCAGTAAAAGGACTAGATGTTATAATCCCTGACAAGGCATTGCTTTAAATGGAGAAAATCTTGAGGGATAATAATAATGGATTGCATTTATGTAGCGCTTTTCGAGACCCTCAAAGCGCTTTGCAATACCACTATTCATTCACTCTCACATTCACACACTGGTGGAGGCAAACTGCAGTTGTAGCCACAGCTGACAGAAGCGAGGCTGCCATATCGTGCCATCAGCCCCTCTGGCCAACACCAGTAGGTGGTAGGTGAATTGTCTTGCCCAAGGACACAACGACCAAGACAGACAGAGCTGGGGATCGAAACGGCAACCTTCCAGTTACAAGATGAACTTCCCAACCCCCCTGAACCACAGTCGCCCAAAACCTAACCATGGCTGTTGGGATGGCTGTTATGAGGAAAGGCAGCCCAGAAACTTTACCAGCGGCACACATCGTTGTGTGCTTTAACTTTCAGTCTTTTACTTGAGCTAATCTGCCATTTTTTTCCTTGGTTAGGTTTGGGAATTGGATTCTGATCTAGATTATCATATTAAAATTTGGGACACATCGTCAGTAGTGGACCTTGGATTCATCGGGTGTTTCGGCCATTATCACTAGACACCCTCATCCAAGGAGGCCCTGCCAGGGTTGATCAGGCCCCGGAGTGTGTCACTGGTTTATGTTAAATTGTTATAAAATAAAATAAAATTTAACATGATATATTGAAAACTGTGGACGCTAGCCTGCTAACAAACAAACAGACAGACAAACAAACATACAGAATCTGGATTAAGTTCTCTCCATGGACCCGATATTTCACCTTATCTTTACAGTTCAATTCTTCACTTCATCACATGACCAACAAGGTTAAAGGGCGCATCTCTGTGGTTTAAAATGCCACTGAACATTAAGCACCGGACTACGCGTTTAAGCGCATGCAGCAGTAGGCGGATGAAGAGATGAACTACTGAACCGGATAAAAAGTTACGGTCAATTTGCCAGCATAACTCTCTCTTACTGCACTTTCAGAACGGCTCCGATTTTTTTTATTTCCTCAAAAGACAATTTTGATGGATCGTGTCCTTAACGTAGCCACCACGATGATAGATGTACTGATTATTTTAAAAGGTCACACGCAGTGCAGAGATTACTTAATTTGACACTTTGTCCTTAGGTTAAGCAGAATATGATCAAAAGTGTTGACACTGAAATGCCACTGAGCACAGTGGGCAGAATATATCTGAATCTTTAACTCTGAATATCACACTGTAGAGGCCACTTTGTTCAATTGACGCGCAGCGCCCTTTGCTGACCAAAAGTCAGGCTCCGCATCGTCCACTTTGAAATGGTCACCACATTTAGCCGCAGCACGAGGGTCACATTTTAAAAAAGCTATATTAAATGGGTGATTTCATTGTGGGTTTGAAGTGAATTTTCCCCGTTCTTCTTATCAGTGTTTTAATTTTACTTTGATGTAAAACTGTCATTACAGGAACGGTGTCAGTTTAATACTTGGGTGTTAATATCAGAGCAACTGGAAAGCGAAGGAACGCTGTGTGAGAGAGGGAGGGGAATGACTGTGGTGCTGTAACTTGAGGGCAAACACATGTAAACCAATAGATGGGAGTCAAATAGCCTTATTCTCAAAGGGTTATTGCATAAGAAGCTTAGAAATGGTTGTTTCTCTAAACAAAACAAAATACATATTCATGTAACGTGCTGTATGTAAGTGGGCCATTACTGCTGCAGCAAGGTTCAGTTTTCCTCCGCTTCTCAGCGTATTATCTTTATGAATTGGGTGCGTGATTATGGAAATTGCGTCTTGATCTATGACCCGAGATGAATGTAAGTCACACACATGTTCCTTACCATGTTAGTGAAAGGGAATTGAAGGGGAGGACCTGCGCCTTTATCTCTTTCATGGTGCGTACCTTGTTTGTGCATTTCCAGGACGGAGATTTGATTTGCATTTGTTCTCTCTGTGGGTCCTAATACATCTGTACCATGCAAATGCATTTTTTTGTGCACGTACACACCCTGTGCTGTAAATGAGCTTCATGGCCATAGAGGAGAATAGCTGATGTGCATCTTAGAGCCGCAAGTACAACACTGCCATCTATCTTAATGCTGTTAATTAATTCTGCAGAAAAATGAATGTCAGCTCCAGCAAAGAGTAAAGCTGCCCCTCCCCCATCCTTTTTATCATCCCTTCTTTTTTTCTTTATTTCTCTTTTTTTTTAAGGCTTTTGATTCTCATAAATATTCATTTGCATTCATACCACATTAATTTGAAGCCTCTAACAGGTGGCCATTGTAACCAACTCATTTAAATGTTAGTTATTCCCTCAATAACGCGGATGAGAAACCCTAAATCCTATATAAATAAACCTGTCTTCTTGCTTTCAAAATCAGGCTCTGCTGGTGAATCCTGTGTTTGCTGGAACCCTCAAGGCGCCTCTCAATGGCACAGGGTGGACACCTGAGCTGCTGGCCAACTTCCTGTACAACGGGCCTCCAGAAGATCGTCCACCCGGCATGCCACGCAGCGACTGGCGGAACGTCTACAACTCCACCTCGGAAATGCTGAAGCTTCTCTCCACTTTCTTGCGTGTATGTAATTTATCTGCTTGTGCTTTGTTGTAAATGCAAAACACCTCATAAATCCGGCTTCCACAGGGTTTCGCGACCTCTCCAGTGAAGTGAAAGATTTTCTAAGAGTGGGCTGTTCTTTGACATTTAAGTTTTTTTAAACATAATTCTCGCCCTTCCACCTCTATTCTTTCTTTGCCTTTCCTTTAGTTATTTTTGTTTATCTGATATTACCCGTGTGATTTCTTTGGCTGGAGTTGCTTTATAACCTTTGAAGTAGTCAAGCAAAATTGCTTTTTAGTAAAATCAGTGAGAGCTTTCTTTTTGGGTGGGTGGGGGGGTTGAAGAAAACAGCTCTTTTCTTGTGTATCCTTGCGCTGCTATTGTTCAAGCCAAAATCAAGACATCAGTTTTTTTGTTTTCTTCAAATCTTGCTCTCAAACTCAACTTTTGAGTCATTAGAAAACAGGCCTCTAGTGTTCATTAAACTTGAAGAACCTTGACTTAAAGAACTGTCAAATGCACAGCAAGGTCTACCACAGCATCCCTTCCCTGGTAATCATATAGCAATATTGCTATGGGCTAGTGAACCATCCAGAGTTAACATTCATCCTGTATATTGATTGTGCCACAGTTCAAAGCAAAATTGTTCTTTCTCCAAATTGCACGATCAAATATATGCACAAAGCCCAACCTCGCCCCACTCCTGCCCTCCCATATACACACACACGCACAATATCAATCCGAGCACAGGTAAAATGACAGCTTAGGTCCCTCAGGATTTGCCGTACACGGACAATAAAATTCCACTGTAATGCAATCTATTTTCTGCCCTAATGGAAATTGCATTGCTCAGAATGGATAAGGAGCACTTATCAGACAGCCTTTACTGCAGCGATCGCTTGTCTGGATGCGTACATGTTTAGGGAAATGACATATTTTTTAGGATTGGCATTGCAAAGACGCTAAAAGGTCATTAAGACAATGTAGTCGTGCATTTAGTTCCATACATGGTGGATGCTTTATGTACACAACAAGGGAACTGAACAGAAAATACTAATGGCTAACATTATTTAAACCTGATTTTCTTACTTTTCAGTCACTGGTCAACAAAACCAACTACAATCCTTTATTAGTGCAAATCGATAGCTTTAGCATACATGGGCAGGAGGAGGCTAACAAGTTTCCAATGTGCAGACACAGGACATTAGAGGAAAAATGTGTGTTCGCCAAATGAGTCATTTGTATCCTTGAAATGATTTCTTGGTGTGAGCCAATTACTTTCTAAAGATTAAAACCCAACAATTTGTGCTCATTTTCAAATTGGCATGGCTCCTCTCTCTGTGTTGCCACCACCAGCATTAACACTAAAGACTCAGGCTGCATCTTTCTTAATTTTTTTTTAAATAGAGGCAAATTAGAGCCTCAAATTGCATGTCATTTCTTTCATAAACCTGTTTAATCCAACAGTGCCGAGATTTATAAAACATTAAGACGGGAGAAACAAACCTATAAATAGCATAAAAGGTCATTATGAAAATGCGCTGCCATGTCTTCGTAACTCTGGGGACAGAACTTAATCGCTGGCTTTAGATGAAACTCCTCTGGTGCTTACTGGGAATGTTGTGCCGCACTAATCTTATTTAAACATTAAGGGCACTTGAGGATGACACGACTGTATGAGCTGTTATAACTTTTGAAGCCTCATTAACATGGGCAGATAAAGTTGATTTGTAGCAGCACAAATAGCTGATTAAACATAGATTGGAAAGGCTCCAAAGGACGTTTGTAAATGCAGAAGAATCAGGTTCACCGAGTACATCTGTATGAAAAACATTGTGCCTACAAATAGGTTTGAATAAAGACGCTGTTAAAAAAATAAATTGTTTGCTCAAATGATGTGTTGGGTAGCATGAGGCCGCTGTTACTAGGATTAGCTACAGCTTGTACAGCTTGTCCCTATATTTCATTTAGCACTTGTCCAAACTTTGGGCCCGTGGAGCTCTTCACTGCTCTAATATCCTCCAGTATGTGCTGAACAAATGGTGTTGTTTGTGATATTTCTTTCCTACCATAGTGGGATATACAATACAGATTCCTGAGGGGAGAGATGATAAAACTATTGCAGCATTGAGATGTGTGGACAGCTGTCAGGTGTGACTGCCTCCCAGGATGGCTAGCTCATTATTGTCTCGTGAAACAGGGGGACAAGGCTACCAAGCAAGGGAACGCTAGCAAGGGTGGATCTCATTTGCTTGTCTCTACTGAAACTCAAAACATTTCCCACCCCCTGGCATCTCCAGATAATTTGGAACTGCACTCTGTGTTGTTTAGTCACTAGCTGAATCATACTTTCTTTTCTAAATATCCATCTGCCTTTCTCCCAGTGAGCTCCTGCCTGCCTTTTGTGGCTGCTGAAAGACTGCAAAAACAGAATGGTTTACTGTAAATATAATAGGATGTGAGAAAAGTAAGACATTTGTGTGGGTCTGTGTTTGCTGACAGTGTTTGGATCTGGACAAGTTTGAGGCGGCCTCCACTGAAGGCCAACTGGTGAATAGAGCGCTGGATCTTTTGACAAACGGTACGTTCTGGGCCGGGATTGTCTTTGAAAACCTCCAGCTGAACTCCAGCCTCCCACCTCCTTATGTCAAGTACAAAATCCGCATGGATGTTGATGAAGTAGAAAGTACCAGGACAGTAAGGAGAAGGTATGTAACACTGTTATAAAAACTCGTTCTTTTTGCTGAATACCAAATGACTTTAACCTAATTTTATATTTTTTGTGCCATTTCTTCTGTCCCACATTTGATTGATGTCTCTGTTTGGTTCTTTGACAATACTAGACTAAAGAACTTGATGCCATATGTGTATATGTATATTAGGGGTGCAACGATACACAAAATTCATGGTTCGGTTCGATACTTTGGTGTCACGGTTCGATATTATTTCGATACAAAAAAATGTTCATGCTTTTTTAATTTGTCATTTATTAAAATTATAAATATATATTTTAACTCAAAAGTACAGTTTTTAAATTTAATGTTGCTGAAACAACAAAATAATAAAAAAAATAAATCTATCTGATTGAGAAATCACTCATCTTTGGAAAAGAGAGTTTATTACAGAGAAATGGCTCTTTCCAAAATAAAAGCTGTACTATCCGCTTCTTCTGGGCTATATTCTCAGCAGCATATTAAACATATCAGGTCCCCGTAAGGAGAATCGTGTGCTAACGTCTGTCTAAATGACTCGGGTAAAGTTTGTAGCATGCGTGCTTGTTGTTTTTGTCTGCTTCCACTTGTCTTTGCACTAGGATGATGTCGGAGTAAACGTGCAGTCATATTCGTTGTGTTCCCACTAGTGCTGTCAGTGTTAATCTCGTTAAAATGACATTAACGACATAACGCGCAAATCTCCGTTAACAAGTTACCACGGCTCGCCCCGTGAGTGGGGCTGGACGGCGTCAATGCGTTAACAAGCTAACTGTGCTAACGCACTAGTTCCCACCAATTGAGCATTGTGTGGCACATCCGACACACTTTTACTTTTGTCCATGACGCACTTACCATCAGGGTCACGCTTCACATGAAAACCAAGATAGTTCCAAACGCCAGATCTGAATGAGGGTGGGGGAGGTTCAGTTTCGGTTAGTGTTGAGGCAGTAGCCATGTTGCAACAAGCTTAGCTTCTGTCTTGCTAGCTTGCGCTGCACTCAGTGGATCTGCGCTCGACAGTGCAGCCTAGGCGGAGTAGTCGAACGCAGATTCACTGAGCGCTCAACACAGACAGCATCGTCAGAAGAAAAGTTGATAAAATAAATAAAATTTTTTGTATTGTTCGATACATATGCGTACCGAACCGAAAGCACTGTATCGAACGGTTCAATATCGATACGAGTATTGTTGCACCCCTAATATATATATGTATATATTAGGGGTGCAACGATACACAAAATTCACGGTTCGGTTCGGTTCAATACTTTGGTGTCACGGTTCGATATTTTTTCGATACAAAAAAATGTTCATGCATTTTTAATTTGTCATTTATTAAATTATAAATATATATTTTAACTCAAAAATACAGTTTTTAAATTTAACCCTAACCCTTGTGCGTGTTTTTTATTTTGACAGCGAATGCGCACCTGCGGACCACTTATGTGCAGCCCTGGTTATTTAGCTCGTCATATTGCAGCCACAGAAATTCTTTTGTCCATGAAACCATAAAGCTGCACTTTCTTTTTGCCTTATAGTCTGATTTGTCATAACTTCTCCGTTTTGTGGTAAGCTTTTCTTTGGCTGTCACTTCTTCACCCTGACCTGGCTTATTTGGCTCAGCAGAACTGAAATATATATCCTGCTGCTTTTACACACGCACTCACATAAGCTCAGCGATTCTCTGCGCGATCAACCTCTCACATGTTTAAGCTGCGGGAGATTTCACTTGTCATGTTTGCATAGTAAGCTAACGATTAATAAGACGATGTCAGAGGAATTGGTGCACAAATTATCATCACTCACAGATCAGTACTGTCGCTCTCTATACACAGTTCGCACATTGCAAAGTGAAAGCAAAAAAACAAGCGCAAATTCAAACACGACTTCAATATGTCACATATTGACAGTGGCTCACCGATGCCAATGACATAATTACCCAGCTACATTTCCGAAAGAATGCAAAAGCATTGACATATATTTTTATGCCCGACGGGCAGGGAAGAGATAGATTTTGGTAGCCCGACTGAAAAAATCGCTAGCCCCAGGACGTCAGGCTAGCGATATTGCAAGCCCTGTATCTGATTGAGGAATCACTCATCTTTGGAAAAGAGAGTTTATTACAGAGAAATGTCTCTTTCCAAAATAAAAGCTATACTATCCGCTTCTTCTGGGCTATATTCTCAGCAGCATAAGGAGAATCATGTGCTAACAGCTGTCTAAATGACTCGGCTAAAGTTAGTAGCATGCTTGTTGTTTTTGTCTTTGCACTAGGATGATGTCGGCGTAAATGTGCAGTCATATTCGTTGTGTTCCCACTAGTGCTTTCAGGTTAATCTCGTTGAAATGACCTTAACGCCACAACACGGCAAATCTCCGTTAACGAGCTACCGCCGATCGCTCCGTGCATGGGGCTAGACGGCCAACACGTTAACGAGCTAACTGCGCTAACACACTAGTTCCCACCCATGTAATTGAGCATTGCATGGCACATCCAACATACTGTTTTACTTTAGTCCATGACTCGCTTACCTTCAGGGTCATACGTCACATGAAAACCAAAATAATTCCAAACGCCAGATCTGAATGAGAGTGGGGGAGGTGCCCTGCGCTCTTCCTTCTGACTATGCTGTCTGTGTTGAGCGCTCAGTGGATCTGCGCTCGACAGTGCAGCCTAGGCGTAGTAGTCGAACCCAGATTCACTGAGCGCTCAACACAGACAGCATAGTCAGAAGGAAAGTTGATAAAATAAATTACAAATGTTGTATTGTTCGATACATATGCGTACCGAACCGAAAGCACTGTATCGAACGGTTCAATATCGATACGAATATCGTTGCACCCCTAGTATATATATATATATGGGTAAATATTACGCTATAAAGCCAGAAGTTCAACAAAGCCAGGCTTTCTTTGCACTGGCTGGCTCAACAGAACTTTAAATCCCAGTAGGAGATAACAGTTGTCATGAGAGCAATTATCAAGCCAAGCTCACACAATAAGTGGCGTTTTACATGTAAAACTTTTTTTCTGTGCAAAATGATCCCTATGAGGGTCACCTACTTCAATCGCAGACGTCATCAGATGATGATGATAAAATGGGGATAAAAATCTATAAACAACATGAAAAATGGAACAGTAAAATGCAACACTGTTGCAAATAAGATGAGATATTAATGCTCCAGAAAGTCATTAATCTCAGGATGTAGCGCACAGAGCAATAAAATAAACAGTTTAATTGTAGTTAATGCTGAGTGCTGCTCTTCTTGCTGCTGTTTATTTCTAATGCGATGGCTGCAGAGTTGAGCTCTGAAACTTTAAACTTCATACATTTAATCATTAGATGTTACTGTCCTATAGCCTAATAAAGGACATATAGAAATAGTTTGGTCAGCAGATCAAGGAAAAACAAATTTTATTGCCTGAGTTGCTACTCGGTGAGTTTTCTGAGCTTTAGTAGCTGCAATTCCAGTAGATTAAAACAGACTATCTTTAGCAGCTTGATACTCTCCATACTGCATCTATACATCAGTGCACAGTTTGCACTGCTGTAACTTCACAGCTGGGTTTCATTTATAATGTAAGGTAAAGCTTGAGAATTAGCACATATAAAACAAAAACTAAGCTGTCAATGAAAGAAGAAACAGATTTTTAACCAAAACTCTGAACATAACCTGCTCACTCCTACCCAGGTTATATGTTTAGCACAGGCTACCATAGTAATTTAGTGCAACAAGAGCCACTTTTAATGACACAGAAAACTGACTTTAAGCTTCACCAAGTGTCACCATTAATGATCCCTTTTAAAGAACCTGCCTTTATTTTCTCCCCATTTCAAATCTGAATGCTAATCAAGCTTTCATTTAAAGCTATAAGGCTGTGATAGGCAGTCTCCAGCAGACGTTATGACCCATCGTAGCACAGATGTAAATGACCAAATTAATTATCATCCAGTTCTATTTAGTGTTTTAGTACATTACAATGAGCATACACAATACCGGGGCTCCGAACCATGTAAATGGAACCAGACCATAATTAGTGTTATTAATTATACCTTGTTTTCTCTGAAATTACAAAGCTTATGTAAAAGTGGCTGGTATATCTTCTCCTTAGACTCATGAGCAGAAAGCTGAAAATATTTGTCAGGTGTAAGTCTAGATATATAAAAAACAGTGGATCCTTGTCCTGTCAAGCAATCAGGTCTTTATAAATAAAGTTCCTGTTGCTCTATATAACCTCTAAAATAACTTATAATCTCGGGTAGTATTTCTGACCATTCTGGTTGTAGTTTACTTGCCCTTTGCTAAGACACATCATGGTCTGTCTTCTTTTAATAAGGTCATGGTCTCCCGGAGCCAGAGACAACCCCTATAACGACCTGCGCTATATATGGGGAGGCTTCGCCTACCTGCAGGATATGATTGACCATGGCATTATACGGGCGCACACCTCAAAAACCCAACCACTGGGAGTTTTTGCCCAGCAAATGCCGTATCCTTGCTATGTGGATGACGCGTGAGTACAAAAGCATTGTTTTTTCTTTTCTGTCAGCCTTGTAAATAGAGGAAGAGGGAAGAGAAATACAGCAACACAATGACTTTCCACTCTGTGCCACCACACAGTTCTCCTCAGTCTCTAAGCCTAGACCTATCAGATTCCCCCTTGGAAAGCTGTTTAGTTCTATTTGTGTAACTTGCCATTTATTTATTTTATGTGTTTCCCTTCTGCTGTCACAGATCACAGACGTAGGCTCTAAGACGGGGAGCACCCTTAATTGTGTCATTGTTAAAAGTAAATAGTGAAACTCTGAAATCTAAGAGTAAATGTAGTCATGAATTGATTTTCTGCAAGAGGGAGGAAACGAGTGAAACTTAGCGAGTGGAAAAGAGAGAGGCCAAACTATTGATTTTAGTCAAACCACAGGAAATTCCTGAATAGTTGGTGGATGCTGAATTATTTAAGCAACCACTTTGAATGCCTTCCTTTTTTGTACTTCCTTTTCAACAAAGTGAGCGTAGAGCAGCGCACGTGCAACACAGCTCCATTGCATGCAAGGATTGATAGCAGCCTTCCCTCTGTGTTCTTGATGTATTTATTGATATCGCTGGCTTCTATCGTGTTTGATCATTCACCCGGGGACACAAACGACGTGGTATCACACTCAATCTTCTACGCCCATAATTTCCTCCGAGTCCAGGAAAAAAAAATCTCCTATTCGCAAAACATTATAATCCCCATTAATAAAGGAAAAACCCAGCAATGCCACCAAGAGAAAAGATAATTACCAGTGAGATTTAAGACCAACAACACAATACCCACACTTTCAGTACACGCAAAGTTATTCTCGACCCATGGGCAAATGCATTTCCAGAAATTAGGAATCTAATTTTAAAGTATTATGTGGTTTGGGTAGCACAAGATTTTCAGTAAATCAACCTTCTGGGGGTTACAGGGAACATGAAAATGATGACTTCATATGTGGGCTGCAAAACTCTACAAGCCTGCTGTTGAACAGTTTTGAAGAATATTGCCCTGCGTGATGTATTTGTCTCGGAGAAATGAGAAACAAAACAAAACAGAGACATTTTGCTGATAGGTGATTTAGTGTAAACTACTAAACCCAGTGGAAACGTTCATTTAAAAGGTGTATTGTCATTTAAAGTTATCCATACTAAAGCATCACATTAGTAAGCATTAAGGTTCATGGTTAACGTGAGCTTTAGAAATGCATCTGTGTAGTGTAGTGGTAAGACTCCACACCTTTGAATCACAAGTTCGATTCCCACCCTGTATCCAGTAAGGGTCCTGGCCAGATCCGCATGCTAAAACCAAGCCCTGGAATGGTGCGTCTTTGTCTGGAGCTCTACATGTTGTCATAATTGTTCTGCAACGCATAGCATGAAAAAAATACATTATGTTGCAGAATTTAAAAACTAGTATGTGCCTGTACAAGGCTTTTGTTAATAGGGGGTCATTTTGGCCACAGGAGCTTAGTTACACTTTATGTACGTTAAAATCCCACGATGACAGTGCGTTTCATTTATAGCCAAACTTGAGCCTGACTTTACTTCAGTTGCTTTTCCACTTTAAACATCTTAAAAGTAGCATTATTTAATGAGGTTATCTTGCTAAACAAAGTGTTTGCTTTTGTAATAATAATCCAAAATACTGTGAAATAATCTTCTTTCAGTGGACAGAATTTCCCATGGACCTCCATACAGCCCTAACACGATTAGCATAGAGTATGTTTGTTATCACTGGAACTATGGCAAGCCCAGGCAAAAGAAGGAACCAAAAGACATCCCATACACTGTTCAACCCCCAGAATACAGCTTTGTTAGCACTAACCCTCCTAAACCGGTGCAGTGACCATTGTTGATTAATCGCTCAACACCACCCTCAAACAAGAGGACAGCTACACACTGGATTTCACGTCATGAACTCGCATCATGAACAATAACAGTGAGGATCCAGCAGAACTGCAGAAATTTATAACACTGTAAATAAAACATTAGCGTCAGCACCTACAATCAGTCCTTGCACTATTGGCCCCTCCCCTTAGACTCCAACAGTACTTTTTTGCCCTTTGGAGCAGCTTATACCCTAAAGCTGTTCAAACTTTATAATTATCAAGCCGTGTAATGTGTTTCAGAGCTCCCATTGGCACAAACATAAAGTGGGTGGGACTAAAGGACACAATGAGCATGTTCGGATGCAGTTAATGGCTTCCATCTTTGATATACAGCATTCTTTTATGATACAGAACCCGACTTTTCACTGAAAACGACTCCGAGAACCACCAAGAATACAAAACCTGCAGATGGAAAATGACTCTACTTGTTTTTATCACTATAGTAACAACAGCTAGCAGATTTTATTTTTTAAGATTGCTGTTAATCCACGAAATCAGAGCCACAATTTCCCTCTGGTCAGCTTTTTGCTGTGATCTTAAATTAGACAGTCATGGTGCAGCTTATTGGTACACATTGGCCTCTTTGCTTCAGCGGACATCTTCCTTAAAAACAAAGGATTAATAATTACAGATGATAAAAAGGAGCCGTAAACCACAGCAGTACCCCCTCATTCACTCCACCATTTACTCTTTCCTCTGCAGAGACATTTGGGCATTTCTATGAATTATTAACACTCGAAAACTGCTTTTTCTGTTATAAATAATAGAGAGTGAAATCACACAAAGGCAGATGCGCTTAGACACGGAGAGGCATGATGGGGAGGAACTTTGCTGGTAATTGTTTTCATCGTGAACTGTGTGTTACCAGGCAGAAAGAAGGAAAGGACACTGCGCATTTAGATGGCTATTAGTTCTTATTTCTGATTTGTCCTGTTCAGAAAGTAGTGCTCTCCACCTAGAAGGCATATGATGTGTTGTATAAATGCATGGCATAAAAAATACAGTTTTAAAGTATAATATGTTTTAGTATTTAGGTTTTTTTTTTCTTCACATTGGTGGTGATTTAGTTTGAGTATATGATATTAATACAACAGGAAATGTTATGACAACAGCCCAGGAAGCCGTTGCCAATGACATCATTAGTTTCTGTCAGACCGTATCGTCATTTTTTTATTATCTTTGTAGGTCTGCTTTTAATCTCACGTAAACAATATTTCTACTCCGCTGATAAACTTCAGCTAAGAAGCCAGTATTATCTGCGCTGACCCCCAACCCTCATCATCAGACCTGCCTCGCAAATAATTTCCTTTTCGTGTCCCTCATTTCCTCCTAGCTTTTGGCAGCGGCGCGCGCTCAACGAGCTACGAGCAATCTGGACTCCTTCAGCCACAGCTGACCCTGTTGGCATTTTGAAATTGAGATAACTAAACTGCATTAGCTCCCACTGTCTTCATATTCACACTGTGTACAGGACTGCAATGACAGTGCAGGATAAAGCCTGACCCCTGCGGGCTCTGATAGCACATAAACAGACCGTTTATCAGCGGCCTCTGAGCCATTGCAGGCTCTTGAATCAGAGGCATGCCTTGTTTGGATCCTAAGGCTGTGCTCCCCATCAATAGGTCTTTCACATTCACATGGGTTTGATGTTAGATAATAGTGGCCGGCACTGAACGTGCCAAATATGCAAGGATGTGTTGGGGAATACGCTTTTGTCCATCTTCAGTGGCTAATTAACCCGACGTGTGCACCGCTACTACTGAGAGGGCCTGAAAAAGCCGAGCATAATTAGAACATCTGACGCTTGTAACAAGCAAAAATCTGCAATTGATATTTTGTTTCATGTTTATAGTGTTTCTGTGCTGTGCAGCGACAAGCTGTATTAATGATATCAGAAAATATTCCCAGCATGACTCCCTGTACACTGAAAGAGCCTTTTGTCACCGCGGCTGAAAAGAAGCTTTTAATGCTGGATAGTGTAATTCCAGCTTCCCAAAAATCATTTCTCCCTGTTTACAGGGGATGGGGAACAGAAGGTGCATGTATTGATTTGGTGTCTAATACAAAATACAAAAAAATACATCTGACAGCAGGATACTGGGGAATTTTTTGTTGCAAAAACTCTGTGCAGTGTGCAGAAATTGACATACTGGTTAAAACTATACTCCAGTTCCAGATGACAGTTTTTCTTAATGGTTTAGATATACGGTTGGCCCAGCATCACACTCAAGCCCAGAGAAGGATGCTGCTTCAGCTGATCAATCTACTGTTCACTGAAGCCTCATTAGAAATGGTCTGAGTGGAAAAATTGCTGTGAAAAAGCAATTCTTAAGTAATGGAAACTGCCAAAATTATACAGCAAGTCTTATAGAGCAGTGGCCCCCACCCACCGGGCCACGGACCGGTACCGGTCTGTGAGTCGTTTGGTACTGGGCCGCGAGAGTTGAGGTTCGGGTGTGAAATTTATGGTTTTCAGGGTTTTTATTGTTTTTTGTCGTTATTTTGTTATTGTTTTTATCGTTTCCCTGGGTCTTTTCCCTTGTGTTATGACTAAATCTTCTCTTTTTTGATACCGGTACTGGTGTTATTTTGTTGTATTTATCCGCGACACATTAAAGGCCGGTCCGTGAAAATATTGTCAGACATAAATCGGTCCGTGGCGCAAAATGGTTGGGGAGCGCTGTTATAGACGGATGAATCTAAATGTGAAATTTTTGGTGTAAACTATCATCAGTATGTACAGAGGAGGTACAATAACAGTGAGAGTGTGAGGGCGTATGGTGGAGGCTCTCCCACAGCTTGGGGATCCATTCCAACCAGCCATGTTAAAAATCTTGTCAAAATTGATGTTATTATGAAAGAAGGAAAGGTCTGACGTATGGTGACCAATAAATTCTAAAAAGCATCAGATGATTCCCAACAGACACTAAAAGAAAACACAGTGGGACACCATCAGTCATGGATTGGCCTCCCCAGAGCCCGGACCTCAACTTTATTGAAGCAGAATAGGATCAAAGCCAAGATCTAAAGAAGCGTTTTAAATGTCCTTAAAGAACTTAAAGAAATTAGATGCTACTAACAGAATTTAGGCCATGTCACCAAATATTGACTTTTAGGCTTATTAGAATTGTACAAACTCCTTTGCCTCATATACTGTATTTGTTTCAATAAATCCCTGCACCCATTCCTATTTTCCTAGAAAAATATAAAAAACGTGGGGTAGCTCAAGACTGCTCTTTAATTAAAAAAAGACGTATTTTTACTCTATGCACTGTGTAAAACACCACTCCTTTCTGTTCTTTATTTTCTTGTATTAAAAGCATTCATCCAAACAAATCAGCACTTAGGGAAATCAAATTGCAGCTTTCAAACGTTTGTTGACAGTGTTTTAGAAAAATCACCGGGAGTAGAAGAAGCAATTAGTTTGAACCACCCCCAAAAGCATTTTATTTCATTCCTGAGTGGGAATGCTGCAAATCATGTATTCCCACAAATATACAAATATACAGGCATTTGAAAGTGTGCAAACTCCTCTTCAGTGTGTTTAGTAAATTTGCAAAATTATTAAAATCAGAAGCTAAAATGTATATTTTAAATTTTTAAAAAGGCACACAGCTTTGGATATAACATCCTGTGGTTCACACTCAATCATCCCACTGCCACAAACTTCCAGGAGCTCTCTGTAGAAATGTCTGATGAAATTGTTGCAAAGGATAGGTCAGGGGAAGAATATAAACCCATTTCTATGTCTTGTAGTGTTCCCAGGAGCACAGTGGCTTCAGTAATTGTGAACTGAAAGACGTTTGAAACCATCCAGACTCCACCTTGGGTTAGCTATTTGGCCAAAGTGAGTAAGCAAGCAAGAAGGGCCTTGGTCAAGAGGCCAGTGGTCTCTCTAATAGTGCTTCACAAGTCCTCTGCAGAGATGGGAGACCTGCCAGAATTATGACCATCTCAGCAGCAGCACTCCATCAGACCTCTATGGCAGTAGTAGCTAGTTGGAAAGCACTTTTAAGACAAGGACATACGATGACCCACTTTGAGTGTGCCAACAGTGAAATCTGTCTGAGAACATGAACAAAAAGATTCTTTGGTGAGATTACATGAGTGCTGACCTCTTGGAAAGTCATCACCTGGCTGCTTCCATCCCTCCACTGAACCATTGTGTTGGTGTTTCGTGTGTGATTACAACTAAACACAGACCGACACATAAAGAACATCTGCTCTGGCATGCAGGCTGAGACTGGGACGATGGTTCAGAGCACACATTAGTTAGTGCACGTTATAAGGAAGCAAAGCCGCAGACTAATATAATATGGATAAGTCAAATCTAAAACTGTAAAATATAAAAAAGAATCAGTAGCACTTTAAAATAATGTCACACTATTAAGCATTATTAAGGTATTAGGAAGCGCTTAATTCATCATTTATTTAGCATTACGCCTCCTTAGTATGCCATTTAAAAATTATATTATTATATTATTATGACTTTGATTATGATTAGGATAGTATTAAATGGCATACTCAGGAGGAGTAATGCTAAATAAATGATGATCTTAGAAATACATTTTTACTTAGTCTGAACTCTGTGAACATGATCCACCTTAAATTTTATTTATTTGATATATTGATTTTTATTTGTTACAAGTCTTAGTTTCTTCTTTTCTTTTTTCTTTTATATTTAGTATTATGAAACCAGCACATCACCATCAGTTGTTATCATCTTTAATACTTTAGTCTTTCTCTAAAAGAAGACGGATTTTAAAATTGTATGTTTTGTAAGTCTAATACATAAATTGGTAATGCAATTCTGCTTTTCTGTGTCTGATCTTGCTGTTAAAAATGAAAAACAGCATGCATTTACATCCTCTTTGTGTCAGAACATAGATAGGTATTTTTTAAAATTGTGGTAGCTTAAAAGTAATCCATATGTATAAATATAAACCCGTTTTCTTCTATGAATTTCTCAGTTGAATGAATTTAACAATATATCTTTTTTGAAACTGAGACAAAAACCTATTTTTATTTTTTTATTTTATTTTTTTTACTATAGTTCTCTATTCTCCCGGGAGGCTGTGCTCTGCTATCTCTCGATTTACTGAGGAATCAGTCTTCTAGCTTTCCTAAATTTAGGTCAGCCTGCCAATGTAATGGGAGCCCCGTAACACAGACCTGCCTGGAGTTCTATTACTTAAGCAAGTTTGATCGATCCGCAAATGTATAATTCAAAAGCATCTGGTGGCAAGGTTGTCAGAGTCAGACACAGTGTGCATGACTGATTTCTCTGCCTCCGGTGTGAGAAGTCACAGAAGGAGTTAACTCATGCAGACTGTCAGCTGTTACAGAGATGTTAGGGTAGAATCGGGAGCAGATAATGCCTGAATTAGTATTCACCTTGAAGCACTCGCTACTTGAGGCTGCTTACCTCCCTAGAAAAGGTGCTAATGTATCAATTTGCTCAGTGTATTGATTCTGTGATCTCCTCAAGTGGAATTTTTGGGGTTCAAAGAAGAGATTTTATTTATGTAATCTTATATAGGATTTTAGATTTAGTTGCTCTGGTGTCTGAGCCTCTTGAAACTCTGTGTCAACCAATCCTTTCCTGCAGCGTTCCAGACCTCGTTTGAAAAGTGATCCATCCCGCAAGGGCAAGCGAGCATCCACAAAAAGCAAGCGTGTCTCTCTCTCTGTCGTTCAGGCTCTCGTGTAGCAGAGCTTCCTTCACGGTTTAAACGCTTATTTTTATTAAGTGTCCAGAACTTTTACACAAGTTTGTGAAATGTCGTCATAGAAAAAAAAGGGAAATAAACACAGGTTTAAGAAAACAATTAGCAGCTGTTTGAAAATTGAACAACAGCACTTATGCAGAGCTAACTAGCAATTAAGTGAAGTACTTGTTTGAGGTAAGTGTTCGAACTTGGCAAGTCTTAAAAATAACTTGTCAGGACTCGCAGGAGATATTTATTCTAAAGCAGCTCCGTGCTCTCAAACACAGCACGTTCACTTTGTGCTTCATCCGTTCATCTGTGCTCAGCGCTGCTTTGCTTGCATTACACCCTCAATATTTATGGAATGCAAACACAAGCGGTGTGTAGAGTTTATACTTTGTCAGAATGTATTTGATATCTCTCCTTCACTGTCTAATAAAGCAAAGGAAGCACTTTGTTATATTGGCAGTGGGGAAGATATTGACATGGCATTTTGGTGGCATTATAGAGCCGGTTTAATATCCCCTTATTGTGTTGTAACAGCATCAAATCATACATCATCTCTGGCATGAGGTGAAGCACTAAATGCCCAATTGAGCTGATGCACCAAGTTTATAAAAGGTTAGCTCGGCGTAAAAATGAAAACACCTCAAAGGTATTGAGCCAGGCTGTAACAGAAGTTAAAATTTGAAAAAATGTAGGTGGAGAATAAATAAAACAAAATGTATATGATGTAAAAAAGCATCTGGACATCATTTCGTGCATGGAGAATGAGTAATTGTGAAGAATGTCCTCTTGTAGCGTAGTAGTTCTGATGTTCTTTGCTCGTTCTCTCCTGTACCCAGCTTCATTCGGAGTATTGGAAGCATTCTCCCCATGTTCCTGATACTGGCCTTCATGTACACCGTGTGCATGACCATCAAGGGTTTGGTGCTGGAGAAGGAACTCCGGCTCAAGGAAGTACTGCGCGCTGTTGGTGTGCAAAACGGCGCTCTTTGGTTTTCAGTGCTCACGGAGAACATTGTTCTGCTAGTCGTTCCCTGTGCGCTCATAAGTGTCATGGTTAAGGTCAGTAGAAAGGAGTCGCTCGGTGAAAAGCAGCCAAACACAAAGCATACGATGTAAGGATGTATGATACATTAAAACACTATAAATTCACAGTGCTGCTACGTCAGACCAAGAAAAAATACACATCCAGTAAATTTACTGTCCTTGGTCACAAGTTGTTCAGGTCACGACATTGTTTATGCTTTGTGTTTTGCTAAGCCCGCCGTTGTTAATCAGAATGAATTGCCGTGCACAGAATCAAATCACGACGGATGATTCTTGGATGATTAGGCCTCTCCTGCTAATGAAATCAGCACGCAACACAATCCTGCAAGATGTATTTAAAATTCAAGATGTAATCGCGACCTGCTTTTAATCTGAGAAGTGCATTTTTATCATTCAGTAGCCAAGAAAATGGATATTTACTCTTTTTTTGCCACTTGGATGTTGCACGCTAATTTTACATGACATTTAATTTTAACTGTAAGGGGAGGGTGAGGGTAGTACCTGACATATACTTGATACACCAGTGTGGACCTCAGTATTCTTTGCAGCCCTGTATCTGGACAGCTAAGACAAATTAGAACAAGTAATACTAAAAGCTGGCTTAAACAAAACTGCATTCCTCGGATAGAATTTGAAAGAACAGCAGAGATAGCGCCGCTTTATATAGTTTAATTATTTAACAGTATTTACATTTGCTGTATCTGATATTCTGCCAGCCATCTAATACATTTGTAATGTACACTGGGTCAATAAAATGAAAACAACAGTACAATCGAGTAGTGCACCCTCTGCACTGCAGAGCTCCTGGTGTATAATGAATTGTAAGTTTAATCATCAGGTAGGTGTAACATCACGTCATAAACAAAAGAAGATGCTATTATTCCCAAAGAGGGTAAAGAAGCAATAGGCATGCACGATTATGTCTTTCTTTGTTAGCAAGTATCTAAATATGAGAAATGAAAATAGTTGTTTGACTCCACATCTATTGATCTGGTTGCTTATCAGCGTGAGCCATCCACAGCTTGAAAAAATCAATTAAGAAATAACAAGAAATCAGCGTTATCATAAAAAAGGAGGCCGTTCACGCCTTTGATGGCGCACAATGGCAGCAGCGCCGTTGTTGGTCTCCTTTAGCTAGAGCGTGTTCTTCAACAGCCCCTTGTTTTGTAGGCGTCGTTAATGAAATAAAAAAGGATGGTTATTTAAGATTGGCCTAATCAATTTTTGCAGTTTAATTGGAAAATGTGGCTGGTAAATAAAAAGTGATATTTGAACAGCTGGATGAAATGTAATTTCCCATCAGCCTAATGTGTTTGCAAGCCATCAACAATTTGTAAACATTAATAACAATAAATTGAGTTAGTCGAGTGCCTTGGAGGAGCAACTGCACGCGGGATGTGTATTCAGATCACGGGCCCATTCTAAATGATAATTTCACAGCCATTTTCAGCACATTAATAATAATAGCAAATCAAATGGTAATTATCATAAGGCTGTATCTGGATTAGGTGTGACAACAACCGGTTTTGTCATCTGCACCTGAGTCCTCTGTCATTTTACACTTGTTTCCTCTTTCATTACGGAGGAAGTAATGCGTTTACCGTTTGGCATCCAGATGGATGTATTTACACACTTGGTTCTTATCTGAAATCAGCTGAATCAAGTTGTTTATTTGATGAGATTTTGGGCTACTAAAACTAACACCGATCAGCGCGAATCAATACGCATTTACTCTCCCGAGCAGTGTATTGTTCTTGTTCCCATAACACGAAATCACCTTGCAAAATGTTTTGATGTGTTTGCGCTCGGTCATTAAAACCGGATTAATTTGTTGTGCAGAAGAGCTGAAAAAAAGAGAGCAAACGACAACGTCAGAGACCACCTTCACAGTCGGAAAGGCCACTGATATCTGATTAATAACTCGGGCACACACAACAAAATAAATAAAAAGTAAAACTACTTGTTAAAGTGCGAGTGGTGAAACACGACTCTTAAATGTTTTAAAAGTACTTTTATTTCATTCTCTGTTATGTAGTTCCCTTGTTGATTAGCAATCTAAATACAAAACCTGTGTTAAAAACATACAGAGCTTTTATATGATAAACTAGCAATTAACATGAAAAACATCCAAACGTATACATTACTGCTACAAAAAAGGATTTTAGGATTTTATTACATACTCAATGAAAATTGTAATTGCAGCATTTTTACTTACATCTCGCAATGTTCAATTTTTCACTTTAACGTGTTTTTTTTTCAGCTTCTGGAGTAAAAAATGTAACAAATGTATTTCATCTACAAAAATAAGTACTTGGTGTGAAAAGGACTGCCTTTAGCTGTTGTTTTAGCCCCTTTCAGGTCATTGTTTTGGTTTTATTCCCCTGCAGTTTGCTTCATGCAATCGTTTATAACTGCAAGCAGCTGCATTCAGCAAAAAGAAGAATAAAACCCTGTATTCTTAAATTCTAGCACCAACACCGATTTAGTGTTTGAATGTTGGTTTTACATTCATTGTTCAATTTTTAATTACCCAGTGTTGACTAAAAAGTTAGATGTATAGACTTAAAAGTTGAGATTGTCCACAGACTGCATATAATAAGGAACGTAGCCGCCCCACAGTCACCCACTGGTTTATTGACTGTATTTCTGAAGCCTCTTTTTAAAGATTTTGACCATCACCACCTTGTTTTTTTTGACACGCAAGCAGTCCTGTGTTGCCAAAACATCCAATCGCAAAGCGTACCCTGCTCTGTCCTTTGTTTTACCCTAAATATCACCATCATTTATAAGACTATATATAAGACTTTAAACTTATTTAAAAAACATCGAGAGTTTTCAGTAAGGTCATAAATGAGCTCTATAGGATTTTCTCATAGACCTAGATAATTTGTAGCATACAGTTTGTAGTATTGTCAGTGTCGTTGTTTCCACTGCCGCCCAGCTGGATAAGCGATGCTAATTAAACTCAGAAAGAAAAAAAAATCCACCCAACAAGCCAAAAAAGCCATCTAGTTTCCCTTCTTCATCTAGTTGAGTCATGTCTGGCAAAAGGCCACGTGTGACCTCTTCACTGGAAAAGGGAAATGACAAGAGCTTGTAATGGAAATCTTCAAGGGACCGTTATTACACGCAGTATGAGGAGCAGTACATTCAATCCAAGCTTCAAAGAATAAATGGGTGAACGCCTGCATGACATTTTTGTCAGCGACCCTCGCGTGACCCCGCCCTTCCACACATCTCACAACTTATCACTTTCCAGCGCTGACCTTTCTATATCAGCCACTTCTTAGAATTTGACTTGCGCAGTGACTAGATTGACTTTTTCTTATTTAGAAATTATTTTTTTTACACTTTAAGGACATTTTTCTTGCACACAATGAGCAAAACATAAAAATAGTTGCCTGATTTGTGTATATATAGTGTATGATGTGAATGGAAAATTGATTATTCAAAGAATTAATGCTATTACGTAGAAGTCACAAAGTATGCAGATTTAAGAAAATGGAAAAAAAAGTGCGATATTATCGCCAGTTACTGTGCAGATTTAACACCAGATTTAAGTATCTGGGCTGGGCTGGCTTCTCTCCACCTTTCAGGTTCCTCCGTTCGCTGGGAAGCTCCCTCCCCTTATACATGACTTTAGCCTGGATCTACTCTGTCGCCATGATCATTAAGGGTATCGTTGCAGAGAAAGAAGCCAGGCTTAAGGAGACAATGAGGATCATGGGCTTGAGAAGCGACATCTATTGGCTGAGCTGGGCAGTTTCCAGTGTGCTGCTGCTGGCTGTCAGCTCTCTCCTCCTTACCCTTATACTCAAGGTGATTCCACAATGATTAAACAATGATTCACTGAGGAGGACCCACAACTACTTTTAGAGAGTTTTTATTTATTTATTTTTTGCTTATCAAGAACTCCTGAAGGTTCATGATAAATTGTTAATCAGGAGTGAAACCTAAGCACTAAAAGAAGATAATTTTACTGTGATGCTAACACAAGTTCATTTAGGCCGTCTAAATGTAGAAGCTCTACAATGAACAATCGTACAACTCCCTCAAACGGCGTCCTCTGTAAAGATGTGAATCGTAATTGCATTCGTTACAATAGCACCATTATCCCAAGAGTTCAAGTGGCTCTTTGAATTAAATTTTGACGAAGAAATCAGCATCACTGCTCACTGAGGGAGTCTGGTTCATTTGCGAGGAGCTCTCTAAAACTAGACAAGGGTCCTCCTTCAAAGTGGCAGAGTGAAAGAGTGACATGTTTAGGGATTTTTTAGATTATGTTATACAATATACAGTCAGCTGAGAAAATATGCCAGAGGATCGTCAAACAGCTTTCACTCTGAATCCTCCTGCTTGCTTGATTCTGCAATGATAACCTCCTGGATTCTCCACCTGTTTGTTATTGGATATCAAATTACATGTTTACTTTCCTCTGTTATTTTCCCCCCACTCCCACTCAATTCTTTTCACACAGTACGGCAAAATCCTCCAATACAGCGACCCCTCAGTGATCTTTGTCTTCTTCCTGGTGTTCTGCGTGGCCACCATCTCTCAGTGCTTCTTCATTAGCGTCTTCTTCTCTAAGGCCAACTTAGCAGCGGCGTGCGGTGGCCTCATCTACTTTGTCCTCTACCTGCCGCACGTCCTCTGCTACGCCTGGAGGGACGTGATGGGTTTCGGGGCCAAGGTTGCTGTGGTAAGACCGTCTTTAGCTGACACAGTTTTTAATATCTCCCCCTGCTGTTATTATACATGAGGGCTGACTGTACTCTGAGTTATATTCCCAGGTTGTGTTTTCTCGCCACTATAATCACACCGTGTCAGTCAGAGTTGCTTGTTTTTAAAAGAAATCTCGTTCTTATGCCTTTTAAATCCAAAAAGAAATAACTTTGACTTCACTGGTGCAGCTTGTTATGAAAGGAAGCTTTTTTCGTCTCCCGATATTAAGGTGCGAGCCTTCAAGATGAATTAAAGGGTCCAGTGACATTAAAATTACTACAAATTGTATTTATTGTCCATAATGTGACAATGAATTGTTTGCTGCTTGTTGAGGCTGACATATTTTGCACAATACTAAAGATTTCTTTATAAAACAAACAAAAAAACGGGCATGCTCAAGTGACAGAAACATGAGACGTTTACCTGAAAGAAGAGACGAGGAAGTTGTTGATTTTTCTCCCATCCTCAGAGGGATAAAGATAAATTGTGTACCATTGCTCAACTTTCAGTGTAGCCTTTCTGCGTGACCTTTATGGTAGCGCTGGTATCATTTGTCCTCGAGCTGTCTTTTGCAGACAAAGGCACGCAATATCTTGAATCTTCATTGCAGCGTGTGCAAGTGCGTCTTCACAGAATTTTAATCAGGCCCGCCGTTTCTTTCATGTCACTTCGAGCGATGCGGTACCAGCCGTGGGTGGCCGGTCTTGTGTATCGTAGTTATCAATTTTTTGACATGGCGGCAATCAATAATATCTTACGCTGGGAGCTGATAGAAGTCACCCCTGCTTTTATCTTCAGAAACTGTTTGCTCACCTTGTTTTTGCGCAAACAAGCTGTTCCAGCACGTCGACCCGAAATTGCCTGTCTTTGAGTAGATCCTTTAAAACAAAGTAATTTTGTTGGGGGGTTTTTTGAAAGAAAACTTTTCCTTCAGTTTCTTTTCACAGAATGCATGCAGGCGAGGTAGGTATTTTACATATAAAGCACAGCAAACCTTATTTAATCTCTACACAAAGTGCCATTGCTTGGTTCTCCCCTGGCGCTGAGATTTTTCTCCCCTGCTCCAAGTAGATGGATAGCCCTCTAGCCCTCTAATTAGCATGAGCAATGTTCCTCTGACCAAACCGCTATCCAGTTCATCCCGGCACTTTATCAGAGATGTGTGTGTATATTGTGTGTGTGTGCAGGTTCTCTCTTTCTCCCAGGTCGGATGAAACTACCTCGTGCAAGGGCATGCAAATTCTCCCCCACGTTGTCCTTGATAATGAAGTCCTTAATCGTAATCGAATTTCAAAAGATCACCTGAATTCATATGAAGAGTTTTTGATTGGAGCTGTGTGGCAAAGGAGAGCCGGAGGCAGTGTATCAAGAAGAGGGCCACTATAGTACAGGGTGCAGTCTGCTGTATCCTCTCTTACCTCCGTTTTTTTTTAAAGAGGTAGAAACAAGAGAGGGCCCACAAGTTCTTTCATGTTCTGGAAATCTGCAGATCTTTTCAATTAATCATCCTGTCCTGGAAAATCTTCCTGTGGAATGAATCGGTAAATTCACCTATACAACCAGGTCTACAGTGGTGCGGTGAATCTTCAGATTTTCAGCATATTGTTAAGTATTCTTTGGGCCTCCTCTGGGGCTGCAGCTGAGGGTTATTTTTATTATCAGTCAAGGTGGGCACAGGCTTAGTTTTGCATTTGTGAAGTAGCCGGCAGCATTGAGGCGGACGGGGAATGAGCGGAAAGAGAAATGCCACGCAACAAAAGCACCCAGCTGTGTGCTGTGCGCCTTAAGCAGCTATCAGAGTATCCTGCTGGTCTCCAATTCATTCGCTGTCCATCACTTTACAGGTGGACAAACTTTGTGCGCAGCCATTTTCATGAATTGTGCTCGTGCAGTTTTTAAAGGAAGTGCATCTGTGTCTGCTGTACTTGTGGAGGGTGGCTTACGAAAAGACTTCGAAAGAGTGACCTTGCAACAGTGGGTTTTTTTTGTCTGCAGCCGACTGAATGATGGCTGAATCTGCTGTTTGACACGTGTTCAATAGAACGGGCTTCTTTTGTCTGCCTCCCAACTCGTGCCCTTTCCCCAAAGCCAAAGGAGTGGCTCCTGTCATTTCGTCAGCCATTCATAGAGAGGTCAAGGATAGGTGCCGACTAGCCCTCCTGTCAGCGCTCATCTACTGACTGATGGGCGGATGGTGACTAGAGGACATCACAGAAAGTTGCCCAGCAGTGGTCGCAGCCAGACTAGCGGTTTGGCATCAGCGCAGAGCTTTTCAGATTGTCTGCCTGGTAGTGTAACATCAGGTTTATCGTCTCCATGATGATTCGCCTCTAAAGCCTCAGCAAACACTTCTGCCGGAGTATAAATGCTGCGAGCAAATGAGGCGTGATCAAACAGCTGGCAGGCAACATGGCAATGCAGAGTGAGAGGCCATGGCAGATGATGTCGTCCGGGCAAAGCATCATTTGCAGTTTCCTACTGTGGGAAAGATCCAACATATCTTTGTTTGTCACAGACTCGTTTTAGTGTCCATCCTGTCTAAAGTTAGTCCTGAGATATGCAAACAAAGATTAGCATTTTCCCTTTTTTTCAAGTTTAATAAGTTGTACATGTAACCCTTCCTCTGGTTTTCCCCCCCGACAGGGCTCGAGTGCTGTGAGGATACTGTATCCTAAGAATGAGTACTGACACTTTAAAAATCATGGAATCATGCCGAAGATGTATCACTGCCTCTTTTTTAAATCTATTTTCTGAACGTGTGGTGTCTAAGCATTTTGTATGTAATGTCAGTATTTGTGTTGGGCTGAGAGTTAAGACGATGAGAGGCTAGCTGCCCTCGTTTAAGTCTTTACACAACGCTAATAACTAGCAGCTAGCTTGCTCTTCTCTACACACCATTTAGTTATTTTTAGTTAGTTTGAACTTTCTGTAATCTCTTGAGAAAACAAAATAAGCAAACTATTAATGATTTCAATGGCATATCCTTCATTCCCAGAGTTTATTGTCATGTGTGGCATTTGGATACGGCTGCGAGAACTTTTCTAAATTTGAGGAGCAAGGCGTCGGTATTCAGTGGCACAACATCGCCAAGAGTCCAGAAGATGGGGGACGCTACACCTTCATCACATCTATCATCATGATGCTTATTGATGCTGTTTTATACTGGGTGCTCACTTGGTACATTGAAAATGTCTTTCCAGGTATATTTTTGTTTTTGTTGAATGATTTTGTTGATGCTTTTTTTTTAAACATTTTTTTGGTTCGTGTTGTTGTCGTTGTTGTGTAAAAATACAATGATGCGCTCAAATATCCAGGGGCATAGACTTTATGCTTTCCTCAGAGACTGTAGTTTAAAGAGCTCAGGATTTGTGCCAGGCTGTCAGGAGGAAACCTACATTGTAAAGTACCATATTCCCTTAAGCCAGGCCAATATTAAAATGTGAATAATGATCTCGGAAACTGATCCCAGGTCAATATGGAATCCCTAAGCCATGGTACTTCCCTTTTACTGCATCTTATTGGCGTGGAACGGCACCCGTGATTGATGATAAGCCCAGTTTGCTGACAGACTCCAACGTACACAACGGTAAACCCGACCTTCATATCTCACCTTTGCGGTGTGATGTATGTAACATGTCAAGTTTTTATGTGCAGCGTTTGTGACATTCTCACAAGTTTGTTCATGTGCTGGTTAGTTGGTTTAGAGACTCAAACATTAGTGGCTTACTTGTCATGTACGCCAACAACAGAGTTTCACTATGTTAGTCTTAAGTTAGCAATTTGCTAAAAAACTAACAAAACACAATTTCCAGTTAGCATGGAGGCTACTTTGGTTTGGTTGTTGTGTTCTGAACATTGTGGTTTCATCTTCCTGTTTTACTATATGGATTGTAAGTTTATTTGACACATAACATTGAGTTTATATTTTGTGTTTGCAAATGAAATCACCTTAATGATCAGTTAAATGTTTTATTTCAGCATTTATGATCTGTTAATGCTGCTGATTTAATGTGCCTTTTAAACACATTTATTAATATTAGAGATTCCATTTCGCCTGCTTTTTTGCTTTTGTGTTTCATAAGTGTGTGTGTGTGTTTATACTGGTTTGCATTTCTGTCTGAAGAGCATATGGAGAAACCGCCACCTAATATGACAACAGGCGTGTCAATCCAGAATCTTGTCAAAATCTACAAGACTGGAAAGAAGCTCGCCGTGGACGGACTGAGCGTGGACTTCTACGAGAACCAGATCACATCGTTTCTTGGCCACAATGGAGCTGGAAAAACAACCACAATGTGAGCTGAATGATGTAACTCTGACATGTTTCACTGTTTGGCTCAGTGTTCATTTCACTTCACGAGCTTCAGCTGATCTATAGTGTACACAATGCCGACTGTACTCCAGCCACATCATTTAAGTGGTCTCTGCTTTCGAAGAGTGGCCTCCTCTGTGAGGGCGTTTGTCACAGAGACTCAGCTGTTGTGTTGATAGTGGGAGCGATCTAATTGCTGTTTAAAAAATAGCAAAAAAAAAGGTTGGAAGGGGTTTGGGACGACAGGAAATAAATGAAAGCCACTCGGCCAGAAAGTATGAGCGACAGAGAGAGCAAGTGATGCAAGACTAAGGGGCTAGAGGGAAGACATCCGTGCAGAGCGACTGGAACGAAACATAACAGATCACAATAAGAGAAAGGACAGTGGAAGGACTCTGTCGCACACATAAGAGCTTGCTGAGGCTTTTGCAGAGCACAGTAGCCATCAGTGACATGCAGTATTACAGTACAGTTAATAAAACACAAAAACATTTCCAAGCTGTTCATAGTTTTAACTTTTAATTTAATATTTCTGCATTTTTCTTAGTGTTAAATAGTCTGACGCAGTATTTTTTTTCAACAGTTTTTGATATACTTTATTTGATTATACTTTAGGGAAATAAAATTAGAACATCCTTAATAAATAGGACCTATTGAGTAGAATGCTATATATTTATAACACATGTCTGTTTGCTCATGAACTCCTCCTACCCTATCAGGACTAGAGCAGCCTAATTTTGCACACGTGCCTCTATATGGTAAATGGCCTGTATTTGTATAGCGCTCTTACTAGTCCCTAAGGACCCCAAAGCGCTTTACACAACCAGTCATCCACCCATTCACACACTGGTGATGGCAAGCTACATTGTAATGAAATAATGTCATCATGTTGTCTACCCTGGAGCTAAGATGACCAATTTTTAGTACTGAACCACCAATAACACCATGAAAGCTTTATAATCTATTTAATGAGAGTAACATCTAATTTATATCTGCAATTAGATGACTACAATGGCATTTACTGTACAGTGGTACAGCAGGATGTGAGCACTGCAGAGACCCACACATGGGGATATATTTACACAATCAGTTTCATATTTATCATTTAGTTATTTATTTTTTTGGTTTTTCCCAGTGTGATTAAGTAAATCAGTCCAGCGACGCCATGAACAGACCAAACAGTTCTGTAGCATGGGAATGTGCCGGTAACTCAAATGTTAAAATGGCCCAAATGTTACAGCAGATGTAAACATGTCTACAGCATGACTTATAGAGTAGTTTGTTCCACTTTGTGACAACTGGACAAGTGGTGACTCAGATGCTTAAATGATTATATTGCTTATAGTTAGCATTACCAATGCTCAACACTGAATGGGTGCCAAACTAATCAAATCCAAATCACCTGAAACTGGACCTCTCAACCATGTTTGTGGTGTGTAGGCCTTTATGTTTATGTTAGTTTACCAGTCCCACGTGCAGCTCTACTGTATGAAAGGCATTTTTGTCCAGTATAGGGTAGTTGCAAGGCAATGCAATGGCATGATAATATATCATATGTTTCATAACATTCAGGTTTCCTGTATAAATACTAGATGTTATTGTCATATTAATAAAATGAAACACAGGTATTCAGAAGATTCATAAGAAGTAAAATTAGATTAGAAAAGTTGTGTAGAAAACACAATTTCCATCCTCGTGTGGAGCCCTCTGTCCTATTGCTGATTTTTTAAAACTGTTTTACAAAGTGGCAAAAAGTATTTAGACTTTTTACTGAAGTAAAAGTTATAATGCTACTTATGTAGCGTATATGCTAACTATATTTAAAATGACTAATGTAAATGCACCCATCATGTGGAATTAAGCGTTTTAGAATCATATACATGATGTTATTGGATCAGAATTATTGATCCATTGATGGGTGTGTCACTTTAATGTTGCAGCTGTTCATGATTTTATTCTATAATTACTGCTTGGTAGCTTCAGCTATAATGATGCAATAAATCTGCATTATAATAAGTAACTAAAGCTTTCAAAAATTAGTAAATGGTATGAAGTTCTATAATTGAATTAAAAATATAGAGGGGTAAAAGCAGAAAGCTGCCTAACATAGAAAAGCTTAAAGTACAAGTACTTGAGACCTCATTAAACATGCCTGAGTAAATGCAATCAGCTGCATTGCTGCTAAGCTCTCAGTAGAGGGCGTTGGGGATTTCAAGATTAACAGAACTCTAGACCAGGGGGCCAATCATATTTCATAGGGGTTGGTGCCACCCAATGCCCCCCTTCTGGACACACCCCTGACAGACATATTTTGAGTATTATAGTAAAATACTTCAAACTGACAGCCTCTCCAGTCATTATGTGCTCAACTTTGATGGGGCAGTCTATGGATACACCTTGGCAACCATGTTTGCGAGCATTAGGTATTTTTGAGGCTACAGACCAATGGGCAACATCATGTTAGTTAAACGTATCTTTAGTCTGTGTTTCCCGCAGAGAGCTTTAATTTTCGTGCACTGGAAGCTCAATAACTCTGTTTATTAAGCAAAGATAATGTTAACAGCAACCAAAATGGATCACTTTTGTTCTTTTTTCTCTGTAGGTCTATTCTGACTGGACTGTTTCCACCTACATCGGGAACGGCTCTCATCAATGGCTACGACATTCGCACTGACATGGACAGTATCCGGACGTACTTGGGAATGTGTCCGCAGCATAATGTCTTATTCAATGAGTGAGTGACTTTAGCAGAGAGCTGTGCATTCACGTCCTGTGCTGGCCGTTGGTTTAATCGTGTTTCAACTGTATGAAAATTAAAAATGTATTACACCGCAGATCGATCACATAACAAGAGTTTGCCTTATGTTCCCCATCAACACTTCCCTTTCCTTTTCCTTTTAAAATTTAAAATGACCTTCCCTTCCTTGGCCCAGCCAGAAGTCTCCTAATGACATCATTCCCGACCATTATTCTATTTTTCTGTTTAACTTTTGAATCATCCTTTTCTTCTCTCTCACTCCACAAACTGATTACGTGAAACTAGACGCAAGCCTTACATCATAATTATGGCTGAGCACCTGCAAATTACTTTCATTAATATTAATTCCAGAGAGTGAAAGCATCTATATTAAGTAGGGTTAAAATATTCATGCAAACACGGAGGAAGGCATTACGACCTATCACAGCCTCACCTGTGAAGCAGCCACGAAACATTGATGCATGTAAGACTTTATTACGTAAGACTTTGTTTTAGTTCACGGACGTTTAATTAGGAAAATGTCTCGAAAAATACATTAATACTCCATATCGCCAGGCGTCAGTTTAGCAGGCGTTGTGATGTCATGTCCACCTTTCCAGGCTGACAGTGGAAGAGCACATTTACTTCTACGCCCGGCTCAAAGGACGCAGTCGCCAAGAGGTTAAAACTGAGATGGATCAGATGATTAAGGACGTCGGTTTGCCACACAAACGGAAAGAACTTGCCAAGAACCTGTCGGGTGAGTCTGTATGTTAATGTATGTTGCTGTATCCTATTGTGCGCACATGTCAATTTAGCCGTTGACGTGTCCTCCATGCATTAGTTTCCCCTGGGAAGGAATATTACGCGTAGCTTATCCTGTCTATTCAGGATATATTGCTCCTATACCACACATTCACTGTACCTGTGTGTCACAGGTTGTAATTCATTGTCTGGGGGTCATGAGCAAGTCCTACTTGATAAATTGTCCCCAGTCATGGATTGCTTGTGAGCAAAATCACTGAAATATGACTTTCAAGGTTGATCTATCCTGACATTTCCACTACATTAGCACTACAGTGGATGCATTTTGAAGAGCTAAGCGAGTACAGACTGCAATAATGCTAGGACGGTGTATCTACTTCTCTGCCATCAATCATTTTATGGCATTACTTTAAAAGATGGAAAGATAGATTTTGGTATATTCCGTAATCATTCTTCAATATTGTGCCCATTTTGCATGTGAAACCTTATTGTGACAGATGTTCGGGCAGGATTTGCAACGCGTTACAAGCTGAACGGCTCTTACACTAGCTTGTGCATTCCTTCAGGCCGTGATGTGTTTTTAAGCTGTGCTGTCTTACAGGTGGCATGCAGAGAAAGCTGTCCGTGGCCATCGCGTTCGTGGGTGGCTCGAAAATCATCATCTTAGATGAACCTACAGCAGGAGTGGACCCCTATGCCCGCAGGGGTATCTGGGAACTGCTGTTAAAGTACAAACAAGGTATGAGATCAGAGGTAAAAACCGAGGCTCCACTAAAAGCTTTGAAGCCCCCTTATGTTTGTAGAATTGACCAGAATGCGCAAAGCACATGTTTGATTTGTCTCAAACCGAGAAAGTTTCCAAAACTGAGCCCAGCTCAAAGTAAACTTTAAACTGACGAGGCTGAAACACGTCCAGCGCGAGAGCTGTTAAGGTAATGAAGCGGCCGGTTCCCTGTGATGTAATTCTTCTTTAGCCTCGCTGTGGGTGACACTCAATCATGGACGGGGAGAAATTGTGAATCGTACTTAAACAGATTGGAACGCGAGCGAAGACAAGTAAATCCAAGAAGAAGCTTTAATTGACATGGCTATTTAACAGAGTCCGTAATTGTCTGCCAAACCAGTCAGCTTGTCACTCTGTGTCCATAATATACTTTGTGGTTGCTGGTGGCTGTAAGCAGGACATGGACGTTATAGTAACACATTCTCTCAACAGATGTCTAAATGTTTAATGTGCATTGAGCGACATCCTGCCCTCTCTATGCCATTAGCTTTTCTCTCTCTCTCTCTAATCAAGTCTTCACTTCAATTGGGAGCCTGAGATAACTCCGTTATAATGAGAACCCCCTGCATATGGGCCGGTTGAGTGAGTCATGTTTTTGTGTCTCTCCACTCTTATTTGCACCGCAGTGTTACTAAGGTTTGTCATTAAGCAACAAAAAAGGCTACAGGCGGTCTATTTGTGTGAAAAAGCTTTAGGCTGATGCTGGACTTAATGCTGCGCTTCTTTACAGCTAATTAAGTGTGCAGTCCCCCCTCACACACACACACACACACACAGAGACAGGTTGACCACGATGCTCCAAGGGGGTGTTTTTTTTTGTGTGTGTTAAATTCACTTGGGGCTTATTTGGTTAGTGGCAGCTGAAAACTGTTAAAACCTGTCAAGATGCAGAGGAACACGAATGTGGTGTGCGTGCTCCTGCAGCTCAAATTAAACCCTCAGTGCATGTTTAAGTCAAGTACTGGATATTCATCAAAAAGCTAAAATTACAAGCTGGTCGATTTATGCATTTCAGGTGGGTTTTAATGGCTGTTCTGTCATATTTCATTTGAAAATTACTGCAGAAGGTGACGATTTAAAGTAAAAATTAGCAAATTATGAATTTTTAATTATTATCCATTACAGGAAGTTGATTACTATTAAATTACCCCGGTCATTATGCTGTAAAATGGGCCTTGAGGATGATATTAATATAATGGATATTATACATTTTGTGTTCGCCTCATGACAGCCGGGATAGGCTCGAGTGGAAGTTCTCCAGGTGTAAATGCCTTGTTGATGCCAAAGTTCAGGGGAGAATGGCCAGACTGCTTTAAGGTGAAGGCAAGGCAACAGTTATACAGATAACCACTTGTTACAGCCAAGCTAAGCAGAAGAGCATCTCTGAACCTTGAAGCAGATGGGCTATTACAGCAGAAGACCACACGGGGTGCCACTTCTGTCAGCTAAGAGCACAAAACTGAGGCTACAGTTTACACAGGTTCAACAATAGACTATTTGACTTTTTATATTAGATTATTCTCTAATTCTCTTGCAAAATTCAGATGGTAGGAACTTGGTGTAAAGAACATGAAAGCATGGATCCATCTTGATTTATATCAATCTGGTCTTTAAGTCTGACGTCATTAGCCGTGCCTGGGCCCAAACTCCGCTGCAGGTCGCTAAGTCACACGATCACTGTGGCATCACTGAGAGTTAAAAACTGTCTAAATCTTTCATCTGTAATGAAATGATCAGAGTTGCTGCTCTACCAGGTGTAACAATTAAGTTTAACATCCAGGCATCCATGAAAACAGAATTTATGAAATTCTAACGTTAGCAGGGAGTTAGCTTGCTAGTTTCCATCTAAATATAATATACCATGTTCTGACTGAGGGATATTTCTGAAACAAATTAAGACATACAGCTCTGCTATCATTGCCGAAATAAATAAAGACAGGAAGGTAAACAGCAGTGACATTAGTTGAGTTACTGAAGTTTGGCTAGCTCGTATATAACAATGTGCTACGTGATCGCTAGCAACACAGCTATGTTAGCATAATATAAACTGTGAAGCTGGAGGCTGAACGCTAACTTTTTTCCACTCAATAAAAGTTAACTTGAGGGTTTCCGAAGGTTCTGGACAAATGCAATCGCATAGCAGGATGCTGTAAACGGACCAAACTTCAGTCAAAAGAACAGCTGAGAAAATCCATCCATAGTACAAGGTTAGTCAATAATATACTGCTGCATGAGCTGGGCTGTAGTTACATGGTAAGGTTCTAAAATCTGAGCTTTGAATTGATTAGCGGTAATAAAAACCGAGAGAGGCCGACGGTGATCACTGACTGTTTTTAGGGGCTTGTTGAGATTAAATAGAACAAGATACAAAGCATTAAAACATGTAAAAAACACAAACGCATTATTAAACGTGGAGTAGTTTGGGCCCGGAAGCAGGATTCATCACGTCATCACTTAAAGACCGGATAGTTTTATGGCACACTTTGGGTCCCTTAGTGCCTAATAGCATTGTTTCAGTACCACAGCCAGTACCTGAGTATTGAGTAAGTCCGTCCCTTTATCACAAAGCTCAGATCATCTCAAACTAGTTTCTTGAACATGATGATGAGTTCTCTTTACTCAAATGACCTCCACAATATCCAGATCTCGATCCAAGAGCACCTTTTGGATGGGCTGGAATCATAGATGTGCAGCAACTGTGTTGTGACAAAAATCTCTGAGGAATGTTTCCAGCACCTTGTTGAATGTTCCCCATGAATAATTAAGGCAGGTCTGAAGGCAAAAAAGAGTTCCAGCCTGGTACTAGGAAGCTGTACCTAATAACAGCTACTATATATTTTATAATATGTATCTAATATATCCAAGGATTTCACATTTTTACATATTTTTTTTACCAGGTGATATGAGCAGTAATGCAAAAGTAGTAAATATGGACAATACAAGTAAGTCATTAATGAGAGTTTAATCAGAATGAAATGCCAAAAATGCCACGAGCAGTACATCACAGCGTTACCTTTAATCCTTCCCTGACGGCAAGAACTGTGAGAAGCGATGTGCATTCAGCGTTTCAGAAGACCGAGAGCGAATATTTTCACACTTCTGTAACACGAGAGAGAGACTGATGTATAGATTTTGACAAGGCATGTGAGAAAAATGGCGCGCCGCTAAAGTGAAAATAAATAATGAATAATTATTAGGAGCGTGTAAAAATAATTTACCTGTCAGTCTGCAGTCTAATTTTCTTCTATTGCATATGTATTTACTGACAAATGTCAAGTATGCTTGCAACAGCCCCCTTTATTGTTGACTGTGAGTGCGGTGGTGTTTATTTTAGTACTGTATACAGTGCATTTTTGACAGGAGCACACAATAATGCGTGGTTGAAGGCAGTAGTGCAGTGCATATAGCATAAAAACATATCACTGGTTGTTTTTATGCCATGCTAGTTCTTGAGGTTCAAGCTCCTCACAATCACTGCACCGTGAGTCTTTCAGCTGGTGTAACTTTTAAGCCGTGTTACAGTGAACATAGCGTCATCTGGTTATTCTAACTCCCCCGGACGGGCTGTAAACGGCGTGAAGGTAATTTCAAAATTTATTGATCTGAATTGATTGCCACAAACAGCCGTTAATACGGTTTTGTCCAGTAATTCATCTTACTGCCGACGCACATAATATCTGTCCAGCCTTTCCCACTACTGTGAAATCCATTTCTATCAACGTGATTTAGAGGGAAGGAAGCTAAATAAAAGAACCCAGATTTTCCAGCCTCACTTTTCTGTGCTCAGTGCGAGTACTAGCAATTTACCTGAGCACACCCAACTCCATTTGATATATCACTTTGTGCTGTAATGCACCGCAACACACTATAAATCAGAATACCTATGTGGGCCATCTGCAGTCCAAACACATTTATTTTTCTCCCAACTCACAGATGATGCAGTGCTTTTTGATTTTTTTTTCCCCCTCTCCCCTTATAAACCACAACAAATCCCCAGGAAAATCATCTGAAAGTTTGAGCATCCCAAACAAAATGAGCTGGCGCAGTCAAAGTAAACCTCAAATCTCCTCAGCCCTCCCCCTTCATAAGCGTAGCTTTCTTCCTGCGTATGTTAAATTGACTGGGTTGCGGGCTTTGATTCAACTCGGGCATTTTGCTGGAGTTTATATAGAGTGAGATCCAGACTTGCTTGGCATAGGATAAAGCAGCAATACTTAACTGAGAAGGGATGGATTTAGCAGCTCAGCTGGTGGCAGTGCTAAGAGTGGGCGGAGGGGGTGGAGGATGAAAAGGTGGGGTAATAGTTGGCCAAGCAAAAATGCCCACCTTGGGCTGCGGTAGATGACCTCTGAATGTGTCCTTGTTTTTTGGGATGGTGTGACCTGTGCAGGATACAGACGCACATTTAACAAGCTCAGTGTAAAAACAGCCCTGCTCAGCAGAGGCGCCTGACCTTTTCCACGAAACGCTCAGAAATTCAGCAAAGAGGTGACGTGCTATGTACTAGATGTTTCTTCCAAACTGGCTTCTCTTTGTTTCTCTCATCTAACACTCTCACAAAAACCTAAATGTTCAGGTGTTACTGTATTTTAATGGCTTCATAGTACCATAGAGCGCTTATAGAGCACTTCATTCTCAGAGTGAAGGTTCACTGGAGTTCCCAGGCAGATACACCTCTAACATTTCTGGGATTGGGCTTAAAATGTTCCTTTTATTAAAGCTCATAGTTAGGGCTGCAATCCCATGATGCATTATGCACTTCTCATATAGTAGCATTCACTTCACTGTTCAGTAAAATTAATTTCATAATAGATTTCAATAAAAAGTTATTTACTTAGGAACAAAGTGGATGTATTCAAATTATTATGTATGTAAACGGTTATAACCTGTTATTGTGATGTCATAATAAAGTCCCTATACAATTAGTCAACTATAGACAAAAAGGTTGCCGTGCCAACATGTTCTTGCAACTCGGAAAACCTTTTGTCATTTTAAGCATCTTTATATGGCATTATTATCACTTAGACCTTCAGATTTGTTCTGTTGACCTTGAAGGAGAGGTCAGAGGTCAAATGTGACTTATAAAAAGTATCGTATGAAGATTTAATATATGTTGACAATGCACAGCACACTTGTAAGAATCTTAGTTTCTAAATTATAAGGCTTTTTGGCACTTTTTGACCAATAAATCATGACCCCGCTCTACACGCCTACAAAGCTTTGTCAGAATTCATTCGATAACTGTAAACCAGCCATCAGTACTACAGGAAAGGTTGAGAGATTATAACAACCAGTAGGAATCGTTCTCCAGCACTGAATGTCACATCAGTGGGTTCAATGGTTATACCATTATTTGATCCTGATAGACAATTTTGATTGATCCACCAGTCGATACGGTGCCATCCACGGCGCTTTTCCACTAGCGTGGGAACAAATCTGTTATTAAGTATCATTTATTGAGTCTTTTGGCCTCAGCAGTTCAAAGAAATTAAGACACACCACTCTGGCAGCTCACTTTTAAGCAGGTTTCTTTAATAACAATATTACACGTGTCAGGTTAAATGTTTTTATTTTCAGCTTTAAAACATGGCAGGATCAAAAGTTACCCTGTGATACCGCTTTCATACAGACTGCAGAGACACGACCACGCTGTGACTTCATTATAGATCTAGCCCTTTTCTTCTGATTACCGGGGTACGTGATAATTAATATGTGTTATCTGATACAGCATGATATGAAAGGATAAGAACACCTGTGAATAATCTTGCAATGCATGCTTTAGTTGTCAGTGCAATTGGGCTCAGTTTGACGCCTCTCGAATCAAAGGACTCGCAGAACAAAAGGGAGAGCTGGAATAAAATGTGGTCTCATAGAAACGCTCGAAAGTAGGCTTAGGGTGACCTTTATCATCATTTTAATTTTGTCCCAGATTCACGCCCACGCACTCTTCTGGAGTTTGCTTTGTTGCCATGCGGATAAGCACGAGTAAAAAAAGAGAAGAAGAAAAAAACACAGTGGGATCAACAATCCGGTGACTACCACGCAGATTGGGATGTTGGCTTGATTTGAACAGTTTTGATCCGTGGGATCCTTTCTTGTGCTGCTTACGCTTAATGATGACAGTTGTTGAAACAAACAAGGTCCAAACTGAAAAGAAATGGTTCAAACAGCTTTTTCTTTAATTAAAAAGAAAGCTTTGACTTGTTTTCTGCACATCATCTTCACACACGAGCGTGCACGACGTTGCTCGTCCCATTCAGGCGACGCCGTCCCAGCTAGGGCTGGGTATCGTCACTGATTTCTAGAATCGATTTGATTCCGATTCACGAGGTCCTGAATCGATTCGATCCACGATTCGATTCAATCCAATTTGAATCGGGGAAATTTTGCCTCAGACAGTCAGAAATATTATAATTCAGATAAGTACATTTACATATTTTTGTATCTATAAAAAGGAAGCTGACACTCGCAAGACTTTATCAAAGGTGTAATCACACCACAGCAGGTGCCTTTGTGTCACAGTAGCTGAAGATAAAACACAGAAAAACATGAAGGTGGTTTTCCTGGCCTGGATTTTATAAAAATATTCTGCAGTAGATCAAAAACGAAACAAAACCATTAATCAAAATATGAACATTACCTCTGAAGTTACAGCGGTTTTATTAGAGACACAGCGTTTTGCATTTTGCATCATTTTAAAAAGTTTAAATTTGTTCAGAAGCCTATTGAATGGCAGAAATTAGGTTTACTTTTCGGAAGTAAGTAAAAGGAAAAGAAAAACAGCGGCCGACAGCGCTGTAAACAACGGTAGACTTGTGCGTAACAAGCAAGTGAATAATGCAGAAAACAGATTTCGGGGATAGACAGGAAACTGTTCTTGAAGTACACTGAGAGAGAGAGAGAGAGAGAGAGAGCTGTGCATGAAGTGTGATTTTATTGTGGTGGAAGCAAAACAGTAAAAGTCAGAGTGAATTCTTGACGATGTTTATGTGAAGCAAAGTTTGGATCTTCTTTTGCTGCTGGTTCGGTCAATAATGTTTGGAGAGAGATAAAACTAACAGCTTTAGAATCAGCGTAAAAAGGGCGTAAACACAAAGCGCGGATCCGCCGAAACATCAGAATCAGCGAGCTGTCGGCTTTCAGCTCCGACCGTGTCCGTGCCGTCGGGTGAGAAAGGCGACATCTCACCGATTCTGATCCGCGGGTCTGCGCTTTGTGTTTACGTCTTTGTGCAGAAGCTGCTCTCATTTACTGTTTTAAATGTTTGCTGGTTGTTGAAATTTTGTGACGTTTCACCTGAGATTCTGGAATTTCGGGCAAAATACATTTATATAAAAAAATCGATTCAAGATTTTAATGAATCGATATCACGTTATCCAAGCCAGAATCGATTTTAATCGATGAATCGATTATTAAAACCCACCCCTAGTCCCAGCCTCTCTCTGTTCCCCCTGCAGGCCGCACCATCATTCTGTCCACGCACCACATGGACGAGGCAGACATCTTAGGTGATCGCATTGCCATCATCTCCCACGGCAAGATGCGTTGCTGCGGCTCCTCCATCTTCCTGAAGAAATGCTTCGGCAGCGGCTACTACCTCACTCTGGTCAGAGACGGGAGCGGAAAGATGACAGCTCAGCGTAACGGCATCATCAGTCAGGCCAAAGGGGGGAAGAAAGTAAGCGCGCTTTAGGTCTTCAAACTTACTGAGAGGAAACTTACTTTAGCAGTGTTTTGATTGATAATTGTGATAATCTGCTCACACAGTGAGTGAGGCCACTTTTTTAAGGCCTTAGAGGACTTTAGATCTTTACAATCTTATTATTTAATTTAATGTTAAATCCTGCAAAATAAGGATTTTCAGCAGCAAGCACTTTGGCACAGCAGTAACCTCTTTCTCATCTGTTATTGACCAGCCTCTGACTTTCCAGAGTGCTCGCTTTCTCCTTTTACCACCCTCCCCCCCCCTAATGATCTGTATTTAGTCTGCCCCAGCATGAGAATTGGCATGCGCCTACGTGCTGGATGATACTAATTGTCGCGGGGGAGAGGGGTGCTTCTCGCGTTCGCTCGCCAATGGTGCCTCGCACGCTTAGTTTTAATCAATTGGAGCAAATGAACAAGATGCACCGGTGCCAGCAGGGCGAGAGCGATTACCATTTGTCTGCCGAGTCTTCGAGGTGAGCGAAGTCATTTGTTTAAGAGAAAGAAACAAACGTGGAAACACCTTCGTGGGCGAGGTAGCGATTCAGCCCTTCTCCTTGTCCCCTGGATGTCATTTTGGTAATTAATAGGGAGAGTTTGCAATTACACACCTTTAACTGCTAAAAAAAAAAAAAAGTTTAATTGCCCCGATCTCATTTCCTTGTGATTGAACTCCATAAAGAGAAGCAGCCTTTTAAAAAATGTTTAACCTTTTTTTGTGCGCATGTCTTTGGCTGAACGACGGTGGCTTCATATTCCATTACAGGCTGACAGCATTATCTGTTGACGCATGCATGCGGCTTTATTTAGAGCAATTAAATAGAAACTTGTGGATGCCCGTTATTTGATTAATGCAAGACAGGAGTTGTCAGCGAGGCACTGTTCATCATTCTAAGAGGTAAGGCCTGATAAGGCCTTTCTAATCCAATTCTGATTAACAGGAGACAGACTGTCCTTTGAGCAGCAGCCCAGATGAAGGATTTGGCAGCCAAAGCTGGAGCAACTCTGATCCATCAGGTACCAACTATCTCCGTTTACTGTCTGTCATGTATTATGATTATTACCTTGTAAAACAGATGTTGCATGAACATTTTTATATAGTTCCTTTATATAGTTTTTAAAAACACACACAATTTTCAATGTGCGGTTTATTGGAGCGCATGCCAGTTCATCCTTTCTGAACCAGGAGAAAATAAAATCAACTCGTCATTACCAAACTAACAGATAAAACATTAAAGTATCTCCCCTCAAGATGGTTTTCAGATGTGCTGCTAGAGGGCATAAATAAAGTGATGAATTCATGTGGCGATAGTAGGATTTTTAGGATAAGAGAGATTAGAAATCTTTGAAACGCTGAAGTGTACTTTGACTAAAACGTCTTGCATGGTGTGAGAGGTTTCTGGTGATTTAACGCTGATCTTGATCTCTTGCAGCGGTAGTGAGTTGTGCGTCTTGTTAGTTGAACTCCAAAGCAGTGCTGATTGTCAACAGCCAGTGACACATTACTCACCTGTTCTCGTAAAGCGTTAAGCCGGAGCATTCAGTGGCAGCGGGGCCAACTTGCCTGTTTAGCTCTTAGATCCACTCTTCACTTCACTTACTGCGTGTTAAAGATCTTTTCAGTTTTAATCTGCAAGCAGCGATTAAGAAGTTTCACAACTCAGTTTTAAAGAAGCACTCGATTTGATTTTTGCCCATTCTCCTCACTCCCTGAAAGTCCCATTCTGTTTGCACACGAGGATCTACTGAGCTTAAACTTAAGCGAAGAGGAAAAATCTGCTTTGGTGTCAATCTCATCTGACCTGGCCGAGTCTGAGGCCCAGACGACAAACAGAAGAAGAGGTGAAGGTGATGCGTTGTGCTGCGAGAGTGACGAGGAGCATGCTGGATTCAGGATTTTGACTTTCACAGGCTTTGTGTGCCTCGATTTCAGTTATACATTTATATTTGCTCTGCTAGTTTATTACCCAGACTGTTCTGTAATAGTAAAATATAACGTTTTCATTAATTCACAGAAAATGTCATTTTTTCCTGTGGACTCACTGTAAAAAAACTACAAACATAAAAAAGAAACCAGATAGCTGTGTAACTGATGGCGGGAAAACAGGAATATTTATATAATTTAATCCATTATTATTATTATTTATCATTAGTTTAGGTGTAGTATGAATGGCAGTTCGGGCTTTATCAATAAGAAAAGCTGTGAAACTTATGAAAATACATTTAAACGTTAAAAATCTATAAACTCCTTCGTATTATCTAAAGATGTACAGTGAGCTCGTTTAGAGTCTTTTTTTAGGCCGATTCTGGCCCCCGGACCTTATGTTTGACACCCCAGATTTACAGTGGGCGGTATATGGAGTTTTTCCTGGCGATGTGACTTTTTTACTGCTTTATTTTCTGCTTGTATTTTCTTGTTACTTTATATCTATATTTGCCCGTTTGACATGAAACAGTCAACCCCGCGGCGTCAGGTTGTCGCTGTAGTTCCACTGTAACGTCCTGACACTTCTCGGGCGTCTCGTTTGGTGGCAATGATCTGGTCTCATCAAACAACAGCTCCACTGCGTGAGGGCACGGATATTTGGCAACACAATCATTGCTCACGGCACAACCTACTCACCAAATTGCCTCTCTATCATTTTTTCGTCTTCCCCGAAGAAGTGTGGCATACGCACAAGAACACAAGAGGACAGAATGGGATTTTTAGGTAGGGTCGTGGAACGTGCTCCACGTGTAGTTCGTTTTCTCCAGCTGCTATTTTTCTTATAATGTTCTGCTTTATACATGATATTCTATCATTTGCTTGACACAAGTTTTGACTGTTAAATATAGAAATGTTGAGAAACTGCAGAAATAGAGCAGATTAGTGCCCAACCAAATCTTCTGCTGGTTATTTGATTTGTTTTGATCATTCTCGGGCCTTGATCGCGTAAACAAAAGGTGCCCAATGCAAGTCATGATCAGAAGCAAACTCTAGAGCAGGCTCCAGGTTATTATGCATGGAAATAAAATCAGAATCAAACCTGCTGCTTCCTTTAAAAGGATTATATTTAAGACTGCTGATATAAGTCAGAAAATCCCATGAAATAAAATCACATTTCCTCAAGTGACAGCTCATTTCTCTTTATTGACAGACACAGGCAAGCAGAGCAAAACATACTTACGATTTCTCAAATATTTTCGACTGGTGTGAACCAGAGCCATTTACTTCTTCATAAAGGACCAGTGGTTGTTGAGCTGCAGTAATTATATATGAGAGGCTTTGGATCAATAATGGATGTGGTGCATTCTGCAACACTGTCTGCATAGATTCTCACTATAGAGATGGGTTCAGAATGGATGAGATGGGGGAATAAGGTCCACTGATCTGCTACAGTGCTTTTAAATGTCACCTCATCAGGTGTGTTGTGATTGCAATATGTTGCACGGCGGTTTTTAAAGGATTTCACTGGTGAAGTTTCTCTGTGCGAACGCTGAGTTTGAAAGATGCTGTTGTTTAAATATTATACGTCTCCGCAGCCCTCAGTGCCGCCGGTTCAGCTTCAGCTCTTTCCCCGTCTTTAGAAGTTGTTTTGGCATAATTTTTGTGACTTTCCATCCAGCAAATTTGTCAGCAGTGGGTCAGCTCGTGCAAAGACACGTCCCTGAGGCAATCTTCCTGGAAAGCATCGGTCAGGAGATCACCTACATCCTGCCCTACGGAGGAGCTAAAGATGGGACCTTTGGCACGCTCTTCCGAGAGCTCGACCGAGCCATGGCCGACCTTGGCCTCACCAGCTATGGCATCTCGGACACCACCCTGGAGGAGGTAATCTAAACATGGGACGGCCTTGTGCATATGTGTCATTTTTATAAATTCACTTTGCATCATATTTTTCTATTTAAAATCTCCTTACTAATTTCATAGCAATTTGGAAATATGATGACTTTATTTTGCTAGGAAGGTACAGGCACTGAAAAACAGCAAAACCAGTTTGACTAAGAGTTCAGACTGTGTGGTCACACCTTTCTAGCTTGTTAGAATTTCAAGCTTTTATTGTCATGTCTTCAGAAAAGTACTTGCTGAAATTCAGCCCCAAACCACGACAGAGTTTTACAGACGGGTGTAGTCACTCACTGTTGTCTCGCCTGACCTCGATGTACAGATTTTTGATTCATCACTCCGTCAGACTGATTGTAATTTAGCATATTTGAGCCTTTTCTTCTCGTTTCCCTTCTTAACATCCACTCTCCCACTTAGACCATTTCTGATGAGGCTTCAGATGGATCAACTGAAGGGTCAGAGGCCATTTTTTTTAAGAATTTGTTTTTGTTAGGAGCCCTGCGACAGACTGGCTACCTGTCCAGGCTGTACCTTGCCTCTCGCCCTAAAATAGCTGGGATAGGCTCCAGCCTATGGATGGATGGACTTTGTAAGGCTTCTTTTGTCCTCTGTTTTTGAGGACATACGGTTTCCCCATCAAACTGTGTTATCGTTAGTATTTTCTCATAGATTGCACTAAATAAATTTTTGCAAATGATGTTTTTGTGACAGAAAAAAGAAACAGCACTGGCTCATCCATTGAGTTATGCCTGAATGATTCATAGGTCAGTGTCAAGAGCATCAAGAAACCAAACATTCCTCTGAAAATGTTCAGGTACAAGGACGGGACGGAAAGTGAGCGAAATAGCAGCCGGTGTTCAAAGAGGAACTTTAAACCTTGAAAGCAAATTATAAAGAAAAGAGTGGTGGCTCAAGACTTCTGCACAGTACCGTAGTAGAACTTTTTTTGTTTTTCTCTTCTCAGTGATAATGGAAAAAAATGATTTGCAGACTTTTTGTAAATCTCACCCAAAACAAGTAAACACTATAATAAACCAACCTTTTTACATTTTAGCCAATAACCTGAGCTGTGGGTCTATTATTCACTCTTTCCTTCAGATCCTGTTAGTGATTTCTCTTTCTTCTACTAAGACACCGTTAATGATGAAAACCATATCTAATTTTAGAGCAAACAAATTCGTAGTGATTGATAAATTTTGGATGAACGTGCTCAATGTGGTTTTAACCAGACCAACACTGGTCTGCTTTCTAAAATTCTCCAGCGCGGTTTGATCGCCATTAGATTTTCCTCACATATTGTCCTGCTCCCTTCCTCGTTTTCACGTCATACACTTTTTTTCAAAACCATGACTCACCATCATGATATGAGAAAAAAATAATAAAAGACTTTCTCTTTGAACTAATATGTAAGCGTCATATTGTAGATTGCAAATCAATGTTCCCCAGAAGCACTGACCCATAAACAAATGACTCAAGCAGCATGTTTGCCACGCAGGCCCGTCTTGGATTATAAAGCCGAGTGACTCTTCCCTAATGCTCTTCATTTAAGGCCGACATGCATTAAACACTCACGGCCTGCGGGCGATGTGAATAATTCCTTTTGAATTCCCATAATTCAGCCACACCATGGTTATTTCATCCATCCATGTTTTCTTTTGAAGTCCAAACGCTCTGAAACACGCAGTTATTCGCTACGTGTGAAAATAAAACAGGAACTGACAAGGTATTGACGTTAATAAAGTAACGCATAAAAATAATATAGCTTTTCATACTGCTTTATGATGTCAGAGCTTGTATTTGGCACCCCCTGAATAAAATAATTCAACACATCAAATAACATTCAGTCTCCCAGCAGCGTGCCTTTTGAGAGGTCAAATGATGAAACGTAGCCTAACTCGTACACCCAAAAATGCTCACAAATAGGGATAGTTATTTATTTCGCTGTGTAACCTGGATTCATAAATAAAGTCAAGGAGGGCGCTTCGCTCAGAAACTCCACTCGGCAGGTGTTCAAGTAAAGGTTGTGATCTGTGGATGCACATCTGTGATGTGATTCTGAACAGAAACCTTAGAGCGAGCACTCCAACATATGTAGAGGTTTATTTGTTAAGCATATTTTTGATTTGTTTATTAGAAAAAAATAGCCACACAGTCGCTCAGTTAATGCTCCACAACTGCAGTATATAGATAATGTGCCTAATATGTTCTGTTCTTTACAGATATTCCTTAAAGTGGCGGAAGACACTGGAGTGGATGCAGATATACAACGTAAGTGGACCAATAAACACCACACTGTGCTATCATTATGATGTAGACACATCAACAAACTATAAATGTATGATTGTCAGTGTTAATGGGTTAGAAAATTTCTGTCAAATAAACAAAATACATGTCTGTGAGGGGCGCTTGATTGTTATTCCATCTGTAGTGATATATTTTTAGTAGAGTGGCTTTGCTCAGGGCCTCTCCACTCGTCTACATGAATGTGGAAGGCCTGAAGGTGTGGAGTGCACAAGTGTCACATTCAGTGTGTATGGGATTGCTTTTTGGAAATGGCGTGAATAGTATGAAATGGAGGAGCTGAGTGGGTTGCAAAGCAGCTTGCAGAAGCAGCAGCAGCAGCTCTGCAGTCTTTCTAGGCCCAACTTTAATGGCCTCATATGAGATTTGCAAACAGGTTGCCTGAAGTGATGCTGTGGTTAATGCGTACACCCACCTTGTCCCAAATACATCAAATATGGCTGCTGTTTGAAAACTAGTGGCATCTCACAGACACCCACAGGGTGTTTTTTGGTGTGACTGTGATACCAAACTAGATTGCGGCAATAGTGAGATGGAGCTTACTACCAACTTGGCACGTATGGATGCTTGCAAAGCAGCCAGTGAGTGAAAGGAGGAGTAAAAATACTGCAACTGCTACCTTTTAGCCTCCTGGTAGTTTGACCTGTGGTATGGATGTGAACAACCTAGGTCACCTCATTGAGTTATCGCATTCACAAGATTTAGAGAAAACTTGCCCTTCTACCTTCTACGTGAGGTCGAGGTCACTAAGATTCAAACCTATATGAGATTTTTTTGTGGATGTCCGTGTGGTATGAATTTGAAAATCCTACGTCGACTTCACAAACTTGGATTTCCACTCCACTGCAGTGGGCGGCGACGACAATACCCCATCGACCTTTTATGGCTAATGGGGTAAAAAGCATTTGAGAATGAAATGAAGCCGTATACAAACTCCAAACAAGGACACAACCCTCAGTCTCCTTGATGTCAAAGCTCTCAGCCAAATCTTCAACTTCCAAATGTGGACTTTAAAGACGACCCTTGGAGTCATGGCCCCGACACCCAGGGGCATCATTTACACCAGCAACATGTAACAGGACTGGCAGGACTGCCTGGAGATGAGAACACCTTAGAACGACCCCTGAATGTTATAAACAAATCAGCCGTTTGCAGAGTAATTCCACTTCAAGCTTTTAACATCTTTTGATGACACAACAATTTTTATGCCATCGCTAAAGGAAGTTTTTGACACTGACACAGCAGGAAAATAAATGAACTCATCAAATATAAAGCAGCAAGCTTTACTTATACAAATGCAGAATATGGTTGCCACATAAGACACGTCTGTATTGCCTTCAGCTTTTATTAGCGATGCTGCTTAATAACTAGCCATTTGGTTGAATTACGTAGACCCATTTAGGTAGCTGTAAAAGCAGTTTGCCAATCAGAACCTGGCATTTGAAGCAGATCCTGGCTCCAAAAAGGCCATTTGATTTTGGTGTCCATCCTCTAGATGCATTAATCAAAATGAACTAAAACCAACAAAGCAGCCTAAAGCAGGATTTAATTGCTGTGTGTAAAGGTCTCAGAAATCAGCACGACTGCATTAATGACGATGAACTAAGCGCACGTTCACTGGCTTCTCAGGCCACGAGTCACTTTTATAGCAGTACTTGCAAAAGATGACTCAGATGTAGGTAGAAGTTATTTTCCTTGGTTTGGGTTCGTCTGCTGCAGTAGAGAAGGACGACTGAAATAAAAAAGACACGGCGCTTTCCAGCTCTGCTTTCATGTGTCACTGATTGACCTCAATGGCTAAATCTCCCGTTCCCATCTTTTCACAGTTTTTGTTTGCAGCCATTGCCGAGCAACCTCACTTATCGGCCTAATCTCAAAAAATTGGATTTCCTCGTGTTCCTGAAACACCTGGGTTTGTGCTTTTGCAGGGAATAATATGGCGTCTTGCAGTGCAGGTTGCTGTTCTTATTGTTATTTATAACCCTAAATTGGGTCAGGCCATAACAACATATCTTATTTGTATTCCCACAGCGACAAAGGAGCTGTTTGTGAGAGACAGCAAAAGAAGGTCCCGCGAAGCCAAGAGGAACAGCATTGCCAGCGTCCACTCAAAAACTGAGCAAACCACCGGGAAGAGTGGCAAGTCCTTCAAATTTATCACAGATTTTTTTTTTTAAATTAGGCAAACATAGATTTATTAGCAATATTTTAAATTTAAGAGTTTTAAAAGCTCGTTAAATGAACTGCACTTCCTGTTTAAATCTTGGTCTTTTTTTTGTTTCTCATCTAGAAAAGTTCACAAGTAAAGTTGAAGGTAAATACTCTGTTTTGTCCTCAATGGTTTGATCTTTACAACTGTTATTTTTTTCACACCACATCCTTTGTTTCTCAGTTATTAATTTGATATAGTTTGGCTTCAGTTTGATTGTTTCCCCTCAGGTGAGACAGCATAATACCAAGAAAAACTCACTTTCAAGCAGGCTTCCCTTTCACTACACATTATCTCACCTGTTTTTCACTCCTTAAATGTGTGCCTTGCATCACAAAACTGGCCTTTGATTCAAGCTTTTTTGTAAATTTTCACAGTGAATCCTGTAAAGAAAAGAAAAGTGCTTCTTAATAATGAAAATATGTAAAACAAAAGGTGTCCACGGCCTGTGTTTGTCAGTGTTTTCCTTTTGAGTCAGGCCTAGATACATGAAATGAGTAAAATTGCCACTTTGAGGAATGAGCTAGTGCTGCTGGCCAGTTTAACACTTAAGTTATATTTGATCAGCCCATTAGTGGTGCTGAAAAGCATTCTCAGCAGATCTTTTACATAGGCATAGATGATAAATAATGCTGAAGGTTAACGCCTATTCCAGACATAAGGAAGAGCCCCAGTGACAGCGGGAGGGGATCCGCGGTCATCACCGGATGGAAGCTGATCAGACAGCAGTTCCTGGCGCTCTTTATTAAGCGCTTCCACCACGCCCGAAGGAGCCGCAAAGGACTCATTGCCCAGGTAATGGCCTCAGTCTGTCATATTGATGGATTGAAGGGTTATGCTAGTAGGGTTGCATGGGAGGATCAAGGTAGGATTGCGCAAAATACATGTTAGCTTTCAAAATCAGTTAATGGCATATGTGATAGAGTGAGCTCATTTAAAACCTGGATGGAAGACTCATCCATCTTGATGGAGTCAATAGTTACGGGGTTTAAAATGTTGGGAGAGAAATCGAAACTGACGGCAGAATATGAGCGTTGAAAGATGTGAACGGCAGCGTCCAGGATGATGTAGCGTCGTGTCAGTAAAGTGCACGTCCGATGATCATCTCTATCTCTCCGACGGCACACGTGGGTGTACCAAAAGCACGCCCAGAGGACAAAAGTCAGGCTGCGATTGGTGCGGTGGAGGAGGTTTGAGTGTTTGGATCCAATCAGTCAGTTTCTGTAACTGGAAAAGAAAATGTCAATATCTGAGTCCAGGTATATATTTTTCAGTGTCAGCGTCGCACTTTGAAAGAACAGCACGTCTGCAGGCGGGAAGCCGTGAATCCGTTTGTGTGCTGGCTTCAGTTAGCGCCATCAGTTTCACCTGATCGCCCTGATTGGCACCAGAAAGCCAAAGTGACACCCATGATTTGTTTTTCCTTCATTCCACCGCGTGCTAATCATGTGCTTTCATTAGCCACGTATTAAATGCAATCGCATAACAATTACAGAGACGACAGATTGCCGTTAGCTTATTAAGTGTATGTCTATGTTATTTTGCTCCTCATAAACATAATTTCAGAAGTCAAAACCAATAAGCAGACGTAATTTAAACAAGTCAAAACCAATTTCAGTAAACAGCAGTTTTCCAGGTACTTCATTGATTATTTTCTCAACTTGTAAAAAGTGTGTTCTGACCTAAAGTGTGCTTGCGCTCACACGCGCGCACAAACTCCTTGCGTACGTAGACGTCGTGCCGTTGCATCATATGTGACAGCAGCCGTTGTGGGGAACTAACCGTAGCTGAAAACTAAAGAGTGCAGCTCATCCTTTCCTGTGTGAGAGGAAGGAGGAGAGAGGAGGAGAGCGAGCAGTGTTTCACCTTTGCGAGGTGCGGGCTCTTCTTGTAATTTGCTGCAGTACCAGCCCCCCATTAGTCACTGTCAATCTCGGACGTCCCTCTTTAGTGGGGACGCAGAGCAGGAATAGAAGGATAAGTGTGTGAATGCGGATGTACAAGGGAGCACATTGTCTGCAAGGGCACACCTCACGGCTCTTCCTCTTTATTCATTTGGTTAAAGGGTTTCTTCCCCCCCCCCACCCCCGCCCTGTCATGTCAACAGCTCCCATTGTCAGCAGATATGATTGTGTAGTGAGGTAATCTGCTCCAATACAAATGGTTAGGGGAATATAAAAGAGATTGCAGCGAGAAACACAAAAGGAGTGATTTATGGGGCTGGAAGTTGGGGACGGGTGAGTCTTGGCAGTGTCAGAATCGGGCAGAGGCGGTTATTGGTTATGTTGTGGTGCCGAGGACTTGAAGGCTTCTCGTGTTTGGGGCTCACTCTGAACTGAACTGACTGCAACTCCCCATTTAAGCACTAACAGGAAAATAGTTGATAAAGTATTAATTTGTTCAGTTTAACTGTGTTTTTCTTTTTGTTTAAAGTTGTGGATATCAACTTTTATTAGCAATAACAAGCACTTTAGTGGGCTAATCTTATACTGGGGCTTGAGCTTGGTGCAGTTCATACCCTTTATTTAATGTTCTTCTGATTGGCTGCCCCTCTAAAACAGAAGGCTTGAAGAGTATGTAGGTGCTCACAGCTAGAGCTATGGGCCTATGTATTTCACATGGACACACAAGTAGAAAAACAACAGTCTAAAACTGCACATTTACAGCAGCACAAAGCTTTCAGTCCACAAAGATTACATGTAAATACACTGATTTACATCATCTGACGCTTCAGCCATGTGTTAATATGAATATCCACCACTGTTTATATGTATATAGACTCACTGGCTTTATTAAGTGCATCTGTTCAGCTGCTTGTTGATGCAACATTAATATTAAGCCGATCACATGGCAGCAACTCAGGACGTTTAGGCATGCAGACGTGTTTAAGCCGACCTTCTGAAGTTCAAACTCAACTTTAGAAGGAGGTGATTTGAGTGACTTTGAAGGTGGCGTGGTCGTTGTTGGTGCCAAACGGACTGGTCTGAGCATGAAACCATCTCTGGAGTTTACAGAGAATGTTCTGAAAAAGAGAAAATGTCTAGTGAGCTGCGGATCCATGGGAGAAAATGCCTCGTTGATGCCGGAGGTCAGAAGAAAAATCAGACTGATTTAAACCGAGCAGTCAATACAACAGCCGCTTGTTACAACCAAGGTATGCAGAAGAGCATCTCTGAGCCTTTAAGCAGATGGCTACAGCAACAGAAGACCACACAACGGGTGACACTAATGTCAACTAAGAACAGAAAACTGAGGCTACAGTTTACACGGGCTCACCAAACTTGAGCAATAGAAGGCGGGAAAGACGCTCTATCTGCTTTTGATTAACAATGCGAGATAAATAAATAAACACAAAAGCATGGATCCATTCTGTCTTGTATCAATGGTTCAGGTGCCGATCTTCTGACGGATACTTCCAGCAGGTAAAGCCTAACCATCTCCATCTGGATTCCTCAACATGACAGTTCACTGCACTCACAGTCACCAGCTCTCCCTCCAACAGAGCACCTTTGGGATGCCCTGAAACGTGAGATTGACATCACAGATTTGCAGCAACTGTGCGACGCTTTCATGTCAACGTGGACCAAAATCTCTGAGGAGTGTTTCCAGCACCTTGTTGAATGTTCACCAAATGTCTAATCCTGTCCTAGCAAGGTGTACCTAAAGTTACCATATACCATGGAAAACAAGGAGAAACATAATATCCCTCTTTAAGACTGCAGAAAAATATTCAATGAGCTGCTATTATCCACTTTAATGCAAGCTGTGGCATTAAATTTATTATTCACCGGTGTAATTGGATTGACACGAATGGTTGTTTTGTAATGAGGCTTTTGACTTTGCTGCAAAAAGAAAAACACACACACACACCACAACACATCTTATTCAACTTGTGTTTTTACCCATTTTGCATATAATCCCATCCTCTACTTTAAATCCCCTCCAAACTTGAGAATGCGATAAACTCATGCATTGTTCATGTGAGTGCTTTGGCTTTGTGAGCATAATGACTTCTCCCTGTTTTTTTGCCGATTTCTCTCAATGGAAGAAGTGCCAGCTGTCACCTGCAATTACTGCCGAGAGTGGGAGGGAGAGCGAGGGAGCAACAGAACAAGAATAGTTCCTTCTCTCTGCGGTCTGCCATTAAGCTTTTCAGTCTCATTGCTGCTCTTTATCTTCCCTCCAAGCACATTTCCGTGGCCATGGCTCCATGTAGTAAATTCAGGATTTCAATTGTAGCATCTTGAATTGGCCTTGCAAATTGCATGCCCTGCAATTAATCAAGTGTGTGCAAACCTCCCCTTTGCTGCCGAGCGCACCCCGACCTATGAATGATTAAACAGTAAAGATATCTCGCACTCCCCCCCCCCCCCCACACATACACAGACCTTTTCGTCAGCTCTAACAATATAATGAAAAGCAAATTACATGATGAAGAAAAGAGGATTTGGAGGGTGGTGGGTGGGGGGTAGTATTGTTGCAGCGTCTGGTTTTTTTTTAAAACACACACACACACCCTCAAGACAAGAGAATTGCGAGAAACTAATTACATCAGAGTGGCCAGATGATGGTGGCAGTGTTGGAAGTGTTTAATCAAACTCATAAAGCATGGAGAAGTGCCCAAACAAGTTGGCGGGGAGCATATTAATGTGTACACATTATTGCGTCGGTGCCCCGCCGCTGTAGATCGCATCAGTCCGGACCGCGCCACGTGGAATGCAATAACAGCGCGGCGGCTCGGTGGAGACGCGGCGGTGAAATCGATCTCTCGTCGACCGTTCCGAGTGCATAAAACGATGCATAATAATGATTGTTTGTGTTTGTTTAAAAGGAATGTGGCTCCGACTCCGTCCACCCGCTGCGTGCTGTGACGTTATATTGGCGATAAAACGAATACAACTCGCTTCCTGCATCTGTGCAGGAACTGTGCAGCACATCCATGATTAAATGGAACTTCAAGGCTTTAAAATTTAAAAAAAAAAGGAAGCATGAAGGATTTGTGTTTCTGATTTTGCTCGAGAAACTTTGGCGAGTCGTAAAACTGTTTCAGTTTCGTTACTTTCTCCTTTTTTTTATCTGCTGCAATTATTTCCCTAGACTTCAGCGAAATCTGTTTTAATTGATTTCTGTTACATTTTGCTTCAAAAGAGTAAGATAAATGTCTGGGGCAGAGCAGAAACTGTTAAAAGGAAAAAAAAGAAAGTCGTTTTTGTTTTTTTTTGACTGTTAAATTTGTCACCATCCTCCTAGGTGGTCTTGCCTGCTTTTTTTGTCTGCCTGTCTCTGATCTTCTCCCTCATCGTCCCGCCGTTCACCGAATTTCCACCCCTGGAGCTGCAGCCCTGGATGTATGGCCTGCCTCAAACCACCTTCTATAGGTAACGTGTTTAAAATGTAGTAATGATTTGTGGTTTTTCTTCGGGTATCAGTTAAAATGGCATTTTAATCGAGTTCACCCCAGATTCTAATTTAGATTTGAGCCTTAACAACAACCTGTGATTTATTTTAGATTTTTTTTAAGTTTAGGAGATACTGCTGCTGAATGATGTCATACAACAGTAACATCAGTAAGGTTATTGCAGTTTCATGAAACCGAATCAACGTGATTTTCACAGCGAAGGAATCTTCTAACAAATGATCTGTACTGTTATCCGAGGCAGATGGGGTCTGAATAATTTAAGGGAGCAGTGGGTAGTTGTAATAGCAGACATGGTTGAGTAGATAAACAACACACTCTGCAACTGTGTAGGAAAGTTCAACTTCAAAGATGGAAAAATCAAAGCGCAAAAAATACAAAAATGTTACAGAAACGGGCCTCGCCGTTTCATTTCTGAGAGATGATCTCGCCGAGGACGTCGATCTGGACACCGCCCGTCCTCGGCTGCCGTTCAGCATCATTGCAAATAAATGGCAAAGCTTGTGACAAGGCCCGGCTCCAGTGGACTTTGAAAGCACTTCAGGAGGCGCGTGCGGCGCGCTGATATGCACCACTGTAAATCACTCCATCTAATATTGCTGCTTTGGTGTTGTTACCACAGCGCCCATTGTAAGCGCATCGTGTAAATGGACTGGTGCTTATATAGAGCTTCTCCTCTAATTGCGCTCTCAAAGCACATTTCATTACAAGCCCCATTCACCAAATCACACACACACAGATCCATACGGTGCTTACTCTATGGCCCCAGCACCTGGACTGAGCCGGGCGACTCGGGTTAGATGGCCTCTAATAACTCCTGAGCCACAGCCGCCCACGGTGATGTCATAGCTTTGCAACTTTGGGGAAGGAGGATGGAAAATAATTGCAGAAATACTTTTGGAAGTCAGGTGAAGTGAAAAGTAAATGTTGCCTTTGGACTTAATTTACCATTTTTTTTGTCTTTTATTATTATTATTCTCTCCACTTTACAGCTTTTCTTTTGTTAGTTTTAGGCAACAGTAATACTTAAATTATGGAACAACCCATGCTTTTAAATAGATTTGTTAGAAAAGCCTGAAGGCGTACTGAAGTATTTCTCCAATTTTCTTTCCCCCCCCCGCCCGAGCCTCAAGGATGATGATGATGGTGATGAGCTGGTAGTTAAATACCTCCACGTTCACACAAAATTGCTGTAACATGACCCTTTCGATGTAACAACCTGAGTGCTGCAACAATTTAATCAACATTTGCAGCTTCCGTCAAGGCCAGCGAACTACTCGTAATTCATCCTGCGCTCCTGTGACGAAGAGGTGTTTGTTAGTTATTCAGCCTACAGGTGTTTCATTTCCCACTGAGGCACTTTGAGGAAATTCGCTCAGAGGATATCGAGGCATAATAGGTAATAAGTGTTGCCTCGTGAGAAAGTGGCTCGTTCAAGACAGAAACAAAGCTGTTGGTCGGAGTGAAGATATGATGTAATATAGAGCCTGCATTCTAGTCATCTGGATCATAAACTTTAGATTTTAGTTCTGTTTTATTTCCGTTACCACTAACTGAAACATTTTAATGCTCTTTTGCAGCAGAATTTTATGGTTGCTTTCATAACACTTTATGTAATTACAAATGACACTTCCTGCAGATTCAGTTTACATGACTTACTTTACCCTCCTGCATCAGTTTACTCTGCTACGTTTTGTGCTGCTATGAAGTATACGCACGTCTTTCTTTAGACCACAGTTTTGACATCACATGCTGGACAGGTTAAATATATAAACAGGCATTTTTTTTGATGATTTCTGATGAGGTGGGGTAAACCCTGGACAGACAGCTGTGAGGAGAAACAGCTAACCCTTTTTCTAGTTTTCATGCAACCTGTCCAGGATGTACCCAAGTGGATAGATGGATGGAGTCACCAGAGTCTTCCTAAAACTTAAAACTGACGGCATTGTTAGCAGCAGCCCTAGAACTTGTCACCGCACTGAGAGCTGCTAATAAGTCATTTAAAAAGTCTTTTAAAATGTACAGTGAGGTTTTAGGTGATTCTCACATACACGAAAGGCCATTTAAAAAATGCAACTGAACCATTGCCTTTGCCAAAATGCAGTGCTGTCTCTCTCCGTGGTGCTGAAACAGACCTAAGTGTGAGCCTCGCTCTGTCCGTGGTGCTAATTCATTCAAGTCTCTTTCCACAGTGCTGAAATCCAAAACATGCTGTATAAAATAAAAAATAAAAACAAAACATGATTTAGATGTGAAGTGACTTTATTATTTTTAAATATATGCTCATTTAAAATTTTAATAGTTGGGACATTTGCTCTGTGGACCAACAGGGTTTTTTTTTTTTCTATTCTGTGTCGTCACGTGGCCTTCATTTGACTTTCTGCAGTTATCTTCAGTTCATCTATGCTGTGTCATTTTGACTAGATAAACTCTTCATTAGTTCCGCTGTTTCTGTGTGTATGCACAAGTCTTCGTTTTACAACCGTCCAATAGTTTTATTATCTTTAATAACATGGTAACCCAGCCATTGTTAATAGCAAAACAGATGGCTGCACATAATCCATTTTTACAATCGGACCACTTCAATCGCACTCGCTGGTGGCCAAGAAAATGACCGCGTGACCTTCACGGAGACGCCTCTAAATGAGACAATGAACACTGTATTAATCCAAACGGTTGGCCGGGCTGTGGCTACAGCTGGCAGGAAGCCATCGCTGTGGTCTCTATGAAACACTGTGTTTTAACTCCCACAGTACCCTTAAGATAAAGGGCAGCGTGTGTGTGGTTAGTAATGAGAACAGGACTGGAATGTGAAGACTGTTTAACTGAGACCGGGCTTAGATATGTACAGGACACTGGGATAATAATGAAAGGCTTCGAGGAGCCCGTACTGTACACAGAATCTCGATCAGGCTCATATCGGCTCGTGCTTGCACTGAGCTCGGGCTATAGACATAATCGCTTTACAGTCGATAATGTTTAAATAAGTGATGTCAAAGAAGTTTTGACTCTCTGGCTGAAACTCTGAGATTTTTCTCTCATTCTCAGTTAAGATAACTCCAGCAGCACCGAGCATTGCTATTGAGCGTTTCAACACATCGAATCCTCGAGGCAGCGTGTTTCATTTCTTCTCAGGAGTTCTTGAATGTAAAGATTTGTTTGGCATTAATGGTCACTCCAATCTTCTCTTCTTTGTCAATATGGAAAATGAATTAGACGGCACTCTAAATGTCCCAATCAAGTGCTGCAGGAGACGATAGACAGGACTTCTAAAACAAATATCTATAGAATCAGAATCAGAATCAGAATACTTTATTGATCCCTGGGGGAAATTATTTTTTGTTACAGTGCTCCATTTTAAACCAACATTAAGACAAGACAGACAATACGCTAACTAAGAATAGTACAATATATACATATATATACATACATACATACATACATACGTCACTTATAAATAAATATTTGGAAAAGAAACATGTGTAGTTGTAGCAGCAAACAGTGTGTTAAGTGGATGCGTTGTACCTCAGATACTGGTTTTTCTGATTGAACTAGCTCTGAAGTTTCACTTGATTTAACAGATTTATAACAGTCATGTTGTTTTGGACCTTATAAAAGGTCTTAAAAGTCACATAATGTTACTGCTCTTCAGTCTTTTATATATATAAACTGATGTATATACATACACAAAACTATTAACAATAAATTATTATTAATTATGACATACAAAAACTAATGTAATGGTTGTATCTCATGCCTAAACAAAACAAATCCCAGATGCCTGGGACTGTCTGGGAGTTTCATTTTGGCAATACACTGGTGGAACGTGTGTGATGATGATAGCTAAGACTCCCTGCTTCCTGCTCTTTACTCTGTGGAAGTGGGAAGATGCTCATTTAACAAGAAATACCTTGAGAATACACAACTGGCGATTAGACTGCCAGTTATAGAGTGAGGAGCTTGGTCTCAGAGTAGAGTTGCTACTCCTCCACACTGAAAGAAGCCAGTTGAGGTGGTTTGGGTATCAGATCAGGGTGTCTTCTGGACAACTCCTAGGTCTAGGTGAAGTTTTTCAGGCATGTCATACTAGGAGGGGGCCTTAAGTCAGGGGTGTCCAACTCCAGGCCTCGAGGGCCGGTGTCCTGCAGGGTTCAGATATCACCCTGGTCAGCACAGCTGAATCAAATGATTAGTTCATTACCAGGCCTCTGGAGAACTTCAAGACATGTTGAGGAGGTAATCTAACCATTTAAGTCAGCTTGCTGGATCAAGGACGCGTCTAAAACCTGCAGGACACCGACCCTTGAGGCCTGGAGTTGGACACCCCTGCCTTAGGGTAGACCCACAACATGCTTAGACCGCTGCCGCCATGACCTGGACTAGATAAGAGTCAGAAAAAGGATGGATGGATGGACACCGACATGACTTTAAGCTGGTGAATTAACACTTCCCCTGCTAGAGTAAAAGTGTTGACCCATCCTTCATGATTTGTATTTTGCTTCCAAAAAGTCGGGTTTTAAAGAATTTTGTCTTCACTGACCTCTAAATCACACAAGCATTAAAAAACCATCAGCCTGTCACAAAAACACTGTTTATTTCTGAATGTGTTGCCTTATAACGAGCAGATTTTCAGTCGTGATTTGTGCACAGTTTGGCCTAAAAGGGACATTAAAACAGTCTTTAAATTTTACTTTACCCGTAGACACCCTGTTCTCATGTTCCCCATTATGCAGCGATTCTGCCACAACAGGCCATTGTCCAAGTTCATTCTCTTTCATAATGCCTATTTAATTCTTGTTTGTCTGTTTTATTGACATTGTGACAGACTGGCTGGCGCTCATGGATTAAATTGCTATGTGGACCTTCTGTGAGAGATTAAACTGAAATATTTAATGAGGAATTTTTCATTATTTTATGTTGAATTTTACAGCAACGATGGGCCAGGAAATATGGAGGTGTCCCAGGTGGTGGAAAGCTTGTTGAACAAGCCTGGCTTTGGGACACGCTGCATGAAAGGAGACCCTATACCGTAAGTAGGCTGGGTATACACGAGTCGCAAATTAAGAATCCAGCCAAACATCAAAACCAAACGATACTGACAGAGTCTGAATCTTTGCAAGCTGTGTATGTTTGGCGAGTTGTTATGCATGCGTGTATCAGCCTCTTTCCGACAAATCCAGCAGCAGGCATGGAGCTAGGAAAAAAAAATGCTTGGCAGGATTTTGAAAACCAATTTGTAAAAACAAATTTGATCAATAAATAATGAGCTTTCTCTGCAGTCTTGATCAGGATAAGCTGAATAATGAATACCTGTTTAAACCTATGAGATGGAAATATTAAAGCGTTCGGAGTCCTCGGAAGTTCTTGTTTACGGCAGCTGCTCTGAATGGCCTGTTGTGCATGCATTATTAAAACACAAACTGTAATCTTTTAATTAAGTGGTTATTTTCCAGGAGTCTTAAAAATACAAAGCTGTATTAAAACGATGATAAAGCTTTGCTACTGTTATGATTTATCCCCCAAACACCACCAGTGTTTAAGAAAAAGTGGAAATAAGGCATACAGTGATGGATGTAGGTGACAGGGGTGATCGGTTGCCGGTGAAATATTCATGTTCATTTTCCTGCAGGAATCTACCTTGTTCCTCCACGGGGTCTGATTGGTTCACTCCCTCCGTGGATCAGTCAGTCGCTGACATCTTTCTGAATGGAAACTGGAGCATGTCTAACCCCTCCCCCGGCTGCGAGTGCGGTACTCCTAAACGGACAATGATGTTGCCCGACTGCCCGCCCGGCGCGGGCGGCCTTCCTCCGCCACAGGTTAGTGTCCGACTCCGGAAATCGTGTCTCTCTGTGGTGCAGTGGGTGGATCGGTCCGTACTGTATGTGAATTTATAGATTTATGAGATCGATCATGTGCAACAGTGAATGTGTCAGTATCTCTCTGAGGTCTGTTGAGCGAGACATGGAGCCGCTGCCTATTCAGGGGCCACTGTACCCAGCTGGATGTGTAGCGTTCTTTCCCCCTTTTTGGTAAAATGCATACATTTACTGAATGTGTGTCATGGAGGGATAAGCTGCAGTAAGAGAGCGGAGTGGTCTAAATGTAAAAAAATAAAAAATAACTCAGTGACACAACAGCACAATAAAAATGCTTATCATGGAAGCTTTTGGCTTGCAGTCTGAAAGTCCCAGTCAGCATCATTTTGATTTGAGAACGTAAAGGTACTTACTAACAAGGAATTTGCATTGCATTGCAAAATGTAAATCAGCCTTTTGTGCTGCTTCCCTTTTTGTGAACTAGCGAGCATGCATGAAAATGGGACCAAAATTGATTCTACTGAAAATATACCGACTTGGCCATTGCAAGTGATTCAGCTTGTTCCACACACCTGTTAAAATTCTCTTTAAATAAACCCATAGTGTGTCCTTTCAGATATACCCCAACTTTGCTACCTTGTAGAGTCCCTTAGGACATTTCATAGCATGCAGTTCCCAAATAGAATCTGCAAAGGACCTCACCTTTTCTGCTCAAACTCCAAAGTCCTGAGCACTTTGGCTCTACACGTCAATCCGGTTGTTAAGTGATGACGTGACGAATCCTCTTCCGGGCCTAAAGTAGTCTGCGTTTAATATGGCTTTTGTGTTGTTAACATGTTTAATGTTATGTATTTTCTTCTAGTTAATCTCAAAAAGCTCCTAAAACAGTCAGTGATCACTGTTGACCTCCCTCGGCTTTTATTACCGCTAATCATTTATTTAAGCTCAGTTTTTAAAACCTTAGGATGTAACTACAGCCCAGCCCATGCAGCAGTATATGAATGACTAACCTCGTATTGTGGATGGATTATCTCAGTTGTTCTCCTGGCTGAAGTTTGGTCCTTTTACAGCATCCTGCCATGCGATTACATTTGTTCCTGACCACCGAGAACACTCACGTTAACTTTTATCGAGTGGAAAAAAAGTTATCTTGTTTATATTATGCTAACATAGCTGTGTCGCTAGCGGTCACGTAGCACATCATTATATAGCAGCTAGCCAAACTTCAGTAACCCTACAAACGTCACTGCTGTTTAGTTTTCTGTCTTCATTTATGTTGGAAGTGATAACAGAGCTGTACGTTTTAATTTGTTTCCAAAACCCGCAGTCAGGACATGCTATATTGTATTTAGATAGAAGCTAGCGAGCTAACTCCCTGCTAACTTCTAACTCCGTTAAATGTCATAAATTCTGTTTTCATGGATGCCTGGATGTTAAACTCAATTGTTACACCTGGTAGAGCAGAACGCTGATCATTTTATTAAAGATGAAAGACTAGACAGTTTTTCAACTCTCAGTAATGCCATAGTGATCGTTTGATATATGCAGCGGAGTTTAGGCCCAGACACGGCTAGTGACGTCAGACTTAACGACCGGATAGCAATACTCTATGGACCATAACTTTAACACTACACATGGCAGCTGGGGCAAATGTTGCATGGACCTGACCTGAAGGGGTTTGATCCAGGCTGGGATCGATTGACAAGTTAGAGACACAGCATCATTGTCTACCAGCTGCCACCTGCTGACTGAACCAATCACGGCACAGAGTGAAAGCGGTGTCTCATTTGGAGCTAAATGATTTGCACTGCTGTCTCCCAATGATAATGATAAATCTAAGCTTGACAGAGAATGGCTGGAGAAGCTGTCACTGCACTCCAATGTCATTTTTATTAGAGATGGCTTTGTCTGTTTGCTCAGGCTTTGTGGCATGTGCCTGCATTTTAAGAGATTAGAATTTGAATGGCTCATGGCTAACCCCGGCTAAATCTGCCAATATTTTCTTCCTCTTGGAGACTTATGACGGTTGAGAATTTGTTTGTAGTAGTTTACCCTAGATAGAGAGTGGAAATGAGCAGGGGAGTGTTGATTGCTAATGCCTGAGGTTTGGCTTTGAAGTATTACAATTACAGAAGCTAATTCGCAGTTTTACATTTGGATCTTTATTTCTAGACGTGGAGGTCTGTGCTGATTAGTCCTGCAAGGCTGAGTGTCTGCATATTTTTATTATTTTTTTAATTTCTCCCGGTTTTGCATGGGCTTGCGTTGACAATGACATGCTACTTCTGGATGCTGGATAATACTTTGGTGAGTGGGCAGCCCAGTAATTACTGTTTTTCCCCTGGAGGTTTGAAGGTAAGCCAGCAGATACCAACTTCCCATGGCATCTACATTGATCGTGACATCAGATTTTTTTATTCTACAATTTTCAAACACTGTTGATCAAAATGTCTTTAACGCAAACACCAGAAATAACTCATGTTGGTGAGCTAGCTCAGGTAGCCTCACAGGTTTCTTCCTGTAAAAAGGGAGTTTTTCCTTCCCACTGTCACCAAAGCACTTGTTTTGTTAGATTATTTGATTGTTGGGGTTTTCTCTGTTTTCTTTGTGTGATAATGGAGTCTTTACCACTCAATATAAAACACTTAGGGAAGTTTTGTTGTGATTTGTTGCTATATAAATAACATTTAGTTGAATTGAAGTGAACTGAGAGAAACAAAACAGTAAATTTCCTCAGTGAGGTTTAAGGTGTCAACTTCTGTGGGTTAGGTTTTAAACAGCAATTGCAATATCAGTTTTTCAAAGCACTTATAGCCTTGGTTCAGTGATGAGAAAAATTACAATACTAATTGAGGCACATGAACTGAAATGGTTTAATTTGATAATTGCTGTGACATTTCCTCTTAAACCTTTGATGCATTTGGAGACGTCATATTGGAAGTGCTAAGAGACCGTGGTTAAAAAAAGGGTAAAACTGCAAAGTCGATAACCTCCAACAAGCACGACATTAAATGATATTCTCTAAAACTACTGGGCTCATTTGCCGCTCATTTATTCCCCTACCTTATTCCTTTCACTCCCCCTATATACAGCACCACTCTGCAATCAGTGCACTTTCACACTCTGCATTGATCTGTAGTTCTTTGTTGAACTTGTGAGTCTCGCCGTGTGCTCCTTTCCACGACACGGCCCTCCAGGGCCATTTAAAAGGAGCACCTGTCCACGAATCATGCTAAAGGATGATCGCTGAGACAGTAAAACAAGAGTAGTGCCCTTTGTGTAACCTTTTCCCATCCCTGATGTTCCGTCTTAGCTCATGACAGCACTGTCAGGAGTCCCCCATTTGTTGAGGCGTTATTCTTGTCTTTGTATCCTCCCGATAGCCCCGCTAAGCTATGAAGGGCTTTCTTTCCCAAGCCTAATTTTTCATTTTTGCTCTTTTCCCCTTATCTCCATGTGCTTCTCAATTTTCAAACAACCCCTGTCCTTTTTCTTGCTCCTACTTTGGTGCTTAACTGAATTTCTACTTTATCGTGTCGTACTGTAAGTGGCTGGTCATTTTAGTACACTTAGCCACAGTAAAAAGACCATTTGTGAAGGCCAGTTTTGGCCTGCATCTTGTTAAATTCACTTGTGTCATTTCTCATTTATTTATAAAATCGAATTTGTTCCAATCCAGGTCCTGTAAATGGACTTTACTTTTTCCACAGAAACAACCTTGAGGATTTTAAGTTTTTATTGTACAATCTGCCACTAAAATTATTTTAAAGTTAGGATGAGAATAGAGCAGATGGAGAAGTAAAGATAGTGGAGAATCGGACAACGATAGAAAAGAGGAACCCATTAGATGTGCATCTAGGGTTGCCAACCGTCCCTTAAAATACGGAATCGTCCCGTATTTAGAAACAAAAGCACACGTCCCGTATTGAGCTAATAAGGGACGCACTTTGTCCCGTAATACAGTGAGAATCAAAAGTAGTCTATAAATGTTAATGGAATTAACGCTTTGTTTGAAAACATAATTCCCAGCCCCTCTCCTGCTTTGTGACCAATGAGCTGACAGCACACTTATGACAATTCGAGTATGACAATTCAGATTACCGCTCATCTCATTGGTCGAGGAAAGGTCGCTTACGGAGAAAATACCGGAAGACAACAGATGACCACAACAAGAAGCATGGCCAACAGGGAAACAAACGCCGTCACTGCGGTGCAAGTCTCGGACGACAGTACACCTAAAGCTGGGCAGACACTGTGCGATTTTTTTCAGTCGCGTTATTCAGCTCTTGCTCAAACTGCACGATTGACTCGCAGGGGTTAGAAGTTGGTAGGTCACGATGCAGGGTCTCACACTATACCGCCCGATGCTCTGATGCGACCTGAGTGCTCACACTGTGCGTCCATAAAATTAAGGTTATAACAGAAAATCTGTCGCTCGCTCTCTCTGTCTTTCACTCACACAGACACACCACCATCAACTTTGCTAAATTGCTAATGAAAAACATGATCAGGCAGCTGTGATTTAGCAGCGATGTAGATCCAACTATTTTCACGGTTGTTGTGGTCGTGATAATTTTGTGAGGCCACATCGAAAAGGCTCGGATGAGCTTTTCAAAGTTCTACAAGTTGTGCCTCCATCGCTTGTGTCCAGATCACACGCTGCACAGCCGTGCTGCTCCGTCTTTTTCACGGCGTTTACGTGTTTGCGCGCGAGCAGTGTGAGCGCCTGTGGTGAGACCCTCACGAGCGATTGATGATCGGGAGCTGGTCGTGAGGTGTTAATCACTTCTCGTTACCCCACGTATACTACACGACGCACGATGAAGGCCAAAATCGGGCCGATCACTCAAAAATCGGCTCAAAATGGGCCTAAAACCGCACAGTGTGAGCCCAGCATTAGAGCAGCAATGTTTGTTCCCCTCAGAGAAAGGGAAGAATGGGAAAAGGAAAACACCTGGCTGGAAAAAGTTAATATGGGCATGTGCAGTGAATATCAGCGCTATGTGGCCAGAAGTGTGATAATATAATTTATTTTGTGTAATAAACGACTGCAAGGATGGATGATTACAACAAATAGATGACTAATACATAAAAGTAATACATAGATGAATAATGATGATGAGTTAAGATGCGTAATCATGGGAACAAGCGGGTTTTCAAACGGGAGCAGCTGATTAGCATTAGAAAAGCTGAAATAATACCTCAACTGAAGCCAATTGTACTAAATGCACTAAATGTGCACTGTTACAAGAATATTTTTCTTTCTATTGTTTTCTATTATTTTAAGTTAAGCAGGACAGAGTTCTTTTAAAGAAAGATTTACTTATATTCTCAAAAGTTAAGCATGACAGGCTTCTGTTTAAGAACGAGACCTGTTTTACTGTGTTAATGTTGTCATTTTGAGCTAAAAATAAATGGCTAAATGATCATTTGTTTCACATGTGTTCATATCACAAAGAATAGAATATGCATCTACTTAAATCAAATTCAAGTCAAAGGGTTAAAAAAAATAATTTCACACACAAAAAAAGAGCTAGAAAATTCACCACACTGGGAAGGGTGAAGACAACTGGGTCGCCCGGCCCTGGCCACGAGGTGTCCCTTATTTATTTTTCAGGGAGTTGGCAACCCTATGTGCATCCCTCTAGCACAGTAGCACCACCAATGGCACAAATGACACAAAGGCCTGTAATTTCCAGATGTCCAAATTGTACGACTATACTTATCCGGTCGTTAAGTCTGACGTTACTAGCCGTGTCTGGGCCTAAACTGCGCTGCAGGTCCACATATCAAACGATCACTATGGCATTACTGAGAGTTGAAAAACTGTCTAAAGTCTTTCATCTTTAATAAAATGATCAGCGTTCTGCTCTACCAGGTGTAACAATTGAGTTTAACATCCAGGCATCCATGAAAACGGAATTTATGACATTTAATGGAGTTAGAAGTTAGCAGGGAGTTAGCTCGCTAGCTTCTATCTAAATACAATATAGCATGTCCTGACTGCGGGGTTTTGGAAACATATTAAAACGTACAGCTCTGCTATCACTTCCAGCATAAATGAAGACAGAAAACTAAACAGCAGTGACGTTTGTAGGGTTACTGAAGTTTGGCTAGCTGGTATATAATGATGTGCTACGTGACCGCTAGCGACACAGCTATGTTAGCATAATATAAACAAGCTAACTTTTTTTCCACTTGATAAAAGTTAACGTGAGTGTTCTCGGTGGTCAGGAACAAATGTAATCGCATGGCAGGATGCTGTAAAAGGACCAAACTTCAGCCAGGAGAACAACTGAGATAATCCATCCACAATACGAGGTTAGTCATTCATATACTGCTGCATGGGCTGGGCTGTAGTTACATCCTAAGGTTTTAAAAACTGAGCTTAAATAAATGATTAGCGGTAATAAAAGCCGAGGGAGGTCAACAGTGATCACTGACTGTTTTAGGAGCTTTTTGAGATCAAATAGAAGAAAATACAAAACATTAAACATGTTAACAACACAAAAGCCATATTAAACGCAGACTACTTTAGGCCCGGAAGTAGGATTCGTCACGTCATCACTTAACGACCGGATAAACAAGCCATGGCTGTGTCATGGAACAGAAATTGCAAGAGGAAGTTTAAAAAAAATCTGACTTTGAGAGTCACAAACATGAGAAACCAGGAATTGCAGAACAAGCCACAGTAGCAGTAATCACAGTGGCCAAACTAATCGACACCAAGGACATCCTAAAAAACATACAAGCAGGTGCCTCACACTCAGGCATAAGGGCATTCTGCAGAAAGTGAAATTACTTTGAGTTCACACAGCATGAAGGACACGGCGTATACAGACAGAAGATTAGACTTCGCTAAACATCATGAAAAGCAGTCTGATTAGTATTGGGAGCACATTCTTTGGCCAGATGAAACCGTGATAAATTAGTGCAATGATGTGGTTCACATGCTTTCACCTGGCCGGGACTTAGCGCAGTGAAATGCAAAATCCTGAAGTATATCACAGAGATCGGTGTGTGGCGATAACTAGCTGAGTGCAAAACAAGCGCAGAGACTGTGGGGTGCATTCATCAGCCTCATCCCCTGAGAAAAGCAGCTCCCACTCAATCAACGATCTTTGCAGACTTCACTTAGACACGCGTGATTCTCCTCACATTGCATTTGTCTGCGATGCATCACGAATATGAATTTAACCAAACATTTGCCACCCACTTTCATTTTCTGGCAATCAATTATTAGATAAGGCACGAAGGAATTAAAGTAAGATTGTGAGAGACAAGCCAGGAATATTTCCTAAAGACAACCAAGCAGCGATTTCTACAGAAGTGAGTGAACAGTGAACAAAAACAGCTTAAATAGTAGCTTTAGTTTCTTGGACATTAGGGAGGTATTTTGCTGGGAAAATAGCTTCATTTAATTGTTAAACACTGCAGTTTAGTTTTTATACAGGATTGCAAAAAGGTCATAGACACTGTACACAAGTTTCTAATCAGGAAAAAAGGGAAAAGTGTGACTTTGCTATCATGAAACGCAGAGATTGAGGAGCCAGAATGCAGACTGTGAAGACAGACTGAATTAACTAAAAGGAAACCTTTATTTAGGCATATGCAGATGATAAAAACAAAACGAAGCCAAGAAGCAAACAAAAAAGCAGACAGGAACAGACACAACAAACGACAAAGGGGAGACAAAACTATTATATACACACAGACAGAGTGATCAGGTAATTGAAAAGAGGAGGGTGACGAGACGAAGCTGAAAACAATCCAGACAATCAAGACAAGAGGAGAGAAGCAAACTAATGCTTTGTTCCCGATGCCTCGGAAGTTGGACGTTGAAGCTCGGGATTGACGTCACTCAGTTTGCTTCAGCAGTAAAGTCAAAAAAGCTAGGAAAAAACTGACTTCTTTACTTCTTAGCTAAACCATACGTGCAGTAAATGCACATCAGAACAATACTTAGTTTTGTGTACGTAAAAACACTGCGGCAGCACGTCCTGGTCAATGCTTTGTAACAACAGCGATGCAGCAAATTAAAAGTTTTATCCTTTCACTGCTGTTTACTTTCAGTGCCGTCTTGGATTATCGACTCAGGGTTGGTGGAGATGCTCCAACCGTCCGGGTTGGAAATCTCAGAAATTCAGTTTAAATACGACCTACCTGGAAATTTGCACAATCCTCGTATCTCCCATCCTAAGATTTAGTGCTGTGGTTGAGGGTAAAAGTTACACATTAATTCTTTAAAAAATAAAATGTTTGAATTGCAGGGGGAAAAAAGCTTGTTATGATGTAAACACAAATATAGTAAATTGTTAGTGAGTTTTTAGTTATGTAAGAGCCGATATCCCACTGTTAAACCTGCACAGGTGCTTATCCACTTCTCTTGTATAGAACTGTGACCCCTAGCCCTCGACACTTCCTTCTCCAACCTCTGAAGCCTCCCTGCTGTTAACTGCAAGTCTACCAGTGGGTCAAAGCATAGGCTTTAGTGTTTGGTATACAGTGTAGTACATAAGGTCGTGGCCACTCTCTTAGTGTTACCGTCCACAGTGGTATCCGGTACGAGCATCATTTTTCACGTGGAGAATTGCTGCCTGTGACGATTTATAATATCATCACAGATACAGAGATATCCGGACATATATAAACAATTGAACTTCTGCATATCACGTCCTCGCTGCATCGTTTACCTGTTGACAGTAGCAGGTTGCACTAAATTGATGTTACTCCGAGGCATGGACCACCCGTGGAAGCCGAACACATCATGAGGATGTGTTCCCTTTGACCGGAAAGCCTCCCATGTTGAATAAATCATGACAAAGCGTGCTGGCTTCACAGTACTTTTCTTTTTTATCTTTCATCCTGCCGAACCTCCGAATATGCCCTTGAGAAACTACAGAAAATACAAAAGAGAAAAAAGCGTGGACATGGCACCGCAGGAGGTAGTGTGAAATCATTGTTTCCATGGTAATGGCAGGCAACAGTAAGCCCTCTATCAATTCTAAGGTATTGACTCTCATTCGCTGGTGATATTTAACCTTCAAAGATGAATAGGCAGTCATGCGTGCGGAGGAATTGATAAAGCCGCCACTTTCAATGTATTACGATTGATGTCTTTATCATTTGGAGGCTGGCCTAACTACGGCTTGTTTGCAAATTACTCTCCTTGGCCTCATCTATCAGGCTATTGAAGTAGGGCATTGGATAGAGGAAAAAAGGGATAATTCTACATGGGAAATACAACTAGTATTGTGTAACTTTGCTTCTTGGTTTAAGAATTTGCTTAAAAACAAATGCCTTCAAGTGTTTGTTGAACTGAATTTATAATGTAACACAACCCCTGACTTCTCGCTGGTCTGTTCAGTGAGGGTCGGCGAGTCCGCTGTATTTGCAGCATCTTATGTAGTAATTTATTCATGCGGTTCAGTAAAACAATAATGAATCCATAAACCTTACATATGAGGGCACGTTTTGTCTCTGACAACAGCTGTTGAAGGAATAAATCCAGTTAAGTGCTGATCAGCTCCAAACCCCACCAGGTCATCCTCAGCCAATGGCAAACGCAGCATACTGGCACATCCTTTCTCTGCGGGACCCTGCAGATTTGTCACTTTGACTCCAAGCGCACACAGATTCATTTTGGTGTAAAACGACCTGTCCATGGCCTCCTTCTCAGCAGAAAGCAAGAGATGCTCAAAAACAAAAGCAGAAAGGTCATTGACTCGTGAGGCGAGGCAAACGGAGGGTGAGGAAGTCCCTTTGTTGCAGCTAAACAGAAGGAAAAGGGATTTTAGATGAAATTCTTTCACCGGGCTTGTATGCTTGCAGCTCAGTCTTTCATGTGGGGCTTTTGGTTGTGGTTAGTAGGTGCCTGTTTGTAAGCCAGGACCGTTAGCTATTAGCTAATGCTCCTGTTCAGCACAATTTAAACTGATGTGATCCTATTGGACATAATCATGCAGGACAATGAGCATGTTGAGCTGAAAAACGTCGCTCATGTATGTGATGTGACACGGGTACACATGAGTATACAACTGGCCACCTGCCACTAGCAACACATCAGGTTATAACGAGCTGAAGGAGCTCACAACAATGTAGAAGTTTGTGTGTATGATGATTCAGCAATACATCGCTTCCCTTTGTGCTACCATGACGTTATGATTATTAATACATTTAAAGTAAACCAAAAGTTTCAAATATGCAGTGCTGTGCAAAAGCCAGACTTTTTTCCTTTTTGTGATTTTTTTTTTTTTTTTTTTTTTAAGTCCTTCAGCCTTTCTGAAAATCTTTCAGCGCTTTTCTTGGGACATTCTTTCCTTTTTCTCTCATGTTCAGCCCAGTTTTTGTATCTGACCAATGGTACACCAGAATCAATTTTAAATAGCATCTTTAGGCACTTTGTTCCGAGCAGCCGCTTGCAAAAAATAAAAAATAAAAAAATCACTTGTTCCCATTTCTTTAGTTGAATCTACAAAAAAATGTCAAAGAGAGCACAGTTTGACAGACATAAAATTGTATTTTTGCACCAACAAGATGATTCCCAAAGAGCTATTAAATGAAAAGTTGACATGTGTCCTTAAAAACTTGAGGAAATTGGATAAGTGAAGGACAAAAGAAGAACTATCAAGCCTGAAAAAAAATATAACTACAGCAGATGAAAATGATCTGAAAGTCATGTCCTTGAGAAATATGGGGGGAAATCTAGCAAAGACCTGACAGAGGATGTGAGAGATGCATCGTCCTCTTCAGTGGAGGGACAAAAGGGGCTGAGGTATGCCAGATTACACAGGAGCTTGATTGGAAATCATTGACAACAGTTTTTATGGAGTTCTGAATCCAAATGTGACATTCTTGAATCAAATCATTGATTGCGGCACCGTTAGCTAATGGTGTTAGCTGTGTTAGTTAGCGCTAACTGTGTTAGTTAGCGGTGTTAGCTATTAGCCATTAGCTATACGTTGAGTATCTACAGCCATCTGTAAAATGGCGTTTGGCGCTAACTGTGTTAGTTAGCGGTGTTAGCTATTAGTCAAAGGAGCTTGCAAAGAAAAGCGTCTGGACTTCTTTAAGATGCTTGAAGACGTTTCACCTCTCATCCGAGAAGCTTCTTCAGTTCTAAGGTCAAATGGTGGAAAGTCCCAGATTTAAACCTAGTGGGAGTGACCTCCCACAGAGGGACAAAAGGACCCCCTGATGATCCTCTAATCGCCTGAGCCAAGGTGTGAAACTGGGTGTGGGTCCCAATCAGCCAGAGTTTCGGGTGTGTTCATTGTGAAACCTGGCCCCACCTTATCATACGAATTCCTGAGGTCAGATGGCCCAGGATGTGAGTGGGCGTTAAGGCGTCTGGGAAGGGATCTCAAAACTGGATTATAGATGGCAGAGAGTTGGTGTCGTAAACCACTGCCTCTGTTCAAAGATGGTCGCTCACAGTGGACATAGATGGCTTCTTTCACTCCTCTTTCAAACCATCTGTCCTCTCTGTCCAAAATGTGAACATTGGCATCCTCGAAAGAGTGTCTTTTATCCTTAAGATGCAGATGGACTGCTGAGTCTTGTCCTGTGGAGGTGGCTCTTCTTGACTGAGAACCTTCACAGACATGTTAGCTATTAGCCATTAGCTATACGGTGAGTGTCTACGGCCATCTTTAAAACATGGTGGAGGCTCTGTCATGGTTTGGGGCTCAAAGAAGTGGGAAGTGGGAAGAAGTTCTGATTGGCAACAGCTTCTTTTTTCAGCATTAAATGAGTAAAAGCATACCCGGATAGAAAAGCATACAGCTGAACACTCTCAGTCATGGATTAGCCTCCCCAGAGCCTGAACTTTAACATTATTGAATCATTATCTTCTTCCATTACACAAGTATCATCATGCATTGACACTTGCGGTAGTATTAAATGTTGCAGAACTGCTGTATTGTAATGCTATTGATTGTTATAGTGAGTATTGTAATATTGTGGCATGACTAACTCTGTATTCCCCATTCTCCACAGTATTCAGTGGCAAAACAGGTGACTGTACGATTTGACATATTTAAGCAAGGAAGATTCTTCCCCGAGATTGCTTTTCTTTGTGCGCACCAGATAAAACTCACCTTTGAGGAGCAGCACGATGTAACCGGTGGCAAGATTAATATGAACACAGCACGCTCTCTTATCTCTCCAGTGCTCGAGTATGCCAGCTCATTCAACAGATTTGATTACTCCTCAGTTTACATTTCCCTCACCCCTTCTTGCTTACCTAGCTATCAAGCTGGAGAACTGATGTCGTGCAGAATGCCAAACAGACTGAAGCTGTTTCCAGGTAATGAACAAGAGATGCAGAGCCAGGTATTACACAATCGCATAATGTCCCCATTTCAGTCTTTTTGATGGGGGATATGGACGAAGGCCAAAATAATTAGACCCATGCCGACTGTATGCCCAGGTATAAACTCATTGTACACACAGTGGAGTGTAAAGCTCTTATTTTTTTTTCCTTGGTTTTGTTTGTTTCTCAGTTCCTGTGGCTTTTTCGAAAGGGAAGCATGTTTGTTCAGAGATAAACCAAGGTTGCTGTGCTGTTCCTCCCCCTTATCTCTGATTCATAAGCCAGATGGGTCCTCTTCTTCCTCTACATTCTCCTTCTGCTTGTTTTTTTTTTTTTTTTTGCCTTGCAATTTGAGTTCTCCGCCTCCTTTTCTTTCTCCCATGTCCAATTTTGAATTTAGCCTTCCATCTTCCATAAAATTCTCCTCCTTTGCTTCCCTCTCCCATTTGATTTTTAACAGTTTCTCTAATCTCTCTTCAGAGCATCAAAAAAATCAAAAAACTATTGATTTGGTGCGTTTTAGAGCGATTCATGGACGCAGAGCCTTCTAAAGCAGCGGGCCCCAACCCCCGGGCCGGTCCGTGAGTCATTTGGTACCCGGCCACGAGAGTGAGACTCGGGTGTGAAATGTATGGTTTTCAGGGTTTTTATCGGTTTTTAGCGTTATTTTGTTATCGTTTTTTACGTTAACTCGGTTTTCCTGGGTCTTTTCACGTGTGTTATGAATAAATCTTATTTTTTTTCGGTACCGGTACTGGTTTTATTTTGTTGTATTCATCCGCGACACCTTAAAGGCCGGTCCGTGAAAATATTGTCGGGCACAAACCGGTCCGTGGCGCAAAAAAGGTTGGGGACCGCTGCTCTAAAGTAATCTGACATATAATACAAGTGAGAAAGAATGAGTGTAATATGTATAGAGGTACATACTATGTTTGCCCAAAGCTCACACATCAAGCTGTTTGTACACAAGGGCAGATAACCAGTGTAGCTGGGGTGGGTGGCGTTGGTAAACTGCATTTCAGTCCAGGGGTCTCAATTGCACTTTATCAAGGATCACTCTACTAATTAGCAGTGTTAGCTCTTTAAATAAGCAGGGCTAAAGCAGCTTGGGGTCGTTTTGTGTGTGTGTGTGTGTGTGTGTGTGTGTGTGTGCATCACTCTGCACAAGGTGGAGTGTATTCATAGCAATGTGTCGCACCCTCGCTTAATTGGTTGTTTGAATGTACCCATTTATCCACAGAAGGGTATCTAATTAGGGTCCTTTGACATTAGAAACAGCTTTCCCCAGCTTTGGCAGGGGTGTAGATTTCAGCCAGGCTTCCCATAGCTAGGCTTAATTGACTATTATGATAAGAGTTGGGGGGAATGTGCTCCACGGTGGAGTGGATAGATACCACATGCAGAACGCTCTCTAGCTTTGTTGGGGTTTTTTAATGGATGAGTTTTTTCTGGGGCGGGTCAGCCGGAGTCTGCCTGTCTGTCTGTGGTCAGCCTTTCCACTCAGGATGCTCCACGGCACGCGGGCAAAGCAAAGTGCTTTTATATCCTTTCAGACAGTAAATAAAATAAAAGCCACTGCACCTGTTTTGCATGAGCCTGCATCAACAAACATTGCCTTTAGGATATCTCTGCATTATTAAAGCTACACAGTGTTTGGGAAAGGTCTTCTGCATCTTAAACTCAAAGCTGCTCGAAGCCATGTTTCTATATTAACGATGGATCGCCTGACTCAGTACAATGCACAGAGTGTCAGTGGTGCTGACAAACCCGCGGACGATTATTACCGAGTAGTTCCATGGGGCATTTTCAGCTCATCGCTTTGCTTTTATGGTCTGCAGCTTTAACGTGTCGCTCTGATGAATCTCATTTTTAGCAGCAGGAGGCCGTTGCCTTCAGTGAAAATAAAGGCCTCCGATCACCCCAGCTGTCCAGCAGAAACAGCAGCAAATCAGCAAGCAGCTTCTATTAGCAGGGTCGAAAGGAGAGTGGCTATTGCAGCTACATTCATCAGCTGGCCAGAAACACGTCTCTTAATATATCTGTTTGCTAGCACCTCCCCGAACCAACCAGTATGTTATTGGTACGGGGAGGTACCAATAACATATTTATGAGGTGATAAATCTGAGTCGGTCTTGTTTTTGGTGCCACCAAGTGGTCCAGAAAACACTATTTTGACCCAAATAACAAACCAATAGTTTTTAAAAAATGCTTCAATTCAACTGTTTGTTTTTTTTTGTTTTTTTCACAGAGGATACAGAACACGACAGACACCTTGCTGAATTTAACCGGACGGAATATGACGGACTTCCTGGTCAAGACTTTTGAGAAGTCTGGTAAAACAAGGTAACGTTTATAACTGTGTTTGCTGTTGTGAATGGCGGTGTGTCTATCTTTAGAAGATCAGCAACGGTAACATGAGCAAAAGGTCCTGCACGTCGTGCTGTCGTTCCCATCCTCGTCGTTATGCAGTTATCGTGTTCGAGCAAATCCTGCCTGGCCGCTCTGTGATGCACTTCCCTTAACCTGTCATCTCAGTGCGTGAAACCATAAAGAGCAAACTGTCAGTGAGAGGAATGATTAATTGTAAGCGTTAGGCTGGTGTGTTTGCTCAGCCCTGTTTCATCACGATTCCAGAGCGTGTTGGACATGTACACGTACTCGTGGCTGCGTGCAGCGGGGCTAGGGGAGGGTCTGTGGTGATGGACGTGGGTTACTGACCTGGTAGCCTGTCTGCCCCTGGGTGGGTCCGGGATGGGCGTGAGGGTCTGGGGGCGCTCCATCTCTGGGCCGGGGCCCTGGCTGGGCCTCGGGGCCTTGGGTCCTGGTTTGTGTGTTGCCGGGGTTGTGGGCGGGTGGGTGCATGGGAGCCCATCCCTGGCGCAGGGTGCCGCCGGCGTGTCGAGTCGCCTGTGGGGCTCTTCAACCGGTGGGGGAGATTGTTACACCTTGCAGGAGCTTTCTTCCCCTCAGGAACTCTCTGCAGGAGGGGGAGATACAGGAGAGGTGGAGGAAGATCTCAGCCTGGGCGTCTATTGTCTCATGTAGTCTGGAAGACGAGTGGATGGTGGGGTGGGTGCAGTTTTCTCTGTGGTGGGGTTGGGTGGACTGTCCCGGGCTCTGTGGGGCCGGGGGGCGCTGCTGCGCTGGGCCCCGGTCTGGATGGGCCTGGGCCCCCCTTTCCCTGGCGGGTCGCGGAGTGTGGGAGTGCCTACTGGGGTCAGCGGGGGAGCTGGCCCCAGGGAGGGGTCACCTGCCCCTCCCTTCCTTCCCTCCCCATCTCCAGCTGCCTCCCTCCTCCTGCTCCACCACAACCACCCACACATGCAGGGCCTTGGAGTAGGGGTATGTCACCAGGGTGCAGAGGAGGCTACCCCCCCCTCTGTCCCCTTCTGGCTGCCTCTGCCTCAATTTTATCCCACAAATTAGACATTCACATTACTCACACCCTCATTACACATACATATAGGATCTTGGGGGTGGGCACGATACACGGAGTCCAAGTTACCATCAGGGTGTACGCCTCACCCCTGGCGTCGTTGCCCACCTCTCAATTTTAAATACACGTAGACATTGAGGGCTAGCAGGAAGGACTATGCGCTTACCTGCTGCTCTCTGGCAGGTAGCTCTATGCCCTCCTGGGTTTTAATTACACCTTAGAACACACATGCATCAACACTACAATGAGCGGGTGGAGGGAGGTTTGGAGTCTTCTCTCACCCCCATTCTCTGCGGCCTACTGGAGCGGGGGGGCTAGGAGGAGTGGGCCATCCGACTGCGGTCTGGGGCCTCCCTGCTGCTGCGGAGTCGGGGTGGTCTGCCTCTCCCCACCGCAGGGAAAAGGGTAACACCACCTGGGTCTGGGTGCAGTTCCCCCCTCCAGGGGCAAGGGTACCTAGACCCGGTTAGTAGAGTACGCTTGGGGAGTGTGATCGTGTATACAGCGTCCCTTTATGTCTATCTCCACGTCGGTTGAGTGTGAAGTACATATGAGAGCATGAGGGTGGGAATGGATGTTTGTGTCTGTGTGTGCCTGTATGTCTGTGTCTATATGTCAGGTTGGGTATCAGACGCCACCTCTCTGGGGACATCTCGGGCCCTCCAAGGTTTGGAGGCCTATCTCCACCCACCACCACTTCCCCTGCCGGTGGCGGACTCCCTCAGGTATCGGTGCGTTGGTGGTTCTTTGTATCTGGGGGTGGGTGTCCGGGTACACACCGGCTCACTCCTTGGCGGCCGCTTATTGGGGCTCGCTCGGGCCACTTTGGAGGTGGGGTGCCCCCGGCCTCTCGGCCTGGGGCTCGGTCACTCAGGCACAGCTGGCTGCCGGCGGAGCTCACGGGCGCGTCACTGCAACTCCCCCTGGCTTCTGCTCCGCGGCTGCTGAATGAGCCCTCATCTGGGACTCTCCTTAGCTCTTACTGGGACAGTGGCGCGGCTGCCCCTCTGTGGGTCTTCCTTGGTCTCTTGTGTTCTGGGTGCCTCTGGATGTCTGGAGTTTTGATCTCCTCCATACCTGCTTGATACCATAGAGGACAGGGCTGTGGCTCCCCACACTCTCTAGCAGATCGTTACATGGAGAAACCTTTGGAATGCAAGCATGCTGATCCACACAGGTATGCACACAGGTGTACACATGGGTATTCACAGATGCGGACTACAGCTTTCTTGGCTGCTGCCTCAAAGCACACTGTGCGCTGTCTATCTTGCGTGCTGCACAATATCGTTTATTATTTAGTAACTATTGATATCTATGACTAGCTAGTTTATTGTGATGGTGCTTTTTTTTTTTTATTATTATTATTATGTTGCTCTTTGTTGTTTGCTGTCTCCCCTGCTTTTTTTTGTTTTTCTTTCTCTCCATACAGGTGACCCAGGAGTTTTTTTTTTTTTTTTTTTTTTTTTTTCTCTCTTCCCCCCCTTCTCACCGTCTCTTCTCCCCTTTGGTTTTCTTTCTTCCTCTCCCCCTCTTTCTTTCATTCTTTCCCCCTGTCCTATTAAAAAAAAAAAAAAAAAAAAAAAGGATGACAAAGGATGAACTGAAGCTCCGCCATCACGTGATGTCACATGCTACTGTTTCTGATGTCACTTCCAAAAAAAAAAAAGAAGAAAAAAAAAAAAAAAGAAGTATTTCCTCTGTGCAGTGTGTGCTCGTGCTGTATATGTATAGCACAGGGGTCGGCAACCTGCGGCTCCGGAGCCGCATGCGGCTCTTTAGTCTTTATTTTGCGGCTCCAGGTGGTTTGGGAGAATAAATTAGAAGTAATTAGCTGAAGTGTCTTTTATTTGTGTTTAGTTCTTTTTTTAACTTGTAGTTCTAAATTGGAAGATTATTGTGATTTTGAAATATAAAAATAAAATTATATCTTATTATTTTTTCATCGTGCGTGAAGATGAAAGTGTCTTCGTACCACGGCAGACCCGCTGCTTTTCAGCATCTCTTTATCGACCACTTTTCATACACGGTTGCTGTACGCAGACAGCCGGCTGTAGCTTTTCTGCTCACAGCCCGACAACACAACAGCATAGACGGCACAGACGTTAAGGCGGCGAGGCGTGATTGCGGGTGCCGCTCAGGTGCGTCCGCCTCCCCTGCAGCGGCGCTGCAGACCACGCCCCGCCACACACATTAACCAGGTAAAATACATATTTAGGCAGAATTTTGCAAATGTATATTTTTCATTTTTCAGCAGCATAGTGCTTTTTTTCCAATTACTTTTTAAAAGTCAGGTCAAGGCTCCAAAAGCCCAAAGGCGATATAAGGGTGGCGGCTCACAACAGTTTTTGTTTGCTGGATCATTTTAGTTCAGCTGGGTGTCTTTCCTTTTGTTATATTTCTTTAAGAGTTCAAAATGTGTTAATTACATAAATAAAATGTAATTTTCTCTGTAGCACTTCATGGATTTCATAAGCAACACACCTTAGTTGCTCTGTGGATTCTTTTAAAAAGCAGTTAAAAACGTTTCTGTTCAAACAAGCTTTTTGTTGATCTACATATTTTATATTCTTTACATTATTTACATTTGATCTGTTAAACTGTGTATAATTTCTATTGATTGTATCGTTTATTTTAATATTTGTGTACAGCGCTTTGTGATGTCTGTCTGTGAAAAGCGCTTAATAAATAAACTTTACTTACTTACTTTAGTTGTTCACACAAAGCATAAAGGTAAAAAAACAATATATACAGTGTTATCTTCATTTTAGATTTTAAAAAGTATTTGCGGCTCCCAGTGTTTTCTTTTGCGTGGAAACCGGGTCCAAGTGGCTCTTTGGGTGTTAAAGGTTGCTGACCCCTGGTCTAGCATATGCAGCGCGAGCGCAAGAATGCACATCCACGTGTGTGTGTGCCCAGGGGTGTAAACGTGAGGGGTGTATTGAAATTGTCAACTTGCTGTGAGCCTGGAAAAAGCGATAAATTGAAGCATCATTTTCATCTGCAATTTTGGAAAGCTGATAAAAAAGCTCTTCCTTCAGGGCAGAGAAAAAATTGATGGACAGAGTCCAGATGGAGCTTCTAAGGCAGGGGTGTGAAACACAAGGCCTGGGGGCCAGAATCTAGCCGGCAAAGATTCCAATCCGGCCCACTGGACAGCTTTGGGAAATGTGATGTAGGGCATGAATTTGGAACTTTTTATAGACTTTTTACTGTGTTTTCATAGGGTTTTCCTGCTGGTAAAGAGCTCCCTTAGGGCCATTCATATACACCAAACTAATTGAGTAAGCAATTATAATAAATAAATTATAGTTACAATTTACGATTTACTGTTGAAATCTGCTTTTTTCCCAAATGGTCCCACAGTTGAAAAGCTTAGATTTCTTAGAATTTAAGTCCAAAGAGTCACACTGACAAATGTCTTTCCTTTGCTACAGCAGCATTTCTTTATCACGTTGACAAACTCTTAAAATTGCACTTCTTTATTGTTTCTACTTCTTTAGATATTTAGATAAATGCGAGTTAAACTTCTTTACACTGACAGGGCGTTTACACTCATCCAGCCAACGATGTAAAATGAGTTTGACATCCCTGATCTAAGCGGTCGATTTGCCTTTAATTTGTTGGAGATAGTGGCTCATTTCCAGATTCCACATTGGAATTGATACCAATATTTATCATATAAACTTCGGTGAACTTGAAAAAAATAGTTGTGAACGCAGCTTGGAGTGCTTTAATATGGCCTGTAACATGCTAATGAGCAAGCAGCATTGGCGTGACTCTGAGGGGGAGCCACAGCCGCAGGTCCCATCATCACAATGTTATATCACAAGCTGACCTCGAAAAGGTTTCACTTAAAAGTAATTTCACGTAGTCATTTTCCGGGGCGCCTCTGTAGCCTTAATAGTAAGGATGCAAACCGAGCAACCGAATCGTCCCCGATTTCACTGTCGGCTGAGTGGACCCTCCAGCCTTACTCCCCCACCCTCACTTCCTGTCTATCACCACCGCTGCGCTCAGATGAAGGCGTCTATACCAAACTAATACAAATGTTATAAGCAGCGATGCGATTGTCTGTTTTATTGGATCGTATTAAGCCCGTATGTCTAATGAATGTTTCTTAGGCAATAACTTGTGACACGAGCAGAGTAATAATAGTGTTTCACATTTCTCCTATGCCCCTGATATAATGAGGACCTAAAAAAAAAGCGAGACAGAAATAGTGTTGTGAAAGCTCAGGGTGAAAAAACCGCATGTAGTAATTACAGTGTGTGTGTGATCATGCTGTTGGGGGGGGATGTGCTGAGGCTTCCCTATATGTGTGTGAGTTAATTCATGTGTGATTACCATGATAACTGCACATGAGGTCTTAGCTGATTTGTTGATTTATTTGCACAGGCATGAAAGTAGATGCCTTTAAAGAGAGAGAGAGTGTGTGTGCGTGCGTGCATTTCTGATTACTTTCCTGACACTGCAGGTACGGAGGGATCTCCGTCGGAGCAATCAACTCTCAAGTTCGTGTGACGGAGGCAGCAATCACGGATACATTCAGAGATCTAAAAGGCCTATTCAGTTCAGCTCAGGTATGTGATAAATATTGGCATTCACAAAGTCACTGGATTATTTGAATTTCTTTTATGGTGTAGAAAAGTAGTACAATGTAGTGCAAGGCCAGAAGTTGTACTGTTGGAAAATATCCCATGGGCATCTACAAAGACACACAAAACCTTGAAATTCGTTTTTTTTTTTTTTCCATCTTTCTGTTCCTGCACCACATACTGTACATAAAAATGATGGCAACAAGAAAAGACCAGCCTCAGATCAGCAGTGTGATGATACCTGAAATGTCTTTGAAAAAGAGGAAATTTGTTGCACTATTTGTTTATCCTTTGTAAGAGCATTACAGGCATGGCTCAAGGTCACGTGAGTCTCGTCTGCAACTTTGCTCTAGAGTCAGTTATCCACCCAAATATTACAGGCATTGCCATGAAATCTTCCAGGCAGACCCCCCCCATGCTGACTCCTGTTAACATTCTGTATTTTGAAACCAAGTGTCTGCAGCATCGGACGCTTTACCACAGACATTGTACCTAGAAGCCTTTGAAAATCCTCATATAATAATATAACATAACATTATAATATAATATAAGCACATTCTAACTGTACTATCACACTTTATTTAGTAGTACATTAATGAGGCGCAACAAGCTGTGGCCTACTTTGTATCAATTTAGACAAACTTGTAAAAAGCACCATAAAAACACTAGTCTACTACACCTCACACAGAAATTGACTTTATTCAAGCTCCACAGCAGCGTCAACACAGACATAGCACCACACATCCCAAACAGCAAAGTGATTTTAATTCCCAATAAAGCTTGCAATATATGACTAAATGAAATACCCAGTAACTAACAAGTGCAAACGTGGATAAATTTGTTATTATTGTGCATTAAAACTGTGTGACCTGTTGCATGCTGACTTGGGTTCACAGTGCAGTTTTCTTGTTATAAGCAATAACTGACCCTCTTATAAAGTACAGCTGTGTTAACAAAAGACCCTTTAAATATGTTTCCTTCAAGCGCACCATTTAAATTTCTAATAAAATATATAATCATATAATTGGATCTCACATTGTTCTAGGTAGTGCACTACTACTGATTAGGCCTTAATTTAAATGTAAGGTAGCTAATTAGGATATGAGCGTGTTTATTTACCGTCTAATAAAGAACATTTTCATCCTAGTTGTGTTTCACTTGATTCAAAACAAGTTTTATTACATTCAACATAAACCGATTGCCGCTGAAGTCACGACAGATTCTTCTAAATTTCTACTTTTTAATCTACTGTCATAATCAGGATATTTAACATGTCCAGCAGGTTGATTTATAACTAAAACGCTTCAAAGCTACTCCCAACACTGCTTCCAGGTTCTCCTTGAACCTTTATCAGTGTAAAAAGTGCCACAGCCGTCTTTGTATAAACATTGCTTCGGTGCTCATTCATCTATAGAAATGACAAATAAATAAACCGCAAGCCATCATCAGCGTCGTGTTACGACCCAGCGCTAAATGTTTGTAGCAGTTTTGTGAGTGAAGAGGCTGCTCTCCCTCCTGTCAAGGCTGCGGCTCGCCGCTTTTATTTTGACTGCGCCGCTCCTAATTGGAGCGTTGAGTTCTTTATTCAGACAGCTTTGTATCTTGGATACCGGTGATGTCACTCGCGGTGGACTTTTGGACTCCGCTGATTTCTCGAACAATTGAGAGAGAGAGGACCGAATTCAAAAGGAAGGAGGAGGTTTAATTCCTTCAGATCCATTTTGTTGAGTGTCCATGGCAACAAGCTGCTATTGTCTGAGCGCCGCTGTGAATAAATCGAAAAATCTTGTGCACAAGATCGCACAATCCGGCAAATCCGCTCCCCATACCGCATTACTTAACCTTCTTATTAATGAAGTTCATTCAGTTTCAGGGTTTTCTTTTCTGTATTCTTTAACTTCTTCCATTCAGTCTGCTCAGTGCCTGCATCAGGATTCAAACTCTTAGGAATGTGTAGTGTTTTCTTAAAATTCATGCCCACTCACTTGTCACCTCCCCGTGCCTCTCCCTCTGTCTCGCTCCCTCAGAGTCTGTCGTTAACATTTTAAATTTTGGACGTTCAAACTACACCGTCGCTTTGCCCCCGGGGGTCTCCGGTCTCATCCCTCACCGAGGCTCTCTCCTCTTCTCTCCCCAGAACCTCGACGCTAATGTGACTTTAATTTGTGCAGCAGCGATGATGTAACTCTAATGGCCGGGCATTAGCCGTCCCAGCTCTGCATTCCTTGTTATTAAAGTGCTACACTGTCCTTGGGAAATGTCTGCTTCTCTTCTGCTGCCCCTGCTGCTGCTCTGCAGGCGTTGCGACGTGAGACTCTTAACTGGAAGTAACGTGTTTTTGCACTCGCAGCCACCTGCGCCAACTGGGAAGTGGGCTTTGAAATTTCTGTTTCATTGCATTTTCTATGTCTAGCAGGTAGAAAATGGAGCTCTGAGAAGCAGGAGGCGGTGGGAATGGAAAGAACAAGAGAGGCTGTGCGGTGGGAAGTGTATAATTAAGAACCCCCACCCTCCCCCCGCCTCAGAGGAGCCACTGTTTCATGTAGATAGCGTTAATGATACGCAGCTCCCCGAAATGCTTGCGTAACCCATTTTTATTATTTAAATTATTCACAGGAACAAGCCCCTTAATTTAATAAACTGTAAACTTCTCCCCGGCAGATTCCTGGAACACACACATATTAACACACTTGCCACACAGGCCGTTTGACCGCTGAACTACGCGGGCCGATTTTGGAAAAAGTCGCCGCACACTCGAGTGGCTTTATTGCCGCGTCGTGAGCCACTGCACCGATGGGGTCCTCTGGCCAAACCAGCCTTGTCATTGTCCTTGAGCGGGGGAGAGTTTGTCAAGGATTAGACGCGGCCAGCCGCTGGCAGGCACACTTCTCATCCCGTCCTCAGCAACGGCTAATCCTCAGGACGGCTTCCTATTTGGAGCCACTTGGCACAACTCAAACCCGAGCGAAGGGAAAACAGGAAACACGGGCAGAGGTCGCCCGTGCTGCTGCTTTAGGACGAAAGCAGAAGACTTGTTCTCCGCCTCGAGTACGAATAAGTAATGAGCTGGAACAGAGGGGGATGTTATTTAGCGCTCTCCTCTTATTTCAGGGTGCATTGCTGAAATGATGTGTAAACAATGTGTTTAGGCGCAGATGTTTCCAGATGTTTCTAAAGCCAGCCACAAGGTGCTAAACAATTGGATGAGTTTTGAACAGAGAGGAAAAAAAAAGAAAGAGGCACAGTATGATCTCCTCGGCCCGTTGTCCTCAGGTAACCGTCTGAGCCGAGCGGCTGGAGAGATCTCTTTTCTCTCTTCCCCCCCCCCCCTTCCCACTCCCACTCTCTCTGTTTCGCTGCAGACAGCCACTCACACCTGAGCACCTTCCTGCATTCTCGGGATGTCTTTCTTGATTTTTCTCCTCTTATTTTTCCCCGCCGCCCCGCCCCTCGCTCTCCAGTTGTCACCTGCACTTTGCCTCCGTAAACCTCTCCTCCTCACTCCGTGCCACGTTCGCTGCCCCTCCTCTTCCACAGCCCCTCTGATGAAGGCAGAAGTCCAACAGGAGGTCCATTTGCATTTATATCACACATGTAATGTGCTCAGTAGTCTTATGGCCGGGGCCGAACAGCATGGTATCAACACGACACTTTGGGAATGGCACGCCTGTCATCTCGAGTCCTCATCCCAAGGCTCATTTCACATGAAACATGAGTGCAGCAGAGGAGATTTTAATGCAACCTGTCCGGGCTACCATCGCTCTCCCTCCCTCCCATTTTCATCACCTCACCACAAAGCCCGGCTGACACTCTGAAAATCATCCCTGTGCTTGTGTTTTATTTGCGACTAAACCCTCTCCCACCCCCTTAAAGCCGATTGGTTCATTTGGTATGTAGGCTGCTTGCGTGAACTGTGAATCTTTGTGTCATGCCCACCCCCTGCCATCTTTTACAATTATTTTACATAATTTAATAAAGCAGTAATGTCGAAAAGAGGGGGGGGAAAAAAGTAACAAGAATAACAAGGGGACACCCCCAACCTTAACCCCACCCCCTCCACCGCCACCCCTCAAGTCGGAGGAAAATAAATGGTTCAGCACACCCCCAAAAGGCTCCCTGGAAATCCTGATTCTCATGTCTCTCTCTCCCTTCTCCCTCATGTTTTTGCATTTCAAAGAGCAGCGGTGGTCTTCCGAGTGTGTCCAATTAAGTCTCCCAACTCATTTCTTATTTCTTGTTTTCCTCTTCATTAGGATAACGTGACTGATCAGCTCTACCAAAGCGCTGAGACGCTGCTCAAGAACCTGGGAACCAGGGACAACGTCAAGGTATTGTTGTGAATGTACATTACACCGAACACGGGATGAACGTTTAGCGACCGCAGAGGTGAAATCAGCCTCGTGCGGTGCAAAAACAGGCTACAGAGGCAGCGAATACCCAAACACAAGGCCACCAACTCATCTATCTCACTCAAGCCAAATGCTTGATATAGAATTGTGATGCTTTAACTGCATAATGAGCCTCATTGTGGGTTAAGACCTGTATAACTGAATTTAAATCAAAAGCAGACAGTGCTATAAATAATTTAGCAGCTACATCCTGGTGATTTAGTCTCTAACTAAACTAAAGAAAAAAATGTGATCACTTGTTGCTATTCTGAAGCCTTTCTGTTCTGCTGTGCTAAACATAAAAAAACCCACAAAAAAACCTGCTAACCCAAACTTGAGCTTTCCAAGCGGCGATAAATGAATTTGTGTTTCCATTTTCCATCTGGTAATGAATTAAAAAGGAGTCTTGAAGTAAGTAATGCTGAAATACTGCCGAAGCTGTCCTATAAAAGTGTCTCACACTTATATTTCTCATTCTGAGGGAAGAAAATTTGCTTCTCCCCCAGAAGCACTTTGATGCTTAAAGTAGTTTCAGAAGTGGAAATGTGGCTTGCCATCATATCTTACATATTTTTCGCTCTATCACCCTCATGTATTTAGCAGACAGGCTTAGCTTACGATCTGTTATCTTGCATACATCAAATGGTATTTTAGCTGTAGACCTTTCAGAAACTGCTGGATGGGAGGAAAAAAACAAAAAACAAAAAAAACAAAACAGAAAATAATATCTATTTTTGTCGATCTCCTCTTGTGAGATACAAGAAGAAAGGAGAACACAGCAGCAAGCAGACAGAAAGAAACGTGTGTGTGTGTGTGTGTGTGTGTGTGTGCGCGCGCGCACACTTTCAGATTTCTCCACGTCCTCCTCTGTGATGCGGTGCTATGTTGGGCTGACACTCAAACACCATCCACTCTTAATTAGCGCTGCACTATCAGCAGGGAGCTCTCCCTCTCACTCCAACTCTCTTTCATCCATTCTTTTTCTTCTACAAGCAGCCTCAAACTCAGGGAATCACTTACAGTAGAAACAGAAGGCACGCTCAGAAATACAGGACAGGAAATAGCGTTGGGAATGTGCATCAGTAGCAATAATGTACCGTACATCTCACTGTGCACGCGTGCTGCACAAAGATCTGAAGGACCAACACTGTCTCATCAATGTGCTTATTAGACTACTGAGTTCAGATGCCAGAGTCGTACACAAGGTGCCCTGTGATGCACTGACAGGCCGGTGAGAGGTAACCACTTTATTCTAGAGACTTACAGTACTGTGCAAAAGTCTTGAGCCACCCCATAATTCTTTCTTATAGTTCTCTTAAAACAATAGTCCTCCCAACTTTTTGAAGGTTTTTTCTTTTTAGACATTGGCTGCTTTTTCACTCACTGTAAGTCCAGTCTTATCTGACCATTATTGGTTTAAGCCACTTAACACTGACCTATGAATCATTCAAGCATCAAAAATGCACCTAACTGAAGGAAGGAATCAGTGTTGTGACTTTACTGTTTTACTAGAAGCCTGTAAAACAAACAAACATATTCTTTCAATTTCTTTAGTCCAATATATGAAAGAAATTGCAAAAAAACAAACAACTTTTACAAGATCTGCGCTGAAAGTCAGTGATACAGAGATAAAACAGTGAGTGTCTACAGCCATCTGTAAAACACGGTGGAGGCTCTGTCATGATTTGGGATGCATTTTAATCAGTGATGTTGGGGATCTAGTCAAAATCGATGGAAATATGAAAGTACCATCAGATTTGATCCGCAATGCAACACCATCTGGAAATGACCATCTGTCGTTGATTGGAAATGGCTTGACAATAGCATGATCCCACACACACACAGTGCTAATGCCGTAAAAGCAGACCTGCCAACATCCAAAGAAGAGCTTTGGATGTGCTTCAAGAAGCCCGGAGATCTATTCCTGAAGATTACTTCAAGAAATGACAAGAAAGCTGCCTCAGAGAGTTCAGACTGTGTCAAAGAATAAAGGCAGTCATGCCAGATATTGACTTTCAATGTGTGTTTTCACATTTCAATAAATTTCCTGCTAAATGTTCCAATTTTCTATGAAAATATAAAGAAATGATGGGTGGCTAAAAACACTTGCACAGCACTATACTCGCTGCATTAGGAGGCTGTAGCAGAGCTCATGATAGTCAGCCCAGAGATTATGACTCACATCCCTTTGGGACCTTTTTGTTTTGCTCTTTTTATTGACTGAAAGAATAAAAAGCCGTTTTTTGTCTTTTTACTCACGCTTCTAGAGTTTCACACAAGGAACTCTGCACGTTACCGTGCACTAATGCCACAACCTGCTGCGCCAGGCTCCACATCTGAAGTGCACCTCGTGCATAAAGCGAGCCACATCAGCAGCTTGGATAAGAAGCATTAATTGACGCCCCGCTAATGAGATCCGGATAGTAGTAAATCCGTAAATGACACAGACAACTCTTTACAGTGGTGATATTTGCCCTTTCTTCTGTTACGCTAAAGTGTTCACACTGTGTTTGCTTTCTGGTACTTTTGTTGGTGTCACGTTGATGCTAAAACACACCCAGCAGACAGATTCTGCCCTGATCTTTTATTCACTACCTCACTGGGTAGTTAATTTCTCCCTTTTCCAAAGAAAGCCACCTCAGAATTAAGAGGGCACATCCTTCATCACTGACCTGTTCCACAGTTTTAAAAAAAGTAAAGATTAGAATTGAATCTTCACTTCTCCACGTCATCTCTCGGTTATCTCTCCCCCTTTTATTTTTCCTATTATTTGTCCACGAGTCTTACCTGATGTAGTTGCTAGGAGACATGGGAAGCAAATGCAAACCCCTCTACATGCTGTTCTCTGTACCAATTGTCTGTTCTACTGCAGGTGTGGTTCTACAACCAGCTGCGGCACGCCGTGGCGTCCTTCTTTAGCGTGGCCAACAACGGCATCCTGAGAGGAAATCTGCCAGCGGGACAGGACCCGCGCCAGTACGGCATCTCCGTCACCAATCACCCCCTCAACCTCAGCAAAGAGCAGCTCGCCAGTGCGGCCATGTGAGTCATCGGGCAAAAAAACAGGGGTTAAAGCTTTCTTCTTAACCTCTATTAGGTTTTTGTTTGGGTCCATATTAGGAACAGGGCTTCTCAAATACTGAATAGTACATCATTTGGTTAGTATAACTGTCCAGAAAGGTAGTGTAGTGTTAGTACCTCACAAGAAGAGTAAAAATGTTCTGCATTTGAACTTGCTGAACTTTGTAGAGTTTGCATGTTCAAGTCCAAAAAAATAAAATCAACAACTCACGCACATGGAGTAAAACTGTGACTCCACATTACCTTTAGATGTGGATGTGAGCCTGAGCCTTGGTTTGACTTCAAGCACAAGCTACTAACGGTATACTGGGAGAAAAGCCCCTAGCCTGCAGTTTTCTCCCAGCCTTTTGACGCGCGCAGCTACGACGATGCATTTTCTCGTGTTTGAAAGAGCCGCTTTTTAATTTTCTGACACTGCATTATGAGATGCAGAAGAAAGAGACTGATGGTGACCGGGGAACCGCGACAGATAAGGCAAAGAGAGAGAGGGAGAGAGGAATGAAGTGAGGGGGAAGAAAAACAGCATAGACTGAGGGAAAGCAGATGAGTGGGAGACAATAAAGTAGACAGCAGAGAACAGACAGACAGATAAATGAGGGATCGCTTCGAGTGTGCGTAGATTTGGAGGCCCATGGGAGTTCCTCACGAGGGTGTACCATTCCCTCCCCGCATGCTTTATCTTAGGGCGGATTTCTATGAGAGCTGGAGATTAATGACGTGCTAAATCATAATATATTGGCTCATACCATTCGGATATAATTGCTTTCTGTGTACGGCTCTGTGTTGTGTTCACAGCTAGTGTCTTTGAGCTGGATTGTATCCCGTAACGTCATCAATTTCCCGTTTGCGGTCCTCAGTGTGAGCGGCACATCTACTGTAAAGTAGTTAGATTACGTCCCTCTGCAGCACATCATCATACAGTGCCACGACCACAGCTCAGTAACTGCATTTCCATTCCACTTTTCCCCCCGCTGCTCCAGCTCTCTCCCTCGGTCAGGTGTTTATGTGGTGATCAGGTGCTGACGACAGGCCTGAGTTAGAGAGGGGAAGACAGCGCCGGGGTTAGGGATAATTACGATATCCTGTAGGTTCAGGATGAGCCTCTTCTGCTCTCTCTAGCAGCCCGTGCAGAGCGTGAAGACTGCAATTTATGAACTGAGATTTTCAGATTGCCTCGGACACTCCTTCACCGCTGAATAAGAGCGGACATTGTAGGAGGGGAAAGGGCCATGGCTTCTAGAGCACCTGACTCAGCACAATTTGAAGCTCCACTTATCGAAATGTATATTTTATGACGAAAGTTTTTTTTATATTTACAAACTGTAAACAGATCTTATAAAGTGGCAGCATGTAGCATCGGTAAGCTAGCAGACAGAGAGTTGTGCACATCAAAATCGAACTGAAGCGAGTAAATATTGTACTTATGTTCATTTGGTAGCCAAAAGCACACCTCTTTTTTTAACTCAGAGCGGTTTTTAAGGGGGGTTTAGACTTTACAGTTACAGTACTGTGCAAAACTCTTGAGCCACCCCTCTTACACATGCAATACAGCACATTTCTCCCTGTTTTCCTTCCTTACGCACAACTTCTTCACAGCTTTCCTTCCAATAAGCCCATTTCTGTTGAACAGTAGATGAATCAGCTGATGTCTCTTAGGTCCTGTGTCTGGTCTTTGCTGTATATTTTTTTCACTGTTTCTTAAGGACATTGCTTTTAGATACTGCACATCTGCTGTAAGTAGTTTTTAGATTTTCCACTTCCTCTTTTTGTCCTCCACTTGTCCTATTTCCACACTTTTTAGGAATAGCCTAGTTGGTGCAAAAATACAATTTTGGGCCGGTCAAGTGTGTTATCTTTGTAATTTTTCATAATCTCAGCTACAGAAATGTGAACAAATGTTGAACAACAAATGTTTTCTGCCCTGAAAATGGTCAAGTACAAGGACTGAATATGAGTGAAAAAGAAGCCAATGGCAATGTCCAAAGAAAAACTCGGAGAAAGACCAGTTAATTGCAGCGAGCCAAAAAAGCCACAGTCACCAAAGGCCAAAAAAAGTATCCCGCCCATCCTGTCAAAATATTCTGAAATGCACCAACCTCGGCCTTAAATGAATCCCTGTCACTGACACTTCCACAATGTTATGGTGAGACCGCAGCTAAACCTGCAATTTCGATAATAATTCATCCCCATTGACTTGCTCCCTTGCTAGCTTTTGGACACCAGTATTTCACTGCACCGTCTAATTTGAAGTGACACTCCCCTCTAGTGTACTTCACAGCCTATTTCAATGCAAGCGATGTCATGAGCCACAAAATTGTGAAGGGCTGCGCAGGTGGAAAGAAAGTCGACGCTTACACCCACAGAAATTACCACTTCATTCCCACAAGGTCTCCGTGCTTTATCTCGCATCGGCACAGAAATGGAGCCTCCCGAAATGTCAGCGTTGGCACCGTTTCATTATTGAGAGATATGCATTGCTTCTTAATTGCTGGGGAACATCAATTTGGCAACTGACAAAAATGTCTCATCTTGCCGCGCTTTTGAATTTGATGTGTAATTTATTTGCAATCAACGAATTATGACACTTTCTGTTCTTGCTGCTGTGCAAAAGTATACTATTGATAACGTGCACATCACACAGCTTACCCTATGATTGTCTCTGGAGCTCTCTACCTGCATGTTGCTTTATAATAGAAATAATGACCGGAGTGTTGTACAGCCAATTTGTTATCTTGTGTTTTTAGCATCTTTTCAGCATAACAATCCCCTGCAGCCACTCTAAATAAAATAATAATAATAATGAAAACTTAAGGAAGGCAACACAAACTATAAAGCTTTACTCCCACTGCACATCTTCCCTGCACTTGCATTAGTAGTTAATTAGCAGATTGCTTGTCCTCTTTTCACAGCAATTAACCACCTTCAAGCATTCAGCCTGCGATCATTCACAGCTTTGTCCCCTACATTACCTCCCCACCCAAACAGAGCACGCAGCCCTTGAAAACTGCTAGAAATGTGGGCTGGCACGCACTGCTGTTAATGATTTCATATTTATGTGTTCTAATTGCGCCTGGTTGGCGATGATAAATATGGACATGTAGCCACGCAGGGTAACTTATTTCATATGCTAATTAAGCAGCGGGAAGACTCGTGAAAGATTATCAGGAGGCAAGGGGTGAGGATTTGGGAGGGTTGTGGGGGCAGTTGGGGTGGTCAGAGTCACAGATCGCAGTTTTATCCAATGCTAAATGAGCAGACGCAGTAAAGGACACTTCCAAAGGTAGCGTGGCATAAATAAAGACGCACGGCAGGGGAAATTTGAGAGATTTGTGTGTGACACGGATATTGTTGCGGATGAATAAGTCTTCTAAGATTTTAGGATGTGCTGTTGGACAAGCTGGAAAGAGACAAAAAGGAGCCCTAAACGTGTCGTAGTTTCAGAAGGCCGGTGACATTTAAAAGCTTCTTTTTTTTAAATTCTATCAGGTACAAACAGCAATCAGTCAGTGCTGTAAAAGCTAGGCTAATGTAGACATCAATACTAACAAGAACATTGAAACGTTAGTTATCTGACTTATTTTTGCAGGTGTAGCGGAATTAGTTTAAATGCATCGTTGCCTAGTGTTAAATTTGATTATGTCTTAATTACAGGAAATGAGCCAAAAGTTGTTTTGACATTGTTTCAAGTGTCATCAGGCTCATTTCCTGATAACAGACCTGCTGATTTTTAACAGAAACTCTTAAAACTGGTTTTATACACACAAAAGACTGAATTTCTCCCACAGGACAGTCCGGACTCTTCCACGGCTGTTCTTTATTGTCACTGATGTCACAGCAGTGATGGCCTTGTGAATGATATTAGAGGTAGTAAATAGTGCGTTCTCATGAAAATAGAAAACCAAGTGCGCCCATATTCCCCAAGAAGTACATTAAAATACAGTGAATACCTCATAAGGATGGAAAACCGAAGGTTCATGGACTGCAGTTCTGTATTTCATAAAGTCTGTTATTATATGTGTTATATCTCTCATACTGCAGTTCATGTGGATGATTTTATCCAAAGCACCTTACAGGCCCCGGGGACTTACTCCGTAGCTTTGAAAACCTAGTAGGTGCCACAGACTGATAAAAGATGGACGTAGCAAAAATGTGATGTGAATCAGAAAGTACCCAACACCTCAGTTACACTGAAGTAAAAATAGGATGGGAACCTTCTTGTGATTAGGGAAAATTTGTGGTTGCCCAGTGAATGCACTGACTTTTGTTGCCATCGGAGGTAGATTGCAAGTAGTTGGGATGTCCAGAGGTTGTGCCAGCAACACTGATTACACAGGTCACCTGGTGGGAGGCAACTTGTCTCCAAACTGTCACAGTCTGTCTCAGTTTAGCAAATAAGTGGAAGTTGCTTTGAAGATGGCAACTGACTGCGAGTGGTCACAGACATTTCAAAAGCAGGGATCGTGACATTCTGCTGCACGGCAACATCTGTTTTTCCCCAGTGTGACTGCAGCATTACACCTACATTCTTTCTAATGGCCAGCAGGGGGCGATTTCTCTCAATGCAAAATAATTTTGGGTTCTATAGAAATCTGTCAGAAAACGACCCTTTGGACTGTGACCTCGGTATACAGGGAGTGCAGAATTATTAGGCAAATGAGTATTTTGTCCACATCACCCTCTTCATGCATGTTGTCTTACTCCAAGTTGTATAGGCTCGAAAGCTTACTACCAATTAAGCATATTAGGTGATGTGCATCTCTGTAATGAGAAGGGGTGTGGTCTAATGACATCAACACCCTATATCAGGTGTGCATAATTATTAGGCAACGTCCTTTCCTTTGGCAAAATGGGTCAAAAGAAGGACTTGACAGGCTCAGAAAAGTCAAAAATAGTGAGATATCTTGCAGAGGGATGCAGCAGTCTCAAAATTGCAAAGCTTCTGAAGCGTGATCATCGAACAATCAAGCGTTTCATTCAAAATAGTCAACAGGGTCGCAAGAAGCGTGTGGAAAAACCAAGGCGCAAAATAACTGCCCATGAACTGAGAAAAGTCAAGCGTGCAGCTGCCAAGATGCCACTTGCCACCAGTTTGGCCATATTTCAGAGCTGCAACATCACTGGAGTGCCCAAAAGCACAAGGTGTGCAATACTCAGAGACATGGCCAAGGTAAGAAAGGCTGAAAGACGACCACCACTGAACAAGACACACAAGCTGAAACGTCAAGACTGGGCCAAGAAATATCTCAAGACTGGTTTTTCTAAGGTTTTATGGACTGATGAAATGAGAGTGAGTCTTGATGGGCCAGATGGATGGGCCCGTGGCTGGATTGGTAAAGGGCAGAGAGCTCCAGTCCGACTCAGACGCCAGCAAGGTGGAGGTGGAGTACTGGTTTGGGCTGGTATCATCAAAGATGAGCTTGTGGGGCCTTTTCGGGTTGAGGATGGAGTCGAGCTCAACTCCCAGTCCTACTGCCAGTTTCTGGAAGACACCTTCTTCAAGCAGTGGTACAGGAAGAAGTCTGCATCCTTCAAGAAAAACATGATTTTCATGCAGGACGATGCTCCATCACACGCGTCCAAGTACTCCACAGCGTGGCTGGCAAGAAAGGGTATAAAAGAAGAAAAACTAATGACATGGCCTCCTTGTTCACCTGATCTGAACCCCATTGAGAACCTGTGGTCCATCATCAAATGTGAGATTTACAAGGAGGGAAAACAGTACACCTCTCTGAACAGTGTCTGGGAGGCTGTGGTTGCTGCTGCACGCAATGTTGATGGTGAACAGATCAAAACACTGACAGAATCCATGGATGGCAGGCTTTTGAGTGTCCTTGCAAAGAAAGGTGGCTATATTGGTCGCTGATTTGTTTTTGTTTTGTTTTTGAATGTCAGAAATGTATATTTGTGAATGTGGAGATGTTATATTGGTTTCACTGGTAAAAATAAATAATTGAAATGGGTATATATTTGTTTTTTGTTAAGTTGCCTAATAATTATGCACAGTAATAGTCACCTGCACACACAGATATCCCCCTAAAATAGCTAAAACTAAAAACTACTTCCAAAAACATTCAGCTTTGATATTAATGAGTTTTTTGGGTTCATTGAGAACATGGTTGTTGTTCAATAATAAAATTATTCCTCAAAAATACAACTTGCCTAATAATTCTGCACTCCCTGTATATGTTCCTGATAGGTTTATAGTCCCTTGCTTGTCTATAATCTCAGGAGGTCTGTCTGCGGACCTGTGCAGGCGGAGGCCGACACAGTCCTATTTTATGTCCCTCAGTTTCTCAGTCAGATCATCAAGTCTCTTTAAAAACACTAAGATGGTGACAGTCACAATCCTAAGCTCAAGGGTTTGAACATGAAACTAAAAGAGTTTAAAACTAAAGGGTCACGGTAGCTGTGTCCATCTTTTATATACAGCCTGTGATAGTAGACAGAATGTAAATTCTAATGATTTTCTTTGTGTGCTCCATATATTTTTAAAGCCAACGTAGTCTACATCACCTCAGAATCAAACTTTATATTTAGCCCCATGGACAAAGTTTAATATCCACTTTCTTTTGCCCTGGTAGACCCCTAATAGCTCGCCAGTCAACTTTTTCTATGCTGTGTCCTCTTCAATCACAGGGCCACAACCTCCACTGACGTCGTGGTGTCCATCTGCGTTATCTTTGCCATGTCCTTCATCCCTGCCAGCTTTGTCCTCTTCCTAATCCAAGAGAGGGTGAACAAAGCCAAGCATCTGCAATTTGTCAGTGGAGTAAACCCAGCTGTCTACTGGTTGGCCAATTTTGCCTGGGACATGGTAAGTACCAGCTTTATCTGACAGCTGTGTCTGCGCCTCAAATATTCTCTCTTTCTGAAGCTTCGGCTCTGTTACCTGACCCATTAAAGCCAGGTAAATACTGTGTAATATATGCTATAATGTGATTCACCCCAGCAGTTTTCGCCTGCTTTATTTTATACTACCCTTGTAATATACTACTTTGGGCCTTTTTTTGCCCACCTAAGGCTAAATGTAAAAATATCCATCCACTGTAATTGACGATGTAGCTTTGACACTGCTGGCTACTGGGAAAAGCTTCACCTGAGACAGTTATTGGCTGAGGCGTAATTATCGACAGCAGCTGCCCCTGCTGGTTATGCTCAACAGGCTTACCGGCAGTTTCCCCAAGGCATAATGGAAGTAAACATTTCATCAGGTACCTTTGGTAAAGAAATTGCATCAGGACACTCATCATTATGGTGGATAAATGCTGTCTGGGTGGAAGACAAATGCACCTAAGGAGCCTGTCTAATGATTCTTGCCCGAAGCTCCCCGCATTACCATGCACGCTCTATCAACAATAAGGATATTACAGTGAATCTAGTCTGAAAGCTCTTTAATATTTCAGTCTAAACTTTTTCTGTAATAAACATGTATCATTGTAACCTGATACATTGTATGTCTATTATCTGCAGTATTCCATTTATTCGCCAGGGGGGATATTAATCCGAAGGGTGATTATATAATAATAGCATCATCAGTTATGTTTGTTTACTTCTGTAGGGGGAAAAAAAGTCGGCTAGTAAAAAGCGTGCTGTCTGGTTTGATTTGAAGTTGAATGGATTTAAACAATCGTTGGATAAATATTAGTCTTAGATCAAAATTTTATAGAGCCATTGTACATGCATCCAATTCAGCGTGTCACTGAGCGACCGCTTGCTTCAAACACACGAGAATCAGATGGCTGTTATTCACTGGATTAATTAGAAAACTAAAGCCGGATACATTCGCTAATTAAAAAGTCATCTACACATTTTATAATTACACGGTCTTTCAGTTGGCGTAAAAAAAAAAAAAGTCATAACGCTTTAATGGAGTCGTAACCACCCTAAAGAGTGACTTTTTAAGCCTGTGCTTTATTTTGACGTGTGTGTTTGTGTTTACAGTGTAACTACATCGTCCCCTGCTTCATCGTGATTGTGATCTTCCTCGCCTTCCAACAAAAAGCCTATGTTTCCCCTCCTAACCTGCCGGCTTTGATCCTCTTGCTTATTTTTTATGGGTGAGTAAATGACATATTTCAGAGTAGCTCAGAGAATTATGGCGTGCCCAGATTTCTGGAATGGGCTGTCTTTTAATATTCATTGATTGACTGCTGAACACTTCAGGTATCCACAATAGAAAGCTGTCATAGTAGTGCAGGTATTGGCTGAAATGTAAGTTCTTGGTACGCACTGTAATATTTTGTTGCCCTACCTTTAGCTCCGATGACGGCACGTTAGAGGTTTGCCGTGACAACGTAAAGGGATTAAGATCTCAGTGGGGTTAAGGTGAGGTCTCCGCTGTGGTGGTCGATCCATCTGTGAAAAGGACGTTTTACTTTCACTGAACCCATCTTTCACAATTTGAGCCCGATAAATCCTGGCATTATCATCTTGGAACATGTCCACGCCGTCGGAAAGAAGAAGAAATTCATTAATGGAGAAACTCTGGTCGATCAGTAAATGCAGGTAGTTAGCTGACTGCGTTTTTGAGGAGATAATGTTGCTGAACCTTGACCAGTTGAAGCAACCTGAGATCAGGCTTTTACTGTAAGCACGAGGCGTGATGATGCATCACTTCACCCGCCTCTCTTCTTAACCTGATGTGCCCGGCACTCAGGAACAGGGTAAATCTGGACTCATCAGACCACATGACTGTTCTCCATCGCTCCACAGTCCAACCTTTAAACATCCCTGGTGAACTGAATTGTTTTTTTTCCCCAAGTAGCCAAACTGATAAGTGGTTTTCTTAAGGCCAGACAACTGTTTAGTCCTGATCCCTGGAGTTCTCTTTACATTGTGTGTGTATAAATGCTTTTACTTAGCTGCGAGTTCAACTATTAATTTGACCTCTGATCATGATCAGTCATGATTTTCACATTTCTTCTTTGAGTCCCTTCAGCCTTTTGTACTGTGTTGAATAGTTTAACCCAATTTTAATAGTTTTAGTAAACTTCTGAATTGTGTTGTTTGCTTGATACAGACCATTAAATCTGACCCTTCTGAAACAGAGAACATCTTTTCCACGACCACAGGATGTGTCTTTTTACGTGGTTGTTTAAGAAATGAGAAGCTACTCACTTCAGTCAGTCAGTCAAGGTTAAATAAGCTGTTTCCAGCTGAAACGTGTCATTATATTACATTTTATTTATTTATTTATTTATTTTTTTGTTTTTGTTTTTGTTTTTTTGTTGTTTTGGTTTTTTTTTTGTTTTTTTTTTGTTTTTTTTATATTTTTTATTATATTACATTTTAGAGATCAACCACAGAAATTAAAGCCATGTTCAGCTGCGGATGGAGTCATCAAAAATCCATTTAACTGCCTAAAAAGGGTGCATAATGTCCATTTAGACCGCTTACATTGTTTACCTGATGTCACCTTTCTGATGAGGAAGTGAAGCTGTTTCACTCCACCACACTCAATGAACAAAACCAGTAGTTTACCAGTAGTTCAAAGTTTGTTTGTCCACTGCTGCTGCTTCGGTAAATTAGTTAGTTTGTGTTACCGTGTGACTTTTTTGTTAAAGGGATAAAAATCCATCACGCAAAAATTACTCAGTAAACCAGCAGCTCCTGTTTTCTGTGAGGTAAAAAATACAGGGAGCAACAGACCTGTTCAACTCACACGTGCAACTTTAACACTTGATTAAAGTTTACCTTCAAAGTTTGTGTTGTTATTCATTGTTGAACCAGCCTTTCCACGCTGTAGGAGAACTTTAAAAGTGATCTGGCACTACCTCAGAATCACCAGCTAAGAAGCATTAGCTCACTTCCACGCTGCTTACACTTCCTTTGTTCATTTGAACTATTAAGACTTTCCCAAATGAAGATGACATTTGGCAACTTCCCCTCCCCCATACACTTAATGAAGAGTTTTGACACCTCACGAAATGTCAGTAAATATGTGGTATGATGACCATTTGAACAGGTTCTAGCAGGTAGTAACCTGTACAGGTAAAGACTACCCTTTTGTTGCATAACCAGTCATTTTGTCCTAAAAGCCGGCTTGAAGTATGACAGAAACCATTCAGTTCAGAAAAAGGGGACAAGGGTTTCTCCTTTTAGGTGTCCGAGGGGTAAACAGTTATCTGCGACAGTGTCAAAAAGCCCCACAAAGCCAGAGTAATCGAAGAACTGACGTTTATGCCACTAATCTTTAATTCATATCTCCAATTCAATCCAGTGCGTTTATTACAACGTATTTTATACATTTTCCGCAATAGTTTGTACTTTGTGTAGTACTTATACTACGTCCATTGAAAGATGCACCAGTGCACACAAATAAGTTAGTAATACTAGTCATTGGAAGTGACACACACCAAACCCTAAGCCTAACTATGATCACGTCCTAATCCCCAACCCTGACCCTGACCCTAACCACGTCGGTCGGCTTTTTCCACCCTGCAAACCTATGACATCGTAACATTGATGATGATTGGTCACTTGCAATGTTGCAACTGGACCAACATTGGTTTTGATGATCCAGGAAGAACACCACCGCAGGGATATCAGATACAGCTATGGCACATAGTGAAGGAGACATGCTGTGTAGCTTAGCTCGTACAAACAGGTCTGTGTGCTTCTCAGAGTGAGGCTGCAGTCTGTTTCCAAAGATTCCTAATCTAAAAAGAACTGAATCAGAAAGTTACACACACGCCTCTGAAGTAGGTCAAACTGAAACTCCAGCACTTGAGTAAATGTAATGAGATCAAAACGTGTTACTTTCAAATTACATTCAAAGGTCTGGTTATATGACAGGGGTTTGCACCGTGGCACCACAACACCAGTGCCTCACTTGATCTGCTTGTGATACCGAGCTTGAACCGCTGACTGCCGAGCGTGGGCAGCATTCAGTTGGCAGTGCTTTCATGGGTCACTTACTGAAAATGCAAATGATCAGAGGACGCCATCAAATGGCACAGCTGACCTGGTAATCCGCATTTGTGAATCGAAAATAGCAAGGATTCAGTAGCTGCTAGCATGATATTTGCCGTTATACAAATTGCCCTCGGAGAGTTTAACGAGCATGGATCGCACTGGAGATCACCTTTGTTATTTTAATTTCTATATTTTATATTTTGTAACACTGTTTTACTTTGTTTTGTGTTTTTTTTTTTAAGCTGGGCTATCACGCCCATGATGTACCCGTTCTCCTTCATCTTCAGCGTGCCCAGCACAGCTTACGTGGTGCTGACCTGCATCAACCTCTTCATTGGTATTAACAGCAGCGTGGCCACCTTTATCATGGAGCTCTTCGATGATGATGTAAGTGTCACCCTCACCACACGCTCACACGCTCACACACGCATACAGAGTCTGTGCAGACGGAAAAGTAGGAGACACACATGCATGCATGCACATTTTTAACGCGACAGGCGGCACACTTCCTGTGAAACAGCAGGCGCAGACTTTCAGGCTCCATAAAAATGATATTTATGCAGAAGCTATAGCTGCGGATGGCTAATTGACTTGAATCATAGATAAACGCTCAGTGTTTTTCCATTTTTTTCTCTAAAGCAAAGGCTTCCACGCGCGTGGGTGGGGTGTGTGCCCACCTGGTATAACTTTTAATATATTTCCTTTATCCTCTCGAGGATTTTTCAAAGGAATTATTTTGCCTATTCTTTTTAATGTTAAATCGTTTGCTGAGAATTGGGTCTTCAGAGAACTTTGCTCATCCATCTTTCAGCAAGTGTTCATTTTAACTGCAAGCTGCTCCAGTCTCAGTGGAATGAAAAGACAAAGACACCAAAAACGAGCTAAATAAGAAATGCAGAGCTCGGTTTGGAGAGAGACAGACTGTCAGTCATTGTACTGTTTTATTAGAATTTAAATCAATTACGTAAAAAAGAAAATATCTGAATACGCAATGTGTGCAAACAGCCAGGACTCAGACAGAACAACCTCAAGTTTTTTAAACGATTTCTCTACTTTTCTGACATCTTTCTCGTTTGTTCTCTGATCTGAATACGTCTAAACACATTTGCAGCCTTAATTGTTATTTGCACGATTCCCACGCATCGCCCGCTCTCTCATTTGGTTTTTTCCCACCTCACCACGTATTTTTAGCCTCGTGCTGATCAGTCATCCCTTGTCAACAGACACAAGAGCACGGTGCGGTGCCGAGCTGCGTTTGCATCTGACGCTTCATCAGAATGTCTCCCACATCCCCGATCTGCCACTTCAGACGCAGCGTAATGTCGTCTCAAAGACTCTTGCCTCTGCGCGGTCTGCCCCCTCCGACACGCCTGCCTGCGACTTGATCTTCTGGCGCCCGCTCCGTGATGGCATGGGATGTTTCCTGTCTCCTAACGAGGCGGCCTCATTTGCATCGTGATTTCATTATCGCCGACATTCATCATCAATTTGTATTTTTCACGAGCGCGTCTCTCCTCCAAGAAAGTCACTGTGGTCATTTTGTTGTGTCTGCATTCTCTTTATTTATTGATGCGACGTTAGCGGAGCGTATTACTCATAAAGGGCGCCATTCCCGATAATTTAATGGACAGCGCTTTGCCCACGGGCCGGTGTAAAGGGACGGATTTACTGCCCATTTCGCTCGATTGAGGCATTAGGAGCAGCGTGTTTCTCTGAGACTCGATGGGGACGGAGGTCCGAGATAATTCTGCTAATCTGACCCGATTTCGCCGCCGATAAGAGTCTGACGGGTCAACATCAATCAACTCACATGTTACAGCTCTCCAGGTTTCCATGTCTCCCCCAGTTCAGAGCTGATATCTCCCCGGAACAGACTCTTCACAAACTAGCTAGCGCAGATATGACAGTGCCCCGACGTGCTCCAGTTCAACAGAAACGGCAGATCCTGCACATGACAGCTCTATCCAGCCTTCTCCTCTCGCAGCTTCTGCGATTTCAAAGCTGCGCCTCATCACTTTCAGGCTCCTCTGCGGCGGCGGCGGCGATATTTAAACAGTGTCGCTCAAAAGTAAAGCTTCCGGCTTTCAGTCTGTTTTCTCTTTTCAAGCACTGGGTGAATCTAGATCCCTTTTGGGCATAGCACCATTTTTCCAGGAGAGAAAATGGGAAGAAGGGAAAAAAAAATAAGAGTAGCAGAGTGGGAAAGCAGCGCTGCAGTGTTATAGACTTGGTGCCCTAGTTTTGTCTTGAGACCAATGGGAGATTTTCTTTCCCTCAGGACTGTCCAACTCCCTGTGGATTGCATCAATCCCAGCCTGCCTTGTACGCTTGAAGCGCTGTCTGAGTCAATACTTCCACCACGTGCCTCTAAGAGATAACCGCAGGCACCCATAGATTTTTCCAGGATAAATGTATCGGTGTGGCGGCGTGGCCAGGTACCGCTTACCTCATGTAGTGTAATTGGAGTACATTGTTTTAAGTCCAGAAGAATTTATCGACGCTGTGTTTAAAACAGGCAAAGGTTTAATGTAGTCGATTGCTCACGACAGAACTCCTACAGTATCTCAAAACCACAGGAATATCATCTCTTGAAAAATGTCTTCCCCAGCTGTTTGAGCCATACATCCTCTGCTTGTCTGCTTTCATTGTGATTCGCAGCATTATGAATGAAGCCACGCTGTGGGAATAAGCACGTGTAGGGATATGGGTCAGATAAGCACAGCGCAGACAATACCACCTTTAAAAACCATTTGAAAATGATTTATGGGCACATAGCGCAAACACAAGGGGGGAAATTGTCTGGCGTTTTATCATCTTCGACAAAGAACCTCTTAGATCTCCTTGATGAACACCCAGTCAGGAGGAGATATGTTATTTCATGTATCGATCTCAAATTAGGTCTCGCTGCTTTTTGTATTCCTCTGCCAGATGGATGGGCTGCTCTCTGCCAAGGTCATAGCTGTTGTTTATTTATTTGACTTTCTTATCTCTGTTTAGGCTTAGTGTTGAATGTAAAGAATAGAGGTGCCTTTAGCAAATCCCCCGATGCTTGCATTTGAGTGGTTACATACATTGTGAACATCCTGGGGGATAAAAATATGTTTGCAAACGCCAAGAAAAGAATGTTAGTTTCAACTTTGAGGGTAAACTTGTTTTCTGCTACAGCAAATTGTTGCAGTAAAGTATATCTTTCCTCCATATACTGTCAGTAAAGGCAATCAAGTAATTGGCTAAAGAGAAAATACTAATACGCAAATATAAATTAGTGATTTAAATGATACCATTTAACCATTTTTCTCCTTAGTAAGCAGGGTTCAAGTGTTCAAAAAAATGTAACCAGTAACAAGATGCACCAATTTTTGTTGAATATGCATTGTTATTGCAGCTCTTCTTACCCTCCTGTCCTCAAGCAAATGTATAAGTGTAGATAAAAGAAATGATGAATTGCTGCTGAACATCTAAAGACGTCTAAAGGTTTGCGTCGACATCGTGATCAATGAGACCTTTTCATCACGGTCTTGGATCCGCCCGAGAGAACTAGGCCAGCAAACACTTATTGTAGTGTGTAAGTTTGTAAGTTGGATTGTTGCTCGTCATTTCTTGTTGCGAGAATTATTATACAGTAAAAATCTTAGTGTTTTATTACTATTCCATTTTATTTTTATCAATGACAAGGACCTTTCATACAAAGTATCCCCATATAGTCATGGGAAAAAGAAAAGTACACCTATGGTTGTAGATATCCTTTGCGACACATTTTCACTCTGTTGTAGATTCGATTGGAATCTTTGTCCTGCTAAATGATCCAGTTTCAGCCAAGCTTTTGCAGACCGATGGTCTCACATTTGGAAGACATTTGTTTTGCAGTCCTGTGGCTGTAAAACAAGCCCAAATCATCACCCCTCCACCACCGTGCTTCACAGTTTATTCCCCCTCAGTCTCCATTAAGCAGTAATTGGAGAGCCAAACCTCTAAACTCATATAGAAGCAGTGAGGGTGGAGTTTTTGTTAAATGAAGAATGGCTGTGTATATGTCATGTTTTGTAGTTCATCCGAGGTTGCATTTGCATGATTTTAAGCCCTGATACATCAAACCTTAGAACTGACACAGAGTGTACTTTCTCTTTAGCATGGCCGCAGATCTTTAGCTATATTTGGAGCTACTGTACACTAGTATCTTTGTCCCCTTTGTGATCAGATTTGTTCCTGGCTCCAATGATCACAGGGATAAGGAGAAGCAGTGAAAGCAAGAGTGCAAAAGCTAGATAGGATCAGTAATACATCTGTCTGCTGAATATGGAAGCAGCATGTGGTTAGCTTAGTATGAAGGCAGGAAGGAGCTAGCTTGAGGACGCCTGTAAGTTACTAAAGCAAGGCAGATATACAGCAGCAGCACCATATGTATTCTTAATGTGCACAGGCTAAATGTGCCCCCACACCTCCTTGGGAGAAAACAAAGTCTTGTCAACAGTTTTATTTATTTATTTATTTTCTTTGTCTGCCTTTCCCCCTCGATTACGGTCTCACTCCCCACCTGCTAATATCTGACAGAGTATGTTGTCTTATTTAAAAAGTGTCATGTTTTACTTGCATTTACACAATAAGCTGACATCCAGTAAAAGTGCAGACTGAAATATCTTTAAATCTGGCTTTTTATTAAGGCTGGCAGACTCATAAGGCCTCACACTCGCATTGTAACTGCCAATTGAAAGCTTAGTCACTGAAACTAATTTCACAGAGCTGTTACACACATGCATGAATAAATTCTGTGACAATAATGGCCATCATTTGGAAATCTTGCACACAGCTTTAACAAATCGCACTTCTGCCGCCGCCCCACCTAATCTCGCAGGCTCGCCCAGAAAACAGAAATGATGAATTTGTAGTCTCTATCCATGTATGCAAGAGCTTTGAAGACTATGCAGCAATAGAGCACTATGCATAATGCATGAACTCGGTTGTGAAGCCACAGTAATATGTTGCCCTTTTGCTCTGCCTTCTCCTGTTTTACCCCCTCTCCTGTACTTCCTTCCTCGCTTGTGCCAGTCCGTTACAGCCTGGTCCGCTGTGTCTTAATTGAATTAATTGTTGCTTTTGTACTTTATTAAGCTGTCAGTGTTCTAACCACCGGCAGGTCAAATGTGGAGAGAAAGGAACTGTACAATTTGAGAAAGGAAAAAAAGTTGTTTTGTGGAAATACGCTGTCAAGATAAGACTTTATTTCTGCCTATGCCTTGTGAAACACTGAAACAATATGCTTTGGGTTTGTGTTTCTGTCTTTTTGTTGTTGTGGTGGTATGCTTTATCAGAAGAACCAAAAGAAGACAGAGTACCTGTGCTTTTCTTCCTCCCACCTGTGACTCTTTGGTGTCTGGGTGTTTCCTTTAGCTTTAGTTATGATTTTAAGGATGAGCATCTGCTTCCCTGAGCATCAACTCATCTGTTTGTGTTTGCACATACTGAGCTCTACTGTACGTGCTCCTCCCCAGAGATCACACGGTACGTTCCCTTACGTCTCCTAAATTCCAGCATCGAGAAGGTAGATGAACCTTGATGCACCGAGTTCCCTCGGCATGCTATTTGGTGCACCGCAATACACCCGCGCTCAGCGTGCAAGCACAGCGCAGGATGTTTGCTAATTATGTGCACTTGCATCAGGGAGCTTCAAGCTATTTTCCAAAGCTCTCACTCTGGCTCTGCTGATTCAGGCCTAGAATTGTCAACATATTGAGCTTGTAACTGTGCAATTCCCAGTCAGGGTTTAAATATCCAAAACGTCCTCGTGCCACTAATGTGTATCCTGTGTGTCTGTGTGCATTTTTCTCAACAGAATATCACCCACATCAACAACATAGTGAAGCAGGTGCTGCTGATATTCCCACACTTCTGTCTGGGCAGAGGGCTGATTGACATGGCCAAGAACCAGGCAACGGCCACACTCTTCAGCAACTTTGGTGAGAGGATGATATCATAGTATGGAATACAGAAAGGACTAAACTGAACTAAACTAAACTGTACACAGTAGTGCTAGATTTTAAGATGTGAAATGGGTTCGTGTGTTTTTGGACAGTGACACCACAGTGGTCAATGAAGATGTGATTGAAGGCCAGACGTTCAGGTTTAATTCAAGGGGTTCGGCAAAGGTACTGCATTAACAGTTCGGGAATCTTATTTTTATGCAGTCCCTGATTTTTAGCGGCTTAAATTTCTTTGTCTTGTGAGGCCTTTTCCCTAGAACTCTAATATGAGGTCCAAAGGGACATAGATGTAAATAAGGGAGGCCATCATTAGGCTGAAACCCCCCCAAAATCCAGCAGAAACACCACAAGGCCCGAAAGACCACAGAAGAAAGTGGATGATCTTTCCATAGTTAAGAAAATTCCCTTCACAAGATCCAGCTAAGTTGAGACCACTCTCAACGAGCTAGGTATGCAATCGTCAAAGTCTACAATCAAGATGCAAACCACTGGTTACACTCGATTGATTGATTAATTAATTGGGGGAAAAAATCCTTTGGACAAATGAAAACAAAATGAATGCGAATGAGGATAATGCGAAGAGAAAACAATAAAGAGAGGAAAGAGCAGCTGACGAGCCGTAGCATACTGTATCATCTGTTAAACGTGGAGGGAACACATGGGCTGAAGTGCACAGGGCTGTACTCTCTGCTCAGATTCAGCCAAATGCTGCAAAACTGCTTCTCAGTGCAAATGGACCAAAACCAACCCGAGAGTTTCACACAGAACAAATGGGATGTTCTTAAGTAGAAAAGTCATTCACTGGATCCCAACCCAACAGAGCATACTGTTTTAGTTACTGAAGGTAAACGTGAATGCAGCAAAGAGCTGCAAACCAGCAGCAACTGAAGGCGGCTGCAGTAAAGGCCTTAGCAGAGCTTCTCAAGGGAGGACACACAGCATGAGTTTGAGACTCAGTATGGAAAGCATTTTCATTGAAATATTAAAAAAAATCTTTATATTTGAAAAGATGCTAGCTTGTACAATTAATTTTGAGGCTCTGAAAATGGGGGATTATGTCTAAAAATGACAGTTAACATAAATTTTTTGCAAAACCCACCAAATTAAATCTGAAAGCCGGCGCTTCAATCACATCTTATTTGATTTAAAATCCACTGTGATGGCGTACGGAGGCAAAATGACAGAAATTTTGTCCAAGTTAGTGCAAAGTACCCTTAGATTACATCCGGTTAGATTCATTTGGCTCTAAATGGATGTCATCTAAGGGTACTTTGCATAGTAAGCTCAATACTTTACAGCATTTCAGCGAGAGAGAGAAAAAGCATCAGTCTCCTCTTTGGGAAACGCTTGGCAGACATTCCTTTTTAACGGGATAAAATCTGAACCAGACTCAGGTCGGGGCAGCTGTCTTGCCTCCACATGTTGGGGTGAGAGGAGAGCAGAGTGAGAAAAGATGAGTGTTGGAGAAATAACAGGCAATAAACACTGGGCAGGTTGGTAGGGCCAATAACCGCAGATCAGAAACACGAAGACCGTATCTGCAGAAAGGTGAAGGAGAGGGAGCACAGGGAGGGGGAAAAAGACCACAACAGAATAAAAACACAAGTTAGTGACATGTACAGGTAATGCATGGGCAGAGAAAGCTAGCTCAGCGTGTAAAGCGGATTAGCAAAAAAAGAAGAAGAAAAAAAGAGCGCTGGTATATTTATAAAACCCTTTAAAACATGCTTATCTCACCCCGGTGCCTCAAAGTGCCACCGATTTTACCAGACTCGGTTTCCTCTCACTCAGCAGTCAGCTGCAGCACCTAATTTATCACAGCGGACCGCTTGTATAAATTTCCATCCTGCTCTCCTATACTTTGTGCCTCTTAAAATATTTAGAGCAACTTGCGCCGCAGATTTCTTCCATTTTACTTGCAAACCTCGCCGTTGTCTTTTAGTAAACAACAACAAACGCAACTGCACCGCGTGCTGCTCTGAAAACAGCCAGAATAAATGTTCTGTGGATCTTTGCAACGAAACATTTGCATAACCCGTTTCTGCATCACAGTCGCCCACCACACTGCTCTGTTCTCTGTTACACTGGCAAATGACTGGAGCCTTTAAGTTATTGGAATACCATAAAATATTGCTAGAAATGTACACGCCATCCAAAAATATAATAATAATAGCCCACAAAGGAGCATTTATATGGCCCTGTGTCTCGTATTCCACCCGTTTCTCCACTGATACGATGCTATTTCGTTCTAAACGTTAGTTCTCCAATATTTGACCAGAAACGCACCTCCCTAGTGTCCACTACAGCTGCACACTCTGCATGAGTTAAATTTAGACAGGATAGGGAAAAAAAACAGTGTAATGGTGTTTGTGGAGGTGGAGCCGGTATTGAGGAGGTCATCAAGAAGCAAAGAGGCACATGCAAGAGGAAAAAGGGGTCTTATCTGTGGAGAGATGGAGCAGGAAATAGCGGTTTGAGGAATCATTTGCGGCGGCGGTTGGAGAGAAGGAAGAGAAAAGCAATCACAACTTAAAAAGGCTAGTGTGGAAAGGGGCTATTTACCCGAGAATGAGACTGAAAGCTCTTTTCGTTTTTCTTGTCTCCTTTGCACCCCCCACCCCCGCCCCACCCTTGGCCTAAAGGGCTGTAGAAGCCGTGAGGGAGAGGGAAAGAGAGCAGATATGATAATGGTTAGAGTGCTGGGCTGTCAACGGTTTACTTTACTTGCATGTTCATTAGCCAAAAAATACAAATATGGCTTCAACATGAAAAGTACAGGATGTCAGCAATTTCTTCCCATGACATAGGTGACAGCATTTATTTTTTTTATTATTATGCAAAGGCTAAGTGGCTTTTTAAACTGCCGCCTTTCACCAACAAATGCGTCTCAGCAACACCAGCGTCTGACAAAGACACATTTGGCTGTCCGTGAACGAAAACACATCTGCTTATTTCCCTTTTGTTTTGACAGCGTGTCCGTTAACTCATCCTCGGGGCTCGCTGTTAAGGGTTGGAAGTTACTGTGACGTGACACGTGGAAATAATCTGTGTAATTACCTGCTTTTCTCCTGTGTGCGTCTGCTAATTTTCTTATCAGGGGAGGACCGTTTCAAGAACCCGCTGAGCTGGGAAATGGTGGGCAAGAACCTTTGTGCCATGTCCATCCAGGGAATTGTCATGTTTGCCGTTACAATCCTCATCCAGTATAAATTCTTCTGCAAACCAAGGTGACTGTAAGAAACTTTAAAACAAAAAAACAAAAAGAAAAAAACAACTCTTCCTTGTGTTTTGTCAGATAAACAAATTCTCTCCTGTTCGCAGCTGTTAGGATTAGTAATACGCTCTATATTGACTTTATATGAAACATCTGTTGCTCTGCAAATGTGTTTTACCAAATTCAAACCAATTATGTCTTTCTTTCTTTTTTTCCACTCTTTTTTTGTAGTGTTTTGTACTCTAAAAGCGAGGTTGCCATAGGAACTAATGCCCGTGGCTTCATCTATTTATGAAAATTGCAGAGATTGTTTCATTGAGCTTAAACTTTGACCAACATAATTTGTCACGCGAGTTCGTGTTAATTTTAATGAAGGGTATTATGCCAACTGTGTTTGACTCTCTCTGCTAGACTTATTTCAGGGAAGTGGCTGCCTGCGGAGGAAGAGGATATCGATGTTGCCAGGGAACGAAGGCGGGTGTATGAAGGCGAAGCCCGGAGCGACCTTCTGAGGATCTGTGACCTCACTAAGGTATCCAGCTTTGGTGCTTTATACATTTTCAGTGAGGTTTTTTCCATTCTGTTCTTGCTCGTACTTGATTTAATTTTGTTCCATCGCCTCTTTGTAAAAAGTGTAATTGTGTTTAAGCCTCATCTTACCAACTGGGGCCTGTATTTTTTTTTCTTTTTGTAATATCTGAGTTTTTTTTTTTTTAAATTGTTCCAATATTTTATCACTTTTGTCAGTCAGTTTGTTCCCCACAAATTTACCCCGCCATGGAGGTTATGTTTTCAGTGTTTGCATGTCATTATTCTGCCTGAAAACATGATAACTCGAAAGGTTTTGAATGAATTCTGATAAAACTTTGTAGGGGTGGAGAGTGGGGTCGTTTTAACAGCCCATTCAAATTTGCCCGACATCCACCGATGTCTTCAAGGTCAACTTAACAATTTATTGGTAGAAAATTAACAAAAAGCCTTAAAAATGAGAAACTATGAGTCTTACAAGTGTGCTGTGTTAACCTATAGAAAGTCATGTATAAAGATTCAAAAGTCACGTCACCTGTGACCTCTGATCCTTCCTTCAAGGTCAAAAGATTAATTTGAAGGTCACAGTGGCAATAATGCTTGATCGAGCTATTGAAAACTGTTTCTTACTGCCATTGTTGCATTGACAACATGCAGGCATACAGGGAATGAGGACCAATGACCTCTTTTTCAAAGTCAAATAAGGTCAAACTGTCTTAAAATGTCTTTTATCTTTAAACCTGCTTAAAATTCTCTTGCCTTGTAAAGGTAACGTTTAGTAAATATGATGTCACATTTGAGATGCAGCTGGATCTACTGTATCTGAGAAAGTTGACCTCTGCCACTGATTCTGTTCATAATATTTATGGACAGAATATCTAGGCGCAGCCAAGAAACTCTAGGTGGAGGGCGAAGAGTTTGGGTATCTTGTCTCTGCTTTTTACAGATGATGTGCTTCTTTTGGCTTCATCGAACCGTGATCTCCAGCAGCCTGCACTGAGGCTGTTTGCAGCCAAGAGTGAAGCAGGTGGGATGAGAATTAGCAACTCTAAGTTCAGGGCCGTGGTTCTTAGCTGGAAAAGAGTAGAGTGGCCGCTCTGGGTCAGGAATGAGTTGCTGCCCCAAGTGATGGAGTTTGTCTTGTGCTTTGTTCGTGAGTGGGGAGAGTGGTGTGGGAGATTGGCAGACAGACTGGTGCCGTCTTGGCAGTGATGCTGATATTGTACTGGCCTGTTTTGGTGAAGAGTGAGCTAACCGTGACGGTGAAGCTGTCAATTTACCAATGAAGCTTCATTCCTACCCTCACCTGTGGCCGTGGGCTCTGAGTAGTGACCGAATGAATGAGATCGTGGATTTCAGCAGCGGAAGCAAGTTTCCTCGGGAGGGCATCTGGGCTCGGCCTTACAGGAGCTCGGTCATTCAGAGCAGAGCCGCTACTCCTCTGCATGAAAAGGATCCAGTTGAGATGGTTTAGCCATCTGACCAGGATGCCTCCTGGGAACCTCCTAGGTGAGGTGTTACAGGCTTGTAACGCAGACCCAGGACCTGCTGGAGAGATTAGATCTCTGGAGTTGCTAGTTTTGTGTTTCAATTATTTTATATTGGGGTCAAAATGAGCTTGGTTGGTTTTACAATAACAGGGTACTCATGAAGATTGTACTTGGGATATTGAGTGCAAAGATTTGAACTGAAATGTTGAATAATAAACTCTCAGAATAATAATAATGATCTCTCTTTTTCCTTATATGTCATTAATTGCATAACTAATAATACTCAAAGAAGAAATTTGGTTTGATGATGGACCTTCATCCTGTAACCTCTCACCTTTTCTTGCAACCTGATAAATTCACCCTGCCCTCTGCATGTCCTCGGCTTCTTATTTTATGACTTACTGCTATAGATTATGTTAATGTTTACTTTTTTATATGTGGAAAATTGTGTAGTCCACCTACAATACTTTTTGCAACACGCAATACCTATATTTCTGAATCATTATGCATCATTGTACTCAAATACTTTAGTTCACCTGAATATGTGGACGTGTGTGGGCGAAGTTTACTCCCTTCATGTGCTCGAGCAATATTCTTTTCCAGGCCAAATGGGAAAGACAGGTTGGTAGCCTGCAGCTGTGCGCTATCACAAACATCATAAGTGGGCACAAGAACCAAACAAGATTACACTTTTAGAGGTGGAAAGGGTGTGCGCTCCTATGTAGCTCTGGCCCTCCTTCCCTCGGTGTGTGTGAGACTGAGCATACTGTGGCGGTGCGAGCCTCAACACCACCAAGATTAACGTCTCATCCATTGGCAGATGTTCCCTCCCTGCGGGCAGCGTGGCAGCAGGAAGTGTCACCACAGCAGCCTGCTTTGCAGCTCCAGTGCCGACAGCTGGACGATCTAACAGCCTTTTGCTTCTTACCACCTCTCTTCGCTCCTTTACTCCCTCGGTCTGCTCATTCTCACCATACTTAATCTCTCACTCGTTGCTCACGAAACACAGTTGTGCGCCACACTCCCTAGGGTAATTACTGAACAAAACAGTTGGATGGGTAATGTATTACAAATCATCTTCAAAGGCAAAAAGTTGGGCCGGGTTGTAGGAATGCTAGTTGTTCAGCTAAGAGTTGTAGAGCTAACGTCTTTAAAGTTCTTAAAATCATTGTTGCAAATGTGCCTTTCAAACAGTATGAAAGTATTCACTCGGTTTGGCTGAAATAGTCTGCTGTCGACAAGCACTTCAGTTATTACTCATGTGCACGTTCGCAGTTGACAGCACGTCTACGAGATGAGACACAGTGGCCCATCGCCACACAAACACAGCGGAGCATTGGCAGAAGGCATCAGGATTCTTCCTGCAGTGCCCTCATTGACTCCCTCCACAGCTGTGCCCCATCCATTGGGGGGGTGTAGATAATAAAATGATCAATGAGCACATGGCTTTGGTGGCCATGTGCCACAGGCTGGGTCCTGTCATAAATCTGAGCATGCCTCTGAAGCGATCGACAGGCCATCAATCATCTGTCAGATACCTGCTCCTCCCCTTCCTTATCCTGCTGCACTAAACAGGAGCGTTTTGCTATGCGCCCCACCTGGTAGCCTCCACTTAGCTGCTGCATTAGCGTCGACACCATAATCGATGGAAGTGTGTCCGTCTGTGAGCATTTTCCAGGCCCAGTGCTGTCAGTTTAACCTTCCAGTCACTCACTGAGATGACAGGGAAAGTTTCAAGGAACCTTGTGACAGCTGTTTGGATTAAGGAGAATGAGTGATGAGTGGCACCTTGGCATACTACAAGTGTGCTAATGTGCTAATGTGTATTGAGGGCATTTAAGTCGTTCAAATGAGACTCCTTTGGCAAGAGCTCTTGGTTTTACATTTAGAGAGGGCGTACATTTGTCTACAAAAACATTTATACATAGATTCAACTGTTCATTAGCCTAAAACCTATTTACCCATTTTTGAGTGATTACCAGACTCGACTTAAGTGATTTTGAGGTTTTTCAGCTTTTTTCCAAAAAGTATATTTTCTGGCAGTTTTCCCTTTCTTAAATTTCATCTTAAAAGGCAAACTAGAGCCTGCTTGTGACTCCATTTGCATCGTGTTAATAATTTAAATTTTTTAGACTCACACCAGTTAATCAGGCATGGCAGTAACTCAGTGCCTTTAAGTCTGTGTAGGTTCTCAGTCATCCAGGTCATTGTAGTCTAAGGCAGTGTTTCCCAACCTTTAGAATAGAATAGAATAGAATAGCTTTTTATTGTCACTGTTACAGGAACAATGAAAGGCAGTTTGGCATTTCTCCATGTGTGTGAAGTCCACAATAGCTTAAGTATTTACACAATAACAGACAAATTGTACATTTACACAAGAAAGATATGTACAAGTTATATATACACCTGCAAACATACACGCACATACATACATATATGCATCCGTACATACATACACATACATATTTCCACATACATGCTTACATCTATATACATACACATACATGCCATCTAACTAGCAGGTGCATTGAGAGTGTGATCAGTGATATTGCACATTGAGTGGGGGGGGGCTTGTTGGAACTATACTAAATAAGGTTGTAATAAATACAGTTTATAGAGTTACAGTTTTAGGAGCCACGGCACATATTTCACATTAGAAAAATCACACCACACACCACCAAACAAACCTGTCACAAAAAGCATGTTGATCATTTTCCCCCTTGCACCAGGTATAGCAGAATTAGTTCGGTTTGTCCCCAGTATACCTTTTTTGCTTTCTTCTGACCACTACTCATGCTAGGGCCTTCATCGGTGTAGGAATTTTCTCCAGGACCCAGGTCAGATTGACTATTGTTTCTTTTCAAATATTTATCTATCAAATATTTATCGCTGCGTTGTCTTCTTCGTCTTTATCATCTCTAGTGGAAGAGAATGTCATTATTCAGCCTGTTACTCAAGCTGATCGCTTAGAGTACTAATCAGGTGGAACCAGATAATCTTCCACAGCACACCTGATCATTTCTCACGGCACACCTATGTGCCGCAGCACAGTGGTTGGGAAACACTGGTCTAAGGAGCTTGGAAAGTAAGCGACTGGACTTCTTTAAGTTACTTGAAGAATTTCACCTCTCATCCGAGAAGCTTCTTCAGTTCTAAAACCAAATGGTGCAGAGTCCCAGATATTTAAACCCTAGTGGGAGCTGTCCGTTAGGAGAGTCAATGACCCACTATTGGTCATGTGCCTCATCACATAAGACAAGGTGTGAAAAATGGCGTGGGTCATTATCATCATTATTTCAAGTAAAACCATGGTGAGACCTTACCTCACCCTATCACGTGACTTATTGAGACCACCTGACACAAGATGTTAGGGGGTTGAGGCGCAGGGAAGGGATCTTTTTAGGCCTCTTTTACTCCTCTTACAAACCAAGCTCATTACCCTCAGTACCTTTAGGCATGTTGGCGTGGTGAAGACAACCAGCTGAAGTTTCAACATAAGCACGAGAATGGGCAAGAAATGCACTGAGGCTACAATTCACCAAAATTGGACTATAGGAGATTGGAAAAATGTTGTGTAATGGTGTGGGGGATATTTTCTTGGCATGCTTTGGGTCTCTTAGTACCAGTTAAGCATTGTTTAAATGTCGCAGTCAACCTGAATGTTCTTGCTGACCATGTCCAGTGGCGGTCCTAGCCTGTTTGGCGCCCTGGGCGAACACTCCCTCTGCTGCCCCCCGTTTCTCGTTTCGCCTCCTCTACTTTTCTCTTTTTTCTAAACTGAGCACCTGATGGCTTTGAACTTTTTTGTCCATCTTCCATTGGTTTTAATTTTGCACTGCAGTATGAACACCCATCCCCCAACCCGAGGATCACCACAACATAACCTAACAGACCTACACCTTAGTTCACAGAACTAAGGTGTATTTCTGGGATTTCACACAACCCAGGATTCAAATCATGAACACATAATGGGCTTGGATTTACAACATTATGAATGAAATGTGCTCTATTTGGAAGCAGCCGCCCCCCTCCCCTTTCGACGGGTTGTGTGTGAGACTTTAAATCATCAAACTGTAAATTATAAATTTTAAATAGTTATTGATCCCTTTACCCCGAGTCCTAAAGTGTATATTTATTTTCTTACTCTTCTTATATTTATTGTTTGTTTACTTGCACTGCTGTAACTGGAGCCTCGTCATCTCGTCTCTCTATATACTGGACTGTATGTAGCGGACATGACAATAAAGTTGACTTTGACTTCAGCAGCGAGCAGGTGCACCGAGGGCTCTCGCGCTCACTTTATAGAATTTCGAAAAAACATCGGCGCAAATTATAAGTCTGTATCATGATGTCTGGTGTTTTCGTGTTTGTTGGTTTGATTTTATTTTGTTTTATTTTGCAAGTTGGTTATTAGATGCTGCTCCAGCCAGCCAGAGAATCCCCCGCCAAGCAGCAGGCGCACCTCGCAAACGGAGGGCGCCCTTACTCCCAGAAAATGGGCGATAGAAAACCGATCGGTGCCTATGCTATTCCCAATATACGCTGGCATGACGTCGGGGCAGCATGAGTACGAGCAATTTTTTTTTTTTTTTACCGATGCCCATGATGCCGCCCCCCACCACGATGCTGCCCCGGGCAACCGCCCGTGTCGCCTGTATCAAAAACCGCTACTGACCAGGTCCATCCCTTTACAAGCCTGTACCATCTTGTGATGGCTGCTTCCAGCAGGATAAAAACCATTTACCAAAGTTCAAATCATCTCAAACTGGCTTCTTAATGAGTTCACTGTCATTTCCAGAAGTTTGTACTTGTTCAAGACGTGAAGAGTGGTGAGATCGAAGGGTACACGTTCTTTTAACAGGGCTGTGAAGGTAAAAGGTGTCAAAAAATGTGAACCTTTGCACTGTGAGTCATGATCTGCAGTACTGTTTAAAAAAGAAAAAGGACCGTAAGTGTACATGGTTTAGCCGGAAATGCAGCATTTGAAACTCAAGACTTGAGATGTTAAAACCTAAATCTGTATTTTAGCTTTTTAGGTGCCGACATCCTATTTTCAAAGCCGTCTCATCTGATTAGATGTCGGTCTGCTTATCATGACAGCTGCAGCGGTACTCGAGCCAGAGGGGAATTATCCTTTAATTGCCTTCCTCCATACATATATCTCTCGCTTTGTTGTAGCTTTAGCACCTAAAACTATCACTGAAAGGTAGTATATGTAATCCAGATTGATAAATACTGAGTGCAGCTGCCAGATGGTGCTGGAAAAATGATGGATCTGTGCTACTCCTGCTTTTATCAGATGCTTTTGATGTGCCAACTGTGTAATAAATGTAATGTCATTGTTTGTCAGACTTAAATGGCAGACTGAAATTCGCATTTACTTCGGATACAAAGTTTTAAAATACCAAGAAATGTAACATTCATACTAACAAAAATTTAGCAACACGTTTTTGTTCCAGTGCAGCTCTCCAATACGAGAACATAACCATGCACAACACTCACAGAGAAGTCTTTTTTCAGCTTTTATGAAACCAAAACAGACACTCTTAACTCAAAAGGGCACAGTGCTGTCCTTGATTTTGAATGCTAAATATCTTAAACTGTCACACTCTCCAGTAAGAACAAAGGCCTTGTCTTGTCTTTCCACATGAGAACAAAGCAACACTGATTCCAAGTCACATTGAAAGCATACACAACCCATATGTAGCCTTCAAAGTAGAAGGGCACCAAAATAAATGCTTAATTTTGTTGGATGTTCATGATTTTTGTTTAGAATTTAACAAAACATTTTCATTTGAAGTAGATGTTTCTATATTTTGCATTTGTCAGAAAAAAGATGAAAGTAAATCTATGGGAAGCCACCTTTTTATTGAAAGTGTAACCACACAGCCTCGACATGATGCTGACTCACAATCCAATTACAAGAAATTTTTTTGTTCTGCATTGTTGAAGATATGATTCTAGTTCTGATTGGAACTTGTGTGGTCAATCAAATGGTCTGTCTTGGTTTGGACAGGCATTGATTGCGATGAGATGTTAAATATTAAATATATATTAAATATACTGGTTATTTTTTTCCTCCCCATACAGCAACAACAATATCTTAAAGCAGGATAACGCCAAAAAAAGTCTCCTCTGCCTACCCAATTATAATCAAATATTCCACCTACAATTAAAGCTAAAATATGTTAGTTTAGTGAAGCTAACAGACAAACAAAGCAATTATATGGCAAATATAATAGAACAATGCATATCTAAAACACTATATATTACCTTTAGGCATTGGTGGAGTCCTCAGCATAGCATAAAGGAGGTTTAACTAGCCAGAGCTTATATCTAAACCATATGTTAGTTTCAGCAAGTATGCCACCAAAAAATAATACTAAAGTAAGATCACAGCCTATCTAAGATGTTCATATCTATCACTTTACCCACTGGTTTATCTTCATGTCTCACATTTGACATTTTTCTGTTGCTAACGATTCTGCTGGCTAGCTTGGTTAGCCATTCAGTGTTATACTAAGTGGGACACTAATTTTGGCTAGCATAAACAGGCTTAGAAATGTAAATGGTAAATGGCCTGTATTTGTATAGTGCTTTTACTAGTCCCTAAGGACCCCAAAGCGCTTTACACAACCAGTCATCCACCCATTCACACACACATTCACACACTGGTGATGGCAAGCTACATTGTAGCCTCAGCCACCCTGGGGCGCACTGACAGAGGCGAGGCTGCCGGACACTGGCGCCACCGGGCCCTCTGACCACCACCAGTAGGCAATGGGTGAAGTGTCTTGCCCAAGGACAGAACGACCGAGACTGTCCAAGCCAATTACAAGGCGAACTCTTCAGCCACGATCACGATTCAAATGTACTCACTTGAAAAATTGAAGAACAAGTTCCTTTTTGTCTAGATCCAGTAAACCCTGAAAAACATGCTTCCCACCTGTGGCTGAAAACAAGCCATACTTTTAGGTCTTAATAATTTAAACATTAAAAATGTATCAATATTAATCAGTTACTTAGCAGTTCTCTATCCACTGTCTCTCGACACTATTAAATATTTCTTAGCTACAGAAGTATAGAGATAATCTCTTTACTCATTGAAGCCAATTTCTAATATAATATGTTTTCTGCTCTTATTTGTTTGCTTGTTTGTTTGTTTTTTTGACTGGACCATATTTAGACAAGAAGAGAGTTTTAATGATACCGCTGGCTAGCTTGGTTAGCATGTCAGTGTTTTCTAAAGGGGAAGCTAATTTGGCTAGCACAAACAGGCTTAAAAGACATGCTCACCAGTGTTGCCAACTCAGCGACTTTGTCGCTATATTTAGCGAGTTTTCAGACCCCCCTAGCAACTTTTTTTCTAAAAAGCGACAAATCTGGCGACTTTTTCTGGTGTTATTGGAGACTTATTTATGACGACTTTTTGACGTGAAAGCGGGTATCACTTTTACTCTCAACAAGCAGCGGGTGCTGCCGTGGGCACCTCGCCTGTTCCAAAGCGCTCACGGGCGGAGGATAGTCCTCCCCCAGCTGCTATCAGGGCAGAAGACGTTCACACCTGTGCGTCCAAACTGCAAATGAATCGCGCATGAGCGAAGCCGCTGCTTTCGCACTGACTGTACCGCAGTCAGTTTTTCTTTTACTGTTATGCTGTTTTGTGGATCACAAGGTTTAAAACTACTTATAAACACACACACACAAAGTAACTCCACCAGAGTGCCTATTTCGGGTCACTTTTGCCGGTCCAAGCCCGGATAAAGGAGCAAGGTTGGAATTGTGACATTAAAAAGAACAATAATTGCTAAAATAAATTTAATTTGTAGTTCTAAATAAATCCTAAATGCATTTAGGACGTTTTTTACTCACTTTGTCTCTTCCACGATGTTATTTCTCTCTCCAACAACGTAGGTTACAATTATATTAGCATGACCAATTATGCAAATTAGCGACTTCTTGCAACTTTTAGGACAGCCAATAGCGATTTTCCTTAATCAGGAGTTGGCAACACTGATACTCACTTTAGAAACTGAACAACAGGTTCATTATTGTCTACAACCAGTGAACCTGAAAAAAAGGTCTCCGCCCGTAACTCTAACTGGTAACTCAGCTAACCACCCCCAAAGGAAAATATACTTTTAGGTCTTAATAATTAAACAGTAAAAATATATCAGTGTTCACTACTTATTCAGCGTTTCGCTATCTCATCACACTCTTAATTATTCCTTACCTTTACTCATAGACCTCTGGTTATAATATAACCATGTGTTCTCAATTTGTTTGAAAAAAAAGAGAAAGAAACCAAATTAAGCAAAATTGTTTTTAGGTACAGAAAGCAACCAAAAAGGGTCTGCTGAAGGCTAATTTGCTGACTTTATCTAGCAAAAATTTAATTTGTATTATTTTTTTAATGTGAATTATTAGTTCAAATATATTTTGTGGTTTGGGAATTTTTTTCAGATTTTGAAAGTTTGAGAACAACTGCCTTACAGTTTTTACTAACCAGCAAATTATCTGTATTTCTTTTGTAAAGCTGCTGTAAATCTGTATCATTAGTTTGCTCTCAAGTTTTCATTTTTGGGGAATAAGCCTCAAGTGGCCATTTGAAGAACTGCAGATTTTTACACCTTGACATCAGTTTTGTTTTTCAATCGAGGATGTTGTTGTATGAGCTAAATGTAATTTCACAATTAAGATTCAACCCAAGAACTCCTTGATGCAAGCAGCCGTTCTCCAAAAATGATGAGGTCGTTTAATCTTCCATTTAATTGACAATTTGTGTTGAGCGGTCTTATTAAACTGGGTTTAAGACTTCTTTAACAGAAAAGATGGCGTGCTTTTTCACCAAGGTCGTCACACTGTATTTCGAGGCCAGTGAATGTGGCCGAATGCGCTGTCCGTGCATAAAATAAAATGCTGGTCATCTAGTGACAGTGTGTTGATGGCTATTGAGGTTGCTAAAGTGGTACTCAAAGTCAAGACAGATTTGCTCATGAATGCTGTCACTGCAGCCACAAATACTCATTTTTATGTCCTCTCCCTCTCTCCTCTGCACAAGTGTCTAACTTTTTTTTAAATAGCTTTTCCCATCTGGCTCACTCTAAATGTTGCAAATTATCCCTTCTTGTTAAAATTTGTTTCCTTCGCGTTCTCTCACACTCTCTCTCTCTTTTTTCCACCTGCTTCTTCCATCTCACTTCCTCCCTGCTGCTCTGGCCTATCGCTCCATATTTTCTCATGCCATCCTCTTTGCTATCTTTCTCACTGTCTGCTTCCCACACTCCCATTGCCTCCCACCTTCTCGCCTTCTTTCTCTCCTTTCCTCTTGCTGGTTGGTTGATTCATTTTATTGTCTGCTCCCTGCAGGTATACCCTCGGAAGAGCACCCCCGCTGTGGACAGGCTATGTGTGGGCGTTCCTGCCGCAGAGGTGAGCCAGATGCTGCTGTATCACACAAGCACCTTCTCAAGTAGATTGTCTGTTTGCACTTCTCCGTGTTGTGGGGCTTTTTTTTAACAATCGTACTTTTGATTACTTCGCAAAAATCAGTTTCTGCAGAAAATAAAATATGAATGACATGAATTGTCCGACAGTACTGACTCACGAGAGAACGAGGGCATTGAGTTGGGCGATTGCACTGACAGTGCGAGTGTATTTCTTGACAGTTTGAGAGTGTTTGGCTCAGTGTTTTCTCAGAGTCAAATCAAAATATCTTCCACTCTTCTCAAAGAAGACATTAGTAGGAACAGTGATCTCCTTATCAGGCTTGTTTGTGTAGTCATACTACAGCTAAGCATGTCTCTACTAAAGATACAAGCAGGAAAGAAATGGGTGTTGTGTAGCAGCAGCATGTGGACTCAGTGATTGTTGAGTTCTGTGCACTTAGCAGGAGGAAACCAAACAGGCCAACGCCACGGAGGGAACTGGACAACTTATCTGTGTAAAACTCATTATATCACGTGGGATATCACACACACACACACTCACTGTCACACGCAGCGTAGCACTAGAAGCTTGATTTAAACATAATCTCAAATGCTGACAGGCTTTCGTGCTCGGCGGGCTTTCCGCTAGTATCCTATCCTCCCTTCCAATGTTGACTCAAAGCCCAATGTAAATGCCAGTGGAATATTGTGATTCACGGGGCTCTGCTGATCACACACTGCATTTCCATGCATTATTTACATCAAGCTTAGCTCTCTGTGCATTTGCAAGCACAGGTCACAAACAAGCAGGGATCAATGAATGACAGAAATCAAATATTTATGTCCGAGCCAGAGCGCCTAAGGCGGGTCACATGACCGCGGGGCTCTGCGGGGACAACTTCCTGCCACATGCCCTCTAGAGGGAAGTAAAATCAGCAGCATCAGGAAATAAAAAACAGAGAGAGAGAGGGTGGTGTTTGTTGTAGCAATTTACAGAGTGAGGAAGAAATGCTTTGGGAGTGTTTTTTTATTTAGTTTTTTTAGTATTTGTTCCGGTGCGCCTGCCGTGTTGATTTACAGTCTTGTTGTTTTGTTTGCACACAGAATATATCAATTTGTTATTTTGCTAAACATCGAAGCAGTCGAGCATGCAATATAAACTGCAGTCCCAGTTACACGCAGCAGACGAGTATTTGCACAGTCTATAGGTAAACTTCATTAAACGTGTTAATGAGTGGTATTTATTATAAAAACCTGCATGCTATAAACTGGAAATGTCATCCCAGGCCGGTTTCCCCTGCCTGTTTTTCAATGACAACGTAAAACACTGTTTTCCCTAACGGACGCCCCCGCTCATTGTCCCCGCCAGTGTTTCGGCTTGCTGGGAATCAACGGAGCTGGAAAAACCACCACGTTCAAGATGCTGACAGGAGACATCCCAGTCTCCAGTGGAGAGGCCTTCCTAAATGGATACAGGTGAGGCCCTAACTCCCACTAGTGCACCAAGTACCTCATCATAATTAGCCACCTAGGAAGGCTGCTCAGATGGGGATCGAGCTGTATCTTTTTTATAGCTCACATCCTGTTCCACAGCTACATTCATTCTCTGTAATACCGCTTTCTATTTTTCCATCTCCGGCACTCTCACTGTCTTTGTTTTTCCCAGCTATGCAGTTCCACTATCTGTTATACATTTGGCTGTCTCTGCCTCTCCTTCAGCTTTGGTTTTCTCTCCTTACTCTGAGATTCTCAGAAATGCTGAAGACTCGGCTCTCGCCTTTTCCCCCTCCTTACCTCTTGTACAGCTTACACATATTTCATTCCTTTTCATATCCTCACCCTGCTCTGTTTTTTTTTTGTCTCAGCCTTGCAATATCAGTGGTAAGAAATCTTTGTACATACCAAAAACAAAAAAAATAAAAAATACCCTGACACTCGAGCACTTGAGAGAAAGAAAGTTTGCTCTTCCTTATTTTTAGGAACAAACAACCGTGTTCCGTTGCCTTGGCGCGCATCTCTTAAGGCGGCACGGCAGAGTGCGGTTGAGCCGCGGCTGTTCATTCGCACGTCTTGCAATTGACTTTGTGTTCAACGAAAAACAAGCGGCGAAGAGAGCAGTGCTTTGCTCAGCAGTGTTTATGTTGATTAATGTAGGTACAAAGGAGATCAGAGAAAAATCCGAGACCTTTAGGGGGAACGAAAACTAAAAAGAAAAGGAAAAACAGATGTGATTACACCCACTCTGTTTTCAGCTCATTATGCTTTCTGTGCATTGGCAAGAACGATTAGTAGAAGAGAAAAGGCAGCTTCTCTTAAATGGAAGTTTATGCTCTCATGGCAGTCGTCCCTCTTGTCTGCGTCTGTGGGCTCACAGAAAATAGCAATGCCTGCATTTAGCATGCTTTTACTGTTCAGGAAAAGCTAGCATGCTAACCGCAGCAGGTGGCTCATTAGCTGCCATTATTTGATGAAGACCAAGAAGGAAGTGGATTACCTCAGTTAACACAGAGACGCTAATGCACATCATCACATTTATAAGTATGTATTTGGGCTAATTAACCCCTCTTGTTGGAATCCTCAGTCTTCAAAGATCATCCAGAGTTTAGAGGTTTTAGTCTCTATACTAAGCTAACAGCAGTGTAGTCTGTGCAAACCCAGTGCCAAAATTGTTGAGATGATGCGTAATATGTAAATAACAACAGAATACAATGATTTGGAAATCCCATAAGCCAAAATTCTATTCAAAATAGAAAACATATCAAATGTTTAAACTGAGAAAATAAAGTGAAAGCTCCTGACTGCAGGCCAGTTCTTCACTTGGACTCTTCTACTCCAAAGTCATGTTGTTGCAGTATGTGGTTTAAGGTTGTTCTGCTATAATATGCAAGGCCTTGAAAAAGATGCTGTCTGGAGGGGAGCATACGTTGCTCTAAGACCTGTTTATAAAACACAGCGCTGACTGTGTTTTTCCAGATGTGCAAGCCAGACTGGATGGGGCCTCTCCTCTTTAGTCTGGCAGACACAGCATCCATGTTTTCCAGAGAGAACAGTTTTCAACTTTGTCTCCAACCAATTCAGTGAGCTTTGGCTGTAATGTCATTATAGAGCCTTAACCTGCATTTGTGGATCGCACGGTGAACTGAGACAGCACACAGTGATTTCTGGAAGCGCTTTTGAGCACGTGCAGTGATTTCCGTAACAGAATCATACCTGTTTTTAATGCAGTGCCCGCAGGTCCAAAGATCATCTGCAGCCAGTGGAGATTTTTGACCCTGTCACTTACATACAGAGATTTCTCCAAATTCTTGGGATATTTAAAAACAATTCTGTACTGTACATGGTGATATAGTCAGTGTGTTACAATGTGTCTTACAGCCGCAACTGTTCTAGAAATGTGTTGGTGCCATTAACTTTAAAATAAGCAAATATCTTTCTTAAAATATAACATTTGACATGCTTTCTGCAGCACGTTCTCATGGCAACACGTAACATACAGACACGTGTGACAAATTGTCGGTATGTTATGTGAGCATGGCATGAGAGCCAGATGGAATGAATCTTTACGTCCTCATCATGAATCGCTTTAGATTACACTGTGATCGGGTTAAGGTTATGGTGAGGGCTGGAATGGAGGACTGGGGCCTCAGTTCAAAGCGTCGATTATCACCGCGAGTGCATTCTATTAATTTTAATTGAGAACCCGTAGCGCTTCATAACGACATGGAAAGGTACTTTTCCCGTTACTATGAGACGTGTCGGACAGTGGGAACGGGCATGCTCTGGTTCTATTGTAAACAAGATATGGATTAATGAGATTTGTAAACAATTGTTTTCAGTTTTCCATTTGACAGTTTTTCCAACTTTCTCAGGAATTGTATTTGTATTTCCAAAGCATTTTCTGGCTTATGGCACTTCCCCTCTTGTGGCCAGATGCTGCACATAAATTCCCAGCCTTATTTGTGATGGAAAATAATGTTCAAATTCAGTCCCAAATCCATGATAGATGAAACAGAAAAGCAAAAGTGAAATCATTAATTAGTTATTACTTTTGTGAATATGATTTTCTCTATTGAAAAAAAGAAATACAGTAGAAACCAGGGCATTAAGAGTCTTTAAACTTGGGGCCAAGAGATCCTTTTTACAAATGAAATACAGCCAGACGCTTTGGATAAATCTGACACCGACAGAGCCTAACAGCGGTTAGCTCGGAGCAGCTGTTTAGCTCATAGCGAGTCAGTCACTCTTGAAAATGTTATTGCAAAAAGAAGAAACTTGAACTCATGCGGTGTGATGGTACGTTTTAAGCCTGTTTCATGGATGCTTCTGATTGGAGGTCTGCAAGCTTTAATGTTCATGACATGAAAGAACACTGAAGCATTAACAGACTTAAATAGTAGCACTGTAGTGGTGCTTTAATTATCAAAGGACTATTGCTCACTGTTATTGTGAACTTTTACTCAGAGCTAGAACTCAACATATAATTAGATTAATGGAGTTTTCGGTTCACAACACGACCTTGTTGAGCTCTAGCGGACTCCAAGCAGCAGGTGAAAGAGATTTCAAGTGAACATTTGTTGAATGTTACTAAGAAAATAAGAGAAAAAAATGCTGCGAAAAACATTTGTTGCTGCTGCTGAAGGTGAAAGTATTAATATAAGAAAATGTTTTCTGTGTATTTGTGTTTGTATTTGATAAAACAGAGAATGTTGGGGACATTTACTTAAGACTGCAAATACAGGATGTGAAATGAACCCGTCTGCTGCTTTATGATAGTCTGGAGGAATTTCACTGAGGGTTGACTGGCTCACCTCTGCTCCTCTAATTCTTTTAAGTTATTGTGAATATCTGACAACTTTACTTTCTACGCCAGTTTGAATCTTCTCCTCTAAAACCCAGCTTGACGTCTACTTCAGTTATGTTGCTGTTTGCTGTACAGCTTTCGTCTCTTTGTGTTTCATGTCTTTGTGCTGCATGAAGACTGCATGTAATACAGTCTTCAGATATTTTATTAGAAACACGAAGGTCACCCAGCGTTTGTGTTTCTTCCGCAGCATCCGAACTGAGATGAGGTCCGTGCACCAGAACATGGGCTATTGCCCCCAGTTTGATGCTCTCGATGAGCTGCTGACTGGACGAGAGCATGTGGAATTTTACGCCCGGCTACGAGGGGTACCGGCAAGAGAGGTCGCCATGGTAATCTTCTTAATTGAAGCCTTTGTTTCACTCCTGGCTAATGGTGTGCATCACCACATCTGCACCTTGGCTGGTACCAAGTATAGACTAGATAGAAAGCTATTGAAACAGCATCACTATATTTCTTTAGTTTTAGATTATTTTGTTTGTTTGTTTGTTTGTTTGTTTGCTGCACCGAACAGAGTGCATCTAAAATGCATGTAGGGCAAAGTGAAGTACATGTCAAAGTGATAGATAACCTCTATGAGAGAAGCCATACATAATGAAAAATGGCCAGTAGAAGAAAAGGAGCAGCTTGTGGGTTATGGCTCTGCATTATTCACAATGCCCAGTGGTGTGGCCCGCCCTAGGCGGCCTCCCCGCACTCCTCACACTGCCCGCTTCTCCAGCACTCAGATCAAAAGAGGAAAAGGCTGCCGGTGACCACAGGCCTCAGACCTGGTGCCAGGGCTTTGATGCCTTAGCTTCAGTGCAAAGGGACAGTTCTGTGCGGCTAACAAAGCTCTTAACTTCGCTGCAAAAATTTCCTCACTGCAAATTCTTATTTTTTTATTTTTTTTTATTTTTTTTTGCAATGGCAAGTCTCCATCCAAACAAAGTCCCTGTGCCTTATTTGCATAATCAATAAACAAATGCATCCACGTGCATGGAAGGAATTCATTGGTGGTCCTGCAGCCTTCATTTAGTGCAGCATGCACATCCACAGCTCTGGCCACGCTCCTGCTTTCTTGTGTTTGATGAGATGTTGTTGAAAACAGTAAAGTACCTCCACAGACCTGCCATTAAAGTCTCACGGTGACACCAGCTGTCACGCCCTGTCCTTGAAAAACCACACAGCTCACATATAATAGTCAAAATATCATCCATCATGCTATCATGAGTCCAGTGATGGGGCTCAGGTGAACACTCCTCTCAACACCACAATGGCTGCTCTGTTTTCTCTCCTCCATAGGTGGCTGAGTGGGGGGTCCAGAAGTTGGGGCTAGCCAAATATTCCAACAAATCAGCAGGAACCTACAGCGGCGGGAACAAGCGCAAACTTTCTACAGCGATAGCCCTGATCGGCTGTCCTCCAGTGATTTTTCTGGTGAGATTCAGCTTTATTGATATTGTGTATGTGGTGTACAGCATAAGCTGTTTTCTCTTTAAATACACACATGCAGCAGCGTGAATACGACAGGTTAGAACGTCTAGTAAAAGAAGAAAAATTAAGATACTGATCAGACTTGCAAACCCTTACTGAAGGATTTTTTAAGTAGATTAATTGCGGATGAGCAGGCTGTGCATCTCAGAGGTCACTCAGTGGTCGTGTTTTAATTCAATTTCATTTTCCGGGAAAAAGCACCGGTCCTTTTGGAAAAATGTGGAGCAGACAGAATTGTGTTTGCACATATTAAGTCCTTCTTCATCAGATCTTAAAACCGAGAGCCAACACACCCGTGGAAGAATAATGGAGGAGTGACCCAGAATGTGCCGCGCCGCCTGTTTTCAATTTATGTGTATTAGGAAGTCGTGCCGTGGCATTATGAGGGACAAACGTCAGCGGCCTTAAGCACTTGGAGCTTCACACGGGCTTGCTTAATTAAAAACCTTTCATTATGATTTTTGCAAAGCTTCCGCAAATCCAGTCAGCGTATCACATGGTCTGATGTGATTTCCTGAGCTTTGCTGGCAAAATAAGATGTAAAAATCTACACTTTAATGCCTGTTTTCGCCCTCCTTCCCCCCCAAAAATGTCTCCAACTATTCAACATTATTCCTGTTTCATTTGCTGCCCGTCAGCTGTAATTAACACATTACTTTGTTTCATTTGCAGCAGTTCATTGGATTACGGTGCTAATAATAATTTTATTTAAGTAATGACTCCATCCATGTTAAATTAAAGATGTAAAGGAGTAATCTTTCCAGACGTTTCTGCCTCAATTTGTAAGCTATCAAGCTGCACTGTGCTAAACCTTGAGCCAGGCTAGCCTTCGTTCCAAGTCAGCGGGGGACCCTGTGTTGTCAGCTCCCCGTGTCAATTTCGCCACTGCGCGCGAGCCCAATGAGCCCAGGCGGCCTTGAGGCAGCGCCACATAGAGTTTGCACGGGGGCACATTGGGCACGGCGATGGAAATGTCCGTGGGATTTGTGGGATTCTGCTAGCGAGGATAGAACCAGGCGCGGAACGAAGCCAGCCTGTGGACCGAGTACTGTCGATGTCTAATCAGGCATGGACAGACAAGCCCCGAGGAAAAAGAAGCAGCGAGTGACTGAGATGTGTGAGCGTGCGCCGTGCTGCGCTGGTGTGTGCTGGTGTGTGCTTCATGTTTATGTTCCCATCATGTGAACATGGGTCTGGTCAGAATTCGCCTTTGTAGTGCAGAGCTTATATAGCTCTCGGCTGCGCTGAGCAGATTCAGCGGCCTTCGGCACAGATTGGACCACAGCTCCAAAAATATTCCCTCTCGTGATGTTTTGATGATGACGATCGGAAAGAGCTTTGTGATACTAGAGCCTAAAAATCCATGTGTTTTTTTCCCCCCCTTTTCATTTCATCACTTCTCTGAAATCACACCGATCCACAGCTTACCTGCTTGCGTGCACTGCCTGACAGCTCATTCTTAAAAGAAGCGCCTGGGTGGAACTGACTGAAAGCTTTTTGTTCATTGCAGGATGAGCCGACCACCGGGATGGACCCCAAAGCCCGACGCTTCCTGTGGGACTGCATCCTGAGCGTCATCAGAGAGGGACGCTCAGTCGTTCTCACGTCACACAGGTGCAACATCGCATTTATTTGATGCATTCACACCAAGATGGAGTCAAAATATTTTGACTCTTCACCAGGGAAAGCACAGCACCCAAACAGTCCACCAATGAAAGCGAGCTATAAATATTGTAATTATAATTGATTGGAGCCACACTTTAGTTGAAAGGTATTGTTTCCTGTGTGGCAGTTAATATTGGCTGCCAGAAACACACTGGCTGCTATAAAGCAGTCATGAAGCGTGAGGGCATATTGACTGACTGCCGCTTTTTTTTTTTTTCTTCTTTTTTCACCTCTGTGAAAAGAGAAACTGTCAATATCAGTGCTGGAGTCTTTTCATTATCCAAGGCTTCCCGGAGCAAAGTTAAGTTTACTATTTCTTCTGTAGCGCTGGCCACCAATTTAAGATATGGCGGGTTTTTTCTGTCTTTTCTTTTAGCAAAGTTGAAAAATTAAAAGCCACATTTCTCCGGGAAACCCACGACGTTGACGGCCCGAGTCGATATGGAACATTTAACAATTTGCTGCCTGTTTGTTTGACCGTTTACCAAACCCGAGTCGTATGTGAGGCTGGCAGGCAGCGCCTATGGAATGAATGATTCTTATTACACGTGCTGCTTTCGTGGAGCGTTTGGCGTTTGTCGTCCCGGGCACGCCGGCTGAGCTGCATCCAATCGTCCATGTCATGACCAGGTGGTTTTGTTTTGTTAAGTGGCGCGCTCGCCAGGTTTTTACAAAGTCATAATCCTAATTGCGTCATTCCTCAGAAAGGCATTGCAGGTTCTGCCCCGGATACAAATGACTCGTGCTCACTCGCGACGCCGAGCGAGATAAAAAATTAGAGGGTGAGAACTACAGATGGGCCCTTCGTCTCCCTCTGATTACTGAATTTGCTGTACGCTTTAGATGCTCAAATTTGAACTGGGAGTCAACATGAGTGGGTGAGTGAAGGTGTGAGTCCACGTGGTCCAAAACAAGAGCACTCAGAGAGCGCCGCCCCTCTGAAAGGAAGGGGCTGTACTTAAACTTTGATGTTTTAAGCTGACGTCAGCATAAGTTATATGGAGATCCCCAATAATGACAACTGCATCGTTTTCATGAATCATTTGTGCTGATGTCAGGAGTGTTAATGGAAACCTAGTGTAGTATATTAAACTTTTTGTGAAGTCGTATAATGTTGCATTAAAAAATAGCATTTTAAAGAGTTCAAACAAAGAAAGTGCTCATGTCCTCCAATCACTATTATATTGCTTTAAAGTTTAGAGATGATCAAATAGAAACTAAAGCTTTTAATCAATTTGTGTGACCCTGACCTTTGACCTGTGCCCTTGAATCATTATTTTCTCATCTTCACCCATATGGTTGGAGCAGAGTTGGCTAAAAACCTGAGATTTTAAGACTGATTCATGAAGTGAGTAATTTTTAAAAAATCTCTGTCATCACTGTGATGTTGTACAGCTCTCTCCATGCCCTTTCATATGAGATATTACTCAATATGGTTTCTCAATTTTTTTTTTTAAACTTGGGTGCTAACAATGATGGTCATGATCAAATGTTTAGCCAAACTTGGTGCTCGTTACCCTGAATGCCTCGTATATTGTTGTGTAATTTAAAGATGATCCTTAAAAAATCGTGGCTAATCTAAAGTTTTCATCGATTTTCACATTTGATGTGATCTTGACCTGAGTTTCAGAAGTTAAAGACATAGACAAAGGCATTTTTTACAATTATTTGTTTTTGCTACTTCACGAGTCTCCTCTCTTTCTTTCAATAGCATGGAGGAGTGTGAAGCGTTGTGCACACGCATGGCCATCATGGTAAATGGTCGCTTCAAGTGCCTCGGGAGCATCCAGCATCTGAAGAGCAGGTAAGGGATGTTTTGGGGTTTTTTGCCACTAAAACAAAGACGGAGAAGAGGAGAAAGAATTAAACCGCAGAAATCTTTGAAGTAACTTGAGTTGAGATGAAAGAAATCGCTGTCTCCCACTGAGGAGCTCTGTTATTTATACTGTGTATATAAATAACACAAAACGGTGTGTATTGATAATAAAAAGAATATAGGAGTAGATTTACGTTTTTAAGGAAGAATGAGAAACCTTGCTTATACTACCTGGATTGTTTCATTAAGAAGGAGCTCAAGAGGAGAGCCACAAAAATGAACATTCGCTCTCGTGCTGCGATGCTACAAATGTTAGGCAGCATGTTCGTCAGGGTGCTGCTAGTCGACAGGGCTGACCGTACTGATGATACTAAAACTTCAGTGTTGATAGCAGTAATGCATATAATGTATGATAATCTGAAAAATTAGTGTGTGATTGCAGTTTGTATAGTTAAGGCTACAAACTCTGTCACTGTCTTCATGCATCTTAATTTTGCCAAAAAAGACGAAACACAAAACACCAAGTCATGGATGATTTGACTGACAGATTATAGATATGACAGAAATACTGTTACTGTGATTGTTTTTCATTCCATCATAAATGTGAAATGACTCATTTGTAATATGTTTGCTTAGTTAATCATGTTTTATTTAGCAGGTAAAAATAAACACATGTTAATGCTGTAAACGACCCATAGCCGTAGAGTTCCGGTATGTGGTGACGTCCTTCTCTTCTCATCGCCTTCATTTCATACCTTGATGTGGTCTTTCTCTTTTAAATTTTCTCCATATACGCACTCATCAGCCACTTCTTTAGGTATACCCTTTCATTTGCACGTACAAATATCCAATTAGCCAACCACATGCTCGCAACTTAATGCATTTAGGCATGCAGCCATGGTTAAGACGGGATGCTGAAGTTTATCCTGAGCGTGAGAATGGAGGAGAATGGTGATTGAAGAGAGTTGTTGGTCCTGAGTGTTTCATAAACTGCTGATCTTGTGGGATATTTCCACACAGCCATCTCTAGGGTTTACAGAGTCTGAAAATGAGAACATATTCACTGAGCAGCAGTTCTGCCGCTTGATATCAGACAGCAGAAGAATATGGACAGACTGCTTTAAGCTGAGATATTTCTCAAATAAACACTTTTTTTAACCTCTCCAAATGTCACCAAAATTGGACAACAGAAGGTTACAGAAATGTTTCCTGATCTGATGATTCTCAATTTCTGCTGCCGTGATTTTGGCATAAAAAACATGAAAGCATCATGTTATTGGCAGTGTAATGGTATGTTGTACCATCTTCTGATGGCTGCTTCCAGCATGATAACTGTGCACCGTGTTACAAAGCTTAGATCATCTCAAAATGGTTCACTGTACTCACAGTCATCCAATAGCGCACCTTTGGCATGTAGTGGAAGAGGAGATTCACATCGTGGATGTGCAGCACCTGTGTGATGCTGTCATGTCAGTATGGACCAAAATCATGCTGTGAAGAATTGAGGCTAATATGAAGGCAAAGGGGGTCCAAAGTGGTACTGACAAGGTATAGGTGTAGAAAACGTGGCTGCTGAGTATATACACATCTGCGATCATGATTATGATGATATTTACCCATAGTAACCGTGAAAGCTCTAACCTCATATATTCAGACAGAAGACTAAGTAGTCGTTTATTTTCCATATTGGCTGCACTGTATTGATTTTACCTGAAAAGACGCAGTCACGTATGCTGGGCTGGCGTTTCCGTTCCAGATCTTTCGCCATTACCTCAAATTCACGTTTGTTTCTCTTCTCGCACATTCTGTTTCCGTCGTCTCTGTCCTTATTCACAGCGTGAGCGGCCATTGATATTCGTCAGGGCTTTTAATGGGTTTCTTACATCTCTTAACTCTTAGCGCTCAGGTCTGCTCTCTGATATTCATCTGACATTTTCCAAGTCCAGCACGTACGCCCCGAGCCCTGCATGTAACAGTGAGGCCAATCCATTACCTTAGCTACAGTGTTGTGACATTATTATTACCACTCCTTTGTGCAAGCTGGTAACTGGAAGAACATTACACACACACACACACACACACACACACACACACAAGCACTGCATTCATGACAGGAATATGTCGTGGCAATCTCTGGGTGCAGGGAAAGATCAATACACCTGGGATGAGGGGTGGAGCAGACCATTTTTCAAGTTGTGCGGGGGATTAGCAGAAACGCCTGCAGGAGCAAGGAGGGGTCACCGGTGTCAAGGGTATTTCCCATCAAGTATGTTAATGTCATACAAAACATCTGGGCTTTTAGATCACTATGGGGAGGGAATAGGTAGATTATAGATGGTGATTAAAAAAAAGAGTGAGAATTGGGGGTGATAGGAGCTAAGAGACAGAGGACCGGAGAGGGAGAGCAATCAGGCCCGCCCAGATGTTCGTTGATCCTGCGTGTCAATTGCATCCTGTCGGTAGGGGCACGGGCAGGGTGGGGTAAATAATGCATGAACTGCACAGGAAGTATAGGACGGGTAAGAGCCTCCAGAGCATGGGTGGAGTCTGGAGAGGGGATGGACGAGGGATGAGGACAGAGGATTAACACGTGTCCTACTTAACTCCACGTGATATCAGGTAAAAGGGACTCACTTCACAAGACAAGCGAACGAGAGGAAAGTCAGATAAGCGTGACGTCTGCCTTTTTTTATTGGGTGGGGGGGGCACTTTTATTTTAGATCTCACATGGACAATTTACATGCCGCTGAAATGCTATCGCTCAGTTCTCGCCACGCAGTGAATAATTTCTAATTAAGCATGCCTATCTCCGCTGCGCTTGCTGTAATTAATGTTTCATGAGGTGTGGGACCCCGTTAATGACTGAAAAGGCAATTAAGGAATGTCTTCTCAGTTTTCTTTTCTCGTCACTATCCTGCCACATGTTTGTGCTGTCATGTTGTGAGACACACACACACACACACACACACAACTCACCCTTGAATAGCCATCATTTTGTATATGCCTCCACATTCTGGCTCTAATGGGGAAATGAAGGGGCTGTTTTTCACAAGTGCACAAGCAGCTGCCAGTCAGACCAGCGGGGGTTGAAGTACGGGGTGGGGTGGGGACATTGTAATGGTGGTGCACGCAGTTGTCACACGGCGCGAGCGGATGACCTGCAAATCTGGGGGGGTGGAGGGAGCTCCTTCCCTGTCCCATTTTCATCACAAACCCTCGAGAGGAGTGCAGATCTCTCTCCACGGGAGCAGCACTCACATTTTGACCCCCTGTTGCTCGCATGTAATACATGCTCACCCCTACCACATTCTCAACTCTTGCTCCCACCCGTCACCTCCCCCGACTGACTCTTCTCCTTCAGAAGCCTCTCACCCTATTACTCTTATTTATTCCCGACTCTCTACGAAGGTGGCGAGGCTTTCAGCCCAGTCATCCAAGTCCTTGTTAGCACTGCCCCCTTTAGTTCGACAGCACGCGTGTATTTATCACACAGATGCCCTTCTGCTGCCGCACCCACCCCTGCCTTTGGCGTATTAGTCAACCCTCAAATGAGCCAAAATGGCCCATTTTAGACCACTAGAGACGTAGTCAGTGTGCGAGAGGAGCTGAAGATTCGGTAGGGTGGTGCGTTTCAGAGAAATAGGGCAGCCATCTCGAGTAGCCTCTCCATTATCTTCCACCATGGGTGTTAAAAACACCCTGTCTTTTTTTTTTTTTTAAACCTGCCCTGGCATTGAGCTGCTCAAATCAATCACACTTCTAGAAATTTATGAAAGGCTGATGGGCATGGGGAGAAATAAATAAGTATAAAATGCACAAGGGGCTGTAAATAGGGCTTCAGTCTAGCAGCATGCTAGTCTGATGTTAAGTAAACCCAAATGAAGTGGAGGAACCAATAAAAGCAGCTTCAAAGCTCCCCTATAATCTTGTCAGTTTGGAAGGACACCCACTAGCCTTTGCAGGATTTTTCACTGATTGATATCATTCATATCCCCACTTCACCGAGTAGCTGCGGTAAGCACACCCCACAGCCTCCAGTCAGATTTTCTCCTTGCTTAAAGCACATCATGAAATAAAACTAGGATGCAAAGTGCCTTAAATGCATTAAGGTAATGTGCTTCGAGCGCTGAGGAGTTTTTTACAAGAGCCGTGTAGAAAAGTTTGGATCCATCCCCCCACCCGAAGTTGACGTTAAGAGAAGTCCAATAAACTCGCCTCCCACTCACTCTGCGTCAGCTCTGCAGGTGCGCCATTAACTAAATAGTTTACGGTTTTTAAGTGCATGTCACCCGCGGAGATGAATGACAAAATAATTCTCTTTACAGTGTACAGTGCGTCGCCAGTGCAGGTGTCATTTAGCCTGCCAGAACATTGGCGGTCACAGATGAGGTGCAGTATACGTCCCATCCATATGTATTTGTTCAAGATGAGCAACATTTGATTGTGGATTGATAGCAAATAACCAAAAGTGATGAATTGCACAGGTGACGCTTTTATCAATATTATTAATTTCGGTTTATGAAGCTCATGCTTATTGAAAATGCAGTAGTCATAACTTTTACAAGCCACAGGATGGCTTTCATATGAGCCCATGCCAGTGCCTTGTAAATACATCTTAGATATTTCTTGCCATGCAATCACACAGGTAAATTAAAGTAACACCAAAGGTGACCTTGTGTGTTCATTTACAGTTCCATAATTTACTCTAAGACTCTGCTACAGTAACTTTAAGTGATTCACAGCTCAATAGTTATCTCATCTCGGGCCTTCGTTTTGAGGCAACTTTCCTCCGATTGGCTGCCCCTCACAAACTGCTTTAAGCTGCAGTTTTGCTGTCGAGGAGTGTTCCCTGTGACATCACAAAAATGTATCTTTTTTTTTTTCTTGGTAGCCTGAAGCCAGCTCTTTTAGGTCATAGAGAACATTTGGACACACGTGACATCATTAATTGAAACTTTGTAACAGTTTCATATGAGCGCACGCCTAACAGTAACATAGTCTCTCTTTAAATTCTAAGGTTTTACATATAATCTGGTGCTCAGCAGGTCAATGCAATCTCAGATAAACAACAACACGGGGCAATTACGTCATGTCATTATTTATTTAACCAAACAAAGCCAAAATGCAGAAGTAGAGTGAAACGCTGAGCGCAGCCTTACTTAATTTTAAGATCAGTTTTTTATTATATACCTATGCATAACACCTTAGCACTGATAAAGGATGTTTTTAATAAGACACTATGTGATAGTTTGAACTCATTCATACTTTGAGTTTTATTTAAAGCTGATTTAAGTCAATATACACTGATGAGGCATAACATTATGACCATCTGTCATGAGATGATCTGTCATTTGGCTGCCAAAACAGCCGTGACCCACTGAGGCATGGACTCCACTAGTCCCCTGAAGGTGTGCTGTGGTATCTGCACTAAGTGTTAGCAACAGGTCCTTTAAGTCAGGCTTGGTCAACTCCAGGCCTCGAGGGCCGGTGTCCTGCAGGTTTTAGATCTCGCCCTGGGTCTACACACCTGAATCAAAGGATTAGTTCATTACCAGGCCTCTGGAGAACTTCAAGACATGTTGAGGAGGTAATTTAGCCATGTTAATCAGCTGTGTTGGATCAAGGACACATCTAAAACGTGCAGGACACCGGCCCTCGAGGCCTGGACACCACTGCTTTAAGTCCTGTAAGTTGTGAGGTGGAGCCTCCATAGACCTAGACTTGTTTGTCTAGTACATCACACAGGTGCTCGATTAGGGTCTGGGGAATTTGGAGGCCAAGTCAACACCTCAAAGCCGCCGTAGTCTCCTCAAACCATTCCTGAACAAGTGGGCTCTTCAGGTGTGTGCAACTGAGCACTCTGCATACCATGTTGTTATGCCGTACGTTAGGATGCTCTCTATGGTGGCTCTGTAAAATGTCACCAGCAGCCTCTCCTCCAGGTTGTTCCTGTAAAATGATTCATCAGAGCAGATGAAGAAAATCTCACAAGAGCTTCAGTTTGGAGATACTCTGACTCAGTCGTTAGGCCATCACAGTTTCCCCTCAAACTCGCCTAAATCCTCATGATTGCCCATTTTCCCTGCTTCTACCAGCAACTTTCAGGACAAAATATTCTAATATATCCAGGTGCCACAATGGAGACATAACCAGTGTTATTAACGTCACTAAAAAAGTCCATAATGTTAAAGCCTGATCGGTGTATATGCTCTTAAGTATCGTACGAGAGATCCACAGCGCACTATTCCATCTACAACAGTAACTTAAAAATCCCAGTTTCCTTGTCTGCATGCATGCACACAGCCAACAGAAGCTCCCGTTCAGGTCTTAATTTTAAACATGAGGATACTGCAGTGTCATCATGTGCTCTGTTAGCACACAAGCAAGGATACACATCTACAGACAGGAAAATACACTTTGCAAATTGAAAAAGAATATTAGCAAGCAAACACGGGTTTGATACAGGCTTTGAAATGTATTTTATGAGAAAGGTAATATATTCACATTATGCTGATTTATTCTTTTGCCTTTTGTTTGTTTTGTTTTCGGCAAAGAAAATTGCTAAGGGGGACTCAAATTTACAGTAGGTTTCGATATTTTTTGTCACTTCTATTTTTTTATGGCTCCCTAAATTGCAGTTTAACTGGACAGAGATTGCCCATGCATCCCTCTGTCCTTACACTGTTAATGGAGCCTCTGCCTCGAGCTCTTTTAGCTTCTCCTCCAGGAGCTAAGAAACTTTTTTGGATGACTTCCTGCCTGATCAAAGCATCAGACCACCCAAGCCATAACGTGACCTCATGCCCTCCGTTCCCCCCACCCCGCGGACACAAATACAAGGTTTGGCAGTGGTGAGGGTGACCTTTCCAGACTCCCTCAGATGAAGTAAGGCAGCCGAATTATTTCCTGCCTGTCATGCCCTTATCTGTGTCTGGCTGTTGTTTGTTTTAAATTACACGGAAGAACGACTTTCCAGCGGACCAGGGCGAAGGAGAGGATCGAGGCAGAATAATGAAAATGAAGAAGCGAGAACTGCGCCGCAGACATTACAGCGGCTCTGCCATGCTGTGTTGCGCCGCTGTATCGTATCTCTAATGTAAAATATTATGAAAGGATTAGCTGTGACAAAGTGGTGCAGTCATGACTGTAAATATAATCCCTTCATTATTTTCTCGCGAGCTATATTCAACCCCAAGTAGCACAGCTCTCGCTTTTAGTTTCTATGTCGCCAGTTTAAAGTTAATTATTGTTTCACACATGCAGCGCCATTGTTATGACCACGCCAAGCAGTGCAAGCTCTGTTTGTTGATAGCTGAGCTTACCTTTCCCCCAACGCAGCCAGAGTTTAATTGAGGAGAGCCAAGACAGACAGTGTATCAGAGATTAAATAGCGTGTTTTGATGTGAATACAGAAACAGAGAAATGCTGGTTTGGTTTTTGTGGGTTTTTTACACAAAGTACTGCCTGTAGCTTCTGTGTTGCTCCTGCAATGAAGGAAAGACAAAGAGAGACAGAATGGGGGGGAAGATAATTCATAAGGCATTTTATCTCCGTCATTACTGTAAACTGTTCAACTAAATGCTTTCTTGGCCTGTTGGATCTTTGCAAAAAAATGTTTTTGCACCTAGCTGATCATGAGAGCTGCTAGATACAATAAACACGCAGAGATTGTGGTCACAGACTTGACAATATGAGCTGAGCCTGAAAGCCTGGTCAAACGTTATAGGCTCGTGGTACTTGGACTACAAATGGACACCAAAGCAACTTCAGTTACCAAGAATCCTTGGAAATACTATATATGCATGTGCAGACTGTTGTTTATAAAAATGAGCCAAGTTGTGATATACTAGTTTCTCTCTTGGGGACACCAGTAACCATGCTGAAGAACAGTTCAATTCAAGGTGCTTTATGTTGTAAGGTAAAGACGCTACAATAATACAGAGAAACCCCCCAAAAAGTGCTTGGTGACAGTGGGAAGGAAAAACTCCCTTTTAACAGGAAGCAACCTCTGGCAGAACCAGGCTCAGGGAGGGGCGGGGCCATCTGTCCCGACTGATTGAGGGTGAGGGGAGGGAGACAGGACAGACAGTTATATGCATGGATATATATTGTATTTACATAATAACATAGCCCATAATTAAATTTAACTGTAAATTCTAGTCTTTACAATCTTCAACAGCACTGAGGTTTTTAGAGGGAGGAGTGGGGTGGTGGGGTTATTATTAAACTAATCCCATAATAACAGGATTGTAATGCTGTCCAGCTTGATCGTGCACACTCTAGAGGAGCAGAGCGTGGTGACATTATGTTATTCTTACGCAGGGATTGTGAGGAAAACATTTGTTTCACATTAGAAGCTGCAAATAATTTAAGCACCCAGAGGACTCGCAACACAGCGCGCAAGTCCTCTGTAGCTTACAGAAAGCCAATGTGGGATGAAAACATACACATTTCTAACCGGATCTCTTGGCGAGCAGATTCACAGTTAGTCTTTGGGCTCAGCACTTGGCCAAGATAAGTACACTTGGGTTTTCACGCGACTGACTATTAAAAACTATTAATCTGTGAAACAGCCAGTTTTGTATGAACCTTTCATGGTGGTAAGAACCAAATAGATGCGTAGCAAAAGCAAAGTATTTCATAGCAGAGCTGAGAGCAGGGATTAATCCAGTGTGGAGTAACATCTTGAATGGTCAAAGGGTTGCCCAAGCAGTAACACGCTGATACTTGTAAGCCACCCACTGTACTATCCACATGCAGTGCACTACATAATATGTTTTAGAGATACATGGGGATGCTTTTGATCACCCGTGGTGTGCAGCCCCTGAGGAGATCACAGCACAGGCACAGTTCTCAGATCCTCCCTGTTGGTCGGCCGGTTGGATGGAGGCTGTTGTTGTTGTTATTGTGGACGGACAACATGCTAGCATGCGCCATAGCATTGCAGTATGTGGCTTAACTGAGTCCTTGCTGTGATAAGACCCACTTTTGAAAGGAGCATTAGAAACTCTTATGCATTCTTAATGAAAATGAGTATTAAATAAGAGTTGCCATCAATAATTTATACAAAGTTGCATCAGGCCTGGACTGTGGCTCCTCAACTGAGAATGATTTAACTGAAGGTGTGCTGCAACCCATCCTGGGTGTGCGATGCATTTCTCAGAACTAGCACAGAACTTTGCTTCCTGTCTCTCTGGGAGCATGTAGGCCTGTAGTTTATTCACCATATCTCTAATTGTCACTAAGGGAGCCCCTGACTTTAATTGCATGTAGCTTCACACTAGCCGCAATGGACGTTTCCATGAGTAAATCCAACATTAGGGAATTAATTAGGCAGAAAACAATGGGTCATCAGAGTGCTAACGACAGAATAACAAGGCACAGAGTTTTATTTGGTGCTCACCAGACACAGCACACATTCGGAAAGATGTAGAATGCTAATTAACTTTAGAGCTTAGCTATGACCCATTTTCATTTGTGCCAACACTTTATGTCCAGGATATTGTTCGTAGCGGTGTTGCATTCTGACACATTTTCAAAAATGGCATGCTGACTGTTCAGTGGAGCATACTTTTGTTAATGTACCCTCTCATGTATGATGACTTATTTTGCTGTTTTTCTCAGCATGCTTTAGACAAAGTTTGTATGTTCAGATTATTAGAGAAGCATTTAATTATTTATTTTCACGCACTGCTATTTTACGGTTAGCGAAACAAACAAGCTCATTAAGACCATATCCAGAATTGTTACCAAACAATACAAACAGTTCACTGGATATGTAAGCGCCCAGAAGACACGTGTGAGTCGTCAGAGGTGTCATCAGAAGTGTCATAACGAATCTCCTTTACCTCCGTTTTGTTCTGCAGCAACTTCCTGAGGGAAGTCGCTGTCTCTTTAGCCACTCGATGCTCGAGTCTGTACTCCAGATAGTGGCTTACCCTCTCTACTTGATGCTGGGTTGGTGATGTGTAACAGCTTCCTGGCTGAAAACAGATTCTCATTTGGTGCAAGGTTGCTGAGAGCAGTGAAACTGAACCAAAATAGTGATGTGGCAGGCAGTGAAATCAAATCATTTAGCAAAAAGATGCTAAAAGAGTCTATGGGGGGCAGCATGGCATGGCAGCACTTCGTCAACCAAATGAATGCTTTCTTTTATATTAGTTACACACATAATTTGGAAAATACATTTTTTTTCTATCCGCTACCAACATACTTGTTAAAGTTGAGCTGGCTTTGCGGTTCGCTGTGTCTGACTCACCTGCTCCTCCTGCTTACTTAATCCAGGAAGCTAGAAATGGCTGGGAAACATGAGCGCAATTCCGTTTTCAATACTTCATTTATATTCCTTCTCCTTCCTGGCACGTCTGTTTGTTCTAGTACACATCCCTGTTCTCTGTCGCGCTATGGCATGACAACAGGAGAGGAGAGATCATTATTTGGCACTAACACGCTTGTTTGCGGCTCTTCTCTTTTTTGTCTGGCACTAAATGTGTCATAATGACCTCTCTTTTTTTTAGATTTGGTGATGGCTACACTGTGATTGTGAGGGTCGGTGGCTCTCCGCCCGCACTGAAGCCAGTCGAGGACTTCGTCCAGAAGACCTTTCCGGGCAGCGTTCTCAAAGAGAAGCATCACAACACGCTGCAGTATCAGTTCCCACACGCACAGGGAGCTTTGGCCAATATCTTCAGCCAGTTCACCAGGCATCAGCGGAGGCTGCGTGTGGAGGACTACTCGGTGTCCCAGACAACTTTGGATCAGGTGAGGTGGAAAAAAGGAAAAAAAAAAGAAAACATATGCAGTTGGGCACTAACACAATTTTGTTGTTTTGGCTTGATTTTCAATCAAGTGAAACGATCACAATTCATTATTATAATTATGCATCATGGATTTCAATAGTGTTTCAATAGTTGGACAAACTCATAGGATTGCTTTTCATACTTGGATGAAAATCACTTGACTGTTTGAAGTCGAGAACTCTGAGATCAGATGACTGACTTGGCCGTTTATTTTCTAGTGAGAAACTCCTGAGTTACTTTTGCAGAATACTTTGGGTTATTATTCTTTCTGCCTCATCCGTCCTTGAGTGTAACCAGTGCTTTGCACCTTGTTGGAAACCCTCTGTAAGTCCATTCATGAAGGCGTCTCTTGATTGTAGACTTTGACAATGATATGCCTACGTCCACGAGAGTGTTCTTGACTTGATTAGCTGTTGTGGAGGAGTTTTTCTAAACTGTGGAGAAAAAAAAAATCATACCCTATACTGACTCCCTTTTGGGGCCAGCCTCTAAGTATCACCTTGATGAACTGCACTTTTTTACCTCTTCTGTGGTTGCAGCTCTGGAGGTTTCCTCTTGTGTAGTAGGCAGTCGTGATCCTCTTTAATCCGTAATAAAGAAAAAAGTAATATGAGAGATGTGAGATCTCTGCTTGGAAAGAAGTAAGGTAAGAGCGTAAACTTGGTTTACTGTTAAATGATGCATTTTTAAGTGTTTTGATACCTTCAAGCAGCACATGAAAATTGAAAGCAAAGATCAAGCATAAAAGTCGAAACAAAAGTAACATCCAGAGGCAGCTTTGAAAAGTGTCACAGCTCAAATCTGTGAAATGAGATTATGATGAAACTGACTGTTGTTGCTGCGTTGAGCTGGAAGCACTCTGCCCATCTTCTGTATATAAGAACAGCTTGAGCCTTCCACTAGGTGGTGCAGGCCGATGCAAAAGCGATGCACCAACTAAATTTAGTGTGATTCTACAAGCCTACTGTAATTCTGTTGCTGCTCCCTTTTAATGGCTCACTAGCTCATCAATCAATGCATTGACCATTTTAGGTGCTCCTGTTTAATGCAGGTCTGCCCAGTAGCGGATAAGATTTAAAGATCTATCATTGTCTACACATTGTTTTCTGCCATTTAGGCTGTCAGACAGACCAATGAGGAGTGCACTGAGTTTGGACGGCCAAGATTGTTCAGCCGCCAGCTACCAGTATTGATCCCAAATCTGGACTGATTATATAAAACTCGTGCAGCCAGTATCTTTTTATTTTATTTTATTCCAGCCAGAGTGCACTAGCTCAGCTTACTGATTGGCGAGATAAACCGAGCGCTGCGTGTTGCGGACTGGATTCACCTTGTGTTTTCCAAACAGCCCCAGGGACCTAATGCAATCAGGCAGTGAGTGGCAAGTACGTGTGTGTCTTCCAAACCCACCATTAGCTCAGCAGCAGATGACCATGCGGGAGGTGAGAGTAACCTCTGAGGGGTCCAGAAAGGTCATCTTTCCACTCCGCCACGGGTGAAAAAAGAAAAGCCTTAAAAAAGAGAAACAACAAAATTGACACAGATGCGTTGAATTGTCTGTTCGTTCAGTTGTGCAATGTCACGACTGGATTTAAATCGAATTATGTCTTATAAAGGACACTGCACAGATGATCAACTTGTAGATTACCCATAATTCAAAATAAATCAGTCTTCTGCAGAATCTTTAAGTAAAATCTGCCCTTTAGGAGTGTCAAATTTAATGAAAAGCTCAATGCTTCAATTTGGCCTGCAAGGTTTTTTTCTTTTTCGATAAAGCGTTTTTAACAGGACTTCACAGATCAGCGGTGAACCTTGCATAATATCTGTTTTAACATTTATGTCTTCTTGCCCCACATTCTGCTCTGGTCAATATTTACCAGATCAGAGGCAGTAAATAAATCATTCTTGGACCAGCAGGTCACAGTATTAACACACAGACGGGGGGAGGGCTGGAGAACCTGTGGAGACCCAGACAGTCACCTTTCAGCTGGTGATTTATAGAGAGGAGCCTTGACCTACAGTATAACACCCAACTTGCACTACAATTAATATTGATCCGCACGGCCTTGAGCTCAGGCGTTAATGCTGATGGCCAGGACAGTGCAGGGCAGGGATTTAAAAGGAAAATGTGACTTTCACAATGGTCTCGTAGAAGCGGCTTCTGCAGAAACGAGAAACGTTTGCGGCTTTTTCTGGCACCGTCGCCGAAGCACTAATGGAGCAGCCGACCTTTTCGATCCATATATCATCCGATATGTATGCATGTGTTGATTATAAAGTTTCTTTACTTAGGTCCCCTCTTTCAGTATTTTTTTAAACGCGCTTTTATTTCACAACGCGCCTGTGAACCGATACTACCTCACGCTTGTGAACAAATGAAACAGACAATATTCTGCATATTTTGATGTTTTTAAGCAACGTTGTTGTTTGAGTTAGCGTCCACTTTTTTTTCAAGCATCAAACATTTTTTGACCTCCCAGCTTTAGTCAAATAATCTGGGAGACAAAGTTGGAATTTGAAAACAGGGAAGCATTTAGCCGCAGCGTTAGCATGTACTAAAAACAAAGCGTAAGAATAAGAAATACCAATTCAGATATTCCTCCACAAATCATGATGTAGTCCCTGCAGAATGACAATATATTTGCAAAATGGCAAAAGCATTAGGCACCCTAATAATAATAATAATGATAACTGGTAACCAATTGAACCGAGACCCATGTTGCAAAGAAGCGCATCGAAAATGTGTACCTGCACTCGGCCAAAAGTGTACAAATTCAGAGCTGTCGCTGGATAAGCAGTGATTTTTTTCCTACTGCTGTAGTATTTATAATCTAGTGTGACTGACCCATCACTCACCTGATAACCCTGATACTGCTGCGACTCATGATGATTGTTCAGAAGCGTTAAATACTGGTTTGTTCACACAATTAAAATCTTCCACTTTTAGACATTGTGAGAGATTCTGTTTGGGATCTTGAGATGAGCAGGAATATTTTAATGACATGTAACGAATGTAAAAACAGCCAGTTTAAATTCTGCAAGGACTTCTTTGATGTATAGCTGAGGTTAATTGGCTGATTCGCGTCCTTCCCCTTCTGGGTTCTGCCTCAGTGGGTACCAAATAAACACCCCAGCGCACCCCTATAATGTAATTAATGCCTGTATCCATCTGTTATTAAGAAAATGCCACTCAGCAGCGCTGGTGCATGACGTTCAGGTCATGAATGGATGGTTGGCTAAATGCAGAAAGTGAACATTACGAAATAATCACACCGCAGAGGAATTTAGCCATGCTTGTCTCAGTCAAAAAATGGCTGCATCATTAAAGCTCCCACGCTCAGTTTTGCAGAAAGTTCAAGACAAACAGCACTTTGCAATTCTGCTGCACAACTACGCAGCCTTGACTATGAATATGAAATGCTGTGCATGCCTCAGCACATCAAGCCAGTGAGTCAGAGGCCAGCAGAGGTGGGCGGAGGGTGCATTTGTTGTCATTCTTATCCTCGTATTTATTCTCTGCTGAGAAGATGTCTTGACAACGGTGACCTTGATACACGCTGCTGATGTTATGACATTACTAGCTCAATGAGCTTACACTTAGCAGCTTCTCTATAAGGAAGTTTTATCCACGTAGTTACACTATTCAGTAAAAAATGACTGTTCATGTGGTTTTATTGTTATTATTAAAGTTTTCTTTAACCATTCAGTTCAGGCTTATTTATATAGGGCCAAATCACAACAGTCTCCTCAATGCATTTTATTCTTTAAGGTATAAAGCACTTTGTGATGGCAGGAAAGAAAAAAACTCCCAGAGGACAGAGAAAGGATAAATAGCAAAAACCTGAAGATCAGATCAGATCATTTTAACTTTATGACAGGAAGTATCTTTGTTTGAATCAGAGTAACATGGCTTTTTAGTTTAACCCTGTGTGGTGAAAGAGCATACGTCACCTCTTCAGCTGCTCACGTGCTCTGTGGCCAATAGATATCAGCGTGATTCTGTTTAGGCGCATGACGTTAGATCGCAGAGGAACCAGAAAAACACATTGTGCATATTCATGTCCTGAACTGAGCCAAGAATTCTCTCATAATGAATGTCTGCATGGAAGACAGATCTACTTAAATGTCTAGATAGGCTAATTAATGTTCCCGCGAGCAGGAGAGAAAAGCACCTGCTGTCACACAACATCGTGTCTTGTTTAACCTAAAACATGGAAACAAAACAGGCAAAATCATTTAATTATATGTTTGGAAGTGAAATATACTTTGTGCTCACACATGGAGTTTGTGTGGATTACACATCAAGTCATTCTTGATCTTTATGGACTGTGAAACCATAGATAGATAGAAGCTTTTGCTTTCAGCAGAAGTTGGTATGTAGTTCATTTTTTGTCTGTGTGCTCGGCACGATTTAAAAATGCCGGCAGGTGTTTTTGGGCTCCTCTTTGTTGCTAAAATAGACTGATCACCTGCTAGCTTCAATTCAAGGCTGAACACGGGAATAACTAATGGTATCAATATTCTCATCTAACTCTCAGGAAGAAAGCAAACTGCTGTAGTTCTCAAACGTCAGACTCTAGATGTATACGGCACATAAAACGAGGTCATTACTTTAGCGATAGAAAAGCCGTATTTTCACTAGTGAAGACATGTTGTCAGTAATGACAACGTAAATATATCAGAGTAATTGGCAAATGTATGTCCTTTGTTCAAAAGATGGAAGTTAATGCTAATAAAGACTTCATTACCATTAAATTATAAGGTTTCAGATTATATTCACCGGTTAATTAAAAACAGAAGCCTCAAAGGCTGACTGGATAGATCTCTATTACCCGTCTGAGCTTCAATAAAACAAAAGAGGGTTGTTTTTAAGCCCAGAAGAACAGGCTACTAATGTTTATTTCTCTTCATCCATGGCCTTCTGCATGTGCTTATTTGCTATTTGATTTAGCAAGTGTGTATCTGTGAAGAAAGGTTTAATTGATAGGGCCTCTGAGTAGCTGCTGATGGGATTGGCTTGGAGGACAATTTTATTTATTTTCCATTTAGATTTTAAGTGCAATCTAGTAATTCGCGTGTCCTGTTATATTCACACAGCCAATGAAAATGGTTAAATGGAAAAGCAATGCTCTTATCATTTTATATGATCCGCTTTGTTGCCTTTTTTTTCCTCTCCCTCTCCGTCTGCAGAGAGTCTTTGTGTAGCTTTACCGCCGATGCTAAGAGACTAAAACGCCCGCTCGCCTGTGATGTTTACAGCACAATGAAATACACACTGCTTTTTATGAACGCCATAGGATTGATTTCGTCTGACATTAAATGGGCATCACAGAGAGAAGAATGATTGTTTTATTCTCTTTCTCTGCTGGTCAAAGATGTCAAACTGACATTCACTGTGTGAGCCGAGACGCTTGCTTGATGCTCCGTAGCCCTCGACTGGCATCTCATTCTCATGCACCCCGTCGTCCGTGCCGCTATTTCTGTTTGTTTTAAAGGCAGGGGGTGGGGAGAGAGCGCAAACGAGAAGTGTCCACGGGCCCTTCAGCAGAAGTTTATTATCTTGCCTTTGCTTTTAAGTACTTTCTTCTCCTCATTTGTATTCCAGGTCTTTGTGAATTTTGCGAGGCAGCAGCACGATGAAGAGGACTCTGAGGCCTATAGCAACCCGGTGGATGTTTCAGACGAGCTGCCGTTGGAGTATCTGAGGAGCTCCCAAGGAGCAGAAAAGGTGTAACGCGCACAAGAAAAGAACCGCATCTACAGTCGTCCAGCGATATGCCTTTAAAATAAGGGAATCTGCAGTACTTGCACTGGCAACCAAATGAGTTCCTAACCTAATTTAGCTTTAATTACTAAATATAGCATGCCCCTGCTTTCAGGGTTTATCAGCAGGCTTGCAAAGTTTCCAATTATTCATGATGTTTTCCATAAGTGTCCCTCGCCAAGCCAGTTTTTTAACTCATTTACAAATGCCTGATTTTGTAGCCTTCCTTTCATTCTGACACCGTAAATAGTTGGTTACAGTGAATGCTACTGCAAAGTTTGTGGAGTTTTCTAGAACTCCCTGGTTTGACACAAGAAGGGCAGGTTGCTGCACTAGAATCGTGACGTATTCAACTCGATTATCCAAATTCTTCAACATGCAGAGTCAATCAATTTACATTTAAAATAAAATAATTATTTTTATTTTTTACCACACAGGCTGATTTCCATTTGACTAAAACCAACTTTAAGAGCAAAGCCTGACAAAAATGACTTAATAAGATTGTAGGTGCGAGTGCAGGAAATGCTGTATTTCACAAAGGTTAAACAACTGAAATAACACCACTTTGGTTTTGTTTGCACATTTATTGTAGATCATTCCACCACATCTCCCCCTGTGCTTCCCCTAGCATTACAAATTGCACGGCACTACCTCAGCCTTGACCTTCAGACTGACTGATGCTTTAGACTCCTATCATTTGTTTACATTTGCTGCTGATTGAACAAAGATAAATCAACTCAAAAAGTCTAAAGCAGCAGTTAGTTTCAGGCTGCCATCCCAGCTGCTGATAGGCACTCCAGTGATAAATAACTACTCTGCCACATGTATTGGCTTTGTATCTGAAGGAGCCTACAATTAGCTGTAGATGGTGTTCAATAACAAGCACTGAGTTTGCAGCAGTGGCTGTCGAACATGTTGCGCCTGCAAGAAAGGTGCTAAATGTTTGCACCGGCCAAAGCTTGCAGGGCTTTATCTCTATTATATGTAGGCATCAGGAATGTAATCGAGCGCACGTCAAATGTTTCATGAGATTTAGCAATGAATGTGTGAGCAAAAACACATTTTTATTTATATTGTGTTAGCTTATAAGGCCTTAAATTTTAAGATCCTTCTGCTGTATTTTTGCTGGCTTTGGCACAGTTCACCTTCTACATAAGTAGTTCTGCCTCTGAAGATGTGGTCATAATCTTAACTCATTCACTGCCAATGGCTGGCAGTGAATGAGTTAAACCCATTGACTCATTCACTGCCATTGACGGCTATAGACGTCAATGGCAGTGAATGAGTTAATCACACATAATCCTGTTTTCTTTTTATACTTTAAGTTGCATTGATCAGATACGGGTACCTAGCTAGCTAAGCTTGTTAGCTTCCTTCTTAGCCACGGACGCAATGCTTGGTTACTCAAAGCTAACTTGCCATACTTGCTAGCATTTTAGCCATAGCTAAATACCAGATGTGATGACACATGGGTGAATCTAAGACATCTATTGTAGGACACAGCATAAGCACAAAGGAAACTGAGATAGATTTTCTTATTTTTATATAGGACCAAAATTTGCATAAAAACTAGCATAAACTCAGGACTTCACGGAGTTCAAGTGAGAATGTTTGTCCTTTTCTAGACTTCTGTACAATTGTTCCTTTTTTGCAACTCGAGGAGTCACCACCTGCTGGTCACTGGAAGAGATTTGCAACATCCATCTTTTAAATACAGTCTATGTTATCACTCATTCCTTTAGCATGTAAAGCCTTTGTTTGGTCTGGGAAATAGCTGATTGCGTTACTTAAATTTTCAACCACCTATGGTATCAAGAATGCGTAAAAACTACAGAAATATATTTTTTAATGTATTTTTTTTAAAGTTATTACATCATACAATTAAATTGTACAGACATATGTAAACTTTGGGCAAACTGTACACCTTATACTCCATTTCCCAAGTAAAAGTTAACTCAGGAAGGTTTTGTGTGCAATACTTAAATGCTTATACAGAGAGTGACATTTAGTTCTGTCTTTTACTGTATGTACTGTGCGACGTTGCGCTTTTGTGTTCAGGATGTAAATAAGTCCACACTTCACTCCTCACAGGCTTTCTTGTTTGCTTTCAGAGCCTGACATAATTTGTATGCTTTGCTAAGTCCTCACATTACTATCATGCACGTTGCAAAATAATGAATCCTGTTTGCACTGAATATTGCTCTATGCCAAGACAAGTGATTAAACATTTGCACAAACTGTAAGGCGACTTTGACTCGGTGTTTGTTCACTGCCGTATTTGTCCAACGAATCACCGAGTTCCAGTTTGAAAGTCTCTCTAGTTCAACTTCCTGCATGCTGTCTTATTGTTGTGTCCTTCCTTTCACTATTTCGCGTCTTTCACTCTGCGCGAAGGTGCCAGCTGCAGGCTCATATTTTGTTTTGTCTCTCATACATTCGTAACATCAACCGAGTCCATGGGACGCCAGAATTCAAACCGCACCACACTGGGTAAGGCTTTTTATTTCATATTTAGCAGAGTGGCTCCTTCTCAAGGGCGAACAGACATTTTGTCTGCCAGATGCCTGCAAATGAATTTATTTTGCTGTCAGACTATCACACAGACTCTTTTAGCGCGTGGGCTTCCAATTTATTTATTGTACTTTTTTTTCTTTTCAAACCAATTTAAAGCTAGTATACCTGAAGTTGGACCAATTCTTCTCCCAGTTTCATTTCACTATCACAAAACATCACAGCATATGTAGTTTTTCTTTTCAGACACAGTGTCTACCAAGATTAAGACGTCTCATTTGTGTCTAGTAAAACATTTCTCACACCCCTCTCAAGAGAAACCCTCGACTCACCTCCTTAACTATCATCTGTAATTTTCTGTCCAATTTATAAAGATAATTGAGGCATTTTTCTGTTTTCTAGCTCAGGTGCTAATGTATTTGTTTTTGTTTGTTGAGAGGCTTAGAAAGTGTCTGCTCCAGATTTCACTACATAAAAAATACAGCATGTTTCTAACTTAAATACAATATATCTTTTTTTTTTTTACTTGAGTATGTTGTGTTCATATTTGCAAGTACTTTTCTTCTTAGGATATGTTCTTAGACACACTTCTGCACATCGTTACTTCTCACGTTTCACCTTGTTACCATCCATCCGTCTTTCCATCCATCACTGAGGTGTTCCCAATCCAGCTGATAATATCAACTGGCTGATATTATCAGCTGGAATATCAGCCAGCTGACCCTTGGGTCTCCTTCCAGTCACACCCAGATCACTTCAAATAGGAGGTGTCCAAGAGGCAATGTAGTCAGAACAACTTCCTCTGTTCCTCATCTGAGTTCATCACCCTATCTGTAAAGGGGAGCCCGGACGCCCCCTTCTTTCGGTCACAGCCCACAAGGCAGAGGGTGGCAATGTAGATTGACCAGTAAATTGACAGCTTTACTTTCACACCAGTCTGTCTCCTGCTCCTTCCCTCCATCACTCATGAAGAAGCACGAAAGATAGTAGATAATTCCATAAAAGTTATGAATAGAATAAAGGTCAGCACTGGCAGAGTCCAACACCTTTGCCTTACTGTGGAAACGGGGGGACCTTAATATGTATGCTCTTAAGCAGGGGTTAATTAAGTAACTGACCAGGAGAGCTGATTGTCTGGGGCTAAACAGAAAGAATACCTTAAATGTGTTAAAAGCATTATCTTTAGGTAAAAGATATTTAATTTTACTTACCGTCTGAGACAAACACATTAGATGGACTACAGTTTGTCTCCCGTCCATCAACCCAAACCAGTCACGCTGCCCCTACCTCAACCAGGTATTATCAAAGGCTTCTTCCTGTTAAAGGAGAGTTTTTCCTTCCCACTGTCGCCAAGTGCTTTCTCTCATCTGGTTGTATTAGTCTTCTCTGTCATTGTAGGGTTTTAATGTTACGTTGTGATCTTGCGCTATATAAATAAAACTGAATTGTATTGACTTTAATAAGAAAACGTCTGATAGTGCAAGAAATGTGAGTATATAGACATTTTTTATTTAAGAGTAGAGCATAAAAAGCATCCTGACGACACCTGGGCTGTGGGTTGTACACGGTACTGTGACAGCACTGTCATGACTTCAACAGGGTTAGCGAAGCTGCATCTCGACGTCTCGAGCTGACTGTCACCAGGTTGATGGAGACACCACGGGACATGAGAAATCCCTGGCTCAAAGTGTGTCATACTTTATTGTCCTAATGGGGACTATACTTTAAAACATGAACATCATATTGTAGTCAAGACTTGAAACTAGAAATTAAGACCTTAAACGAAGAGACGAGCTACAGAATTGATGAACTGAGCACCAAGTAGGGTAACTTTCCTCAAAGGTTTACAACAAGAGTCGAAACTCCCTGCTGGCTGTGACAAAGAACATAAGTTTGAGACTCCCTAAAGCTACGTCTGTCTCTTACATACAGTCTGAAGAAACCAAACTTAATAACAATGACACCAAATCCAACAAAAGGTCGCTATGCAAAGAGACAATTGAGGCCGATTAACGAAGGCCACTTATTGTGCCTCAGGAATTTGAGTGGATTGCGTACTAATAGGAAGGTAGATGGTTTGATCCCCAGCTCCTCTAGTCAGCTTGTCAAAGTATCCTTGGACAAGATACTGAACCTCGAGTTGCCTCTGATGCATCAGTGTGAATGTGGGGAAAAGTGTTTAGTGGCTTGTAAGAATGAGTAAATGAAGTTTGAAGTAAAAAAAATGAATAAATAGAAGTGGTTTCTACTCAACTAGAGTAGAAAAGTGTCATATAAGTACAAGTCCTAAATTAGCTGACATGTTTGCCAAGGACCAGAAATGCAGTTGTGTCAGTGTGTTAATGCAAAGAATATAAAAAGCAAAGATTTCATTTAGAGCTACATTTGATCTCTTCTCTGATGTGATCGCACATTTTAAAAGAAAACATCCACTCTGTGGTAGTTTGTAGGTTATTATTTGGTATGAAATGATGAATGGAAAAACACCCAAGCAGTACAAGCAATTTCCATTTCAAAGACTCCACTCCTAATTTAAAGTTCTAGGCGTCGGGTTTGTCGTTGTTTCTTTTTCCAGTATTTCCTTTCTCAATAAATAATTTTTGTAAAACCGGTTAACTTTAAAAGACGAGTTTGTAAACAAGCATATATTATCCTCATAGCTGGTCTTTATCAGTCACGATGTACACAAAATACTCTCCGCCATCACTGAGCATTTGACCAATCTTGGTGTCAAGTACAAGATTACAATAAAAAGCATTGTCAGTTGGAACGGGAAGATTACAGGAGTTAGAGGAGATTCAGTGATCTGCTCGACAGGCAAGCTTTATAAAAGCCCCTGCCATTCTTTCAGGCTGTAATCATTCTCCGTGCTCTGAGTTTGCTGTTCTTGCTTCAGGGTGCCTTTTATAGGTGGCATAGAGTAGCTAGAAATTGGTACAATATCTTTGTTCATTCTCTCTTTTTTTTTTCCAGTGAAACTACTTCTGAGAACTTTTTTTCTATCTAGAATACTTAAAAAAATATGAGCTATTTTTGTGCTTCTCACTTTGAGAGTCTGTCTCAGTGCCATGTTTTTCTTGGTTTCTCACAGCAGCTAAAACAGCAGCTAAAACCCAAGCGTAAAACATTATAGACATTAGGAGGTTTTATACAGTCAAATCTTAATCACAGGGTAGAAGTTGTTCTTTTTTACTTCTTACTTCACAATATCATGTTTCACCAGTCATGATGAGAATGTTTTTTCCTGCCTGCTTCTTCAGACTAACGCAACAATACCCTTAAAAGTTGTGGACTACATTTGAATCTGGACAACAAAAGGAAAAGATAAAGATTTACAAAAACATCTCTTATTCTATCCTTCCTAAAAGTCAAACATCCAGGAGTTGTTGTATAGAAAGACTATTTATAAACTGGCATCCTGACGCCACTTTTTTGAATGTACTAGCTTTTATGCTGCTAGCATGCAGGTTTTTATGGACGAGACCCTTTTATGGATAAGATTAGCTGGATTATCAGCTAATGCTAGCAGGCTTGGTTAGCATGCTTCAACCATAAACGGCACTGTGTTACACCACTCCAGGACAACTTGGTGTAAACAGCAAACCCAGTTTATTTGGGTACTCCAGAACCATGGCTTTCACATACAGAACCCAAGAATACTCTCTTCTCTTTTTTTTACGGAACATTTTTTTATTTTCTTTTTGCCGTGACTGCCCTCTACTGGTGGAAAACATGTAGCAGCCAAAAACCCAAACATATAGCTGAATAGCCCAAATACCAACAGATTTATTTTTAGACATATTTTAGCTTTACACTTTACCAAGTGCTACAGCTGCAATGCACAGACACAGATATCTGCTAATTTGTGCTAATTAACGGACTAATAAAATACTAGCATGTCACTTAGCCAAATAAAAACAGATACTAAAACTACAATATACACGCAATGGACAGTTTGATGGCAGTGTGATGTGTCCAGTGGAAGCTTCAATACAGTGGCCTGACCTACTTTTAGAGCCAGGAACTGCAGTTTTTAGGAGAAAAGTGATATTTTGTGGTTAAACTTTAATGATGCTGCAAGTTTAAGACCTATGAGGTGTTTTTTTTCTTCCTCAAACTACAGAAACTGTACTTGTGTTCATGCTCAGTTCTTCTCCTGTTACTTTGCACTGTTCTGTGAAAAATAATGCATGTTGTGTTTTGTGCGATTTCCTGCATGAAACAGCCGTTATTTCCAGGAACGGGAAGATTTTCAGGGGAAAGAAAAAGTTTTTATTTTTCAGATACGTAACACAACGTGCTTTTGGAAATCAACAATGTAAGTGTTTTAAGATTCACTCAAAAGTATTAGGCAATGATCATTTTTGCTACTGTTTCTCCTGAGGTAGTGTAAATTCTGAAAAAACATCTCTCACACCTTGAGTCGGCTGCATGTGCAATCATTTAAAAGATGATATAACATCTCTTAAATTCAATAATTGAAATGACTCCAGAGTGCCAGTAGTGGGATGATAATGTTTAAACAGGCCTCACGCTGTAGCCGATTGAGGTTTTTACAACTGACATGTGGATTTTAATATTAACCTTGCTGATTTTTTTGATAAATACACTGGGCAGCTCACCAGGTTTTTTAAAGCAGGATCCCGATGAACGACCTTTGAAGGCTTCAGTACGCAAATTCTTATTTTTCTTTAACTGGATTTTAACAAATTAAAAATAAACGGCCTGTGACAAGAACAATGTGTTGCCTGAAGCTGTGTACATCAAAGCAAAAAGCTGACATTTGGGAATTGCTACCACTAGTTGCCCTTTTAAGCCTTTATTGTGATCAGAAGACTATTTTAAAAGCTGATTATTCTGAGTTGATATTTCTTTTCACTTTGAACTTATTTCAAGTGTTTGTTTGATGTTTTCTTATTTTAGTCATGTATTCATTTTTTAAGAACTTTGTTGGAAAGTATGCCTAGACTTCCACATGCAGAGAGGAGGTATGCTAATAATGGATTTAATGGTCAGCGCTCTAAAAGTGTCCAAAAATTCTCAACATTTTTTTTTCAAATGTTCTTTTTTCTTTTTTTTGTGATGTTTCGTGGGTATCAGGGTGAAATTAAAAATCATAAGCAATTTGATTTTTAAAGGTTTTTCATTATTCTGCTTGAATTTTGTAGATAAAAATTAACTGAATGAGGCTATTGCCCACAGCCATGGCACCCTAAAAGCAGAAATGATTTTTTGCGCCCAGTACTCAAATGCAGGCCTCACCAGTGAAGGGGCGGTAGACCACCATCTGATGGTATTGATAGTCCAGAACTTTGAGACACTGGACCTCTTCAAGCCTGTTGGAGCATTTTTATTGGATTGCTTGGATATCCAAGAGGTTTTTGTGAGTGAAATTCTAGTATTTTATTAGTCCCTTATTAGCCCATTGCATGCATCTATTTAAGTTCATCTGCCTGCCTGCTGCTGCACAACTGCAAGTGGCTTTGCAACCCACCCCCACCACAGCTCCTCCTTTTCCACCTTTCTGTGTTTTTTCACTAAATCAGACTCATATCTGTCATCAGTGATGCCTGCTTTGTTCTGTGCATAACCATCCCAGCAAACAGAAATACCACAGATGGAAACAGCAATCTTCTTTTGACCACAGCAGTCCTGACTACAACTCTACAACTGACTACATTCAAAAAATGTGGATCCAGGATGTCAAAGTAAATAGCTTTTAAGCAAGGGTGTAACCGGCCCACTCATCTTCTGTACCACCGTGGTAGACTGGAGTCTGTTTTTCAAACTTGACATTTGCAGAAAGACTGAAAAAAAAAATCTTTCTGTTGCCTGCCAGCGGTGTTGCAAATTCAGCCGACAATCGAGTCAAACAATCGTTCTGCCATCATTTTCTCTCCACCGTGAATGAAAAGGCTTGATAAGAAGGACCAAGACAGATAAGCTGAGCTACAGCATAGAGAAGGTAACTATTTCTTTTACATTTTTTGCAGAGAAGACAATTGGACATGTAGGAAAAGCATTTAGTGCTTATAACACACTTAATGATACCTGAATTTGATTAATCTGCGTCAGGGTCTTTGCACTGCTTCTCCTGAAGCACTGCCACACTGTCATGGCTGCTGAATACATCCGTGACATCGTTAACGTTTTAAGTAACACTTGAACTTGACAGCAAAAGAGATGAATAAAAGTCTCACATGTACCACATCCAAGGCTCTGGGTTTGTGAAGGCCGTGGAAGTAAGTTTCAGAATCCCACTGCAAGAAAAGTAGAAGCAGGCATTTCTTTGGCTCAAGCCTCTGCAGTGGACGTTGTGTTTCTTTGTCCAGACTAGCTGCTGTTTGTTCTCCGTACAGTAAACCCCATCACAGGTTGTTCCTGTCTGCAGCTGGTCCAGAGTATCACCCTTTTCTTGGGCTCCACTGTGGAAAAACTTTTTTTTCTTAAAGATACGGTGTAGCTTCTCAATTATTTCTCCCTGATTTGTCTTTATAGTAGTTGTTGCAGTTGAGTGTTAGTCATGGATATTTCTGGATTTTCTGAGTTAGGGTTATGTCGTTAATCCCCCAAGCCCCCCATGAAGTGCAGCACTCACTGATTTTTTGCAAAGAGCATTGCTTTTGACCGTTCTAAGCAAGTGCATAGCTTTGTTGTGTCTCTTCGATGTGTGACCCTTGTGGCAGCTGGTGCTGAGGTTCAGTGGGTGGGATGCTGTAATGATGCACTCTGTCGCTGGATTCATTTTAATCGAATCTTTAACAAGGCAGGAATGCAGCAGAAATTGTGGCACTTTTAGTCTAAGGGCTATTCAAGCTACACCATATGCTTTTATTCTTCTTCTTTTTTTTTAGCAGCCACACACCTCTCTGGGGCTTCACGCTGGGGGATGATGAGGGCTGGAGCTTGCTCTACAGGCCTCTATTCTTTTTTTGATTGGTGTTCATTTAGGATCTCCTGCAGAGATGAATGCTGCTACACGGCCGCAAAGTCAGAGACATTTCTCACCGCCCTCCAGCTATTCCTTTCCCCCCCCCCCCTGTCCGGCCACCGCGCCCATACCGCTGCGCGTGTTTACTGAAGGTGGTGGGTGGAGTTCAAATGAACTGTCAGCTGCGCTGACTGATTGTGGCCATTTTAATAATTTAGCTTTCTTTAAGTCACCTTTGCAATCAGCGAAGAAGTCTTTTCCTTCACAATTCATTACATCATGTCTCCCTTGGACTTGCTTAGTTTATACAAATTATGTTTTCCAAGGTAGGGGGAGGTTGATTGGATTGTACACTTCCACAATTATATCAATGAAATATTAATCATCCACAGACACTTTAGGGACAAACAATCAGATGCGGTACATAAATTCATTTGTCTTGTGCACGTTTTTTAATCTCCCTCTTTTTCTTTTGCAACACCCAGCAAATATATTTCCACAGTGGATTTTATGGCTTTTTACCTGCAGGTTTCACTGCAGGCCCACAGAAAATGCACCACTCATACAGTGTAAGCGTGACTGAATGCCAAGGCTGTTTTACTTATACAATGAAAAACTTGTTGCCCTCACATCAGAATCAGAATCAGAATCAGAATGGGTTTATTGCCAGATGTTGAGGTTTACAACATTAGGAAATTGCTGCGGTGCTTCAGTGCAGACAATAAGAATTAAAGTGCTATGTAGAAAGAAAGATATGTGCATGAGATATACATGAGATATATACATGAGAATAAGAATTATGAGTGCTACGTAGAAAGATATATACATGAGTGCAGGTGGTGATCAGTGCCAAACATGAAATGATGCAGTGACACAGCGTAGGGTCATGTGTTAGTGGCGGGGACAATCATGTGGTTATTGTTCATGTGTCCAACAGCAGAGGGGAAGAAACTGTTCTTGTGGCGAGAGGTTCTGGTGCGAATGGACCGGAGCCTCCTGCCTGAGGGGAGCAGGTCAAACAGACTGTGTCCAGGGTGAGAAGGGTCAGCTGAGATCCGAGCTGCACGCCGCAGTGTCCTGGAGGTGTACAGGTCCTGCAGAGATGGGAGTCTGCAGCCAATCACCTTCTCAGCAGAGCACACAACACGCTGCAGTCACTGTTTGTCCCTGATAGTGGCTCCAGCGTACCACACGGTGATGGAGGAGGTGAGGATGGACTCGATGATTGCAGTGTAGAATTGCATCATCGTCCGTGTTGGCAGGTTGAATTTCTTCAGCTGCCTCAGGAAGTACATCCTCTGCTGGGCTTTCTTGATGACGGAGGTGATGGTGGGCTCCCACTTCAGGTCCTGGGTGATGGTGGTACCCAGGAAGCGGAATGAGTCCACAGAGGTGATGGGGGTGTCAGTCAGGATGATGGGGGGGGGGGGGGGGGGCTGTGTGTTTCCTGAAGTCCACAATAATCTCCACTGTCTTCTGGGCATTCAGCACCAGGTTGTTGTGGCTGCACCAAGACACCAGACGTTCAACCTCCCTCCTGTAGGCAGACTCATCCCCATCCGAGATGAGTCCAACAACGGTGGTGTCATCTGCGAACTTGATTAGCTTGACAGACTGGTGGGTGGAGGTGCAGCAGTTGGTGTACAGGGAGAAGAGCAGAGGAGAAAGAACACAGCCCTGAGGGGAGCCGGTGCTGATGGTCCGGGAGTCCGAGACATTCTTTCCCAGCCTCACGTGCTGCTTCCTGTCCGTCAGGAAGTCAGTGATCCACCGGCAGATGGGATCAGGCACATTCATCTGGGAAAGCTTGTCTCGGAGATGGTCTGGAAGGATGGTGTTGAAGGCAGAGCTGAAGTCCACAAACAGGATCCTGGCGTAGGTTCCTGGGGAGTCCAGATGCTGCAGGATGAAGTGTAGGGCCATGTTGATGGCGTCATCTACAGACCTGTTGGCTCTGTATGCAAACTGCAGGGGGTCCAGGAGGGGGGCCGTGAGGGTCTTGAGATGGGAGAGAACTAGGCGCTCAAATGACTTCATGACCACAGATGTCAGAGCCACGGGTCTGTAGTCATTTAGTCCAGTGATCCTAGGTTTCTTGGGGACAGGGATTATGGTGGAGGACTTGAAGCAGGCAGGCACATGACATGCCTGCAGTGAGGAGTTGAAAATGCCAGAAAACACTGGGGCCAGCTCGTTTGCACAGTGTCTGAGGGTGGCAGGAGACACACCGTCTGGGCCGGGAGCTTTCCGAGCATTCAGACTCCTAAACTGCTTCCTCACATCTGCTTCATGAATATGAAGAGTTGTGGTCGGAGGAGGTGGTGTGAAATCCTCTTTTGTGTGGGGTGAGGGGGCGGGTGTTGCAGGTGAACAGTTTGAAGGTGGTGATGGCTCTATGGAGGGGGGAGAGGTGGGGGAATGAGTGTCCAAAGTGCCTCTATTGTTGGGGTCGTTGGAGGTGTGAAGGCTGCCTGATGGCTCGTCAAAACGGCAGTAGAAGTCGTTAAGGGTGTTGGCTAAGAGCAAGTCATCAGTGGAGTGGGGGGTTTTAGGCTTGTAGTTTGTGATATTCCTAAAACCTTTCCACACAGAGGCCGAGTCATTCTCTGAGATCTGCTGCTGCATCTTCTCAGAGTGCTGATGTTTGGCAATGTCCACTTCTTTAGTGAACCTGTACTTGGCCTCTCTGTAGCAGTCCCTGTCTCCGCTTCTGAACGCCTTACTCTTTTCCAGCCACAGCTTTTTGAGTTTAGGAGTAAACCAGGGTTTGTCATTGTTATAACTCACCCTGGTGCGTGATGGCACAATGCTGTCTTCACAGAAGTGGATATAGGAGGTGACAGTGTCCGTAAACTCGTCCAAGCTGTTAGAAGCAGCCTTCATTGTGTCCCAGTCTGTGGTCTCCAAACACGTGCGAAGCTCCTCCACAGCCTCGTTGCTCCACAGTTTTTTGGTCCTCACGACAGGTTTGGAGAGCTTCAGCCTCTGTCTGTACGCGGGGATTAGGTGGATCATGACGTGGTCGGAAAGTCCGAGTGAAGCGCGCGGCACCGCGCGATAGGCCCCGCTGATCGTGCTGTAGCAGTGGTCCAATGTCCTCTCCTCTCTGGTCGGGCATTTAATATACTGCTTGTATTTCGGAAGCTCATGGCTCAGATTGGCTTTGTTAAAGTCCCCAAGAGCAATGATGAGAGAGTCCGGGTATGTCCGCTCCATGTGGAGAATCTGCTCTGCGAGTGCGCACTGAGCTGCTTGCGCATCCGCGTCTGGCGGGATGTAAACAGCGGCCAGGATGAATGAAGCAAACTCCCGCGGAGAATAAAACGGTTTGCAGTGAATAAAAAGATATTCCAGAGAGGGAGAGCAGTGCTGAGCAATCACTGTCACATCTGTGCACCAGCCACTATTGATGTAGAAGCAGACACCTCCACCTTTGGTTTTACCGGAGAGAGCGGCCTGCCGGTCCGTGCGCAGCAGATGAAAGCCCTCCAGCTTGAGCGCGCAGTCCGGGATGTCCTCACTGAGCCACGACTCCGTAAAACATAAGACACAGGAGGAGGCAAAGTCTCTGTTCATGCTTCTCATCAGGGCCAGTTCGTCTATCTTATTCCAGAGTGAGCGTACATTAGAAAGGAAGATCCCAGGAAGGGCCGTTCTCAGTCCGCGTCTTCTCAAACGCACGAGTACGCCGGCTCGCTTACCTCTCTTTCGACGTCTCACTTTCCTGATCAGAGTCAGCAGTAAATCTGCCGCAGATGCGACAAATATTGGAAATAAATCCACAGGCGTTGTAGTCCTGCAGTTAAGGAGCTCTTCTCTGGTGTAAGAATATCCAGAGGAGTGCCCAGACACAGAAGAAATGCACAAAAACAAGACAAAAGTAACGCACTGAAGCACCAGGGCATCCATACGCGGCGCCATCTTGGTTTTATCTACATACTACATTCCATTCAGCTGATGGTTAAAGCTTTTTTCTGTTACTCATCAAACCCAAGGATGTTACGTGACTTATCGTGAGTCAGTTTTCTGCATTTTCCAGTCGGTTCCAAATTAAAAAAACAACAAAAAAACACCTGCCTGCTGACAAAAATGATGCGTATTTGCTGCTAATTTGTGACAACAAATATGCTTTGAGGCGGCATTTTTTGAATGAAATTATAACGGACCTCAAAGCGTCATCTAACCATCTGTTCAAGAGCTATCCGGTCGTTAAGTCTGACGTCACTAGCCGTGTCTGGGCCTAAACTCCGCTGCAGGTCCATATATCTAACGATCACTATGGCATTACTGAGAGTTGAAAAACTGTCTAAAGTCTTTCATCTTTAATAAAATGATCAGCGTTCTGCTCTACCAGGTGTAACAATTGAGTTTAACATCCAGGCATCCATGAAAACGGAATTTATGACATTTAACGGAGTTAGAAGTTAGCAGGGAGTTAGCTCGCTAGCTTCTATCTAAATACAATATAGCATGTCCTGACTGCGGGGTTTTGGAAACAAATTAAAACGTACAGCTCTGCTATCACTTCCAACATAAATGAAGACAGAAAACTAAACAGCAGTGACGTTTGTAGGGTTACTGAAGTTTGGCTAGCTGGTATATAATGATGTGCTACGTGACCGCTAGCGACATAGCTATGTTAGCATAATATAAACAAGCTAACTTTTTTTCCACTCGATAAAAGTTAACGTGAGTGTTCTCGTGGTCAGGAACAAATGTAATCGCATGGCAGGATGCTGTAAAAGGACCAAACTTCAGCCAGGAGAACAACTGAGATAATCCATCCACAATACGAGGTTAGCCATTCATATACTGCTGCATGGGCTGGGCTGTAGTTACATCCTAAGGTTTTAAAAACTGAGCTTAAATAAATGATTAGCGTAATAAAAGCCGAGGGAGGTCAACAGTGATCACTGACTGTTTTAGGAGCTTTTTGAGATTAAATAGAAGAAAATACAAAACATTAAACATGTTAACAACACAAAAGCCATATTAAACGCAGACTACTTTAGACCCGGAAGTAGGATTCGTCACGTCATCACTTAACGACCGGATACTGTACTTCATGAGATAAACTAACTCTTAAACACTTGAATTAAAAAAAATTCAGGCAGCGTCCATTGCAGTCGGAAGCCGTGAAAACAACTGTAAGCCCGATGACAAGAAATATATCCAAACCACCTGAAACTCGGGTCTCCAGCAGAACACTTGGCAAATCTGAAGTGGATCAGATGAACAGTTGTTGGGGTAGGTGAAGAACAGGTGGACAGACATACAGAGATTTGTCAGATTATTGGCAGGATGTTCACATAATTCAGGCATACATGAAACAATCAGCCACAACATCGAAACCATCTTTGTTTCGTTGTACAGCCTGCGTTTGTGCCAAAGTATCTCTAACCTGTTTTGGCACAGACACAGTGCATGATAATAGTATCCTGTGGGTGTTGGCAGTGGATCTTTACTGGCCTCCGAGGAATCCATTTGTCCTGGTCATCCTGCGACACTTTTGCTGTTGTGCCCTTGAGCCGATCATGAATAGCTTTAGGACTGTGGCAGGGTGCAGTGTCCTGCTGTTGGGGGCTATTGTTGCCGGGGTGAGTGCTTGGTCTGTAACAATGTTTTTGTGGGTGATGCAGGTCTAACTAACATCCAGATGAATGCCAGGTTTCTCAGGAGACCATTGCATTGTTAGGACATGATCAATACTCACCACAGATTTTAATCCTGTAGCTGATTATTGTACAATATATATTCATAGTGTGAAAAAGAACATTTTCACAGGACTTTATACAACCCATGATTCGGTAGCTTGTAGAACCTCCTTTGAGTTTTCTATGTGACTTTGTCAGTCTCTTTGTTGTCGATGAACATTGCTACAGTTTATTGAGGTTTTTGGCCATCTGTTCATGTGTAGCTCTCAAGGTAATGCCACGGTGTTTTCAGTTTCAGGTGGAGTCTAGACTTTGACTGGATCATTGCAACACTTTGATTTTTCTTTCCCTTTTTCAGTCATTATGTTGCTGTGCATGAGATTATTGTCCTGTTGCATGATTCAATTTCAGCAAAGGTTTAGGTGTCAGAAAGATGTCCTCACATCTGACTTCAGAATACTTTGGTATATGGAGGAGTTTGACTTCGAGGTGCGCAGGTCCTGTGGCTGGAAAACAAGACCAAATCATCACCTCTCCACCACCGTGCTCCATAGCTGGCACAAGGTGTTTTTGGTGATATGTTTTGGTTTTCACCAAACACGGTGCTGCTCATTATACCAAAACTCCACTTTGGTCCCAACCATTTTTAGAAAGAAGAGGCTTTCTCCTGGCAGCTCTTCCAAACAAGCCATACTTTCATCTTTCTAATTGTACATCATGAACGTTAACGTTCAACATGCTAACTGAGGTCTGAGTCTGAGCTGTACCTCCTGGGAGTTTTTGCAGTGCACAGGTGAATGCTCCAGACCAGGAAACTGACAAACCCTCTGCTTTTATAAAGGTGCTCACGCTCGCTGATGATCAGTTAATTAAGGACATTTGATTATAAGCACCTACCTGCTGCATTCCCTCTTAATTCCTATGGAAACAGTAAGGCTGTACTTTCCCTGTGTCATTTTTTTTTCACATGTTCACTATGTCTGTCAAAATAGCTTTGTGGTAAACAATGTAAGCATATTTTATATCCGTCCAGGTTAGATTGTCTTCATCTATTTTACTTTTTACAATCGGGGGGTAATGTGAGATATGGGGGGTGAGGAGTGTTTGTTGAACTGAACCAGGACTCCGCAACAAAACTCATGATTGATTAACTTGCTGTGTGGAGTTTCTGTAGCCTGCGGGGTCCATAAAAGTTGGAGGGTTTGGCTGTTGGATGAGCCAAAACAAATCTGATTGCAAAACCCTGTGACATCAGTAATGCATGCTGGACTTTTTGTATGCTGCGCCCACAGCAAATTGTTACTGAGATGCAGGCCAGAACACATGATAAAATAACTTAATCATGTTTTTGTCAGGCCGTAGTACAGATCACTCGTGTCCTTTCAATAAGGCATGCTTGTAGATGCGAGTACTATTTTGAGAATGAATATTTTTTTTGACATATTTCTCTCTGTTCTCGCTCCCAGATTCCTCCCCTGTCATCGTGTTCGGTTTGTTTTATTGTGTTTTCTTGTCCATTAAAGACTGCCTTGAAGTCTCAACAGCGGTCGTGACTTTGTTTGTAACCTTGTCTGAAAAGCGATACGCTTGCTTGAAAAGGCAGCAGTGCTCTCGTTGACAATAGAGGTGAAATAACGAGCAGGCTCTCACTGCCTCTCGCCACTTCAAAACCTCACTGTCTAATGGGCTGGTGAAGATACTCGTTTTTTTTTTTTTCTTCCAACAAGGTTGCTGGAGGAAAGGAAGGGGGAGTAAAAAAAACAGAGGGGAAAGCAAAACCGAAGGAGAGTTCACGGCCCAGACTCTCTCGTGCCCTTCTGTCCCCCCTCCTCTCCTCCTAATGCCTCCTAGCGCTTTCCAATCTGTTTTGTGGCCGGGCATGCTACCCCGCCACTCCCAGTGTTTATCCGACATCACGAAGGGTTTCGGCTTCCCCCGATTCGCTGACAGCCCGAACCCTTCAGTGTGCACACAAGCCAACTTCAGCAGATGACAAAGTGCTGCCCGGGCTGTCGGCAGAACCACGCGGCTCCCAGCATGCTTTGCCCTCACCACGTCATCTACCTGGTCTGGCACAGACTCAGCCCGGGAGACCGCCTCATTATTCACTTTGACAGGGTTTTATGACCCAGCAGCTACACCCGGGCTTGTTCTGGGAGCACGAGCAGATGCTTGATTCAGTAGCTACGGCACTGTTATCGAACTGTAGATGACTATGGAAGCATGAATATCTGTAGTAAGGAAGAAAGTAGTTAGTCGGGGTTGTGGTCTGTGTTTATTTTAGCACAGAGCAGTTCTTGTTGGTGCTGACACCACAGGTAGCATTTGAAACATTACAATAAAATACAAATTTAAACTGGATTGCTATTCAGAGCAGGGTTAGTTATGAAGAAAGCAGGGAAAGAACCTATTAATGCACCACACACATCTGCCTGTGGGTGCATACTGATCAGCAAAGCTTGACTGAGCACAGGATGACTCACCCAGGTCTTTATTTTGATGGGGCAATTCAGGGGCGCACTTGAAGAGCCACCCAGCCGTCCCTTTGGTCTCGAGTCTGTTTCCAGAGACGGCCTGTTGCCGAGGCTTGTGGCAGCACCGAAATGTTTCCACAGGCAAAAGGTTTCTTTTCCTCCAACACATTTTCTCACCCCTCTTACATCAAATGAGGTTTGACCTTACCGTCATTGGAATACAAAGTATGCAAGACAGAGGGCCAACTGTTTAAAGGCAGATCCGAATGGGGGTGCCACAGCTTGGAAACTAACAGTATCAGCACGCTGCACTCCCACTGATAAGCGCAGTCGGCTAAAAAGGAAAGAGATACATATGTTTACCATCACTATACTTTGCTGCATCAGGAAAAAAAACAGTAAGGACGTGCAAAATGGCTGACCTTCAAAATGCTGCAGCAGCAGTACAAATAATCCCGGCTTTCTTATTGAGATCACTAAAGGCAACATCTGAAAGAAGGCCGCTCTAATATCTTAATAGAAAAAGATCAAAACATTCAAGTGTAGTTTGCTGAACTGAAATTATCGCTCTGTACTTTCATCTGCATTTTTCACTCCTTTTTTTTTGAAACAGTAACTCCGTGCCCTTATAGCTAACTCATTTCTTGTCCTGTAAACAGGGAATAAATTATGTGATGCACGCAGAATGCAGAGAGGAAAAAAGTAAATACGGTGGAAATATCCTAATGTATGGTCTTAGTAAACTTCCATATTTTGCTGCATCATTTTAGCATGTGCGTGCTTGCATGTAGGTCTGTATCTGTAGGTCTGACAGTGTACAGCGCCAGTAAAAGGAAAGGCCGATCGATCAGCGGGAGCTTAACAGCTTGACTCAGAGCACGTTTTGACTTGCTGCTATGTGCTCTTCGGGATTTCTGAGCCGTGGTTATTCTATCACTGAATTGTAAAGTCCAAACTTCAGACATGCTGGCTGAGCCCAGTAGACTATGATCTTACAAAGTCTAAAATTTGCAGGGCTGCTTAGTTGATGTGGGTAAACAAACCCATTACAAATCCTTCTAGAAACAAGCCTTATCATCTGGCCGCTATCTCTGTATCTTCAGGATAACAAAACCCAGGCCCTAAATGACTGCGAAGAGGGCCGTTAGTTTGATTTTATAAAGAGCAGACCTCGTATGCTAATTTCCAGTTGCATAATTTTGTTCTTGGATGAGTCACTTTCCATGACTCACAGGTCAAAATAAAACTCATGTAGTTTATACAAGGCCCCTAAGTTTATTCACTCTTTTAAACCAGCAGTTTAAAGTTACAGTGTTTCACCATTAGATGTCAGTAGATTGCGGAGTGTAGTCGGCTGTCTTTATTACCCCTCCCCATTCCAGTTCACAAACAGGTTTTAGTCCAGCAACAGAGATCAAATGATTAAATTTATAGTGTACCCCATAACAAGTGTGGCTGGCTAGCATGTTTCTACCACTGTTTGGACCAGATGCAAATTGTTTAGCTTAAGATGTTTAGCTGAGTTGAGATGTTAATGATACACAGAAATGGTGGTAAGTGCTACTCTTAGCCTTTATTAGCATCTGTTAGCTGCTGTTAGTCTCTGTTAGCCGCTGTTAGTATCTGTTAGCCTCTGTTAGCTGCTGAGCCACAGTTAGTATCTGTTAGCCTCTGTTAGCTGCTGTTAGTTACGGTTAGTATCTGTTAGCCGCTGTGAAACTGTCTTTAAAGTGAATGTACTTTTGTTCGACTCCGATACTTAGCGAATAACCTCTCATGGGATGTGAGATTGGAATCAAACTGTTGAGCAGAGGGAAAGTGTGATTATTGGGACACTCAAGCCTAACATTAGCTAGCGTGTAACCAGCTGTTGTTTTTTAGTCAACTGTCCAGTGACAGGAGGGTCCCATGTTCCCATACGGTAAAAAAATATATTTTAAAATACATTTTGAAATATATTTCAAAATATACAAAAAATGGCCAAAAAATATATGTGCTAAAATACATTTTAAAATATATTTATATATTTAAAATGTATTTTAGCACATATATTTTTTGGCCATTTTTTGTATATTTTGAAATATATTAATAAAATATATTTCAAAATACAATTTAAATTTATTTAAAATCATTCAAAAAAATATAAATTTAACCCTTCATATATTTCTAAGAAAACACATTCACATGTAACATCTGAAAGAAATCTTTATTTGATGTTTAAAACATACATATAGCATATCAATCAAGCAAGGAATATTCATTTTATAAGTTTATTCTCATTACATACTCAAACATTCTAAAAGAAACACACACACATATACATATATGTGTGTGTGTGTATATATATATATATATATATACACACACACATATGTGTGTGTATGTGTATATGTGTGTGTGATTGTATGAACATAAGTCAGCATACTTAAAATGTAATTTCTTTTCCTTTTCCAGCAGTCTCAGTTCCCCCAGCTTTCACGGCAATCCTCAAAGCCCTTCTGGACACGCTGGGAAACCCCTTCCTTACCGCCACTGTAACAAACAAAAGTCACAGTTCTATTACTTTTATCAGAGTTAAAATAAAAATGTGATTTATGTTAGCTGGCTTCATTTAGCAAACAGATATTTCTGTTTATATAGATACAGATATTAATACAGATATATTTTACGCATAATTTTACCTCTTTTTTTTCCTAGATGGGAAGTCTATCCAGTTCACATTACAGTAATGCTAACACCCCTTTTGGTCGTCTCTCCTTACCTTCCAGCATTCATAAATCTGTTGACCTTCTTTGTCTGAGACCAACCACTACAATGCATCATCACCTATTTGTATTGGTAACTTACTTTACAACCTATTTTAATGGTTGCAAAGTAAGTTACTTGTGCTGTATGCAATTTTAGATACACAGAAAGTCTTCACTTACTATATATGGCTGTCATAGTGTCCTTATCAAGGGCAGTTCTTCACTCTGCGCCGATGTCCGTTTTGCTCTGTCCTCCTATAAAAAGCATGAACATTTGAGTGTTTGACTAGTTTTAGATTTCCAAAAATTTGATATTTGTACAACTAAACATTTGAACTACAATATATGCTATTGAGCGATACTTTTATGGGTAATTTTTGGTAAAGAAACTGGTGACAGAGTTGTAGGCTTTTTAAAGTACTATTAGCTAACCATTTGAACTGACTTTCAAAGCTGATTACCTTTTAAATTGCTGTGGATCAAAACCTCCAGTGGGAAGGCGGCCATTAGAAGAACACGCACCATTGAACCTGAAAATAACAAAAACAAACAAAAAACAGAACAATATATAGATACTGTTTATATAGGGTAATAAATCTCTTCTGAAGCAATATAGTTCATTTTGGGTGAAAAACAAAACATTCCTCTAAAATATATATACTGACATCAGCAATCAACATCATGATTGTAATTATTTCCTTTTTAGTACATCTACTGCTGTTTGCATGTGTCAAGCACTACGACTGTATCTATGCATATAAATTCACCATATATATCCAGCAAAAATGTTTTGTTATAGTCAAAAGGAAAACAAACAAAGGCATTCAATCAGAGGTGAGAAATTAATTGGGAATATGAATTATAGGTGAACTATTCTTTACCTACTAGCAATCAAGCTTCTTTAACCAAGAAGCTTGAAATATTTGAATGTAAAATAAAATAAATAAATAAATAATAATAAAAATAACATGATGTAATTAAAATGCACAACTTACATTAAGGAAATCTGCATTTGTATCCACAGGCTAAAAGTAAAACAGTAAATGTGTTAGTGATAGTACAGGTATTTGTAAAAAAAAAAAAAAAAAAAGAGGCAGTAACTGTGACGCTTCTAGTGGGATGCTAAATGCAGAGATTTATATTTACAGTATAATACTGCATGTACGGGTAACTGTGTTGTGAACTGTAACTGAATATTAGAGAATCTCAGAGAAATTAAATGTATTTATTTTTTGAATTTATCAATCATAAAACCGTCTGTTTTGAAGGCCTGTTACGATAGCGACTTTTTGTTGGTCGGTATATTGCCCCATAAACAATTGCGACAAGTTATGTCATTGTCATTTTAAGACCATTTTATGTCTTTGAATGTATAATCATAATATAACACCATAATAATGCAAGATCTACACACTTTCAATTGACAAACCAACATCTAATTCTTAAAGTATTTAGATCATTGAAATTAGGAATCAAAATATTAGATACCTTAAAAACTTGAATAAATAGTAAATTTTCTAACAAATAGAAAACAATGTTATTTAATGTTATTGTTATGTTATCATTATATTTTATTTTTGTAAATATAATGGCGGATAAATTACATCATCAACAATTATTGAGGTCATGTACATGTATTGTGTGTTAAGTCGATATATCGATTATTGTGATAGGCCTACTGTTTTGGTATCATAACGAGCTTGTCAAACATGCATGACCACTAAACAATGTCTAAGCAGTAGTATTGGTCTGAATGACAACAAACATAACTAGTGTTTTGGAAAATCTGTTAGAAAACAGTTATTTCAATAATTATGATTAGCATGTGACACAGACACCGCATAAAAAACTACAACAACAAATACTTACTTTAGGAGGATGGGGGAGGGCAGCATGAGGTTGAGACTTTGACATCTGTAAAAAACAAATTCATGTATTACAAACAAGTCACTTAAAAATACATTAATGTGGCAAACTGTTCCCTGTTCAGATGCAGTGTATAAGTACAATCAGGGCTGTCACAACAATGGGGTGGGGCCAAGTGGCTGCAACCCTAGGTACAATGTGCAGGTATATATAATTACATATAATATATGTGAATAAAGCAAGAATCTGTTTAGGTTAGTCACTGTGCTGACTGATGCTTGCTAGGTTTATATGATTGCAAACTGCACAAAAACAACAACAGCAACAACATTAATGACAATGACAAACAAAATTACTTACATTTATGTAAATCTCACATTAGGAAGATCTGCATTCGATTTCATGGGCTGAAATAAATAGGCAGAAACATTACTGCTAAAAAAATAAAAAACAAAAACTCTAAAAAGCCTAAAAATGACTTAAAAAGCAAGGAAATGTGGAACATTGTAATTAGCGAACATTAATAAAGCATAACTGTTCTTTGTTTCTAACCTTGGTAAGTACTCTGTAGCCAGAAGGAGAGGTAGGATTTCTGTGAAAGCCAAATTAAATGTGAATAGGCTTTGATAGTTATTGAGAAGGCAGAATAATAAGAAAAGGCAAAAGTACGTCACAATATAATTAATTAAGTTACATATTTTGATTACCAAATTATGGAAGCGTGGAGCTGCCACCCAGGCAAAAGAAAAATAGAGCTGTATCACGTTATGACGTGAAATGTTTATTGTTCTAACATTATGCTTTTCATGTTTGTATAATATAATATCACGTTATTATAATATACATAATTGTCACGTTCGCACAATATTGTACGGACGTGATAATTATGTACATTTTTCGTACAATGTTGTTCAAACATGTTGTTCAAACATGATAGTATATTGTTAGAACGATAAACTTTTCACGTTATAACGTGATATACTTATATTTCTCTTTTGCCTGGGTGGCAGCTCTACGCTTCCGTTCCAAATACACGAGAATAAAGTAATATTATATGGGAAAAGGCACCTGCTAGCTTGATGATGGAGGCTTCTTAGACTGGCCACCCGCCTTGGCTTCTTGTCGCCACTCCACGAAATAAAGGTCCGTTTCCTCCATGCCGGCTAATTATTCATCCTCATTAAAATCTCGTATATGTTCAGTTGGCAGAATTGAGAATTTTACATCTTCCAACCACTTAATTAACGCGAACATAATCGGCTTGTTTCTTCCCGTCTCCTGTATCCGGCCGTTCCTCTCGCTGTCAGATTTCGCGCCTCAGAGACGTCGTTATTTTTCAAAAAAAAAAAAAAAAGAAGAAAGAAAGAAAGAAAGAAACAGCAACAACTACTAAAGAGAGTTTTTGCACGTTCATTGCACATTTGTGGGAATGTTTAAATATTTAATTTTTATTAATTACTTTTCATTATATCTTTATTTTTTAAACCACCATGGCAATGCGCATGCGCATACACTCCTGCACGCAAAGGGCTTTGGAGTTGACGTAATGTCGCAATGCATTGTGGGAGCGCAGCACCATCTTGGCAGGTCACGAATCAAAACAAGATTGCTACGAACCATTCTGAAACGTAGCTCAAAAGAAAATGACGGTATAGAGACAGATTCTGTCCAGATGCAAAGAGACGGTACTTGATTGTTGAAATGTGGACCCGTATGAAATATAGCCGTGGAGTAGAAACCCTGAAGACCAAACCGCTATTGACTTAGCATGATCTACTCTCATACCTTGTCTGTGGAGTCAGAGCATACACGGCGCACCAATTTCGCAATTATAAATCTCTGGAGGCGCACATCCAATTCACCAAGGACTGGGTACAAGATTTGGCTATTTTTAAGCCTCCACGTTGTGAGTACGCCGTCATTCAAGCAAAGGTAAGTCAGCTTGAGTACTGCGAGTAAAATGCGTTTGATTCCCCCCAACATTCAAATTAGTGCTAGCAAAAATTCATTCGTGAGGGGGAAATTACAGTGAGAACATGTAGAGGCTCTGTTAGAGGGATAACATAGTGAGTTCAGTGCATTGATGTGACATTGTCCTGAAGGATTTAGTTATTCTTTATGGTTAAAGAAATTGCCCTAATTAATTCATATTTATTATAAATAATCCTAATTACACATCTTGCTTCCTTGTTTGTGTCCTGTGTCACTAAAAATACATTCTGTTTTAGTTTTATACGTTGATTAATGACCTGCAGAATCTGCTTGTCATATTAGGTGTCCATAGTTGTCACTTAAAGTCGAACTTTATGTTTTCTCCCTCTTGAAAGTGATTACATCCTTGCATTACATACTTTAGGTTCATTTTTTGCTGATAAGTTTCTAAAAAGAAACATGCAGATTTAGAATATAACATGCAGCGTTCTATAGATGGATACATAAAAACACTTTATTTGTTACATTTATGATAAATGGATTTGAAAGTAAATAAAACACATTTGTGTCGGACTTGGCTTATTAAAGTTCTTGTCTTTAAATGAACTTTGTCTGTGTGTGTTTTAGGTCCTGCACTCTTAAAGACTGAATTGCAGCATTGCAGCCACAGGTCATTGTGAGCATCACAGGGAAGGTTGAAGCCGCCCACTGCAGCTGTATGGCTAGAGTCGTGGAGACTTGCAGCCATGTCACTGCTCTTCTGTTTAATGTAGAAGCAACAGTGAGGATCTGTGGCACAAGGACTGTTACAGATGAACCTGCATACTGGGTTTTGCTGGGTAATATGACCAAGATACAGCCAGAGGTTGGCCATAAGATAGACTTCTCCTCTTCAGCTGCCCAAAAAAAAGGTTCTTGATCAAAACATAAACAGACCATTCGTTGTGACAGGTAAAAGAAGCCATCCTCAAAAAAGAAAGGTTCCACCTGCTACTGTGGAGGAGTTGGATCAACTGATGGGACAATATTTTTCCAAGCATAGTTCTGTTCTGAATAACCCATAATGTTTTAATTTAGAGGGCCATGTAAATACTTTGCATTTACTGAATATGTACTTACTAAATACCACTGTTCAAAAGTTGAATAAAGAAACAAAGAAATGTTTGCCTATTTTTAATTAAAAGCACTTTGTCGAACATCACATCAGTTACAATGTAGAAAAAATGTTATGTATAGTTTACAAATGACAAAATGTTCACATAAAATCATGACAGCATTTGTATAATATCACCCACTACTAGCATTCTGTAATTTACTGTCTCTTTTGAAAACTTATCACTACATAAACAGCACAAGACTTAAAAGTATTCAACAAGAGCATTTTTCCCTGGTTTTACTACCACACTGGGGCACATGTTCACCAAAACGCAGCAAACCTTTGCCATCTTATCCAGGAAGGTCACCTTTTTACCCTCACATGGAAGAAGTAATCTGATTGGCATGGTGGTATGTAGCATGTAGTTTGAAGCAGGGATTTCGTAGTGCCCCATGTGTAGTGTTGGAACCCAGTCAGGATTTGTTTCATTCATTTCATAGGCTGGTTTGTTGCAATAATGCCAAATAATTAGCAACTCTATAAATAGAAGGTAGTTCTGCATGTTTGTTCTAAGTTTGTGCTATTGAAAATAAAATTAACAGGCTATAAATAATAATATGAACTTATTTAGAACTTACCTGAATGAAAATACTGGAGCACACCAACAGATATCTGTGGCTGGTAGAGAACTGAATATCAGCTCGTCTCGCAGCTGCTATCCAGGCTAGACGCCTTCTTTTGGTAACATCCAACACATAAGCTCCCTCATGATGTTTCCAGGTGAGGAAACAATGAAAAGAGAGCCTGTTTTCAAGCTTATTCCTTTGTCGGTAGTGCAATCTAACATTACAACCGACCACACAGCAAGCATTTGTTTGGCCTGCTAATATGGCGCCTTGACCAAAAATCCTGGCTACGCCCCATCCCGTAAGATCACGCTCCAGAGCCCTATTAACGTACGGATCTAGAAAGAAGACGCTGCATTTTTAACTCTGAGGGAGGTGGAGAATGAGCCTATTTCCAAAACAGTGGAGTGTGTTCCTTTAAGTACTAAATTGTATATATTGTCAAAAACTAAAGTGTACATAGCAGTTGTTGTATCTTGTTTACTGTATCACTGACAGATAATTTCAAAGTCAATGAACGCTACATTATAGTGAGATATTGTGTAATGTGAAATACTGTAAGCAAATGAATAAGCAACCTAATTCGTGATAGACCTTTGACTCTGTTTTGTTTGAATCCAACTGTTTTTTGCAGATGTGCATAAAACATGTTACTTTTAGTATTGTTATCATTATCATCATTATTGCACTAAATATATTTTAAATAAAGGATACTTTGATATACATTCTACTGTAAGGTTGGAAATGTATTTTCTTCACCCTAAAATATGTTTTGAAATGTATTTTGGTTTGAAAGAAATATATTTTCAATTTCAAAAATATATTTTTTTGGAGCATCACAAATACAAAATATATTTACCATATATTTGAAATATATTTTGGCCAGGAAAAATGTATTTTTTTACCGTATGGTTAAACAATTAAACAGCAGATTCAATTGAATCTGCTGTTTAATTGTGATAATATCAGGAATAAATTAGCATGTTTATGCATGTTTTTGTGTGTTGGCTTTCAGTTTAGGATACGATATTCCTGCCAACGAATAATTAAAACAGTGATTATCAGCAGCATCAGTGCAAAAACAAAATTGTTATCCATTTGAGCTGCTGACTGGCTGTTGAAGGCATGGACAAATCATGTTTGGCGGTACAGACTTCTCCATGAATTCCTATTCAGGATTCACTGCTGTTTCTCTCTCATAATCTCTCTGGTCATAATCAAATCTTCAAGAGGTTATACTCAAAGGATTTCTCCCTTGTCTGGGCTTTTGCTTTCAAGAGAAAGCATTTGAATGAAATTGTAATACAGAGCTGTCAAAATGAATTAGCAGCAACTTCCAGACATTTTGATTGTCATCTAGAGAGTTCACGACCAGATGAGCTCCCTGCCATTGTCAGCAAGGATTGAAGACCTTGTTCCAGACCTTATTTCAAAGACAAGAGCAAGTCTTTATCACCTGGTGTCTTTTATGATCATATCAGCAGAGCAGTGAACTGTGAGAAATCTCACTAGTACAGACTAGCAGACTCAGTGGAAGTCCACACAGACAACACACCAAATATTCGCTTGAGAGACTCTGCAGACTAGATGAATTTTGGCAAAAGCCTGCTCTAACCCTTCTGCAGAGCCCACAAGTCAGCAACTCTGGGCAAGCGTGTACTTTTTGGGATTCAGCATGACTTCTCTCTTCGTCGCCCCGAGTTGTCGCAAAGCACCTGAAGGATGCAAAGAAACAAGAGGCCCAAGAAAAAGACGCTCAAGTGACCGACTTCAGCTCCGTTGCCCCCAAATCCCAGCATCAACCGGAGTGACAAGCTTAATGTTTTTGTTCTTGACGCCTCACGCTTGAGTGACTGATTTATTTATAGAGGTTTCGTAAAAAGAAAATTAACTGATGTGTGTTTTCAGTTTCTTTTTCAGCTTTCGAGGAGCAGGAGTAAAGAAAAGGTTTTCGATCCGACAGCATCAGCAGTGCGAAGCAGTAAACGCTCGCTCTGCCACCTGATTGTGATGGATTTTGATGGTATCGCCTTTCATGCTTTCTTGGGGTGAAATAAAGCATTGTCAAAACAACGTCTTCAATTTTCTTTGCGTCTCGTCATCGTGTTTATGTTTCATGTTTTTGTGTACGGTGGATTGCAGCAGAGAGCGAGAGAGAAAGACAGAAAATCCCCTCACCACCTTATGGGACAGTAAGAAGTTCAACTGAAGCCTCTGAAGAAGATCTCAAATCTCTAATTCTGGTGTGATGATTATTTGCAAGCATAAGACTTTTTTCTACTCGGTGCAGGAAAAAACTGAAGCAAAGCAGCAATAGCAACTAACTACTTTTTCCTCAAATTATCCCCAATAATTGCTTTTCGGAGTCCTGTTATTCGTTATCAACCCAGACCACATTTTTAGAGCCATTCGCTGACTGCTGCAACCTGTGCATGTTCTTATCTTAACCTCTCTAGTTAGACAGTTAATCAAACCACTTAGCTTGTCAAACGGATCACCTGAAACCGTGCACAATGGCTCTCGGCTTAGAGGGAAAGAGAGGTTTGCAAAAGCGGGGTGTGTTTGTTTGGTCCCGGCTTTGCAGCTGGCTGTTTGTGTTTCTACCAGCTTTGATTGCTGTGCTCCAGCCCACTTGGCATCCCACATCACTGGAATACATTGACAGCGGAGAAGAGGAGGCGATGCTCCTCTGCACGAAGTTGTCTCTGAGGATAGGGCCAAGTGAAGAGAGACAGAGAGGAGAGAAATGTGTAACATTCGCTCTGTGTTTCTATAAATAAACACCCCGGTGGCATCACGAGGTGCAAGTCAACAGTAATCGTAACCCAACTTCTCATTAGGTGGTTCAGATAAGCTCTGTCTGATGTGACGGGGGTGGTGGTGGTGGTGGGGGGGATGTTAATTTCTCATATTTCCTTTATTTTAAAAATGTCTTTAAAGACGGGTGAATAAGAGCCTCATTATTAATAGACAGGGAATTGGAACTGTCCAACTGGTCTTTCTCAGAAAAATAACTATTTAAAATAACCACGATCGTAGCGCACAGTCAAAGGAAGTACTTTTTTTTTTGCTTTTTTAAACATTTGAGTGAAAAACGAGCAACAGTTTGCACAAATCACCATGAGAAAGCAGCATTAGATGGATATGAGGAGACAAATAGGGGTCATTACGAGACAGAGAGGAAAAATAGGTATGGCAAAGCAAAAGCTCCTTGAGAGCGAGCGGCCTTACCAATGAGTCATTATGTGAGGCCACAATGGGCCTGAATCCTGCTTCGTTAGACATCTTTCCATTTTACATCAAGATTGTTCAAGGAAGCAGAAATTCACCGAAAAAGCAAAACATTACCAGGAAATCATTTTTTTTCTCCCCTGCCTGCAGTTATTATCAAAACCAAGAAATGGTGTTCCTCATAATCGCTCTCATTGTACAGAAATACAGATCAGATACTCTATATGGTACTTTCAATGCCATGTCACTTAAAGCTGCATTAGACAGGATGAAAAGAAAAAGCAGAATATGAAACCAAAGGTCATGATTTCAGTAAGAACTGGCAGACCCGAAAGTGCAGAATGCATACAGCCAATTCTCTGTTCAGGAATTTTAATCAACTTAAAGAATGGACTCGAAGGCATCGACCGATCTGAGAAGAGCAGGCCAACGTTAAAGTGGTGTGAAAAGAACAGCCAGTGAGTTTCCAGAGGTGAAGCTGGCTTATGACTGACTGGTGGCTCAGAAGAAAAACAGAGCTGGAGGTAAATACCAGCAACTAAATGCAAAGGAAGAAAGGCCAACCTTGAAATGAGAAAGTAGGCAGATGAGCCGCTCCTCATATATTGCAGGTGAGCGGTTGGTGACGAGAAGCAGGTGTGCCATCCGGGGAACCAGCTGGAGCCGTAAGTAGACACGCCTCCGGGAGGCCCTCACAACCTCAGGGAAAACGGTTTCCTCTCAGGAAGAGCAGGTGTGCTCCAAACATCACATTTCTCCTGGTGCAATAAATAGGTAAAAGTGGAGCCTCGCAGTGTGTGAGCTGTGGATTTTCTCTTTCTGAAACTGTCTGTACACACACACACACACACACACACACACACAGAGACCGAGGTATACTCAAGGTCCCCGACCACTCTTTCTCCTGCGTGTGCTTCATTATTGACAAGCCAAGGCTGTATTTGAGTTTTGCAAAGGATCTGAACCTCACTTTCTCCCCACTTTTGAAAGTTACTACCATTAACCCAGTAGATCAGTACTTCTTACTACTTTAAAAGACTTCTTTGCTTTTCAGTTGAAAAGATCTAAAAAGCATCTCTTCATAGGCTAGATTTCCCAAAGCCCCGAGGAGCTGCCAGGGCCTCGTTCCCTCTCTGACCTTTTGAATTACAGTCCTCAGAAGTTATCATTGCTTTTAGATTCAGTGGTAGCAAAAACATGGTGGGTACTCCATCTTTATTCGCAATAGACTGACATAAGATATCAATGGATAAAAAATAGGCGTTCAAGTTTAGCTCATTTTTTATTTTCACTTCAGTTTTATTTAAGCGCTGAAGACCAGTGTTGGTCAAGTTACTTGAAAAAAGTAATCAGTAACTAATTACTGATTACTTCCCCCAAAAGTAATCCCGTTACTTTACTGATTACTCAGTTACTTAGTTACTTTTTAAAAACATGATTTACAACCTGAGTAGGTGATAAAGCGATAGATCTTTCAGCCCAATTCGACTTTTTCTGCATAATCCATCATACAAAATGTAATCAAATGGAAAAGTCTCTTTTTTTAACTTGTTTTATCAGTTTTAATCTTTTAACTTTATCCATCAAGCAAAAATTTAATTATATGCAACATTCTCTGACTTGAATAAATTAGTTTAACATTTAAACCTATTTTCTACACATTCCAGCACATAAAATAAAATATTTTTTTTGTTTACACTCACTCTTTCAAATAGATGCAAGTAAAACACAGCAGAAAATAAATAAAGTCAAAGACTCAGCGGTCCTGTTGCTCTATTTTCACCTGTAAAGCAGGACTGAGGTAGGCGGAGGTTTACCCTGGTGCAGGTGTGCTGCGGTCAGTTGAAGGATCCGCGAGTTTCTCTGAGTTTCCCATTACGTCATTGCGCACTCGGTGCTTGCTTGGAAGTTTAGGGTTTTTTTTCGCTGTAAAAAGAAGTTTTCTTCCCACGCATGATGGACGCTAATGTTTTTGTCACTTTTTATGGAATCAAACTCAAAGTAAGGTCAGTACTTCCACGCTTTAAACGCTGCACGCTCATACTCTCTCCCACAATCGATATGTGATCCATTGTTGATCTGCACACAGCTGTTGTCACTAACGTGGCACGTGAGACATTCTTGCAAAAAATCACGGTTTTAGTAACGCAGTAACGCAGCGTTCCTACGGGAAAGTAACGGTAATCTAATTACCGTTTTTGCAATAGTAATCCCTTACTTTACTCGTTACTTGAAAAAGTAATCAGGTTAATCAGGTTACAGTAACGCGTTACAAGTAACGCGTTACTGCCCATCTCTGCTGAAGACCCTACAACAATACAACTAAAGCAATTAAATGAACCCACTTGGCAACGGTGGGAAGGAAAACCTCCCGTTTAAAAAGAACCAGGCTCAGGGAGAGTCAGCGATCTGCAACGACCGGTTAAATTCAGAATAAGCCTGCCATCATTTAGCCTTTACTGTCTGAATTGCAATGCCTGTCTTGCTGTGATGGTCAAAATCCAAAGTCTTTTTAGGCTTTGAGGGAACGGTTTGATATTTTATGTCGAATTGGTTTCTTGAATTAGACGAGTAGACTGATGCCACGCGGTGTTTCTGTAGTAGGTGCTGAACTGGAGCCCACTGGAGACAATTAGTGGAGCTTGGCTTAAAGGCTGTCGGCTGCAGTGACTTCCTCAACTTTTGTCACATTTGGTTCGTAAGCAACCAGTCGAGACTCTGCAAACTATGTGACACCCTGAAAACCACAAAGGACACACATCCTGTTAATTACTGAGCCTCACAGGTACGTGCAGACACATTTTTCTTTTAAACTTTTGCTATAACCTAGCTATCACCCTCCAGCTGTTGCTTCATACTAATCGCACAGGCATGAGAGTGGTATTGATCTGCTCGTTGCACTCTCCTGCAAGAATGCAAAGAGCCATGTTTTTGGAGCCATATGTCCAATCCCTTAATTAGGGCTGCCGTGGAGATATCTGGCAGTTTGTTGTACAACCACTTATTTGTGTTATTTCCCAGCAAAAGCTTTATTTTTATGTTCCATGATCTCTTAGAGTGGAAATTGACAGCGAGCTGCAAAGCAGCTAGACTTGGTAACTGCGGCTATACCCAAAAGATACACAGGTCTCTGTGCTGACCCGTCTCCAAATCACTATCTGTGCAGTGTAAATTTGATCTGTTATCTCCCGACAGAACCAACCATCTTCATGAATGTCATCTAGGTCTGATGACATTCATGAAGACGGACACTTTTAATATTCAACGGGTGACAACTTCACATGGACTTGCACCCTCGGTATCGTTCAGAAGCTTCTAGTGGGTCTTCTTCAGCCTCTCACACATGCACACACGCTCCTCGCTCTCCTGCTGTTGCTGGACAGAAGGGGACATCTTGGATGACATTCTGGAGCAGATGCAAAGACTCCATTACGGTTGCCCCACCATTCCACGGCCACATTTCCTCTGTCAGCGTAAACACAGCAATGAGATTCTAAGGGAGGTGACCAAGAGCTTGGCCTCATCCCCCGGCGCAATCTGTTTTCAGGAACGGCGGAGCAGACGCGTGGCTGCGTTAGGCAAATGTGCTCCCACAGACACAAAGAGCGCCGTGCCATATGGTCGCGCTCCATAATGAGGGTCATTAATGTGTGGCTGAAATGAGTGATTGACGTGCGGCGGGGCGCGCTGAGTGGCAGGTCCATCCGCATTCGAAAAGACGGAGATGACAGCGTGTCAAGGCCGCACGGGTGAAAGCACGCGGGCGCAGGTTCTCTTCTGATGAGCCGCTGACAATGTCAGAGCTTTCACCTGGCGTGACCGACCCATCTGGATGAGACGATTGAATTGTGGTGGATTTTTATGTTAAAAAGTTTAAGGAGCTTTTCTGCTTCCTACCCCACCACCTCTTTTTTTGTCTGAAATATTATTGATGCCATTTTAGTCTAGTCTGTTCTGCTCGGTTTGGAGTGCTGTCACGGCTCGATATGATTATATTTAGGCCCTTTCGCAGGCAAAGGAGTCAGGGGACTTTGAAATGTGGAGGCAGATACCTCGAAATACAGCAGACTTTTATTGGACTCTAGAAACAGCTCCTACTGAGAACAGTCCAGAAGATGAATGGCAAGCTTAACCTCTTTCTGAGGTACAGCTCTTACTAATTGGTGCTTCTGACAGCAGCTAGTGCATTATAAAGGGCCGTTCTTACATTAATAAACAGCTGGACGTACACAGCATAAATATATCAACCTGCAACCTCAGTGCTGAATCTTTCAAAAGCAGCATAGTTTTACTTCACAGTCTCTTTCACATTTGATCCATTTTTAAAGATAAAATGACGTTAGTGTATATAAGGAGGAATCAACATCACTAACTTTTCATCAGGAAGTAATTTGGCACCTTGGCAGCTGTTTCTCAAGGACAAAACAGCAGCAGCAGCTCACAGGCAAAAATTATCTTTGCCCAAATAAAGGTAAAAAAAAAAAAGCAGATGGACAGCATGACTGCTAAAGTTTCCTCCTCACTTTTCTTTTGTTAAAAAGTTAGCTGCTCTAAAAAGGTGGATCTCAGTATAATTGATTGTGCTTAGAGAAAGGAAAAGAAAGTCTCTAATGAAACAAACTTCTGAAAAACAAACTTTGTTAATGCCAGCTAAATGTTCACGTTTCATTTCCAGATTCCTCAGGCAGGACCTGAAAAACATTTTTTATTACTTACAGAACATGCCCCTGGTTAAACATTCAATTCTTTTAAAAAATGCCATTTCTAATATTGGATACTTGTATTTCCAGCTTTCAGTGTGCCAAGCAGTAACTTTTAGGCAAACATTTAGCTGTTTATTAGAACTGCAAATCAATATCTACCTGAGCGTCTGGCTGCTCTTACCTGAACTTATTAGGTCGTATCTGCTGTGACAAGAGCCAGACTGATGTTTCCAGCCATAGATAAAATGATTGAGCTGTAATAAATCAGATTACTTTGGGTTATATGTGGGGAAACAAATAGCCGCTTCGGTGATTATACACAACCAAATAAATGTTTCTTCTTGTCAACTTACAGGAAAATTGGAAAGCTCATAAAAAAATAAAGAGCAGGGCAAAATCAATAATGCAACAAATATTGGTCTGCATTTGGATTTGGATTACTGGTGCATTTCAACCTGGCAGCCACTTTTCTCAAGTATCAAAATGTTTGTAAGTTTAGTTTATGACAGAGGCTTTAAAAGCATTTTCTTTTAAAATGCATGTGGGTGTATGAGGTTTCTTTTTTACCAGTACCTTAATACTCTTGTAATAATTTCCAAGGTGGTTTCAAATGCAATATGCTATTATCGGTGAGGGACATTTCAACCTGAGGATGGTTGCATATGCAAGGACACATTAAGAACGATGCCATTTAAGGCAGGATTTCTGTGTGTTGCTAAACATTAACCATTTGTTTCAATGTCAGAACTTCACTATAATCAGCTTGTTGGATTTCTAATTCCTCTGCTGCATGTGGACAATCTCTGTGATCATTTTATTGCATGCACTCGCCAGACACTTTATAACGTACACGCTGCTAGTACCTTTTTCCTTTAGAGCAGCCTTAATCCTTTGTTGCTCAGATTTAACAAGGTGCTGGAAACAATCCTCAGACATTTTGGTCCATATTGATGTGATAGCATCACACAGTTGCTGCAGATTTGTCAGCATCCATGATGTGAATCTCCTGTTGCACCACATCCCAAAGGCGCTGGGTTTGATTGAGATCGGGAGTGTGCCAAGCAAAACCACCAGCCAGCAGCAGCCTGAAGTGCTGATACAAGGCAGGATAGATCCATGATTTTATTTCTAAATCATGTCGTTTTCCAGTTGTTGCAGCAGCCAACATTTTTACAATCTTCTACTATCCAGTTTTAGCGTGTCTGTTTGAATTGTAGCGTCAGTTTTCTCTTATTTGCTGATAGGAGTGGCATGCAGTGTGGTTTTCTGCTGCTGGAGACCATCTGCTTCAAAGCGTTGTGCATTCTGAGATTCTGTTTTGCATACTTTGGTTGTAACAAGTAGTTATTTGCGTTTCCCTTGCCTTGCTATCAGCCCAAACCAGTCTGACAATTCTCCTCTGAAAAGATAAATAATCATCATCTCAAAAAATATAACATCCCAAAGATATTTCTTTCAACAGGCCTAAAACTATGTAGATGCAATATTTAATCAGTGATTTCCTTTAGTCACCTGAAGAGTAAAGAGCTAGCTTATAGTAGCATAAAGAAAAGAGTTAGCTTATGTTAGCATGGAGGCTAGCAGCCTAACAGTGTAATGATGCAAGATGACAACTGGAAATCACAGTTTACCTCTCACTATTAGGTTTTATTTATCTAGAGTCATAAAGTCATGAATAATAACAGTCAGAAAGTTTCTGTTCGTGGTCCAGAAGTAGTCCAGCATATAGGCCCCATAAATGAACAATTTCTAGCTTTTAAGAATGAAATAAAACTAATATAAAATGAATGAGAGTGAGAGAGTGCTGGCAGAAATCAATGTTTCCTCCTATTTCCAGTGTAAGCTAACGGTCACGTTGCTGTATCTTCTCATTGAAAGGTAAGACAGCTGTATCAATCAGCTTATATGTGTAAAAAATGATTTTAAGTGTGAAATATCCATTTAGCTTAGCTTAGCATGAACACTAGAAATAAGGGACACCTCTATGGGGGCACTTGCTTTTGTTTTCTCACCCCAACTGTGTCGTAGCACAGCCCTGAGCCTGGTTCTGTCGGAGGTTTCTTCCTGTTAAAAGGGAGTTTTTCCTTCCCACTGTCGCCAAAGTGCTTGCTCATAGGTGGTCGTGTGATCGTTGGGCTTTTCTCTGTATGTATTATTATAGGGTCTACCTTACACTATAAAGCACCTTGAGGCGATTGTTGTTGTGATTGATTGTGCTATATAAATAAATAAAATTGAATAGAATTTTCCTGGATCTTTACAAAGGTGAAGAAATCTCAACTTAATACTCAAGTCCAGCCTATCGCCACCCATAAAACTATAGCTTGTGGGGCCTTTGTATGCATAAAAGAAAGATGATATAACATTATAGAATGCTGGCAGATGTATTTCATTTTTAAAAGGCATATTCAAAGTTTTCACCTGTTTACAGTCTTTATGGCAAGCTGTTTATCATAGGACTACATTATCTTATTAACAGAAAGATATGAGGTTTATCAGTCTGCTTATTTCACGCTCTGCATGAAGGCAATTTGCATATTTCCCCACAGACAAAACTTTTACTAGTACAAGGATTGGCACGTAGTAGTCCTGAAAGTTAACGTTTCTTTTTAACTATAATTTTACTGGGAAGGAGACTTCATCAAGGCGACCAGCCATCAAGATTCTCTAAATTATGATTACTTGAAGAAGGCTTTCCAGGCAGTTCGTAATGCCAACGCGATGAACTGGGCCACTGAGGTCTTTTGATTGCAAGAGAATTGCAGGGACCAGTGAAAAGCAAAGCCCAGGTCCCAGCATGTGGGTCCAAGGGCACATGATTGACATTTCCAAAGACCTCTAGGGCCACAGTGAGAGCCTAAAAGCTGCCGGATTTCCAGCCGTGTGAGCGGCCCCCTCGAATGCCCATCAAAGCCGAGGCTGTGTGTGTTCCACCCACATTAGGCATCTCCCACTGTCAGGGAGACATTAACAAGGCAGGTTGTGCTCTGTCCTCTTCACTCAAACACCTGGCTTTTCCTGTTGACTGTTCAAGACATTCTGTCTGTGAGCTTCCTGGGAAGAGGTGATGGACGGGGCATCGCTGCCTTCAGGAGTCCTAACACACATTTTCCAACCTTGCTGCCATTGCTGCGACTGCTTTCACTGCTGTGATATTGAAAAGTTAAAAAAAAAAAAAGAGTGCCACCTGGTGACAGCGTGCCTCGGTGCTCTGAATGTGAGGTCATTAAGTTGATCGAAAACGGTTATCTCACTCTCCGATTGGTTCCCAATGGTTACAGTTCAGCAGTGACAGTCATTTAGCAAATTAAACACTGAGTAGAAGTGGAACTCGAGAAGCAGACCTCACCCCCGCAAAGTCAACCTGATGCCCAAAGTCTTTTTTGTTTTTCTCACTTTGTCAGACAGCCTATGGGGAAATTAACTGATGAAATCATGCTGGCAACAGGGTTGCTATAGAAACTTCACATATAGGCTGGAGTTTGTCACCAGAGAAAAAGCAGGAGAGAGAGAGAGAGAGAGAGAGGTGGCTGTGTTGAATGCTCACAGGAGAGGCATCAAAGGTGAAGTCATTTGCAACACAACATTAATGCCGTGGTTTATTTCTTCTCTTCCTTCCTCGCCGCAATAATCCCTTCACATCATCAGGCCTAGCTGCAGAAACCGGAGAGGAGGGCTGTTTTCACCCTGCAGCACAGTCTATCATAAATATTAAGGTAGACACTATGATTTTTTATTATGAGATTATGAACTGGATTCGACAATGAATTATACCTATTACCCGTGAACAAAACACTCTTTGCTATCAGGGCGCCTTTGTGTATCTCAGTAAATCACTTTGGAAATAGCATGTTTCTGTTGAACTGTCCAACTGTGAGAAGTGTCAAGGTACATACTGACATTGTATTGTCGAAATGCTGCACACATCTTGATCAGATGTTCTGTTACTGGCCCCTAGTGGTTCAGGTCAGAAGTAAGACTGCAGCAACACAATGACTTGAGTCACGTTTGTGGAGTACAGTACAGTATAGAGACAAGTTAAAGACGCACAAGACAAAACTAAAACCAGAGGAAAACATGTTTGTTTCCCAAACTGATTGAAAATAGTCAAATGGTTGTGCTGGTTGTTCATTAGCCTGTGACAGAGAATAACCAGACATGTTTGGTTTCAAGACAAAACGAGGAGACTGAGAGGAAGTGTCGAACAGACGGCCTGACTTTGAGGCAGAATGTGTCAAATCAGTAATTTCTTGTATTGCCTGGACTTTAAAAACAAGAAAAAAATCCATCCTTACCAACATGTGGGGGCAGGTGCAGGGCAGAATAAAATTAACATAGAAAAGAATTACAGGTCTGTAAACTGGAGAATTTCCTTATTAATACATTTTGATCTGACAGCAGGGTGACACCTTAAATCACATGTGATGGGTCACATGGCCACGACCAATGATTCTTATATCCAATCAGAATCAGAGGTCTTATATAGGACAAACTGCTGATAAATAAATAATCTACTATTGACACATATTATGTTTATGTAGAGTGATATCTCCACATGCAGGTGCCACCAAAATATCACTTAAATTTTTTTTCCCTGAAAACCTGTACAATAAAGTCAGATCAAGACGGGTCTTATCCTTTCTCTATAAAAGTTAAAATTCTTACAGCTGAATTTAGTAAAAGAAAAAAAAAATGAGAACAACAACAACAACAAAAAGCTGTATTTTTATGCTATGTATTGTTACATATATGCATCTATGACTTTGCAGTCATGGAAAGCAAATATCAGGGTGGTGAATTCAGTATAATCAAAATTGTGCTGCTATTTACCTTACACCTATTTACCTGGGGACCAGCTGTATATTTTTATTTTATATATTTATATTTAATTTTGGAATCTATCTTTCCATGATTAATAGTAGTGATGTGCGATACCACTGATTTCCTTTCCGATCGATACCAAGTAATATTCAGGGTGGTATCGACGATACTGATCCGATACCGATACTTTATTTTATTTATTGTATCTCAAATTATAGCATGATAATGATTACAGGACATCAGATTACTTGTTCTTATCACTTAATAATGCAGGGTTCATCATATAGAAATAAAAAAACTAAAGTTGTGCCTATTTGAACACCTTGCCTGCCTGCAGCACTAAAGGACTCCGTGAGAGAGGTCTGTCTCGCCCTAGCAGCACCTGCCCCTGTCCTCCTCTTCAGTTCGCCTCAATACGCTCGTCATATTCTGTGATATGATTTACTCTGAGGTGTTTCACAAGGTTAGTGATGTTGCCACAACCATACATGCCAACCCTCCCGATTTTTCCAGGAGAATACCGAATTTCAGTGCCCCTCCAGAAAATCTCCCGGAGCCACCATTCTCCCGAATTTCTCCCGATTTTCCACCCGGACAACAAAATTGAAAAACCATATCGCAGAATTCATAGCGCAGCCCAACCAATTCCAGTTTCCAGATACTTAGTTTTAATATCACTCTTATTTCTCTTTCTGGGTTGCAAAAAAACTTTTAGCATATTTTCAGGTGAGAATGTAGCTGTGTAAACTTCAGATATATGAGCCGACTTCAAACCCCCGCGGTCTTTTGCTACTCAGGTTAAACATGATTTATAAGTCACTTTGATAACTTAAAAATGTTATTGTTTGGCTTTTTCACTGTTTTATTTGTTCGTGAGTAAATCGGTTTGGCTGAGATTAAAGTTATTAGATTAGATTAAATTAAATTAAACTTTATTAATCCCTCGGGAGGGTTCTTCCAGGGTTTTCACACAGCTGAATAAACGTCAAACAGAAAATGATTAAACAGAAGTGTGAGACGGTCGAGAGTTTACGCCAGCGCCCGGTTATATTTTAGACAGCAAGGAGCAGACGGCAGAGCTTCACTCCACCGAGGGAGCCTGTGACGTACTACCCGGCTTAATTTAGACCGCGAAGGCCGGGTCCTAAGCAGCCTCTGAATTTGGAAACCCCCGCTGTTTCCGGGCCGGCCAATAATAACGGTGATATTTAACGTATTTTATCTGATAAATAAACACTGTACAATTTATTTATCATAAACTGTTTTAGCTCTCCCAGCCTTTCATTTACACCAACTTTCTGGTGATTGGCTTCTCCTCGTAGCCAAAAGGTGGGCGGGGCAGCTGTGCTCATAGTGACATCAAGAAAAAGCCAAGAATAAAAAAAAATGTCTAAAATGGATCTTTTAGAGCATTTTGAATTACATACCCTGACCTCGATTTTTCTACTCTGTTTAATACGAGCGTCCTCATAAATACACCGACATCCTTCATTAGATCTCATTTCAGTTTAAGACCGGATGATAAAAAATGTACCTGTAGAGAACAGAGATTAAAAGTGATTAAATGGTGGAATTCATTTATAATCGGTTGCAGTTGCTTCGGCCCTGATTTATGGCTGTCAAAGCCCATCCTAATTTCAGTCTGGGTGACAGTGAGTGTCGGCACTAGTCAGACTTTAGGCTCTGACATGAGAGATGCAGCACTGTCTGCCATCCCTCACTCTTTCCTCCCACCAGTCTTGATCCTCCTCCTCCCATCCCGCTCCCCTTCTTCGTACCGGTGTGACTTTTAGAGGAGAGGAGTGAACATTGTCATTGCATATCTCTATCAAGTATCAGTACCCCTCCTTCCCCCCCCCTTAAAAAAAGTCTTCTGAAAAAAAAAGAGGGGAGGAAAAAAAGTCTGTTTATTTCTGCCCGTTCTCGTCAGACTGCCAGTGGGTATAAGCAAATGTTTGCAGGGAGTGTGAGCATGCACACAAGCGCACGGTGAGGCGTTCAAAGCCAGATGCAGCCGAATTGAGACTCTCACACTAACCCTAACCCTTACAATGCGTTTTCACATTGTAAACAAACGCACAATACTCTCCCCACCTCTTTCTGTAGTTATTGTCGGCAGAGTGACGCCTCACTTGGATCCAAGCTTTCTTAGAATAAACCTTACCTGAAGTCGAGCGAGAGAGAGAGTCAGAAAGTTGGAATGTCACCTTCTGTTAGTTGGCATCTCTGCTGGGAGGGCTACGAGAGTGCAATGGGGCACAGTGGGGGCCTCTCTGAACCTTAGCTCGGGGACAGATGGCAGGTTTGGACCCTTGAACCTGCTAATGAGCGGGTCGTGCCAAGCGGTGTAGGACACGGGGCTATAGGTCAGGTTGCTCCATCAAAGCCGCGGTCCGTCGTGTCAACGGGGTGATGCCACGCCCAGCTGCATAGCTGGCGGTAATATAGAGTACAGTAGTTAACGACTTATATTGGCTTTCTTGTGACCTGAATTAAAAACTGTCAGACACAAGCTGCCATTTTTATTGCCAAGGTGATTCATTCTTTATCAATTGTATGTACCTGCAAAAATTCACAGCTGGTAAAACACTAAAAAAAATTGTTTCATTTACATAACATGTTTTGCTATTAGACTCAAAAGCTCTCACAAACTTTAAAGGGTGAAAGTTACAGAGTTTAAAACAAACCTCACAAGGGTTGGCCACTGACACTAGCATCTAAAATCTGGGCACTCCACACCACCAATAATAAAGCAAGAGGGTATGCTCTTACATTATTCATATATTCATACATCACATTAAAAGCACAAACAGTAGTTTGTTTTTTAGTTTATTTGATATAAAAAAAATTCTACTTATAAAGGGGCCTTGAGGTGACTGTTCTTGTGATTTAGCGCTAAACAAATAAAATCAAGGTGAATAAATATATGTAGTTTGCGTTGCCCCGCCATCTTGAATACAGTGGCCAAGAGTGTTTTATGTGGTTAGCTTTGAGTCCTCAGCTAGAGTAGAAAAGCGCTATATAAGAACTAGTTCAGTTTTCCTAAAAAACACACTTTCCCTCTGATAAACGTTCTCACATCGTGCCCCGAACTCACTACCGTCTATATGAACATATACTCTCAATTTTGGAAACCGGTACCATTTTGTGCCTGAAAAAACCTGCAACCAAACACCACAGTCTGTGCCAGGGAACATTTTCACACTTCAGACATCTGCATTTTACACCTCAGCGTCAGTCTCATGACTCTCCAAATCATTGGCTCTGCGCAGGCACATAAACAAAAGGTTACATTTTACATACGTACAGTCTTTATAACCTTTACTTTTACCCTTTTGATCCGACAACATGTAACGTTTGTCTGACCGTTTGTCAATAGATATTTTTTCCTCAGATGGATGTGCAAACGTCTAATCAATCCTGATGGGAAAATCTGTAATCTTGATGGATTATAGATTTTCCCATCATGTGTCTGTATGTGTGAGTCTCTCTCTCTCTCTCTATCCATCTCTCTCTCTCTCTATCCATCTCTCTCTCTCTATCTCTCTCTCTCTCTCTCTCTCTCTCTCTCTCTCTCTCTCTATCCATCTCTATCCATCTCTCTCTCTCTCTCTCTCTATCCATCTCTCTCTCTCTCTCTCTATCCATCTCTCTCTCTCTCTCTCCATCTCTCTCTCTCTCTATCCATCTCTCTCTCTCTCTCTCTCTCTCTCTCTCTCTCTCTCTCTCTCTCTCTCTCTCTCTCTCTCTCTCTCTCTCTCTCTATCCATCTCTCTCTCTCTCTCTCTCTCTCTCTCTATCCATCTCTCTCTCTCTCTATCCATCTCTCTCTCTCTCTCTATCCATCTCTCTCTCTCTCTCTCTTCTCTATCCATCTCTCTCTCCTCTCTCTCTATCTCTCTCATATCCATCTCTCTCTCTCTCTCTCTCTCTCTCTCTCTCTCTCTCTCTCTCTCTATCCATCTCTCTCTCTCCTCTATCCATCTCTCTCTCTCTCTCTCTATCCATCTCTCTCTCTATCCATCTCTCTCTCTCTCTCTCTCTCTCTCTCTCTCTCTATCCATCTCTCTCTCTCTCTCTATCATCTCTCTCTCTCTCTCTCTCTCTCTCTCTCTCTCTCTATCCATCTCTCTCTCTCTCTCTCTATCCATCTCTTCTCTCTCTCTCTATCCATCTCTCTCTCTCTCTCTCTCTCTCTCTCTCTATCCATCTCTCTCTCTATCCATCTCTCTCTCTCTCTCTCTATCCATCTCTCTCTCTCTCTCTCTCTCTCCATCTCTCTCTCTCTCTATCCCTCTCTCTCTCTCTCTCTCTATCCATCTCTCTCTCTCTCTCTATCCTTCTCTCTCTCTCTCTCTCTATCCATCTCTCTCTCTCTCTCTCTATCCATCTCTCTCTCTCTCATCCCCTCTCTCTCTCTCTCTCTCTCTCTCTCTCTCTCTCTATCCATCTCTCTCTCTCTCTCTCTATCCATCTCTCTCTCTATCCATCTCTCTCTCTCTCTCCTCTCTCTCTCTCTCTCTATCCATCTCTCTCCTCTCTCTATCCATCTCTCTCTCTCTCTCTCTCCTCTCTCTCTCTCTCTTCCATCTCTC